>NC_047085.1:226419288-227029892 GCF_902459505.1 Geotrypetes seraphini
AGTTGTTATCCAGGGACAGCAGGCAGCTATTCTCACTAGTGGGTGATGTCATCCGACAGAGCCCCAATACGGACATCTTGCAAGCATGTCTTGCTTGAAGAAACTCAGAAGTTTCGAGATGCCTGCACCGCGCATGCGCCAGTGCCTTCCCGCCCGATGTACCGGGCGTGTCTCCTCAGTTCAGGTAGCTAGCCTGAGAAGCCAACCCAGGGGAGGTGGGTGGGACGTGAGAATAGCTGCCTGCTGTCCCTGGATAACAACTGTTACGGTAAGTAACATTGCTTTATCCCAGGACAAGCAGGCAGGTATTCTCACTAGTGGGTGACCTCCAAGCTAACCCCAATGGGATGGTGGGAGAGTTGGCAACTTAAGAGAACAAATTTTGTAACACTGTTTGGCCAAACTGTCCATCCCGTCTGGAGAAAGTATCCAGACAATAATGAGAGGTGAATGTATGAACCGAGGACCAAGTGGCAGCCTTACAAATCTCCTCAATCGGTGTCGATCTGAGGAAGGCAACAGAGGCTGCCATTACTCTGACCTTATGGGCTGTGACCTTACAGGGAAGGGATAATCCAGCCTGGGCATAGCAGGAAGAGATACAAGCCGCCATCCAGTTGGAGATGGTGCGCTTCGATACAGGTTGTCCCAACTTGTTTGGATCAAAGGAGACGAAAAGTTGAGGAGCAGTTCTGTGTGGCTTTGTGCGATCCAAGTAGAAAGCTAAAGCACGTTTACAGTCCAGAGTGTGTAAAGCAGATTCTCCAGGATGAGAATGAGGCTTTGGAAAGAACACTGGAAGCACGATGGATTGGTTGATGTGAAATTCAGAGACCACTTTAGGCAAGAATTTTGGATATGTACGAAGAACCACCTTGTCATGATGGAATACAGTGAACGGTGGATCCGCCACTAGGGCCTGAAGCTCACTGACCCGGCGAGCAGACGTGAGGGCCACCAGAAAAACCACCTTCCAGGTGAGATACTTAAGTGGAGCCTTGTTGAGAGGTTCAAACGGAGGCTTCATGAGATGAGACAGGACAACATTGAGATCCCAAACCACAGGAGGAGGTTGGAGGGTTGACATGAAAAAGACCTTTCATAAATCTGGAAACCACAGGATAAGCAGACAAAGGTTTCCCCTGTAGAGGCTGATGGAAAGCCGCAATAGCACTCAGGTGGACTCGTATAGAGGTAGACTTGAGACCAGACTGAGACAGGTGTAGAAGATAGTCCAATACAGAAGAAAGGGAAGCTCGCTGAGGTTCCGTGGCATTGGAAATACACCAGGAAGAAAATCTAGTCCATTTTTGGGAATAGCATTGTCGAGTAGCAGGCTTCCTGGAAGCCTCCAAGACCTCCCTCACTGCTTGAGAGAACTGGTGAGGAGTAATGTTGAAAGGAACCAAGCTGTCAGGTGGAGGGACTGCAGGTTGGGATGAAGTAGTGAACCTTGATGTTGAGTAAGTAGTGAAGGAAACACTGGAAGAAGTACTGGCTCCCTGCTGCTCAGTTGAAGTAGAAGGGAGTACCAAGGTTGTCTGGGCCACCGAGGAGCAATCAGAATCATGGTGGCATGGTCTGATCTCAACTTGACCAGAGTCTTTTGAATGAGAGGAAATGGAGGAAACGCATATAGGAAGCAATTCCCCCAATCCAGTAGAAAGGCGTCTGCCTCGAGGCGATGAGGAGTGTAGATCCTGGAGCAAAACTGAGGCAGTTTGAAGTTGTGGGGGGCTGCAAAGAGGTCTATCTGAGGCGTTCCCCACTGAGCAAAGATCTGATGAAGGGGGTCGGAGTGGAGCGTCCATTCGTGAGGCTGGAGAAGACGACTCAATTTGTCTGCCAAGACGTTGTCTTTCCCCTGAATGTAGACAGCTCTGAGGAAGGTGTTGTGGCGGACCGCCCAATCCCAGACTCGAAGAGCTTCCTGGCAAAGAGGGGCCGAGCCCGTGCCCCCTTGTTTGTTGACATAATACATGGCGACCTGATTGTCGGTGCGAATGAGGACCACCATGTCGTGAAGCAGATGTTGAAAAGCTTGGAGAGCATTGAAGATGGCTCTGAGCTCCAGAAGATTGATTTGATGGAGTCGTTCCGCACTGGTCCAGAACCCCTGCGTGCGAAGACCATCCAGATGAGCCCCCCATGCATAGTTCGATGAATCGGTCGTGAGAACTTTCTGGTGGGGAGGAGAGTGAAACAGCAAACCTCTGGATAGATTCGAAGAGGTCATCCACCAGAGAAGAGACTGCCGTAGAGCAGGAGTGAGTACAATGTGACGGGACAACGGGTCGGACACCTGAGTCCACTGAGATGCCAGGGTCCATTGAGGAATCCTGAGATGAAGTCTGGCAAAAGGCGTCACATGAACTGTAGATGCCATGTGGCCCAAGAGGACCATCATGTGTCTCGCTGAGATGGATTGGCGAGAAGACACCGACTGGCAGAGTAGAAGGAGAGCATCCATGCGTTGAGGAGGAAGGAATGCTCGAAGTTGGATGGTATCCAGGACAGCCCCGATAAAGGGGAGAGACTGGGTGGGCTGAAGATGTGACTTGGGAAAGCTGATCTCGAAGCCCAAGTTCTGTAGGAAACAAATTGTAGTCAAGGTCGCCGAAATGACCTCTGGAGCCGACGGTGCCTTGATGAGCCAGTCGTCGAGGTATGGAAACACCTGGAGACCCATGTTCCGGAGTGCAGCGGCCACCACCACCAGACACTTCGTGAAGACTCTGGGCGACGAGGAAAGGCCAAATGGAAGCACTCGATACTGTAGATGCAGATGTCCCACCCGCAATCTGAGGAACTTGCGGGAGGCCGGATGAATCGGGATGTGAGTGTAGGCCTCCTTGAGGTCCAGTGAGCATAACCAATCGTTCTGCTCGAGGAGGGGATAGAGAGAGGCAAGGGTCAGCATACGGAACCGCTCCTTGACCAAAAACTTGTTGAGGACTCGAAGGTCCAAAATGGGACGCAGATCGCCCGTCTTCTTCGGGACCAGGAAGTACCGGGAGTAAAACCCCCGGTTTTGCTGATCGAGTGGAACCGGCTCGACGGCCCGAAGCCGAAGCAGAGCCTGAGCCTCCTGGAGGAGAAGAGCGGTCTGCGTCAAGTTGGAAGGATACTCTCTTGGTGGGTGGTCCGGGGGGACCCGTTGGAAATGAAGAGAGTATCCTTCTCTTACGATGGCAAGGACCCAGAGGTCCGTGGTGATTGTCTCCCATCGATGACAAAAATGATGGAGACGACCCCCAATGGGAAAAACGGGGGGAGACAGAACGAAGTCGGTTATGCTCCCTGGAAGAGAGTCAAAAAGGCTGAGTAGCCTTGGGTGCAGCCGGCATCTGAGGCTTCTGCTGAGACTTCTGGGGAGGCTGTCTCTTCGCAGGCTGTCTCGCAGGAGGAGTCTGCCTCGGTTGATAACGCCGCTGGTAAATCAGAGGCGGCCTAGAGGGACGAGACTGTTGAGGCTTGGGCTTAGGCCGGAGAATAGACTGGAAGGACTTTTCATGGTCCGAAAGCTTCTTAGTAACAGTCTCGATAGATTCATCGAACAGATCCGCCCCCGCACAAGGCACATTTGCAAGTCTGTCTTGGAGGTTTGGATCCATATCAATCGTACGAAGCCATGCCAGGCGACGCATGGCGACCGAACAGGCCGCAGCCCGTGCCAAGAGCTCGAAGGCATCGTAGGAGGATTGCATCAGCTGCAGGCGTAACTGGGAAAGGGTCGCCACCACCTCTTCAAACTCGAATCGAGCCTGAGCATCGATAAAAGGGATGAACTTGCGGAGCACCGGCAAGAAAAAGTCCAAATATGAAGAAAAGAAGAAATTGTAATTGAGCACTCGAGTCGCCATCATCGAGTTCTGGTAGATACGTCTACCAAATTTGTCCATCGTCCTCCCCTCACGGCCCGGTGGTACCGAGGCGTAAACCTGGGAGGGATGAGATCGTTTGAGGGAGGACTCGACCAGAAGGGACTGATGAGATAGTTGTGCTCCCTCAAATCCTTTGTGGTGTACGATGTGGTATCGAGCATCCAACTTACTGGGAACTGCAGGGATGGAATACGGTGTCTCAAAACAATGCATGAAAGTCTGGTCAAGCAGTTTATGCAGAGGAAGCCGGAGCGTCTCCGCCGGAGGATGAGGCAAATGCATGGTGTCCAGATACTCCTTAGAATATCGAGAACCCATGTCCAAAGTCACATCCAAGTCATCCGCCATTTGTCGGAGGAAGGAGGAGAAGGACAGTTGGTCCGCCAGCGCCGGCCGGCGCAACGGACTAGAAGAAGTGGAGGCCTCCGGGTCCAGAGAAAGCTGAGAGCGGCAAGGAGAATAGGAGGTAGATGGTTCCTCATACTCCGGTCCCTCAGGCGGGGATAAATCCGACGAGGAGTATCCCATACGCTGGATCTTCTTTTGCGGGGACACCTCCGAATGACGTGAGGAGTGGCGAGATGAGTGTCGAGATCGATGCCCCTCCCGGTGCCGGGATGGGGAACGAGATCTTCTATGCATCGCACGATCCCCCGAAGCTTCCAAGGAATGTATGGGACTAGATGCAGTGGATCGCAGAGGTGGTAAGGATGCGGACTCACGCAGTGCCACCCAGGTCTGGTATGGAGTGCAGAAGAACTCTTCCTGCGATGCAGTATGCCCAGGACTTCGATTATCAGGGGCTGACCCAGCACTCTGCTTGCGAGGAGGCGTAATGGGCTCCAAAGGCGGCATATCACTAAATGAAGGCCGTCTCGAGACTCCCGCCGCCCTCCGCCGATCTTCCTTGTCGAGCAGAGAGATCGAACGACGAGGAGGAGGGGGAGGGGGCGGTCCGCCCCCCTGGACCGGGAGGTCACCCTGAATGGAGGCGATAAGCCGGGGTCCCATAGACTGCATAAGCTCGACAAACTGAGCTTCCAGCAGGGATCGCAGCGAAGCCGATATGGAGGGATCCGCACCGAAAGGGGGTCCTCCAGCACGGTCTTCGCGCTCCTTCGTGGCCAAGTGCTTCTGCTTGCTAGCTTTAGGCACTTTGATGACCACCGGAGGGACAGTGGAAGGCGGTATCTGAGCCGAGGAGACGGGGACAGGCACCGATGCCGAACCGGAGGCAGAAGTCGGAGTGAACGATGCCGGCTTCACAATGCCCGATGCAGGAGTCGTCGATGCAGGTTTCGACCGGATCGGCGAAACATCAGCAGAGGTAGAAGCAGACGGCTCTTTGGCAGACTCCATCTTAAACATCGACTCCCAGAGCAAGCAGCGCCTTTTGAACGAGCGCGCAGTGAGCGTGGAACAAGGCCGGCACGATTTCGGAACGTGTTCTGGACCAAGACACTGAAGACAGAGTCGATGCGGGTCCGTCAACAAAATCGCACGCTGGCACTTGCTGCACTTTTTAAAACCGGTGATTGGCCGGGACATAGGCCGGAAAATCGTCGCTGCAAGGTCGAAGGCGCTAGGCCTAAGCCATGAGGCCGGCCCGGCCGAACCGCCGGAAGAAATAATTTTAACTTTTTTTTTTTTTTAGAAAATATAAAGTAAAATTGAAATAAATCAATAAACTAAAAAACGCGGTAGAAAGAAGGCAAAATACTGAAATTCAGTCAGCGCAGAATGAAGTGAAACTTCTCAGCTCCGCGGAAAGAAAAGAACTGAGGAGACACGCCCGGTACATCAGGCGGGAAGGCACTGGCGCATGCGCGGTGCGGGCATCTCGAAACTTCTGAGTTTCTTCAAGCAAGACATGCTTGCAAGATGTCCGTATCGGGGCTCTGTCGGATGACATCACCCACTAGTGAGAATACCAGCCTGCTTGTCCTGGGATAAATAAAAGATATTCTTTTGAAAAATGCTAAAAACTGGATGGTATACAAGAGGAAGTAACAACTTTAAATAAAAGAACCGAAGTGCTGGAAATTAAAACAACAAAATTAGAAATGCGAATGGACAGTTTTGAAAATGAAAGAAGGCAATATAAACTGGACAGAGATAAAATCTTTAAACTCACCAGGGAGGTGGAAGACTGCCAGAATCGCATGAGGCAGAGTAACCTGAGACTTTTGGGCGTACCGGAAGGGGTGGAGAAAAACAACCCTGTCTCATTCATTGAAAACTTTTTGATGAAAGTCCTGCCTCTCAAATCTAAATACCCGATAGAAATTGAGCGTGCACATCGCATACCAATGAGAAGACCTGATACTTTAACAGGTCCTCGCCCCATAATATTCAAGTTGCTAAGGCACCAACAAGTTTTAGAGGTGTTACGAATGGCTAAAGAGCATGCAAATTTAAAATGTCAGGATGCCAAAGTACACATTGTACCTGACTTTGCTAAAACAACGGCAGATAAAAGGAAAATATTTTTGGACATGAGGCCGAAACTGAGAGACATCGGAGCTAGATTCGGACTGATATACCCTGCGATTATGAAAATAACTACTGACAATAAAACTATGAGCTTTGATGAGCCTGTGAAGTTGGAGATGTATCTAAATCAAAGGGAACAGCCGATGTCAGTTTAATTGAACTTATTCCCTTCATGAAAATGATTCTTTTTCATTATCTTTGATTTTATTTGTTTAATTATCCTTGATTTAATGGAGAATCTTTATATTGACAGTTTGACTATGTTTTATTTGAATGGTAATGATAACGGTGCAATGGAACACTGAAGCAGATGACAGTTTATTTCTCTGAGAGCCTTTAATATCTTGTTCTTAAAAAATGGCTGTTAAACTAAAATTATTTTCATATCCTTTATATATCTTATAAAGATATTATTAGAAAACTTTATTTATAAAGATAAGATATTAATGTGAAAAAAAAAAATGAATGAAAATACATTAGTAATATTTAATTTATATTTAAGGGTTTATTATAAATCTAATTCTTTAACAAATATATTTGAGATTGACATCATCTTTTATTATTATACTGAAAATGGAAGTCCTCTATTTGGGTTTTTATTTTAATTTCCATATTTAAAGAATTCACATTTACTGTATGAGAACGTATATATGATTATTACAGACATTAGTGTTTATAATTGAGGTCTGTATAGAGCTTTATTTGCTTTACTTAGTCTTATATGTGCAGTTTCAGGTTGTATCAGTCTATATTAAGGGGGGAAAGGGAGGGTTGGGTTGGGGTATAAGGGAATATGAGAATTGGGATAGAGATCTTATGGGGTGGGTTACAGATGAAAATGGTGTTTCTTCATTTCAAGTGATTTCAGGCTTTGGTTTAGTTATAATAATTGGAAGAGATTTTGTAAAAATTATTTGGATGTAAAAATTATTTGGATGGAGATTAAAATCTTTTCACTCAATGTTAATAGCCTTAATCACCCAGTAAAGAGGAAAAAAATGTTGGAATTTTTAAAGAGACAACAGGCTGATGTGTACTATATTCAAGAGACACATTTGTCAGTGGTTGAATCCAGAAAGCTAGAAGATAATTGGGTGAAATACTGTTTTTTCGCTCCTGCAGTAGGGAAAAAGGCTGGAGTGGCTATATTAGTGAACAAAAAATGTTTAGCTTCATTTAAAATGATAGATTTTGATCCTTTAGGGAGATGGATACAAGTGGAAATGAGAATGGGAAATAATACTTTGACTTTACTAAATATCTATGCCCCAAATTCGAATCAAAATGATTTTTTTACTAATATACAAAAATTAATACTCCCACTGGCTGCTTCTAATTTAATAGTAGCTGGAGATTTTAATGCTGTTATGGATCCTTTTTTGGATAAAAAACCAAGCAAAAATATAAAATCATTAGGGTTAGATAATTTGGTGAAAACATGTAATTTGAAAGATATATGGCGTATTCTTCATTTTAATGATCAGGAATTCTCTTTTTGCTCACCAGTTCATAAATCTTTTTCAAGAATTGATTACATATTGGTTTCAAATTCCATAGTGCAACAAGTGACACAAGCTTCCATTGATCCAATTATTTTGTCTGATCATGGAGGAGTGTGGATTACACTTACACTAGATAATAATGAATATAATAGATCATTATGGAGGTTTGATAATGCATTGGTTTCGGATTCAATTTTTTTTGAAGAAATTAAGTTAAAAATTTTGGAATTTTTCCAAATAAATACTTCAGCAGATATTAATGCGGAAATTTTATGGGATGCATTTAAAGCTACTATAAGAGGTAATATTATTTCATATTCTGCATATATTAAAAAACAACTTATTAAACAATTTTCAGATTTGGAAAAAGAAATTAAATTACTGGAATCCAAACTAATAGATGAATGGAATCATGAAAATTTGCAAACTTTATTAAAGGCTAAAGGTAAATATAATGAAATTTCTTCAAAAATGGCAAGGAAAGATTTGTTTTCTCTGCAAACCTTATATTATGGAAAATCTAATAAGGCAGGAAATTTACTTGCAAATTATCTTAAAGCAAAAAAGAGAAGAATAAAAATAATTGCAATAAAAGATGAGAAAGGAAATATGCATAATCAAACTAGTAGTATTTTAAATCAATTTTTGGCTTTTTACAAAGAGTTGTATTCTTCCGAGTCTTCTGATGATAAAGTTCAAAAAGGTATGGAATTTTTAAATCTTCTTGAGGGTCCAAAACTTCCTGATCATATAAAAAGAAGTTTAGAAGAACCTATATCATTAAAAGAATTAGAAACAGCATTGAAGTCTCTTAGAGTTGGATCTGCTCCAGGTGGGGATGGTTTTACTATGGAATTCTATAAAACATTTCAAAATTCTTTATTACCCTATTTACTAAATTTATATCAATTTCAACTTAATAAAGGTTGTATTAAAAGTACTATGGCAGAATCTGTGGTGATTGTTTTACCAAAGCCAAATAAAGACCCCACTATGGTTTCAAATTACAGGCCAATATCATTAATTAATGTGGATGGAAAATTATTGGCTAAGGCTCTGGAATTAAGATTGGCAAAGGCTCTCCCTTACATAATTGATGTACATCAAACGGGTTTTGTTGCTAACAAACATTCTTCTAACAATACAAGATTGACATTTCATACTTTAAATTTAACTAAAATGATGAATGAATCAACTATTGCTCTTTCATTAGATGCAGAAAAAGCTTTTGATAGGGTAGAATGGTCATTCATGTTTCAGGCTTTGGATTGGTTTGGTATAGGTCCTGGTTTTATTCAAATAATTAAAACATTGTATAGCTCCCCTATGGCAAGACTATATATTAATAATAATTTATCTGAAAGTTTTAAATTACATAGAGGAGTTAGACAAGGATGTCCATTATCTCCTTTGCTGTTTGATATTGTTTTAGAACCCTTATTGATAGCTATTAATCAGACAAAGGGGATACAGGGTATTCCCCTGAAAGAATGGGAATACAAATTATCTGCTTATGCGGATGATATTTTATTATATTTGCGCAATCCAGGTTCAACTATACCATGCTTGTTAGAATTGATTGAAAGGTTTGGAATGTTTTCAGGATATAAAATTAATTGGAATAAATCTGAAACTCTCGCTTAATGTGCATTGCATAAAATCTATGTTTGATTCATTTCCTTTTGTTTGGAAAGAGGATGGATTAAAATATTTAGGAATTTGGATTAAAAATTCAATAGAGGATACAATAAAAGAAAATGAAAAATTTTTATTAAAAAAGGTTTCGGAATTATGTGAATGGAATCCGTTACATATATCTTGGTGGGGGAGAGTTCAAACCATAAAAATGATGATATTGCCTGTGGTTTGCTATCAAATGTGTATGATTCCGGTATTTTTTCAGAACTCTTTTTATAAAAAAATGAATGCAATAATTATTAAGTTTGTTTGGCTTGGCAAAACACCTAGAATTACTTTGGTATCTTTACAGAAATCAATTAAGGAGGGTGGGGTAAATTTTCCAAATTTCTATAGGTATCATCAGGCCTATATTTTACGTCAAGGTAT
Source organism: Geotrypetes seraphini (assembly GCF_902459505.1). NCBI lineage: Eukaryota > Metazoa > Chordata > Amphibia > Gymnophiona > Dermophiidae > Geotrypetes > Geotrypetes seraphini. Next base: position 226,429,235 of record NC_047085.1, read on the forward strand.
GTATTGGGTCCTCTCAGATCTCATTGAATACACTCCAGATTGGTTATACTTGGAATGGCGACTCCTGTCTCCTTTACATCTTTGTCACATTCTCAGTATCAAGATGCCCAGATTGTATAAAGAAAATAAACTTTTATTAGATACATGGAAAACTCTGAGGTATGTAAGTAATTTAACTGAAATTCCTATTAGTAAATCGACAAATCAATCTATATGGCTAAACTCCAAGATTCAAATTGGCGGAACTAAGATTGTCTGGAGGCATTGGTTAAATGCAGGAATACGAACTTTAAATGATGTTATTTCAAATGGAAAAATGCTTGAGTTTACACAATTGCAAAATAAATTTGGACTGAATAAATCACAATTTTATAAATGGTTGCAATTGAAGCAGGCCATTCAGGCAGGGTTCCCTGAATGGAAAACTTTAAATTCTCAATATAGCATGGAATTTTTATGCTTCCAGGCAGATTTTCTGGGTCACCAGGCCGCACAGTGGTATAAAGTTATTAGTGAATTGGTTAATAAAAAAACCTAAAAATGGTCTTAGGGATATTTGGAGCATTGAGATTAAGCATCAAATTTTGGCATCTCAATGGCCACAAATTTGGTCTTGGAGAATAAGATGTACTTTGTCAGCATCTATGAGACAAACTTGGTTTTTTCTTTTGCATAGAGCATTTTGGACCCCTGTTAGATTACAAAAATTAAATAGTTCATTGTCTAATAGATGCTGGCATTGTAAGCTTGATGTAGGGACTTTGGATCATCTTTTATTTTTCTGTCCCTTTATATTAGCCTTTTGGAATTTGATCTGGGATCAAATAAATTCTTTATTAGATAATCCTGTAGCATTAACTTATGATACTGTGATATTTGGAATGTCTATGAGAAAAAAGAGTCAGATATCGGCAAGTAATAACAAACTTTTATTAATTATGACAGGAGTTGCCATGCAACATATTACTGCAAATTGGAAAGATCACACTAGACTTAATTTTAATTTCTGGTGGAATTCACTATGTCACATATATAGAATGGAACGTTCAATAGCAATACAAAATGGAAATTATAAAAGGTTTAATGAAATATGGGGGCCATTGACATTGTTTTGTAATGAATAAACACCATTTTCTTAACATTATTTATGATTGGAGGGGAAAGGGGAGGGTTTATATAAATGAAAAGAAAATGTAAAAAAGAAATATGACAAAGATTGATTCAATTAAATAATTGTATGGAAAGGGAGGGGAGGGAGAAGGGTTTAAATATATATACATTTGTCATTATCTTGATAGATTTATCAAGTGATGTTAGTAAATCTATGTATTACTTATATTGTACACTTGTTGAAAGTTTAAAAATGAATAAAGAATTTAAAATAAAAAAAACAACTAACTTTAAATTTTGTATAATATGTTATTTACTTATTTGGAATTTGTACGAAATTATGCAAAAAAGGAGATTCGAATGACGTGGTGGAAGTACCAATGGAGAAAGCTACTGTTGCTCTAGAGCAAGGGTCTCCAAAGTACGACCCACAGGCCACATCTGGCTCACGATATGATTTTATCCTGCTTGCAGAAGAATTGTGCAGAAATGCATCAATTGGATTAATTTTCCAATGAAAATCCGCAAAAAATAAAAACAAAAACGGGGTGTTGATAATTTCAAATGCATTACCGTATTTCCCCATGTATACGCCGCAGCCTATACATGGGTTTTACAAACTGGCCTAGTGGGTGCGGCTTGCATAACTGGGGTAGCCTATACATCATCCCCGCCCCCCTAAATACCTCTCTCGCTTGTAGTAAGATCAGGCGTGTTTTCACGTGCAGGCCTTGTTGAGTGGAACAAACGTCCTGGATGGCTGCCGGTTGCCTCCGACATGCAGTGCAGGGCAGGAGCGATGTTTGCTATCTCAAGCCTCTGTCCCGTGCCGATTCCCGATTGGCTGCCATCAGTTCTCGACCCATTGTATACGCCGAATTACTTTTTAAATCTCTTAGATAAGCCACGGCTAGTAACATGGGGCGGCTTATCTAAGAGTTTTAAAACTTAAACTGGCGTTTCCTGCGGCCTATACATAGGGGCAGCCAATACCTGGAGAAATACGGTAATTAAAATTGTGTTCAAAATATATTGATATTCTATATTATGTTAATATTATTCACAACTTTATTTAATATTTCTTCATACTTGTTTGGCCTCGATCGACAGTATCAATTTGTGGCACTGTGACTAATTTTGTAATTAGCATTTCAAAATTTGAATTGATGAATACGGCACAAAGATAAAGGTAAACTCAGTTTAATAAGATTTTTGAAACACAAAAAAATGTTCCATCATTCACATTAATAGTTTTATTATAATTTTTGATGAAAATATGAGAATTTGCTGGTAGTGTTCGTTGTCATTAATATATGATAATTTAATCTCACATACTCTGCAATTAGTTTATAAAATTTTCTGCTTTCAATAAAGCTCATATATCTAGAGTTATTTATCTTTTTTTTTTTTTTTTTTAAACTAAGGCCCGCTGAAAAGTGCTAAAGTACCCAATGTGGCCCTTGTGGCAAAAAGTTTTGAGACCCCTGCTCTAGAGAAAGCTAAGAAGAGGCCAAAATAAAATACTAAGAATAACCAACATAGCCCTGCATGCAAGTTTAAGAAACTATACTTGACAGACACAGTAGAGATTGTTACTGCTACCTTAATTGATGCCGGACTCATCACTTACTTGGACACTGCTTTAGTAATTGATCACAACAAGATGAAGAGGGCTCAGGTGAGAATCATGAAAAAATTGGATATACACTTTGAGAAGGAACTACAGCAGAATGGTATCAGTTGTATTTTCCTTGATATAATGCCGATTTTTAAAGAGAGTTCTGGGGAGATTTGTGAAATTACAGAATGGTAAGCTTGACTTCAGTGCCGGGCAAAACAGTGGAAACAATTACGAAAAATAAAATTGTGGAACATATAGACAAGCATGATTTAAAGAGACAGAGTCAGCATGGGTTCAACCAAGGAAGGTGTCGCCTCACCAATTTTCATGAGTTGTTTGAAGGTTTGAATAAACATGTGGATAAAGAAGCCGGTTGATGTCATGTAACTAGGTTTTCAGAAAGCTTTTGACAAAGTTCCTCAAGAGAGGCTCCTGAGAAAATTAAAGAGTCATGGGATAGGAAGCAATGTTCAATTAGGAACTGGTAATCAGACAGAAAACAGAAGGTAGGGTTAAAAGGCCATTTTTCTCAATGGAGGAGGGTAAATAGTGGAGTGCCGCGGGATCTGTTCTGAAACCAGTGCTATTTAACTTTTTTTTATAAATGATATGGAAATTGGAATGAGTGAAGTGATTTTTATATATTTTTAGTTTTATTGTAAGAATGTCTCGTTTGTTTTTTCTTTTCTATTAATATTGGCGTTCTTTTCATTTTTGTAAGCTGCTTTGACCTCTTCCAATAAACGGGATATCAAATGAAAAACATACATAAACATCAAAGGAAATCATCACAAAATGCTCAAAAGCACATGCCATATAAGTCAGTACTTGGCAGGAATTGGTTAGCTACAAACATCCTCCAAATAAGAGGAGAGAGGCAACCACCCTCCTAATATGAGGAGAGAGGCAAATGCTAAGGGCAGGATGAATGAGGTGAGCCGACTCAAAAGCTGATTTCCAAAGAGCAGATAGGAAAGATAAGAACAACTTCCTGAATGCTCGATGCATGAACCTCGAAGAAACCTACAAGAAGGGTTAAGAACATAAGAACATAAGAAGTTGCCTCCGCTGAGGCAGACCATAGGTCCATCCTGCCCAGCGGTCCGCTCCCGTGGTGGCCCATCAGGCCCATTGCCTGAGTAATGGTCTATACCTATCTATACCCCTCAATCCCTTTTTCTTCCAGGAATCTATCCAAACCTTCTTTGAAACCATTTAATGTTTTCTTGTCTACAACAAGTTGCACCAAGTAATTATTCGCCATGATGAAATAATTGAAGAAGCCTTTCCCTTCAAGAGTGACAACAGCTAAGAAGCACAAACACAAGTGTCTTACTAAGAGAGATTAGGTTCTTATCTTGATTATATCTTTTCCAGTAGATAGGGATAGTAGGCTGAACCATAGGGTTGTCCATGCCTGCTCTTAAGCATTCTGCTGCTCCCTTCAACTTGTGCCAAAGCCGGAAACAGCCCTACAGAAAACAGGAGGGGTACAGGGAATTCCAGTGAATCCACAAAACAGTTGGAGAGAGGACACGTGAACTCTATCTTGTAACCCTCTCTGATAATGTCCAGGACCCAGCAGTCAGACATTATCTGCTCCCAGGCCTCCAGATAGACCAAGAACCAACCTCCAGTCTTCAGAGAAGTGGCTTGAGGGCTGGCATCATTGTGGCTTTTTGATTGGTACAGTGGAGCAGGGACCTGAACCTTGGTTCCTAGGATCCTCATGTCCAGGTGCCATGGAAAATATGTGGGCTGAGCCTGGGACCCTGCTCAGATGAGAACACTGATCAGATGGCATTTAAGGAGGGTTTATCTTCAGTTCTTAAGGGACTCATTAATGATTCTCCATTAAAGCAGAGAACTTATTCTCTCCCCGATCTATATAGAGCAGATACCTTCTAGTCCTCTGGACGAGAGGCTGTTTCTCCCATCAGGGAAGCATCACTTTGGGACAGTAAAGGAATCAAATCCAACCCCTCATCTTCAAGAGTCACCACCATAGTCCAGAATAGCCTCCACTTTCAGGACAGAAATGCTCAGAGACCCCAACAAAGCCTGCATGCTGCTCCGCTCACCTGCAGACCTGACCAGTGGATTTATGTCTTGTGCTCAAGTTTGCCAGAGGAGATTAAACAAACTCTAGGGTAAAAGCCTGAGAGGGCAACTCTTCTTGTCCCTTAGGGTGGACCAAATGCATTTTCTTGGGCTGTGAAGCATCTGCACCCTTACAATACACAGAGCTGCTGTCCCAGGGTTCTAGAAGGTGTTTCATTCTCCCTGACAGAACCATCTGCCTTTCTCCAACACTAGAGGCTCCTGCCCCTCCATATCGTGCTGCATAGCATGTGGCACAAGGGCACTCTTCAGTCACCCATCCAGCACAAATAAGTTTCAAGTTTCAAGTTTAATATTTTTCTTGATTGATCGCTTAATCAAATTCTAAGCGATGATAAGGCATTATATAGTGTATTAGGATCAATTTTGAGGCAAAACAAGGTGTTTTTAAAAGGTTTGACAACTTGGAAAGCAACAAAGAATAGGATTTTAGAAGAGGGAGGAACAAAGCCCTAGCCGCAGAAACAGTCAAAACAAATTTTCAGCCTTCCCCTCCCCCCACCCCCCGATTGTCTCATAGGCTATCCACAGCTTATACCCACAGACCATGTGGTGGTGAAAAGATGCTGCTTCAGCTCCAGGATAGAGTAGCTGGATCTGGAGGAATTTTCTGCCTCAAGTCGCCGGTCAGCTGCCACACCGAGATCTTTGGGCTGCCAGTCGGACTTTAGTCAGACTGAGCCACGACCCCCCCCCCCCACCCCCCACCCCTACCCCCACCCTACCCGCTGAGCCATGGCAGACGCCGAAAGGTAGAGAGAGAGATGAAACCACAGCCAGCATCGTGAGTGCCCCAAAGGATGCTATTGATGCCTAACAGCCTGCATTCAAGCTCCTGACCAAGTCAAGGAAGCGAGCAAATGCTGGGGGCCCGGAACCTTGAGCTCCGCAAATCTTCAGCAGGCTGGTTGCACAGGTCCCCGAAGGATTCACCTGCCAACTGCAGACTAAAGTCTGCTCCTCTTCTAAACAGGCACAGCAGTTCACCGAGTCATGTAAAAACCACAAACCGTGGAAAAAGAAAAACACCGTAAAAATAATAAAGAAATAAGGGGAGCAGATCAGCACACTTTCATGCTTGCCTGCAGAAAGAACTGAAAGGGGCAGCAGAGATTGGGAAGAAGGCAGAGCAGCTGAAAAGTTGTGATTGTCATTTTCTGCAGAATGCATGCGAGCAGGTATGAACAACGCTATGGTTCCTATTACAATACAAGCAAAACCCTCTCCTGGACATATAAAGAAACCTAAAGTTAGAAGCATCACCCGCACTCTCACCATAGGGAGAAGAGTTATCAGTAAACATAGAGTAGTAGAAAGAATATCTGTTTTGCTTTTCCCCTAGCACTCCACAAAAAAAACAAAAAACAAAAGAGATTAAAGGAGTAGAAACCGAGAACTTATCTTTGGACAACAGCTTAGTTTCATCTCTCAGTATCTAAAAAGAAAGGATACTAAGATGAAGCATAGGTCCTGTTTACAAAAGAGTTCATTGCTGGATTCTGGTGCCAGCAAGCTTCCCTGCATTCCAGCAGAGATCTTGTCATTAAGGTACTCGGGTCAAGAACAGTGGTTTTCACTGGAAAACATTTGGATTGTCATAGGGTGCCAGTGTAATTTAAAATCAAATAGAGGTCCTCTCTGTGTTTTACATTCTTTTTGTTCACATAGATTTCAAAAACTGCCATTTAATGCTCAGATATTTCTGCAATGTCAGCATTGAAAAGGGAATGCAAAAAGGGGATACAAAAGTAAACAGTTATCATACACAGAGTAAAGATATTTTGCTCTCTAGCCCCTACACCTCAATATATACAGCATGTGTATTCAACCAAGGTTTATAAAGCAGTCCTGACTTACCCATGGGGTTTATGGAGCGCAGGCTCTGAGGAGACTGCCCTGGCTGTGAATTCTTCACTGGTGCCTGGGCTTGAGTCCCTTGGTAGGTCAGTCCAAGTGCCGCATATGCCCTTTCGATGGAGCTGGGATCAATCTGGCTAGTAGTGTTTATGCTAGAGGCATTCTGCTGCCCAACCCCAACAGAGCCCGTACTGCCAAGACCTACTGCAGTGCCACCTAACAATGCTGTATAGGCAGAAACAAGAGAGAAAAAAAATGCCATCAATGTTAATTAGACTTTGTATTGGTCTATGGGAGATTGCGGACAGATTCTCAGCTCAGATTATTCAGAGTGTGGCACAGTGGTTAGAGCTACAGATTCAGCACCCTAAGGAAGTGAGCTCAAACCCTGCACTGCTCCTTGTAACCCTGCACAAGTCACTTAATCCTCCACTGTCCCAGGTACATTAGAGATTGTGAGCCCACTGGGACAGATAAAAGAAAATACTTGAGTACCAGATTTGCAACCCGTTCTGAGCTCCTTTGGGAGGATGGGCTAAAAAAATCGAACAACAAAACAGAACATAAGGGCTCAGAGTAACTGAAACAGCAAATATACTACTTACCTGTAGCAGTATTCTCAGAGGATAGCAGGCACATATTCTCACATGTACGTGACGTCATCCATGGAACCTGGTATGGACACATAACAAGTGCACTGACACTTTAAATCCTTAGGCAGTGCCTATACTGTACATATGTAGGTGCCTTCCCATACGACATCAGCTCACAGGACCCTCATTTCAGTAACAAAGCTAAAAAGCCAACTAGAGGAGGTAGGTGGGCTGGGAGAATATATGTCTGCTGTTCTCTGAGAACACCTGCTACAGGCTAAGTATCTTTGCTTTCTCTGAAAACAAGCAGGCATAATATTCACATATGTGGGACTCCCAAGCTACCAGGATCATGACTCTGGACAACGATAATGGATATTTAAACATGAGCCTGGTAAAACCCAAGATGGCTAGAGGGAAAGCTGGCACTCAGCAAGTAAAAAATTCTTCAGAACTGCTTGTTCAAACAGACTGTCTTCTGGAGTTTTGTTCTAAACAGTAGTGAGAAGTAATGGTTTGGACTGAGGACCAAGTAACTGCCCTGCAGATATCCTCAATAGATGCAAAGAGGAAATGAGCTACAGAGGCAGCCATAGCTCAGACATTGTAGGTTGTTACACGACCCTATAGAATCAGCCCAATCTAAGTATACAAGAGTGGAATGCACTGACAGCACTGAGATGCAATTGAATCAAATTGATTTTTAAACCAGAGGTGGAGAAGGTAATCTAGTATGGATGGAAGTGGTCATGTAATAGGTTCTCGAGAATGCAATGCACACCAGGAAAAAAAAATTATTGTACATTTGAAACAGCAATGGTGCAGAGTAGAAAGTTTTCTAGATGCTTCAATGACAGCAGATACTGCAGCCAAGAGGAAGAAAGCATTTACTTGGTTGGTGAAAGAAACCAAGCACTGCTGTTAATGTTAACAGGTTAGGGTGAAGGAGGGATCCCTCATTCTGAATCAACAATGTTGAGAACGGTTGCAACTTGCACGGTTTCTTGGTCAAGCGCTACAGGAGGAGCGGAAACCAAACCTGGCACGGCCAATACGGTGCTCTGAGTATGATGGTATCTCGATCTTGGCAAAGCTTGATTAGTTTTCCCAATGAGAAAGTAACAGAAGGAACGTATAGACTAGAGGAATCTGTCTCACCAATAAATGAGAAGGGCATCCAATGCAATGTGAATGGAGGTAGAGTCTGGACCAAAAGTGTGGAAGTTTGTTGTTGGAGAAAATCTGATGTAATATGATTGTGCTGAAATATTCATGAGGTTTGCAGCCAAGACACTCTGCATCCCTGCTTTGAGAAGTGTGCCATGAGCAGTTGTCAAATTCCAAATATTGATTGCTTCTATGCAAAAGGGTGAGATCCAATGACTCCTTATTTGTTTAAATAGAACATGACGACTTGATTGTCTGTATGTATAAGAACTACTTGGTGGAGGAGATGGTCCTGGAATGTATTGAGAGCACTGCCTATCACTTGGAGTTCTAGAAGATTGATACGGTGAGTGTTTGTGATGAGACTATATTCCTTCAGTGTGGAGACTGTCTAGATTAGCATCCCATCCTAGAATCAAAGCATCTGTTAGAAGCTTTTGATGGCAGGGGGGTAGCATTGGATCGATAGGGTCCACTATGGGACTCAGAGGTGAAAACGTGCAAATGTAGTGACAAGTATCGTTGACGCCCTGTCAGAGAAGGTATAACATCTGATGTGAAGTATGTTGAAGGGTGGAGTGATGTGAAGTATGTTGAAGGGTGGAGTGCTTAACACAATTGAATGGGATTGATCACACTCTGCTTCAGTAGAAAAGCTCGACCATGTGTAGTATCCAAAAGAGCTCCCGTGCATCTGAGAAGGGTGTAGATGTGACTTTTGGTAGTTGATGGCAAACCAGAGCAGCTCCAGGAGACAAACTGTTAAGTTGATGGCATGCTGAGCTGTTTGTGAGTTGCTTGATCAATCGGACATCCAAGTCTGGAAATATGTGAAACATCCATGTGCTAAGGGCTGCTGCCACCACTAGGCATTTTGTGAAGGCTTGAGGGGCCAAAGCTAATCTGAAGGGCAAGACTTTGCATTGGAAATATCGAGATCCAATGCAACAGCAAAGATACATATCCAGCCTACCTGTTCACAGAAAGTGAACATAGGCCTTCGAGACCTAGAGAATAATGCCAATAGCTTTTTTTTTTTTTTTTTTTAGTACACGTAGAAGAGCTCATACACAAACCATGTGAAACTTCTCCTTCAGCAAGTATTTGTTTAGACCCCTTAGGTCTAGAAAAGGTCCAAGGCCTCCAATCTTTTTTGGTATTAGGATATATTTTGAGTAGAATGCCCAGCCTCTTTCCTGCAGAGGAAACTGTTTAGTTACAGAAGGGCTGAGAGTTCTTGGTGAAGGAAGGTCTTCTGGAGAGAACTGAAAAGAAACTCTTGGAGGTTTCCTGATCAAACACAGGGCAAAGCCCCGAGTGACTACAAAAAGCACTCACTGATCTGTTGTGATAAGAGTCCAACATTGAGAGAATAGAGTAATCTGCTTCCAATGGGGAGACCAGGAGGAAGAGGCAGGGGAATGTTGACAATGCTTTCTATAAAGGAGGAGTCAAAAGGATGACTGCTGTTTGCAATAAAACTGAGGTTGTGATTTCTGTATCCTTTGTTACCTCAAAAGGGGTCCCTGATCAGCAGGCCTAGAAGATTATGTTGTTTGGTGTTACAGTAATATGAACATCTGGATGAGGAAGAATACCTTCTAGACGAAAGAATTTGTGCATTTTTTTTTATTTATCTCCCACTTCTTCAATTTTATCCCAAAACAGTTCATCTCCCTTACAAGGAACATTCAAAAAGTATTCTTGAACTGATGTTTCCAGATCAGAAATTCTAAGCTAGGCTAAATGGCACACTGCAATTGCAACTGCAGATGTTTGAAAAGAAATATCAAATGCATCAAAAGTCCTCTAGTCATATATTTTCTTGTAGTATACAAGTTCTTAGATAATGTTTTAGTTCATCTGGAGGGAAAAATTCCTCAAACTCAGAGTTGTTTAAGTAAGAATTTAAAATAAACAGATATGCAGAATTGGTAGTCCATAATTTTATTGATATGCAAAGATGATTGGAAAATGCATTTGGCAAAAAAGTCTAATATCCTGGCTTCTCTGCCTGGAGGGGCAGAAGCATAGATCATGAGCTGTGTGATCATTTGAGGGCATATTCCACAACTAATGAATGGTGTTGAAGTTGAGTTCATTCAAATCTTTGGCATTTTTGTATTCTATACATTGTGCCTATCTTTTTAGGAGCTACCTGGACCAAGAGAAGGTTCTCTCATTTCTTAAGTGTCCTTCATAATCCTATGCAAAGGTATTCTAATGTATTTGTTTGGTGGTGCTTCATAGTCAAGGAGGTCAAAAAGCTCAAGAGTGAGGTTCCTCCTGTTTTCGTTTGATAGGCAAAGCCTGACCCATCTGTCTGACAAAGCCAGTAAAAGATATACTTTCCGGCGGAGACTTGTATCATTGAAGTGGAGAACACCAGAAGGTACCATAGGATTTTTCTGCTGAGAATTAACAACTCCTCATTTGAATGATTGGAGAGATTCGAGTTAGAATCCTCATAGTATTCCCTGATAGGTGAAATGGGGTGTGTGTGTCAAGAGGAATGTCGACTGTGCATCAAGGTGCAGGTCGATGGCCTGACTCAGGAGATGATTCTTCTGCCGATGATGCTTGTGTCGAGAGGGTCCATGCCAACCCGATGTTCACATCAAGCAGGAGTGCATGACCTCGTCCTCAATCAATGCTTTGATGTATTCTCGGGCTGGGCTGAGGCAGGCATGGAAGCCTTTAAAGCCTGTTTAGACTGTGTCCACAGTAGTTCCAAAAGCTCTTGTCTGAGCATAGCCCAGATCACCTCCTGGAGAGACAGAACTGAAGAGACATCAGTATAGTAGCAGTCTGCTGTAACAGATGTTAGGGAATGTGAGAGATCACAAAGTTGAGGCACACCTATGAGGAGAATCAGCTGGAGGGAAGGAGAGTGGTCTTCGTGCATCAACACTTACTGTGTGTCAAGGAAGTTGATTCTTGGGAGAATGCAGTGCCATACCTAGAAGGGGAAGAATGTTTGTGCTTCTTAGTAGAGAATGACACGGTGGCGGTTTACCCGCGGCCACCGCATTTAGCCGCGGGTAACCCGCCGAAACAGGGAACGAAAACTAGCAGTCGCTGCGGGGACGGGGACAAGGCCATTCACCGCCCCGTGGAGCGGTGAATGGTCTTGTCCCCGCAGTGAGGCATGAAGGATCGCGCGGTTCCCGCAGCCCACACCCGCCTGCCCAATCGATCCTAGTGATTAGCCAGCTCTCTCCCTTCTCCTCACCTTAGTATGTAGGCTTTCTTTTTCGGCGACCCGCACGCTATCAAAGAGCCGCGCACCCGCTGCTGCTCAGTTTCGATCTTCTGCTCTGACGCAACCGGAAACAGGAAGTTGCAGCAGAGCAGAAGATTGAACACTGAGCAGCCGCGCATGCGTGGCTCTTTGGGAAAGCGTGCAGGTTGCCGAAAAAGAAAGCCTGCAACTAAGGTGAGGAGAAGGGAGAGAGCTGGCTAAACACTAGGATCGATTGGGCAGGCGGGTGGGGACTGCGGGGACCGTGCGATCACCCATGTTCCCGGCTCAAACTGGAAGGAGGGAGTGAAAGGGAAAAGGATTCTGGGCCAACGGGATGAAGACGGAAAGAAAAACCCACAGCAGGAAAGAAAGGGAAGGACAGGCAGGTGAGCCAGATGCTAGAAGCAGGGGGAGGGGGAAGAAAGAGGGGAAAAAAGCTAGATGGGGTTGAAAAGAAGAGACACACTGGTATGGAAGAGGAAGATAGGGGAAATCTGGACACAGGAAGGTAACAGAAAGAGGGGAAATTATGTGCATGGGGCATAGGGACAGAGACATAAAGGGGACATGCCATGGGGATGGTATATAGACACAGGGGGGGGGGGGGCAATGGCAGATACATAGGGGAGATATTAGAAATGGGGAAAATAGGAGCACAGAAGCGAGATGGTTTGTGGGGATGGGACAGGGACCGAGCTCGCTGGCTCCAGTGGCTTGCACAAATTACATTGTAACGTGCCATGAAAATAAGAGGGAGGAAGGTAGATAGATAGGCCACGCGAGAGGAGCTGAAGGGTGGTAGAAAGGAACAGATGGTAAAGGAGGGAGGGAAGGGTAGTGATGGAAAGGAATAGGACAGACATTGAAGGAGGGTGGAGAGGAAGAGACCCTGAAGGGAAATGTGGAACACAGAGTGGGAAGAAGACAGATGCCAGACTATGGGGGAGCGGAAGGAAGAAGATGGGTGCTAGACCAATTGGGGGGGGGGGGGGGTGAAGGGAGAGGCACAGTAACAGCAAATGGAAGAAGCAGAGAGAAGACACACAGTGGATGGAAGGAATTGAATGAGAAGATGTGGAAAGCAGAAACCAGACAACAAAGGTAGAAAAAAAAAAATTCTATTTATTTATTTATTTTTTGCTTTAGGATAAAATAGTATATTAGTTATGTTGATAAAAATTTATAAACAAAGCCCTGCCAGCTGAACATCTCTTTCTCTAGTTCAGCAGCAGGAACTTTGATTTATAAGAAAGGAATAAGCTAAATATTACAGTACTAAGGCTTATATGGATGCAGCGGGGATGGTGACGGGGCGGTGAATGGGATGGCAGTGGCGGTGACGGGGCGGTGAAAGGGATGGCGGTGACGGGGCGGCGGTGACGGGGCGGTGCAGAGGATGGTGGGGCGGTGACGGGGACAGATTTTTTCCCCGTGTCATTCTCTACTTCTTAGCTTTCTTACATGCCACGTCCTCAATCCTCGAGACATATATGAAGATAATGTAGTCATGCCTCTGATGCTTATAATGATGCCTGCATCATAAGAAGTTGCATGTCAGCTTCCAAGTCCCCTGCTATACTTGATACCGATGCAGTACCAAAACATTTTTCGAATTGAAGTTTTTGGATTTTCAGTGACCTCCTTTGCATGCAGGATCAGAAGTCATAGTGAATGTCCTGATTTTCAGGACCCAAACACTGGCTCACCAATTATGTGTCTCAGAGCCTGAAATGGTCCGATTACATTGCAAACACTTCTTAAAGCCACTCGTATCCTCTTTGACATAGAGGAGAAACAGCTGAAAAATGAAGCAAATTACTGAAACAGGATAACAAGAACGAATTATGAGGGAAAACAATGAAAAATAAGTACAGGAAGGCCCAAAAAAAAAAAAGTAGAAGTTTAACGCGTCGACAAGAAAACTGAAGACACAGCTTCTCACCTCTGTGGAAAACAAAAAACTGATGGTCCCATGAGCTGTATCAGGCAGGAAGGCACCGGCACAATTGCAGTATGGGCACTACCTAAAGATTTAAAGTGACAGTGCACTTGATAGTGTCCATACCAGGTTCCATGAATGATGTCACCTACTTGTGAGAATATTATGCCTTCTTGTCCTCGGAGAACCTATACACACCTAAAAGGATGAGAAATCATGGAAACCATAGCAAGGAACCTGATGAAACTACAAAAGAAAATTAAGGAATACCTAACAAGGCAGGATTGTAATTGGAACGTATTAATGTATTCTAGATTAATGTATCCTTCTATTTTACTATTGCACTTAATAATGATTATTATTGTGTTTGTTGCAAACTGCTTTGGATTAAACTTTTTGTACAAGGAACGTGGTATAGCAAACCAAAAGCTGAACACTACCAAAGAAATAGACAATCATCATAATGGGCATTATTTAAAAGGGATTTCTGTTCTATGCATATAGATGCAGAAGGGCATCTATCTGCTCATCAGGAATATTCAGGAGTGAGAATAAGAAATCATCAAGTTTCAGGTTTATTAGGATTTTACATACCGCCTATCAAGGTTATCTAAGCAGTGGGCTCACAATCTATCTAATGTACCTGGGACTATGGAGGCCCACTATGTATTTCATGAAGCTCAGGACCATTCCTTAAGGTCTTCTAAACACTTATGGGGCTGTAAAATCTGCTTTTTAAATCTTTAAAGTAAGCTCTTCTACTCCATACCCTTGACATCATATTTGCTTTCACTTACATCTGCCAATCACTAGGAACCATTTACAAGTAGCTTAAAACTGAGCAACTAGCACCAATTCAGGAGAGGCTACTGTCAATCTGCCCAGACCTAATCTGTTTTTCAGAAGCAGAAAGGCTGATGGAAAGGAATGGAAATAAGCTGGAGAGAAAGCTGGCGATAAAGGGTTGGAGAGAAGAGGAGTATGAAGGAAAAAAAAGAGTAAAAATAAAGCAAAGTTAAGAAAAGTACTTTTCCTCCAGTCACTACACAGTTCTTGGTTGATGCTTAAGTTTTCTAGATATAATTCCAATCCAATTCAACTATACAAAATTTAACATTTGTGACTTACATTGTTGATTGCGTTTATCACCAGCATTCTTGAGAGGCAGGCATACAGGGCAGTCATGCCGTGTGCAATTCTTCCAATGCGAAATGATCTGCCGTGAAGAAGCGCAGTGGGCAACTACAAAGAAAAGACAGATACCTTGAAATTGATCCATCTTAATAGCAATATATATTATAATCCTGCTAGGATCCATGTACTTTTTGTGCCTGGAAAACAAACCATAATTGGCAGTTAAGTGGATGGGTCAACCACTCACTCTGTGCAGGACATTACTTCCTGTACCATTCCTGGTATGGTCAGTTGGTTTTTCTGGATATTTAAATTAAATATATATGAGAAGAGTTTGCATATGCTGGATTCCCAATGCATGCAGATTTATTCCATGCATGGTTATGTATATCCTGAAAACACAACTACTAGTGGCAGGTTTGGGAAGTCCTGGTTTAAGATAAAACTGATTTGTCTTTCAAAAAATCTGTTTACTCTGTGTTTATACCAGCACATCCCTATCACATCTAAATGTGCTAGTCTGGGACTGTAACAATAGTAATGACTTTCTATAAGAATACATCTACCATATTATATCTGCATTGTCATTTTTGTGGAAGCAAACTATACATGCAAACCAAACACTGGAATTAATATACAACTGTTTGCAACTTCTAAATTTTACCTAATCAGTTATCAATTTAAAACATTCAATTACCCCTGTAGACTATGCATTTCCAGGCTCTCCACTCAAGAGAAGGCCACATGTATAACTCATACAACAACAACAAAAATAAATAAATAAATAAATAAAAGATCCTATTTAAAGCTATTATCCTGAAGTGCATGCTTATGTGTGTTAAACTGTATTATTACAGACAAGAGAGATGGTTGACTAGCCTCCTTCACCGCTTTAAGTCGTACGTTTGATTTACCTGCTACAGATACCTTTGCCTATTATCAGCTACGTCATTATATCCACTCTTTACCAGTTGGACATTTAACAGAGGACAGCCGTGAAGCACTTTCTGAACTTTTTAGTCTTTCCACTCAACAAAGGATACCCCTTCGATTTCACCTCCTGAGCCTCTAAGATTGTCAACTGGGGCCGAATTTGGATATTTTGGTGGCATCTTGGGCGGAAGACCTGCATTGTTCATTGACAGCCCAACAAATGCAACGAGTACTAAAAAACATCAAGAGGGTGTCCGCCAATGTCCTTTATTGGGAATTACAATTGAAGATAGTTCTGCGTCTTTATATTTCACCTGAACGAGCATTCCGGATGGGAATCACATCACATTTTGGTACTGTCCAAAATGTGCTCAGGCCCATGCATCGTTGGTACGCATGCTCTGGACCTGCCCCTGCATTTGGCAGTTTTGGCATAGCCTTGGACAATATACTACATCTATCTGGGACAGGCGATGGTTTCCTACACCAAGAGTACGATTTGGATATTATAACATAGTAACGCCAAAACCTAAAGGGATGACAGCCTTTGTGACATGAGTGTTGCTTCTGGGCAAGAAAGCTATATTGACTAACTGGTTGTCACAGGACCCACCTTCTTATAATCAATGGAGATCCTTGATGATTGTACATGCCTCTTTGGAAAGGAAACAAGTTGGAGATCTGGACCACGGTCCAGGTCGACGTTTGTCAGACTTGGGAACATTTCTGGATGGACCTTACTACCCATGCTCGAAGTAGATTACTTAACTTGTGAAGATGATCATGGGCTACCTGCGATGCTACTGGATTCTATTCTTTATATGCCCGGGGAGGGGGGAAGGGATGGGTGGGGAATGGTTTGTGCACATGTAAGAGAATTTGCTGTACCTATCTGTATAATGTTTTTTGCACTCTGTTGAAAATTTAATTAAAAAAACAAACAAAGAGGCGATCAGAGAGACAAAAGTCATTCATAACCGGCAAGTAACGCAAAATAGCCCTCCAGACATCCAGCACCTTCAAAACTTTGTCTGTCTTCTTAGAACCCGGGGCTGGAAAGCTGGAAGGCGAACTTCCTGGTTGATGTGAAACACTGAGACCACTTCTGGCAAGAAAGAAGGAATAGTCCCTCAAGGAAACCTTGGCCCCTGTGATACACAGTTAAGGGTCCCTGCATGACAAGGCTTGCAGTTCGGAGACATGACAACCAGAAACACAGTCTCGATAGACTAGTCCATTTAGGGGGCATCCCGCAAGGGCACAAACAGGGCCCTCGAGAGCCCTTCCAATACAATGTTCGGATTCCAAGTGGACAGGGCTAGAAAACTGGTGGGCCGCAGCCTCAACGCACCCTTGAAGTACCTGATGACATCCAGGTGTGCCAAAAAACAACATCTGGCATCCTGGGACCTGAAAGAGGATATTCCTGCCACTTGAACTTTCAAGTGAGGAAACCGCCAGCCCCATATCCAGACCTTTTTGAAGAAAGGACAGGACAGAAGAAACAAGCCACAGCAGGACCCAGCTGCTCCTTGCAGCACCAAAGTTGGAAGGTATCCCATGCCATAGTATATGCTGTGAATGTGGCAGGCCTTTCAGCTTTCAAAAGAGTGCATACAACCAGATCAGAGTAGCCTTTCCGGCTCAAAAGCCGAGCACTCAAGAGCCATGCCATGAGACCAAAGCAGTTCAGATCCTGCAAGATGATCAGTCCTTGAGAAAGGAGTCCCTTGAACAGCTAAAGTCTCAGAGGGAGGTTGATCTGAAGATGCACTAGGTCTGCATATCAGGGGTGTCGAGGTCAGTCAGAGGCCCCTAGGATAACCCATCCCTGATGCCTGGCCCCTCTTTTTAGAAATCTCCCTACCATGGGCCAGGGAGGGAGCAAGTACAGAAGCTCATCCAACGGCTAAGGCTGAGCCAGCGAATCGATCCCGGTGCTTCCACATTCATAACTGTGGCTGAAGACATGCACCATTTTCTTGTTGCTCGCTGTCACCATGAGATCGAACGTATGGCAACCACAGTGGTCGATGATACTCTGAAACGCCCAAGGTGAGAAGGACCACTCTCCTGGGTCCAGAGTCTGCCCACATGTTCTGCGCTTCAGTAACATGAGCCGCAGTAATGGCCAGAAGATGACTTTCCACCTAGCGGAAGAGAACTTTCACCTCCTTCTGGAGGCCAATACTCCTGGTTCCTCCTTGCTTGTTGACATAAGCCACTGCGGTCACTTAGTCGAAAAACACTTTGACCGCTTTTGTTCAATCAGGGCTGAAACTGAATCAGCACCAACCGAATGGCTCAATGACACTACGATGGAGACAATCGCCCCAGAACTGGATAATCTTGCAGTGCGCTCTCCAGCCCAGTAGGCTGATATCCATTGTCCGCGTGGTCCAAGAGTCGATCCTTAGAAACATCCCTGAGGACAGAGACTGAGGACAAAGCTACCGGGACATGTTGCTGCAGGCCTCCGTCATCGAGGGCAATCGAACATGCAGAGGGTCCCTCTGTGGAGATCAGCAAGAGAGAAGAGAGTGCTGTAGGGGCGCATATGCGCTCTCACCCAAGGAAACACTTCAATCGTGGCCCATCAAGACCAGGACCTGAAGAAAACTGCTTTTGATACTTTTCACTGGCAAAAAACTCCTCACAGAACAGCTCAGGTTTAGAAAAGGTCAAATTCACCCAGAGGCATGTTCAAAGACTTAGCTGACAAAAGACGACTTGAGCTCCAATGCTGTCATGTCTTCTCCAATCTTCCCAACAAGTGACCTTGTTTCACCAATGTTTGGCTCATCAGGGGAACAAATAATACAACCTTGAAAAGTGCAGCCACGCTGAGACCAGCCCCAGAACAAAGGAAACAGATAAGAGCACTTAAAGCCCTCTCTCCAACACAGACCTCACTTCCGGTCCGAATCAACCAATCAGCACTCAGCTCAGCTCTTATCAAACACAACTGATTATAGAAAATCAAAACATCAAAAAAGAACAAAAAAGAAAAAGCAACAATGTAAATAATTTTCACCTTTAAAAAACGCTTGCCACTCCACTCTGATTAAGAACCAATGGCCACATTGTTTGTAAAGAAAATATCAAACGCTGTTCAGTTTGGTAAAGTTTTTTCTTCATATTTCCCTTGCACAACGGAGGAACGAAGGAGTCTATCACTGCACATTTAAAATCTTCAAATCTGTGCTTAACTTGCTTGCAATGCTTTGTTAAGACATCCACTACATTTTGATGAGAAATATTGTGCTTGTGTTCCGAAAGCCGAGTTTTAAAGGCTCTAGAGGTGTGGCCAATGTAACATAGCTGCCAGGGGCATATCAAAACATACACCACTCATCCAGAGGCACATGTGGTGGATCTCTTCAATGTAACTTCCCTTCAGTAAGGAATTTCAATCACCATCCCTTCCAACATGACATCACACACTGATTGCATTTGTGGTGACCTGCAGGTCCCCTGAACAACATAAGGACATAAGCAGTGCCTCTGCTGGGTCACACTAGAGGTCCATCGTGCCCAGCAGTCCGCTCACACGGCGGCCCATCAGGTTCAGGACCTGTATGTTAATCTTCTAGCTATACCCTTCTATTCCCTTTTCCTTCACAAAATCATCTAATCCCTTCTTGAAACCCAATAGCGTACTCTGTCCTATCACATCCTCTGGAAGCGTATTCCAGGTGTCCACCACCCTTTGGGTGAAGAACTTCCTAGCATTGGTTCTGAATCTGACCTCTCTAAATTTTTCTGAATGCCCTCTCGTTCTTGTAGTTTTCGAAAGTTTGAAGAATCTGTCCCTCTCCACCCTCTCCATGCCCCTCATGATCTTGTAAGTCTCTATCATGTCTCCTCTAAGTCTCCGTTTTTCTAGGGAAAAGAGCCCTAGCTTCTCCAATCTTTCAGCGTATGAAAGGTTTTCCATACCTTTTATCAAGCGCGTTGCTCTTTTCTGAACCCTCTCGAGTATCGCCATATCTTTCTTAATGTACGGCGACCAATATTAGATGCAGTACTCCAGATGCGGGCACACCATCGCCCGATACAATGGCAGGATAATGTCCTTCATTCTGGTTATAATACCTTTCTTGATAATACCTAGCATTGTGTTCTTTACAAAACAGTGTGGCTGTTCGCCTTCCCCTCACCCAAACTTTGTCACTTCAAAAGATTCCTTGACAGAACTTTCGCCTTCCAAGCAGCCAAGCTGAACCCATGGCTAGCACAAATGATACTAGAGGCCCCCACTTACCTCGGGTTCAGAAAATCACTTAAAACTTACCTATTCAGCAAACAAGACCTGAATTGTTCCCCCCCCTGACAATATCTCCCCCCCTCCCCAATCCGGCCCCCTTATGAGGCCTTCCCCCTTTTCTCCCCACTTTCCTCACCCTCTGTCTAGTTCAAATAAAGCTGATAAATAATTGAAATTCTGTTACTCTGTAATTCTAATAACAAATCTGTAATTCTGACAAATAATTGTAAATCTGCCTGTCTATGCAGACCCTAATATAACTCGATGTAAACCGCCTTGAACTCGCATGGGTATGGCGGTATATAAGAATAAACTATTATTATTATTATTATTATTATTAATCAGAGAGTGGAGTGGCAAGCATTTTTTTAAGGTGAAAATCATTTACCAGATGGCTGGGAGGAATGGAGAACTACCGTATTTTCTCGCATATAACGCGCGCGTTATACGTGGTTTTTACGTACCGCGCACACCCTTGCGCGTTATATGCGTGAGCGCGTTGTACATTTTTTTTACATAGTTCCCCCCCCCGACGTCCGATTCACCCCCCCCCGCAAGACCGCTCGCACCCCCACCCCAAAGGACCGCTCGCACGCACCCGCACCCCCACCCTGAAGGACTGCTCGCACCCCCACAGCCTCCCGACCCCCCCCCCCATCATGTAGAAGCTCCTACCGGTGTCCTGCTGCTTCCTCTTGGCGGTCCCGACTCCCCGACACGATCGGGGCAAGAGGGAGCTCAAGCCCTCTTGCCCCAGCCAACCGCGGCACCCCCGACACGATCGGGGCAAGAGGGAGCTCAAGCCCTCTTACCCCCCCCCCGACTCCCCGACACATCGGGCAAAAGGGAGCCCAAGCCCTCTTACCCCGCCGACTCCCCAACTCCCCGACAATATCGGGCCAGGAGGGAGCCCAAGACCTCCTGGCCCTGGCGACCCCCCCCCCCCCGCTAGTTGTTCGGGCCAGCAGGGAGCCCAAACCCTCCTGGCCACGGCGACCCCCTCCCCCCACCCCGCACTACATTACGGGCAGGAGGGATCCCAGGCCCTCCTGCCCTCGACGCAAACCCCCCTCCCCCCAACGACCGCCCCCCCCCAAGAACCTCCGACTGCCCCCCCCAGCCGACCCGCAACCCCCCTGGCCGACCCCCACCCCCCTTCCCCGTACCTTTGTGTAGTTGGCCGGACAGACGGGAGTCAAACTCGCCTGTCCGGCAGGCAGCCAACGACGGAATGAGGCCGGATTGGCCCATCCGTCCCAAAGCTCCGCCTACTGGTGGGGCCTAAGGCGCCTGGGCCAATCAGAATAGGCCCGGGAGCCTTAGGTCCCACCGGGGGGCGAGGCCTGAGGCACATGGGCCCAACCCGACCATGTGCCCAAGGCCCCGCCCCCAGGAGGGACCTAAGGCTCCCGGGCCTATTCTGATTGGCCCAGGCGCCTTAGGCTCCACCAGTAGGCGGAGCTTTGGGACGGATGGGCCAATCCGGCCTCATTCCGTCGTTGGCTGCCTGCCGGACAGGCGGGTTTGGCTCCCGTCTGTCCGGCCAACTACACAAAGGTACGAGGAAGGGGGTGGGGGTGTCATGGGGGACAACCAGGGGGGTCGCGGGTCGGCTGGGGGGGGCGGTCGTTGGGGGGAGGGGGGTTTGCGTCGAGGGCAGGAGGGCCTGGGATCCCTCCTGCCCGTAATGTAGTGCGGGGTGGGGGTCGCCGTGGCCAGGAGGGTTTGGGCTCCCTCCTGGCCCGAACAACTAGCGGGGGGGGGGGGGGTCGCCAGGGCCAGGAGGTCTTGGGCTCCCTCCTGGCCCGATATTGTCGGGGAGTTGGCGGGGTAAGAGGGCTTGGGCTCCCTTTTGCCCGATGTGTCGGGGAGTCGGGGGGGCAAGAGGGCTTGAGCTCCCTCTTGCCCCGATCGTGTCGGGGGTGCCGCGGTTGGCTGGGGCAAGAGGGCTTGAGCTCCCTCTTGCCCCGATCGTGTCGGGGAGTCGGGACCGCCAAGAGGAAGCAGCAGGACACCGGTAGGAGCTTCTACATGATGGGGGGGGGGGTCGGGAGGCTGTGGGGGTGCGAGCGGTCTTTCAGGGTGGGGATGCGGGTGGGAGTGCGTGCGAGCGGTCCTTCGGGGTGGGGGTGCGAGCGGTCCTGCGAGGGGGGGGGTGAATCGGACGTCGGGGGGGGGCATCAGGTTTTCAGGGTGGGGACAGGACTTCAAGGGAGAGTCGGGGCGGGCGAAAGGAGAGTCGGGGTGGCCAGAGGAGAGTCGGGGCGGGTGAAAGTAGTGTCGGGCAGCGACGGGAGAGTTGGGCAGCATGCGCGGTATACGGGTGTGCGCGGTATATAAAAATTTCTGTACATAAATTTGTTTTTCGCGCGCTATACCCGTGTGCGCGTTTTACACGGGTGCGCGTTATCTATGTGAAAATACGGTACCTCTGGAAGAATCCAGTATTTAAATCACAATCACATTACATGAAAAACTCAATGGGAATGACTGACTTGACCGGCTTCTTATGATCTTATGCCTGCCAGCCACTAGGCCTGCCTGCCCTGTCCCTACCTGCCTGCCAGCCACTAGACGGGGGACAGGATACAGAGCCTGGCAGGGAGGGGGACAGGGTACATAGCCTGGCAGGGAGGGGGGACATGGTGCAGAGCTTGGCAAGTAGTGTGGGGTTGGGTGCAGAACCTGACAGGGAGAATTAGGATCAAAATTTTTTTTTCTTGTTTTCCTCCTCTAAATCTAAGGTGCGTCTTATGGTCAGATGCGTCTTATGGAGCGAAAAATACAGTATATTTTATTTTCTTAGTTAATGTTCATGTTTGTGCCTCCCAGGATAGGTTTTTGTCCAATATAATCCCTAGGATTCCCAGTTCTGATTCCAGTTTCAGGGCAGCGATTCTTGGTGGGCGTATCAATAAAAATTGGGGGGGGGGGGGGGTTCTTTATTTAGATTCAATTTCACATTGTCAGCCCAGCTGGCAACTAGACAAGTGATTTCCTCTATTGATTTGTTTTTCATTCTTGTAGAAAGGAATGCATATTGTAATATCATCTGCGTAGAAGTGAGGTCTTTAGCTAAGAAGTGTCGTAGTGTTGACATCAGTACATTGAAAAGTATTGGGAAGAGTGGTGAACCTATGGATGCTCCACTTGATGCTGACCATTCTTCCAATCTTTCTCCATTCATTTTTACACTGTTTGTTAGAAATCTTTCTAGCTAAGTGTGCACTTTACCGTTTATCCCTAGGAAGTTTCGGATCAATAACAAACATCAAATGTTCTAGATAAGTCAAATTGTAGTACAAGAACTTTTTGTACAGTGCTCATATGTGTTCTAATCTTGAATGTTAGGGCATTGAATAGTGTTTCACTGCTATGATGATTCTGAAACCCGACAGTGTGATGTTAAGGTGTTCAAGTTACTTTGAGATTTGATTTGTTATTATGCTTGATGTGAAGTGGAATTGAAGCTACTGGTCCATAATTCTCAACATTGTTTATTTCTCCTTTTTCATCTTTTAGGATAGCTGTAGGATAGCCACAAATCCAGTGTTAAACACCGAGTCTAACTTCAAATTTCAAGGTCTCAAAATAAGGAACTTTCTTCCAAGTAGCTTGTGACAGATCTCTTAACTTCAATTCAGGAAATCGCTAGTTCTCTCTGTAATGCCAAAACAAACTCAAAAAAATCTGTGATTCTTTATGTAACAGTAATGAAAGAGATTATATATGTACCCTGGTAAATTTTTTTCCAGTAAACAGGTGAGACATTCTAGACAAGTGGATAGTGTCCCTATGACTGCGTGCCATCTGCAGAAGGAATCCAATTTGGATTTTTCTCTGTGCCTCGTCT
The DNA here is from genome assembly GCF_902459505.1 of Geotrypetes seraphini. Lineage (NCBI taxonomy): Eukaryota > Metazoa > Chordata > Amphibia > Gymnophiona > Dermophiidae > Geotrypetes > Geotrypetes seraphini. The sequence continues at coordinate 226,453,074 of NC_047085.1, forward strand.
GTACTTTATTGAGCTCCTTAGCTCCACCTAAGTTAGTACCCAAGCACCAAGGACCACCAAATCAAGGTGAAGTAGAAACACCCATACCAATCAAGGTCATAAATAACTGATCTGCTCAAAGGAATAACATGAGGGTAACAGCTTGCAAAAATCGCAAGGAGCTGAGAAACTACTCCCATCTTGAACACAGATACAATATATATTCCCCATAGAATCTTGAGAGCCTCACATATGTGCTGGAGCTCCAAAATAGGTGCCTCCAGCCATCGGAGCCATTCAGTGGCATGATAATGCATATGGAGTATCTTCTGCATCCCAAAAGATTGGGCGGCACCCGCTCTAGAACTGTACAGCAAGCACTGTACAGTGGCCTGCACTTGAGAGCGCCTCGTCCAGGTGCCCAGCGGGAGATTCCACAAACCAATTGGTCAAAGGCCGGGTGAATTTCAATTGCAGCACGACCAAACAACATTCAGAACACTTAGGTCAGATGTAATGCAAACCCAAGCCAGTAGGAACACTGACAGCCTGCACCCTATCAGTAGAGGGGTGTTCCCCAGCCTTGCGCAGTATGCCCTTTGGGGGTGGGGGTGGAGGATGGGATCCAGATACACATCTGTATCCTGTGTGGCACTGAAATACAAGAAGAAATGCCTGGAGCCTCGAAAATTAGAGCGACTAGACCCCCTAGAGATTCTGGATTTTCTATCAGGCAGGGTCTGAGGGCAACTCAACACCACAGAATCCATGATGCTGATCAGGCCTTTGCCAAGCAACAACTGCTCTGAACGGGAGGTCTTGCAAAAGGAACCTTTGGAAGTGGAATCACCAGCCCATTGTCTAATCCAGAGCATTCTATGGGCAGAAATGGAAAAAGCCAAAATGTGCATAAGGCATATAAAACGACAGTCACAAGCCAAAAGAAATTGAGAAGGAGAGTCTACAGCCTCACTCTCCAGGGTGCGCAGTCAAGACAGATAGGCACATGAGACACTACTACTCTTCATTGCGCTTTTTTCTATTCCCACTTGTTTGGACCTCTTGTTGAGTCCTTTATGAGGATTTTTTTTTTTCAATAAAGAGCTTTTGCTGAGTTGACTACATCTCTAATCTCCATTGTACTTTTCTCTACTCCCACTTGTCTGGACCTCTTATCATCTAGAGAGAGACTGAAGAGCCCATCCTTAACACCGAGGTCCCAAAAATGGTGTCAGAATGAGCCGCCATATCCACTCGGTAAAATCTGGTAAATATATGTAGAGAAGACCAAGTAGCCGCCTTGCAAATTCCATCCGGAGAAACTAATTGTGCTTCTGCCCACGATACAGCAACATTTTTAGTCAAGCGGACCTTGAGAGAAACCGGCGGCTGCTTGCCGCAGTAGATGTAAGTTGATGAAATGATCATATGTATCTAATAGGCGATAGAAGCCTTAAATGCTGACCTACCTTAGCAAGGATGGGCTGTCAAGACAGAGATGATCCAAAAGGAGAATATCATTAGTTTTCTCCAAATAGTGACCAGGGGGGCTCTCCACACGTCCAATCTGCACAAGATTCGATTCATTCACGCCAAGGCAAAGGAGAACCAGCATGGCTTACCATACAGGTGAAGGAAGCCATAAAAGAAAAGAAGGACTCTTTCAAAAAATGGAAATGCACGAAGACAACCGAAGCCTGGAACAAACATAAAGATGAACAGAAGAAATGTCACAAGGCGGTGAGGGATGCAAAACAGGACTATGAGGAAAAAATAGCCCGGGAGGCCAAAAACTTCAAGCCCTTCTTTAGATACGTGAAAGGGAAAAAACCTGCAAAGGAGGCAGTGGGACCCCTGGATGACATGGGAAGAAAAGGGTACATCAAGGAAGATAAACAAATCGCAGACAAACTAAATTCCTTCTTTGCGTCTGTCTTTACGAAGGAGGACACCTCAACAATACCTGAAGTGGAGAAACTGTTTACAGGAGAAATAAAGGACAGCCTCACCACAGTTGAAGTGAACTTAGATCAGATATACTACCAGATCGACAAACTCAAAAGTGACAAATCCCCTGGACCGGATGAAATTCACCCGAGAGTCTTGAAGGAATTGAAGGTCGAAATCGGAGAGTTACTGCAAAAACTTGCAAACCTGTCAATCAGAACTGGTCAGATACCAGACGACTGGAGGAAAGCGAACGTCACGCCAATTTTCAAAAAAGGATCGAGAGGAGAACCGGGCAACTATAGACCTGTGAGTCTTACATCTGTCCCCGGCAAGATGATTGAATCACTGATCAAGGATAGCATAGTTCAGCACTTGGACACACATGACTTGATGAAACCCAGTCAACATGGATTCAGGAAAGGGAAATCGTGTTTGACGAATTTACTCCAATTCTTTGAGACCGTGAACGAGCAAATTGATAGTGGAAAGCCGGTGGACATAATATACTTGGACTTCCAGAAAGCATTTGACAAAGTTCCACACAAAAGACTTCTTAGGAAACTACAAAGCCATGGCATAGAGGGAGATATACAAAGATGGATAGGCAAATGGCTGGAAAACAGGAAGCAGAGAGTGGGCATAAATGGGAAGTTCTCCGACTGGGAGAAAGTGACTAGTGGTGTACCCCAAGGCTCGGTACTTGGGCCGATCCTTTTTAATATTTATATCAATGACCTGGAAAACGGAACATCCAGTGAGATCATCAAGTTTGCAGACGACACAAAACTCTGCCGGGCAATCAGATCGCAGGAGGACAGTGAGGAACTCCAGAGCGATTTGTGTCGGTTAGAAAAATGGGCGGAGAAATGGCAGATGAAGTTCAACGTGGAGAAATGCAAGGTAATGCATTTAGGCAGTAAAAATAAGGAATACGAGTACAGAATGTCAGGTGCAACTCTGGGAAAAAGTGAACAAGAAAGGGATCTGGGTGTACTGATAGATAGGACCCTGAAGCCGTCGGCACAATGCGCGGCAGCGGCAAATAAGGCAAATAAAATGTTGGGCATGATAAAGAAAGGAATCTCGAGTAGATCGGAGAAAGTTATAATGCCGCTTTATAGGGCAATGGTCAGACCCCACTTGGAATACTGCGTCCAACATTGGTCTCCCTACTTAAAGAAGGATATAAAACTGCTGGAGAGGGTGCAGAGACGAGCAACTAAACTAGTGAAGGGTATGGAGAAACTGGAATATGAGGATCGACTTAAAACACTGGGATTGTTCTCCCTTGAGAAAAGGAGACTGCGTGGGGATATGATCGAAACCTTCAAAATACTGAAAGGAATCGACAAAATAGAGCAGAAAAAACTATTTACATTGTCCAATTTGACACGGACAAGAGGACATGAAATGAAGCTAAGGGGGGGCAAGTTCAGGACTAATATCAGGAAGTTCTGCTTCACACAGAGAGTGGTTGACATCTGGAATACTCTCCCAGGGGAGATTATTGCGGAATCGACAGTCCTAGGCTTCAAAAGCAAACTAGATGCATATCTCCTTGAGAGAGGCATATAAAGATATGGTTGGCTATAAAATAAGCCAGGTGTATACCTAGCAGGGCCTCCGCGTGTGCGGATCGCCGGACTTGATGGACCGAAGGTCTGATCCGGAGATGGCGCTTCTTATGTTCTTAACCCCGTGAAGCAAAAGGCAGGTAAACAAACTTCCTGGTTAACACGAAAATCTGAAACCACATTTGGCACAAAGGAAGGAACAGTACAGAGAACTCCTGAACCTGTAAAACGCAGAAAGGGCTATATGAAAAAGCCTGAAGCTCTGAAATACACTGTGCAGACAATAGCCACGAGAAAGACAGTCTTGATCAGCAGATCCAAAAGCTTAGCATCCTTCAGCAGCTCGAAAGGTGTTTCCATCAGACCCTGCAGAACAATATTAAGATTCCATGTAGGAAAAGGCTGACGCAAAGAGCACACAAGCAAAACGCCCCTCTGAGAAATCTGGTCACATCTAGATCAGCCATCAGCGAACTGGAACTACTGTGTGCTCGAAAACACGAAAGACCTGCCCACTGACAAATCCAAAGAGTCCGGTACGCTGACACTGCATAAGCAGAGACCTTACTGAGAATTCTTATGACATCATTCGAGGGCATCAGCCACATAATCCATGCCTTCTATCAGCAGCTGGGGACAGGCATCCTCCTCCGCAGAGGGCATCTGGCGACATGCACATGCCACGAAGGAGGCTCCTGCAGCAGTCTTAATACCCAATGAAGCCATATCAAAAAGCTTTTCCAAAATAATGTCCACTCTGACATCACGCCTCCATCGTTAGGGAGGGCCATGCACTTTGTAACCTGTGCCAGTGCAGAATCCACATTTGACTGCTCAAAAAGCTGCTGAAATTTAGCCAGAAAAAAATATCGGGAGCATCCCATTGCTCCACAATCAAGCCCACGAGCTCCAGATGTGCTGGGGAAAAAAGGAGATTAATTAGAGCATTAGAGCAGTTCATGTCCGAACACTGCAACGTAGAGGGTTGAGATTAGAGAATGACACGGTGACAAAATTCATCACCGTTCCCGTTCCCGCGGATAACCGTGGGAAATAATCCCATTACATTTTCTAGTGTCTATTTCAACCTCAGTCCTTCTACATCAGCATTCTTCAAAGCAAAGCTTGCGGGTCAGAGGTTGTGGCCATTCATACTCGGATTCTTCCCTCTCTCCTTAAAGAATGACTTGAAGATGGTTTCCCGCGGTTATCCACGGGGACGGGAACGGTGATGAATTTTGTCACCGTGTCATTCTCTAGTTGAGATTCCAAGCCGAGTTCTTTCATGGCATTTGTGACAAGATGGTGAACAGATACAAAGATTTGAAAAGTCTGTGGATGGAAAGGTCCTCACCCATATCTGGACTCGGAGATATCCCGCTGAATTGACCCAGCGAGGGTATCAGTCAGGATGGAAGCAGTGTCAGGAGACAGGAGAGGCATAGTATCCATGTGTTCAGCTAAGACAATCTGAATCTGTGGCAGCCGGCATGGAGGAGCTCTGCAGAAGGACTTCCAGGAATGTAGAGACCTGATTTGAAGGAGGAGACATGCTCACCTGCTGTGTCAACAGAGCAGAGTCCGTGAATACGCTCTCTACAAGAGCTGAACAAAATTTGGAAAAAACGCACACCCTGGGACAGTGGCTGGGTCTTACTGAATCGTTGGTGCTGCCCAGAAGGAATTGCCATCATCCAAAACGAACATTGGGTGGGATTTTCTTCCCAGATCCCAGACCCATGTAAGCTCCTCAGCCCCTCAAGGACCCAGAGGTGGCGTGGCACACAGTACACATACACTTCTCCGCCAGCAATCCAGCACAATCCAAACATATGCTAAACAGGAGGAGTCCATCCCTACCAAATTTTAAACAAAATTGAGAAGTCTGGAGGCAGAATTTAAGATTAGAAAATTAGATAGCTAAAAATCCAAGATGGCTGCCACCAGCAAATTTGCACCAAAAATGACAAAAATAACAAATTTCTAAAGATTAAAAAATAGCGGTTTGGGAAAGTGGGAACCTGAACCCTACCTTCAGAAACCCTCAAAAATGTGTTTTAAGGAGGAAGTGACGTCACCGATGCGAACGGGAGCTTGATCTCAGAGCTCCGTTCGGGCCCGGCGCTAAATTGTAAAATTGCTGTGAAAAACGCATTAAAATATACCTTCCGACAGAGGGGTGAAGAGCGCGAGGAGTAGGGACCCCATGGCAACTCGCAAAAAACTGCCGACGGAGAAAACCGGCCAGCGCACGCTGGAACAAGCGCTGAGCCGGACAGCACGTGGCAGCGTGGGCCTAGAGACCGGCGGAGGTGAGGCGGCGCATTCGAGTGGGGCTCTAGTGGAGGGGGCTGCGCCGGTGGTCGCGTTGGCCCCTGAGTGCTCTCCTGCGGACCCCCTTACCAAGTTGAATATGCAGCGCTGGATCTCTGAGGTGAAAGCCGAAATTTCGGCGGTGGTGGTGCAGGTCCGGGTGGTGGTGCAGGAACTGCGCACGGACCTCGTGGAGGTGGGCAACCGCGTAGAATGATGGAAATGCGCATGGATAGCTGCGAGGACTCAGTGACCGGGATGCAGCGCTCTTTGGAGAGTGCCGCCGCGGAACATCAGCTTCTGCTAGATAAGGTGGAGGATCTGGAGAACCGCACCAGGAGAAATAACCTGCGGGTGCGGGGCTTACCCGAATTGCCGGAATATAAAGATGTCAGTGCTACCATTACTACTCTGCTTCGCTGGCTGTTGCAGAATGACGTGTTGGATCCAGGTTTGGAGCGTGCTCACAGAGCTATGGGGCCCCACACATCGGATCAGCCTAAGGACATTGTGTTGTGTCTAAGGAGCTTTGTGCTTAAAGAACAGATCTTCCGCAGAGCTCGAGAAATGGGCACGGTGACCTGGGAGGGTCATCGGCTGGAATTCTATCAAGATCTGGCAGCGAGTACACTACAGAAGCGCAGGGCATTTCGAGAAGTGACGAAGGCTCTGCAGCGTGGCAATCTGCGCTACCGTTGGACTTATCCTTTTGGAGTGGTCATTACCATCAATGGAGTGCATACCAGAGTTACTACAGTTCGTGAAGCCCGAGCCCTGCTGCAACAAGCTGGCATCGAGATTCCAGAGGAACCTGCTTCGGCTGTGGGGGCAGGGCCCAGTAGCGGGCGGCTTCCAACGGCCTTGAGATGGCAGCGAGTGGATCGGGGGTCGAGAGGGGAGAGGGGGGGCCGAGGCGGTGGCCTCTCGCCTCAGAATACTGCTCCCGCCTGATGTACTCTCCATTGCAGGAGGACCGCAAATTTACCTGGCTGTTCCTTCCCCCCTTGCGCTGCCAGGGGGCTGTTCCTCCAGTGGGGGGGCAATCTGCCCTGGGTGACTGTGCTCCTATGTTCAAGTTGTGGGGCGGTGCTCTTGGAGGGACTTTGCTGTACTGGATATGTTGTGGAGGGGGGGGGGTGCTGAGGGGCCGTTGGGAGGGATAGTGAGCGGGAGGGGGGAGTGGATCATGGAGGGTGGAGGGGCGGTTGTGTTTGGTTGGGGTGGAGGTTGTTTGTTATTTGACAATTTTGTCTGGTTGTGGGGTGGGGTGACAAGGGCTTCGGGGATTGTTACATTCCTTATATGTTGGTGGGAGATCTGTGGACTCTCACGTGGGGGAGTGGGGGGTGGAGGGGAGAGGAGGTGGGAGGGAGGGGGGTTGATGGGGAGACAGGGGCTGGGTTGGATTTCTCTTTTCTTCTCTCTTCTTTCTGGTACTCTATGTACTATGGGGGAGCTTCTTTTTGTGGGGGAGGGATGGGGGGGGGGGTGAAGGGGACATATGTGTTGGGGTGGGGTTTGCCTTCTCTCTATACGTATTTGAATTATGGAGATGTTTAAATTGGTTTCTTATAATATTAGGGGTCTTAATTCCCCTAATAAGAGAAGAGCCTTTTATAGGGAATTGGTCCGTTTGAGGGCGGATGTATGTTTTGTCCAGGAAACTCATTTACTGCAGTCCCATGAATCTTTGGTTGGGGATCACAGGTTCCCGCAGGCCTTTTGGGCTTCCCGGGTAGGCACTTCTAAGAGGTGCGGGGTGGGTATTCTTATCCGTAAGGGGATCCGCTGCGAAGTGCATAGGGTGGTGAGGGATCCTCAGGGCAGATACATTATGTTGGAGGCTATGATTGAGGGGATCTTGTACTCCCTGGTAAATGTTTATGCCCCTAATGAGGGACAGGGGATCTTCTTCCGTGAGTTGGTTCCTCGGATCCTCAAGTTTAAGGGGGGGGCCCTGGTGCTCGGTGGAGATTTCAATCTTACAGTGACCCCTCACTTGGATAATTCGGGGAGGGCGGATCATTATGGGAGAAGGGATCGGAAATTGTTGCGTGAGGCGTTGGCTGGTTTGAATGTGGTGGATTGCTGGAGGTGGCTCCATCCTTCGGTGAAAGACTTTACCTACTTTTCGGGTATACACTCCTCTTATTCCAGAATTGATTATGTTTTTGTGGAGAGGGGACTTCTCCGGGGGGTGGAGTCTGCAGGGATTGAGTCCCTCACGTGGTCGGACCATGCTCCGGTGTGGTTGCGCTTCCGGGGGGCGGGAGGGGGGAGAGGACGGAAATTTTGGCGTTTTAATGATAGTCTTTTAGATGACCCAGAGGTGGGAACGCAGATTGAAGGGTGGATACAAGAATATCTTGATGTGAATGTGGAGTGTGGAGCCTCGTTGGAGGCGGTTTGGGAGGGGTTAAAGGCTACCCTTAGGGGTAGGCTGATAGCCCTGTCATCGGCTCGGCAACGAAAAAGGCGGGAGGAGGCAGCTGGCCTGTTGATTGATATTGGTATGCTGGAAAGTTTACATAAGCATTCCCCTTGGAATGTGGTGTTGCGGGAGCGTTTATTCCAGGCCCGTAGGGATCTCCAGGCTTTGGACTTGGATAGATTGCACCATAATTTACAGCTCCTCCAGCAGAGATACTTTGAGTTTTCCAATAAAGCTAGTCGCCTGGTTGCTCATCATCTTAAGGTGAGACAGACGCGAAATCAGATCCTTTCACTCCGGGCGGCCTCTGGGGAAGTGTTACAGACTGAGGAAGCTATACGTGCACGGTTTGTGGAATATTATTCACAACTCTATACTCCGGAAGCTTCAGGACCCGTACAGGACCAGGTTGCTTATTTGAATTCAGCAGGGTTGCCCCAGATTGCACAAGGTGATGTGGCGAGGTTGGACCGTCCTCTCACGTTGATTGAGGCTCGTAGTGCGTTGCGTTCTATGAAACTTGGTAAGTCCCCTGGATTGGACGGTTTCACCGTTCGGTACTATAAACGTTTCCAGGATCTGCTGCTGCCCCCCTTGTTGCGTTTTCTTAATTCATTGCAAGGGAATAGTAGCCTCCCCTTCTTTATGCGCTTGGCGGGGGTGACAGTGTTGGCCAAGGAGGGGAAGGATCCCCTCCAATGTGCTTGCTATAGGCCGATATCTCTATTGGGGGTAGATACTAAGATTTTCACGCGCATTCTGGCGGATCGATTGATGAGTTGGATCCCTCGGCTGATCCATCCGGATGAGTCGGGATTTGTGGTTGGTAGACAGGTGGGTGATAACACGCGTAGGGTATATAATCTGTATGACAGGGCCAGGGGGGAGGCAAGAGAAACGGTGTTTTTGTCTATCGATGCTGAGAAGGCGTTCGATAGAGTGTCTTGGCCTTTCTTATTTCGGGTCTTGGAGTCGGTGGGTCTGGGCCCGAGAATGCGGGACTGGATTTGGGTCCTATATAGTGGACCTCTGAGTTGCATCAAGGTGAATGGTAGTTATTCGGAGACTTTTACTCTAGCACGGGGAACATGTCAGGGGTGTCCCCTCTCTCCGCTGCTTTTTGCTTTGACCGTGGAACCTCTGGCGCAGCGTGTGCGAATGAATCCGGATATTAAGGGGGTCGCGGTACCGGGAGGGGATTTTAAGTTAGCTTTGTTTGCGGATGATATTTTGTTTACAGTGGAGGACCCGGCAGCTTCCTTGCCGGCTATATTGCGGGAGTTTGAAGATTTATGGGGAGGTGTCAGGATTTCGGGTCAATGTTGGTAAATCGGAGCTCCTCAATGTTAACTTGCCGGCTGACCGGGTTTCCTATCTTCGAGCTCGGTTTACGTTTCGGTGGGTTTCCCACTCCTTGCGCTATCTAGGGGTTTATTTTGGACCGCCGGGAGTGGAGTTATATGACCTCAACTTCCCTCCGCTCTTTCGTCGCATTCGCCAAGATTTACTTAATTGGAAAGATCTGTATTTTTCTTGGCTGGGCCGGGTGGCCATCGTAAAGATGATGATTCTGCCTCACTTGTTGTTCTTATTCCAGGTATTGCCTCTTTGGGTGGATAGGAAAATCTTGGAGGGGGTGCAGAGGCATATCTTTAATTTTATTTGGGCTGGTAGACGGCCGAGGGTGAGTAGGAAGGTCATGTGCATGGGGAGAGGGGATGGAGGGTTGGGGGTCCCGGATGTGGTGAAATATTATCAGGCTGCTCAGCTGCGTGCCCTCTTGGAATGGCAGACGCAGACACCGAAATTGTGGGTAGACATTGAGCAACGGTTAAGTGAGGGGGTACCTTTGTTGCATCGGCCGTGGGTGCCTGGTAGGGCGAGCCTGGTAGGGGGAGTATCCTAGGTGGTGACTTCCTTGCGGGTATGGAATCAGACCAAAGCTTGTTTACTGGGGAGTAAGCGACACTCCTGGTATACTCCGTTGAGATATAACCCTGGCTTTCCACCGGGAGGGGATGGGGGGAGTGTTTGCAGCTTGGGAGTCATGGGGCTTAGTTTGTGTGGGGCAGCTGTGGGACCCGGTTTTGGGAGGGGTTAGACCCTTTATGGAACTTAGGGGCAAGTATGGGCTTGGGATAAGGGATTTGTTCCCCTACCTGCAGGTCCTCCATTATATTAGGTCCTCGGGTCTTCTGGAAGACTTGAGGGGTGGTAAGACGCCCTTTGAGCTATTACTGGGCACGGTGCTTCGGAGGGGAGCTCTCTCTGCGATATATAGGTGTCTTAATGGTCGGGGGGGCCCCCCTCCCGTACATGAAGGCCTGGGAGAATGATTGTGGTTCTGTTATTTCCTGGGACACTTGGGGCGACATCTGGTCGGAGATCTCCTCGGTGGGTATAGCCGCTTTGCTGATTGAAAACGGATATAAGGTACTTTTCCGTTGGTATTATACCCCTCAGACTGTGGCTCGCTGGCAGGGGGGGTGCGAGTGTGCTTTGCTGGAGGGGCTGTGGGGAGGTAGGTACCTACTTTCATATGTGGTGGCAGTGTGGGAGGGTGTGTGGTTTCTGGACTGAGGTCTTTGCTCGAGTGTCCCAGATCCTGGATGTCCAGATTCCGGCCGATTGGCGACACGCCTTGTTGTTTTGGCATCACTTAGACCTGGCTCGGGGGGATTCTCTATTCTGTAAACTAGCATTCACTGCTGCTCGATTGGCCATCGCCTCTAGGTGGAATCAGGTACCTTCTCCCACGTGGGCCCTGGTGGAGCAACGTCTGCTCACTTGGCAGAATCTATATTACTTAACGGCTTTGAGGCATGGTAAACTACATGGCTATGCTCATGTGTGGCGTCAATTTCGGGCTTCTGTGGGGGTTTGTGGCAGGGGTGGTCGAAGGCCTTGAGCTGACCTGGACATTGGACGGGGTGGGTGAAGCTTGAGGGGATCCCGTTTCCATACTCCTCTCTAATATTTGGTCTAGGGTTGGTATAGATTATTTACAACCTTATTGACAGTAGGGGGTATTGTGTTTTGTCCCTGGGGGGTGGGAGGGGGGGTATTGGTTGGGTCTGGGTGGGTATTATAGTTTGTTATTTCGTTTGCAGGGCTAGCACATGTCTATATTGCTGATTGTAGCTTGGTGAGCTAAATTGGAGTGTGACATTCTGCTCTTTGTATTTGTGTTCTTGCATTTCATGTGCACTACCTATGTACTGTTTGGAGTGTTTTTTCAATGAAAGCTTTTCAATTGAAAAAAAAAAAAAAAAGTGTTTTATAGACGACCCCCCAAAGCTCTCATAGGAAATAATGGAGGTGTACTCGCAGTCACTGAAGTGCCTTGCCTATCAGCTCTTTTCACTGCAGCTGGAGAAAAATAATTTTCTGCCTCTGAAAAGCTCCAAAAGGACCAAACTTGAAAGATCTTCAGACTGCCAGTTGGACAGACTCCGAATGAAACCTCCACCCCCCTTGGAACCTCTCCACTTGACCAGGGGTGGGATACGCACCCCGAGGGCCTATTATTCAGAACACACCCAGCCTGTCCTTAAAATTCTGACAAGATCAGAAGGCAAGCTAGCTTCCCAGAGGGACAAACCCCAAACCTGAATAAGATGGGACACAGCAGCCTGGCTCCACAAGTCCACCGAAGTATGTGAAGCAACAGTGTGGTTCCACGGACTTCCTTTCCTATGGCAGAAGACCACCGCAAGGGGTCTTACGGCACCCAAGCCACTGCAAACAAACTTTTAATCGTAAATAATAAAAATATGCAGAGAAGATCAGAAAGACTTCTACACAGATTGCTTGCACACATTGAAACTGCAAGGGGCTCTGTCTCTCTCTCAAAAGTGGTAAGAAAAGTGGGGATTTCTGCAAATCCTGGATCGCGGGAATGGATTGGACACCTTGCGTATAGAATCCGGAAGGGACATACCAAAAACTCAACTTATTTGGAAAAATTCTCCTGCCTCCATCCCTCACAGTTTTAGGTTCCACTCACATAGCACAGAACTTCTTCTATTAACCTTTACCACCAAAATCAAACAACCTTAAACATGGGACAACAGGCAGTTCTACTCCAATTTGATATATAGGCTACCATTGACTCAATCATCACCTACTTCTAACCAAAGCAAATGAATTAGGCATTGAGAACACTAAACTGGTTCAAAGATTTCCAACAAAATAGGAAATACCTCATCTGGAAAGATGGAACAATCTCCAGAAGCTGGAAAGCATTCTGTGGCATCCCTCAAGGATCAACAATTCAGTCCAATCAACAGTATAACTACTCAAGACCCTTAAAGAAAGGCCAACTGAAGATCAAGAAGATCCCAACTTGCTCATAGACACAGGTTAAGACTATATATCTCAAGTGCCCATAGCCAGTTACCAGAGCAAATCTTAGTTACTTGGCTTACAAGTGGGCTATCATTGATAAACGTCTTCTCCACTGTGTAAGCAATGTATATAGTTCATATTTTATTATTTTACTTTTAAACCCACTTGTTGGGTCTAGATTTAGTTCGTAGTATGCTGTAATGCTATACAGTAATTAACTAATGCTGTATGATACTTAGCTCGAGTGTTGTATATTGCCCGGCTTTCCTCCACTGTGAAGAAAACGAAAAAAATACTAAGGGCTCCTTTTACTAAGCTGCGTTAGCATTTTTAGCTCGTGCTACACGGCTAGAATTAATGCCAGCTTAATGCTGGCGTTAATGTTAAGCGTACGTGGCAATTTAGCGCATGCTATTCCGCGCGTAACACAGCTTAGTAAAAGCAGCCCTTAATGTCCTTACCAGCAATAATGTTGACTAGATGGAACAATACTAAAAATAACAACAACCATGCATTAAAATAATAAGAATATGATCATAAGAGCCTAAAATAAAGATTTGAAAAAAACCAGACGTGGATAAAAATAAGCTAAAACCAGATACAGATAAGAAAATAATATAAAACTAGACATGGAAAAAATGTGTACAGGAAATAACATAAGCTAAAACCAGACTCGACATGGATGAAAAACACACCACCACCACAGGCCCAATGTCCTGACCATCAATTACTATGTGAAATAAATCCTTGTATACCAAAATTTTTGACAAACTAATCGAATGGTATTCTGTGTATACTGCTTGCTTTTACTGGGATAATTGTCTTACCTGATAATTTTCTTTCCTTTAGTTCTACCAGACCAGGTTATGTCCATCCAACAGCAGAAGGAGGCAGAGAAAAAAGTAGTCCCACATAATTTGTCCCTTATGGGTATCATGTAGCTTACAATAATCTGTATTTCAAGTAGATAAGCAATGGCGCGCTCAAGGCTGCCATAAGAAATAACACTGAAATCTTAGCAGCCAATGAGGTCATGCGATCTTAGACTGAAGGCTCAATCTCAACTGGCAAGAAATCTCACTGAGACAGAAGATATAGACATCAAAGAAACTGAACTGAAAAGCCAGAGAAATTATATCTGTGAAAACAAGATAGCATGTAACAGAAAATTAGAGAGGACTTCTGGATTCGTCTGGTAGTACTAAAGAAAGAAAATATCAGGTAAGACCATTTTTCCCTTCTTGTCTCCATATCAGACCAATCCAGAACGAATGGGATATAGCAAGGCAGTGTTCCAACGAGCAGGACGAAAAGAGGAAAAACCTCTAAAGAAATACAGGTCTAATGCAGCAGTCCTCAACCTTTTTTGTACCAGGGTGGTTTCATGTAAGACAATTTTCCCACAGAGGGGAGAGGGATTCAAGCGCAAAATATATAATCTAATTATTACATATATAAAGTAAATGTAATTATGCACTATATTTTTATTACCATGTGCAGCATCTTTCACCCCTGCTCATCTGCCCCAAATCCAACATTTCTCCTTGTATCACCTCACTCCAACACCATGCCACAACTTTCCCACCATTGCCTCCTCTACCATCATGTCCAACATTTTTCCCTCCCAGTGTCTGATCCTAGTATTCTTCCCACCTTCTCGAAGACCCTCTTGCATCCCTTTCCATCGGTTCCACTGTTCCCTCTCCTCCACCACATCTAACATTTCTCTCTTCCCCATGCATCTGTACATCACTCCTCTCCTACCATGCCCAACAATTCTCTTCTTTCTTCTCTCCATGTGCACCATCTCTTTCCCACGTGCCCAATTCTCTTTCTATTCCCACCTCAGCATCTTTCTCTCACTCCCCCCATTTTTCCATCCTATGTCCTAAGTTCATGCTACCCTCCCTCTTTCCTTCCTTCTTTCCATCCTTTGTCTGAAATTTGTGCTCCCTCCTTTCCTTCTGTGTCTCAACGTACCTCCTCTTGTTCCAATGTGTCCCTCTTCATCCTTCCCTCCCTGTGTCCCAAGTTCATGCCTCCCTCCTACGGGCATTTACCTGTTCTGGCCAGCTCCCTCCTCACAGCCACAGTTCTCTTAACAAAGGCTTCCGGGTCAGCCACAGACAGCATGCAGGAGTTGCTGCTCGTGGCTTTGTGAAGAGAAGTGTGGCTGGGAGGAGGAAGCCGGCCAGAACCCGGGGACTGCCTGTAATGTAAATCAGTGTTCTTCAACCGCCAGTCCACGTTCCAGTGCCGGTCCGTAAAAATTTCTTGCCGGTCCGTGAAGGATTCAGGTCCCCTCCACAAACTGCACAATAAGCAGGAAGAGAGGCTCCAGTGCTGGTGTCAGCTGACTTGCAACTTCCTGTTGCCGTCGCATATGTCGGGACTCCTGACTCCTGTCTCCTGACTTGGATTGGCCACCATGAGAATGGGCTTCTGGGCATGATGGACCCTTGGCCTGACCCAGTAAAGCTATTTTTATGTTATGTTCTACTGAGGTCAGAAGTTACTTCTTCTAGATTGTTACCCACAAATATTAACAACTGTATATCATTGCAAAGATGTAGAATTTGATGTTCCAGGACTCTAATAAACTTCGCTAAAGGGACCAGATACAAATTGAAAAGAGTTGGTGAAAATGACCTTTCATTGTTCTAGTGAACTGAACAGGAACGATTAGTGAAGTAAAAGGAAAACCACTGTAAAACGGTGGAATACAAACCAAAAAAAGATACAGCAGAATTTAAAAAAAAAAAAGGTACAGAGACGAGCAACAAAAATGATAAAAGGGATGGGATAACTGAAAGGTTAAAGTAGCTAGGGCTCTTTAGCCTGGAGAAGGCTCAAGGGAGATATGATAGAGGTCTTTAAAATACTGAGTGGAACGGAACAGGTAGATGTGAATCGCTGCTTACTTTTTTCCAAAAATACTAGAACTAGAGGGTATGCAATGAAGCTACTAAGTAGTAAATTTTAAAACAAACCAGAGAAAATATTTCTTCACTCAACTTGCAATTAAACTCAAACTTGTTGTCGGAGAATGTGGTGAAAGCAGTTAGCAAGATTTTTAAAAAGTATGGATAATTTCCTAAAACCAAAGTCCATAAGCCATTATTAAAATGTTCTTTGGGAAATCCACTGCTTATTCCTAGGTTAAGTAGCATAAAATCTGTTTTACTCCTTGGGAATGTGCTAGATACTTGTGACCCGGGTCGGCTACTGTTGGAAACAGGGTAGTGGGCTTGAATGACCTTTGTTTTTTTGTCTCAGTATGCACTGTGACAAACCTAGGGCCAAGTCAAGATTTGCCCCAAGGAAAGACAGAGTTTTGCCTAAGCCCTATTGTAAGAGGGCAGACCAAGTGAGTGCTGGGTCTCCAGGTAGTGCTGACTGGCCCTGGGAGAGCGTGCATCTGGCTGAGATGAGCCAGAGTCCACCTGGTAGGAGTCTTGTCCCTTTAAGGCAAAGGGCTGTTAGAAGCAAGGGAAAAAAACCTAAGAGGGAAATGCTTGAGTCTGATTTCCCGCCCTGGCTTAGGGGGCATGGCTTAGAGCTCCTGAAAATCCAGCTCAGATTACAGAGAGGGGAGAGATAGATCAAGGGAAGCAAAGCTACCAGAGCCTCACAGACCAGGAAGAAAGCTGGAGCCAGGGCAAGGAGAACTGGTCTGAGCAGAGACAGTTCAGGAGCCCAGCTAAAGTCCAGCGTGAGTGCCCTTCCAGTGATTTTCCTGATGACTGGGATATGCAAGAGGCAAGTGAGTTTCCTCTCTGTCCAGGGTCAGAGTCTCTTCAACAGCCTGAAGCTATGGAAATCAGTTCAGGCATATCAGAGTGGCAGGAACCAGTTGAGGCTATGCAAGTCAGATAAAACAGTAAGTTTGAGATTTGCTTAAACCTTCCTGCTATATGACTGTGAGTTTACTGAGCGTGTTAGCAAAATCCTTTATTTTTGAAGAAAAGTGTCTGAACTGTGGAAACATTTTGAATCTTGTGTCAGTAGCCTGTTGCTCTCAGTTGTGGCTGATTGATGTGC
Organism: Geotrypetes seraphini; assembly: GCF_902459505.1. NCBI lineage: Eukaryota > Metazoa > Chordata > Amphibia > Gymnophiona > Dermophiidae > Geotrypetes > Geotrypetes seraphini. The sequence continues at coordinate 226,469,709 of NC_047085.1, forward strand.
TGCGTGCAGCCGAGACTAGCTCAGTGCAGTTCACACCGCTACTGCAAACAGAGCTGGAGTTGCAAGCTGGAAGTTGCAAGTTTGGGTTATAGGTTGGAAAAACTCACCTGTGAAACTGCAATAGACTTTCTTCTATCTCCTAAGGAACTGCTAAACCCTGTTTGTTTCAAACCTGAGACTGTTAAAAGAATGGTATGAGCCAGGTCAAGGAAAACTACTGTGCCTACTTTAAAACTGAAACCTGCTAACTAACCTCTTTTGAGTTTTGTTTATTGCTGTTTTGTTTTATATCTTTTTGTCCATGCCAGAGCCGCAAACTGGAGGTTGGAAGTTTATAAAGTATTTGTTTCTGCAAAGACTAGTCCAGGGCAGAAATCCCTGAGCCAAGGATTGCATGTCTTTTCAGTTTCCTGCTTATGAAATATATAAGACTTATTACCAAAGGGTTGAAACATATCTGTCCGGTGGCCTAAATAAAACCTTTTTTTTTTGTTTAAAGTCCTTCTGACTGCGTGTTTGTTTTGAAGAGACTGTATAACTTATCTGTACCTGCACTACTAGGCAGTTGCCTAGTGGGTTGAAAGTCCTGAAGGGAACCCTCAAGCTACAGAGGGCATGCTGAGGAGTATATAGCCAAACCAGTTAGGTGCCTAGGGGTGACAGCACTATCAGATCAATTATTACCCCTGTGACCGACAGGCTGTTAGAAAAACAGAACCATGCTCAATCAAATATAATCTACATTCAGCTGACCAACAGCTTCACTCTTTTTCCCATCTGCTCCACATTCTATATGGCATATCTAAAGCAGCTGCCTGCAGAGTACTGCAGTAGCCAATAATAAAAAACAAAAGTTAACAAAAAGTTAAGTGAGAGCAGTTCACCATACCCATGGGGAAAAACTGGTGAAACTGCTGCCAAAGGAAAAAGAGTGAAATACGCCTTTACCAAGCAACAGAGAACATATACAGATGTAACTGCAGCATGCCATGAAAGGGAGTCACCATGTAGCACAGGGGTGCCCAATAGGTCGATCACAATCGACCAGTAGCTCGCCAAGGCAAAGTGAGTCGATCATCCAGGACTCACTTTGCATTGGCGATCTATCGGGCCGATCAGTCTTCCTCTCCCCGACGTCAATTCTGCTGTCGGAGAGGAAGTTCGGGCCAGCCAATCGCTGCCTGGCTGGGCGGAACTTCCTTTCCGACGGCAGAATTGACGTCGGGGAGAGGAAGACTGATCGGCCCGAAGCAGAGAGAGCATGGGGCGTTGGCGGCGTAGGCTTTGGGGCCTGTTATCCATTGGTGGCGTTTGGGTCCTGTTCCCCGATGGCAGTGGCAGTGGCTTGGGGAAGGGCAGGGAGAAAGAAAGAAAGGGGGCAGGCAGGAAAACAGAAGGAAAGAAGAGAAACAGAAAAAAAGAAAGGGGCATGAAGAGAGAAAGAAAGAAAAGTCAGGGAGAGAGGAAGAAAAAGTTGGGGGAGGGAATGAGGTGTGGAGGAGAGGAAGCATACAGGCTGAAAGAAAGATTGGATGCACAGTCAGAAGAAGAAAGTGCAACCAGAGACTCATGAAATCACCAGACAAGGTAGAAAAAATTATTTTATTTTAAATTTAGTGATCAAAATGTGTCTGAATTTATATCTGCTGTCTATATTTTACAATATGGTCCCCTTTTACTAAACCGCAATAGTGTTTTTTAGCGCAGGGAGCCTATGAGCGTCGAGAGCAGCGCTGGGCATTCAGCGCAGCTCCCTGCGCTAAAAACTGCTATTGTGGTTTAGTAAAAAGGGAGGGGGTGGGTATTTGTCTATTTTTGTATGGTTGTTACTGAGGTGACAGCGCATAGAGTCATCTGCTTTGACCTCTTTGAAAAAACCCCGGAATAGGAATGATAATTAGCAATTCTATGCATACAGTGTGCGTTGTGTTTTTTTAAAATTTTATTGTTGGTAGATCATTTTAACTTGGTCATTTTTAAAGTAGCTCGCGAGTCAAAAAAATGTGGGCACCCCTGAAGTAGCAGAACACACCAGAGCCAAAAAGCACCTCTTGGAAAACTGGGTGGTGGGAAAAATAAAAACAGAGAGCCAGCAAAGGAATTAAGCAGGAGAAAAATAGGGCAACCAATATTTCCATACAATACAATGAAGTAGCACCTGACTGTTAAAAAGGCGAACAATAAGTCAAATCGTATAGGGAAAAAAAATCCCAAAACCTTCAGAACTGCCACAAATGGTTTAACATGTAGTTTCCTCAAAAGCTGCAGCAACAGTTAGGAGCCAGTCATAAAAATAAATCAGCCCAATTTCTTAAAAAAAAAATAAAAAAACGCTGACAAAATAAAAAGGGCACTTACCTGAACTCCAAAAAAAGCAGCAGTAGGAGACAAAGAATAAAATGGAAACTATACACTTACTGGTTGAAGGAAGTTCATGCTATGAAGTTGGACAAATTATTCTTTCTTTTCTTGGTTTTTTTCCTCACCTCACTTTACTCCTTGTGGGGAGACACAAGAGAAGGTGAATAGCTGGGGGAGAGACACCCAGCATCACCAGATGTCACACCAGCTAGGATGAGGGACCCGGCACCCCCATCGCTCAGTCAAACATCCAAGGACAAATGAGCAAATATAGCCAGCATTAACCCTCTGCTTCACAGACACCAAAACTAGTGCAGGAGCTACCAGATAAGGACCAAGAAGAAGCTGCATGATCTGTCCACCATCCAATAAGAGCTAGAGAAAAATAATGATCATCCCAGGCTGCATAATATCCTTCAAGGGTGACTTACTTGGGACACATTTTTCTCTGTCTACTTCCACTTATGGATGGACATAACCCATTTGTTCTGGATTGGTTTGGTATACACACAAAGGAAATTAGACAGTCAAAGTAAGGGAAAATAACACCCTTTTCTTTGGAGATTGGCTACAACTGGCAGGCACTTCTTGAATATCCTGCGAGTCAAATACAAGCCAAAGGGAAGTACCTGACATTGGCAATGTTCATTGAGGCGTGTGAAGAGTAAAACTGTCAATATTGGGAACATATAGGTAAAGAGAGATTAGGCTCTTACTTTACCAATATCTTTTCCAGTAGTTAGGTGTGTAATCTCCCCGCGAGCCTATGCAAAAAATTAATAAAAATCAGACACACTTTTACAGTGAGTCAACATAAAACTTTTGCTTATGAACAAACCGATTCAGATTCATTATATTCAAAATGTTCAAGATTTAACATGCCAAGTCTAAATGAAATTGAGTCTATTCTCAAATCCATAAATATTAAGGGCTCTAAAGCTGATATAATTCCTCCGTTCATTCTCAAACGTTACTTTAATATTTTCGGTCCTTTCATCCATAAGCTAATTTATGAAAGCCTAAGTCAAAATACCATATCAACAGCCTGGAAGAAATCAATCATCCGTCCTATTATTAAAGATAAGAAAATGAGCTCTGGAGATCTATCTAACTTCAGACCAATAGCAAACATTCCTTTCCTGGCAAAAGTGACAGAAAAAGTCATCTTTAATCAAATTTCAGAGTTTGTGGAAAAAACTAATGTTCTACATCCGAACCAAACCGGTTTTAGACATCACCATAGTACTGAACATTCTTTGATTGGTATGACTACTTCTATCCAATATTTTCTAGATCACTATCAGTCAATTCTATTAATCTCCATTGATCTCTCAGCAGCCTTCGATACGATCGATCACCAACTTCTTCTGGATAGACTCCAATCCATTGGTATTACAGACCAAGTACTTTCTTGGTTTGTATCATATCTTACAAATCGTACTTCTACTGTTTCTTTTAAAGATTCAATATCCAAATCTTCACAGTCTACATATGGTGTCCCTCAAGGGTCTATTCTTTCCCCTTTATTATTTAATATTTTCCTTGCCCCTCTACTTACTTTATGCCAATCTGTGGGTTTCCAAGTCTTTGCCTACGCTGACGATATCCAGCTTCTACATCCATTAGACGCTAACAAAACTTCATAGCGATCAATGAGAAACTCGATCAAATCTACCATTGGCTAGACTTAAACAGATTAGCAATTAATATTAAAAAAACTAATGCGATGCTTTTCCCCTGGAAAGACAGTTCTTCCCTTGTTGCTCCCATTTCTATAGAAAATGTCCCCCTACAAATAGTTAGTAATACTAAAATTTTAAGGGTGATCTTTGATCAAATTGAATTTTCATGATCACATTAGTAACATTATTAAAACAACCTTTTATAGACTAAGACAAATTCGATCAATTTCAAAATTTTTATGTTCTAAATCACTTAATATTCTTATTCACTCTTTGGTGATCTCCAGAATTGATTATTGTAATGCTCTTTTTAAAGGAATCTCTTTAAATGAAATAAAACGCTTACAGATAATTCAAAATGCTTCCATTAAACTTATAACTAAAACTAGGAAATTTGATCATGTAACACCCCTCTTAAAAGATGCGCACTGGCTTCCAGTCTCCCATCGGATAACATATAAACTATGCATACTCACTTTCAAAACCCTTCTTAATAAAACCCCAGCATTTATTTATAAACTATTAATTCCATATTCTCCAAACAGAACTCTGAGATCCAACGAACAGAATTTACTAACTATTCCATCCCTTAAGGTTATCAATGCAAGATGACAATTCATTTTCTCTGTTACTGCACCTCAATTGTGGAACGCACTTCCAATCTATTTAAGGGAAGAGCAGAATCTTGAGAAATTCAAAAGTAATTTAAAAACATTTCTCTTTAAAGATGCTTTTGGTAATTAACGAAACTCTCCGCAGCTCAGATTATTTTATTGTACTATATTATATTGTCTTTCTGTTGCTCATTTTGTATTTTTCCCTTTTTTGTTCTACTTTTCTATATTGATTTTGTATTTCATCTCCCCCCCTTCCTTGTGTTTATAAATTTGTAATGTAAAAATTTTTAATTTCGAATGTCATTATGTATTGTTCTGTAATGTATTGTTTCCCATAAATTGTAATTTTAATTTGTTCATTGCTTTGAAATATGATTAAGCGATTAATCAAAACAATTATTAAACTTGAAAACTTGAAAGAATCCACTCAGGATTTTCTCTGTATCCTTTTTTTTTTTTTAATTATCTTTTTATTAGACCAACATTGCACAGAGAATAGGAATGGTTCAAGCAGTAACATAATATAAGCCTTTATTTATATACTGCAAAATGCCTTTCAGTTCAATGCAGTTACAGAAATGTAAGTACAACAGGGAGAAGCAAAAAAGTTTAACAATAAAATAGTAGAGCAATTTATATAAAGAAGTAGGCACACTGAATTTCTCTAACTGTCCAAAACTGGGATCACAATTTGAGCTAAAGTGCCTAAAATGTAATGTTTAGAACTGTATGAGAAAGAAAAAGAGATAAAGTTCCAAAAGGTTAAAAAAGTAAAATTTCTAAGCGGGAGAGGTATAATAAATTAACAGGTAACTACAGAAAGAACTAACAATACGATATGGCAGTGATCCCCCCCCCCCCCACAAGTCCATTCTCAGACAGTAAACACCAATATAATAAAATAAAATAGGATAATCCAGCCATTTATTACTCAGAACTGGGAAAATCCATGCAATGTCATAACTTTTATTTTTGAGCCCCAGTTCCCTAACCCTCACACACCACACACAATGGCAAACAGTCAATATACCCCATTCACTCCACACTCAAAACCCCCCTAAAACTTAAGTCCCCACCCACCTCCATCCTCTCCCGCTTGTATGGTAGATGACAGGAATTCAGGCACCCAAGATAGTAGTGCTTTCCATAAATGTACATACTGCCTCCACTTAACCGTACATTTCTGCTGATAAGTCAGAATTTCAAATTTTTATCAGTAGATTGCATTTTCATATACCAGTGACTCCAAGAAACTATATCTTCTGTCACCCAGAAGTGTAAAATTGTCTTGTGAACCAGCAGCACAGCTATGTATAAAAAAAATCCTATAAGACTCGGATAGTCCAGCCCATTGTAACACTGCTTGGTCCCCCAGAAACAACATCCCATAATACCACAATATTTGTGTCTGCACCAGCCATGCCAAATACGGAAGAACCTGTTGCCAGATATCAATTATAGCACTTAATGAATTACTGCATTTATATCAAAGGGACGGAGGTGGACCAAAGATTGAAACCGTAAACACTGAATTTGTCAGATAGCCATTGGCTGTTATGAGACATAGCAATATGATCTGAGGTTTCGCCTTCTTCCATAAGTGATCTATCAGTGCAATTGAATTGAATTGATAAATTTAAACCTAGTTTTATTCCACTTTTGTTGAGTATTTGATATTTTGGTTGTGGAATTATTGCTTTTTTGTTTTGCTAGATAAGTAAGGCCAGGAATTCCAGGAAGGAGTGAATCAAAGTACCATGAGTTGCCTTATATTTAACACACTGTCCCGCCTCCCATAACCCAGCAAGTGTTCCCCTCTGGAGTGATGTAAGACCTGTGCAAGATACAAAATTGCATCTCTTGTAATTCTAAATTCTTAACCAAAGTGTTAAGGTTGACAAAAAGCTCCAGAAACTGAGGACCGTCATACTCAGTTATCTCCATCAATATTCCACTGTTGGAGCAACTTGTTCTTGGGCTGAATATATCATGGATTTCAGAATCTGATACCAGGTAGACAATTTATTCAGGTCTGAAGGTAGTTGAGAAGATTGGACATCCAAAGCTGCCCCCATCCCACTTTTCCTGCAAGGACTTGCAATAATGGTTTACCTGGAGACAAGTCCAGAAATGTGTGTTTGGGAGGTCCCATGTCTTCCGGACCTGAGCGAAGGACAGAAAATCTCCTCCCCTGACCTCCAACAGTTGAATAAGCAAGCTGCATCCCAGCTGCCTCCAAGTCTGGAACCCCTCCCCCCCAAAAAAAAAACCCAGGAGGAAGTCCTCGTTACCTACCAACTGCAAAAATGGAAAGGCTTAAGGGATATTATTTTGCTTTCTTCTCCACCACCTCCAGGCCAACCACAATTAAGCCAGAAACCGAGACTGGATTATTCCCTCTGTGCATCTGTGTGGAATCCTGTCATCACTGAAAACGGTTCACACCAGCTCATGATCCAATCGTGGGGAATATAGCGACTATGACCCGTAATACCTTAATATACAATATGCATTAATGCAGCCAAGTTATACAGGCAGAAATCTGGAAGTCCTATTTCCCTCAAGGGACCTATCCAATGTAAGTTTCTGATAACTGATTCTGAAGCCTTTATTTCTCCAAATAAAAGAGCTGGCAATAGAGCGGAACATCTTCTCATCCTTGTTAGTAAGCCATATGAGTGGTTTGTAAAGGGCAAAGTAGCTTGGGGAACATAATTATTTAAATTAATCTAATCTTGGATTTATGAGTCACGCTGTGCCTACAGAGGTTCAAGGCAACTGTTGGAGAATCAGATATGCATTTTACAAAAAAGGTATGGATTATATTAACTAATGCCACCCTGCCCCACAGAGATAGAGGTAAATCCTTCCATTTGGCACACAGTTACCGTATCAACTCCAAATGATTAAGAACATTCCATTTATACAGTTCTTTGGGGTTCATGCTAAGATAAACCCCCAAACAATGAATAGGTTTCTTCACTGAAGGTAAGGCCAGCGAACAATGCCACACCTCAAATCACCCTGAACCAAAGGCAAAAGCTCCAATTTATCACAACTCGCAAACTGAATATCTTGCCAAACTGCTGAACACACTCTAATGCAGTCTCGCAAACTTTGTCGAGCCGTGGCACACTGAACGTAGTGGCCATGAATCAAGGTATCTGGAAGTGCGCAGACGTCATGTGCATGCATGACATAATATAACATTTGTATACTGCATTACCCTTCAGATCTATGCAGTTTAACAAAAGTCAAATATTGCTACAACACAGAATGAAATACATTTTCAATCTTTCAAAAATTTCCTAAATAAGTAAGTCTTTAAAAGTTTCCTAAAATTTTGATATGATGTAGATGTAAAGAATAATTGAAGAAAACCAATATCCAAGTAGCTGTTTGAACTGACAGTAGTCAATTATGATATCTTTTATAGCGGCAACCTTTGGGTGATAGAAAATCAAAAAGGGAAGCTATCCGAGTAGAACATCTATGATGGGGAAAAATAAATCAATCTGAAGCCATACCAGGTATTACTTTGTAACACAGGCAATCGAATTTGAACTATACTCTAGCTTCCATGGAGAGCCAATGCAGCTCCCTGTAATAAGGCATTTTGTGGTCCGATTTTTTTTAATTTAAAAATCAGAGGAATTGCTGTATTAATCAAAGTAAAGCCAGTTTTTTTGGGTTGACTGCCAGATGCAATATTGCAATAGTCCAGAGTACTCAGGACAAAAGACTGAACCAATAGTCTAAACGATTTGTCATCAAAATATGATCTAATCAGTCTAAGTTGCCAAAGCATAAAACAACATTTCTTTTTATCAATGAATCAACTTGAGTAATCATAGTATATAAATTCTTGTCCAAATAGACACCTAATATTTTCATGGGATAAGTGATCTCATTTAAGATCACACTATTTTCTTCACAATTACCATCCAGTTATCAATTATTAGAATCACTGAAGATATGAACTGAGTGACTAGAGATATTTGAGAGGTTAAAAGAATTATGATGGTTATATCATCAGCATAACTATATAGTTGAATTCCTAGATTTGCTAATCTTGTCCCCAAAGATGCTAGATATAGATATATATAGATATAGATATATAGATATAGATATATATATATACATATATACATACACATCTTGAACAATAATAGCGAAAGAGGGGATCCCTGTGGAACACCACAGGTGTTGTCCCATGTACCTGCATAAGTGTTTTCAAAATAAACTTGGTAGGTTCGGGATTTTAAGAAGTCTTGAAACCATTTCATTACCTTGCCAGAAATACCCATTGTAGTCAAGACAATCCAACAATATAGAATGACTGACCAAATCGAAAACGCAATTTAGATGAAACCGCATTACAAGACCACTAGAGCCTTTTGCAAACAAATAAGAGTAAATTATTTAACATAGATGATAAAACTGTCTCAGTACTATGCAGAGGGCAAAATTAATATGTTTGTTCATGTGCGAAGGCCCTCCAGACAGGCCCTGAGCTGCCAATGGGGGGTGCCTGAAGGCAAGATGTGCGGAGAGAAGGAGAGGCATGGGGTGCCGGCTGATTGCCAACAGGATGAAAGAGGCACATCCTGAAGGCAGTCAGCCGGCACCTCTCCTCCTCACCAGCGTCTTGCGGAACACCTGAAATCTCAGGAGGCACACTAATGTCGTGGCACACAGTTTGCAATACACTGCTCTATGCAGTAGGAAGATGTTGAGGTGCCCACTCTAAGGTTATAATAAATAACGGCTTCTAATGCTGATAATAAGTATGTATTTCATCTAAGAGAGTAAAAAGGATCTCAGAAATCTGTTCAGGAATTTGCATCAAAGGAATAACTCAGAGACTTAAAGGTTCCAGATTTCAATCATCGAACAGTGTTGCCTACTCTAAATATAATAAAATGTCATCTGTGAATAAATTATCATATTTTTCAGACCATAAGATGCACTCACCTGTAGAGGAGGAAAAAACAAGAAAAATAAAATTTGATTCAGAATTTTTTTCTTCTTAGTTTTTCCTCCTCTACAAATAGGTGCATCTGGTAGTCTGGTGCTGGGAAGGTCACAACCCAAAACAGTCTGCAGCCCAAAGCCGCCCGCGACCCGTAGAAGCCTGCAGCCCAAAGCACCCCCCCCCCCCCAGTACCTTTTTTTAAGTAATGGTGGTCCAGCTCGATCTCCTGCTGGACAGGCTGCCTTTCTCTGCAGAGCAACGCACAATGCAGAAACACAACATTTGCGCTTCCTGCCTGGTCCCACGCCGCTATGCGATTGGCTGCAGTCAGTAATCAGGCAGGAAGCGCAAAGCTCACGCTCCTGCATTGTGCATCGCACTGCAAAGAGGCAGCCGTCTAGCAGGAGACCGCGCTGACCACCACCATTAAAAAAAGGTACAGGGGCACACACACTTTTTGGGGGGTGGAAAAAGTGCGTCTTATGGTCCAAAAAATACAGTAATCCTACTCTCCTGATTACCCAGCCTAATCTCATTAATTCAGGGCACTGCCTGATTTTTATGGCTTGAGGTTCGAGGTTCAATAGCTAACACAAATAATAGCAGCGACAAGGGGTAATCTTGTCTTGTCTCTCTCTGCAGTGGAAAACTATCAGGAAGTTTATTATTAATCAGTAATCGAGCCCTGGGTTCATAATTTAAACATATGACCCACGTCACAAAGGATCCGGCTATACCATATTGCTCAAGAATAAATATTGCCACAAAACACTGTCAAATGCTTTTCCTATGTCAAGGCCCACAATTGCTGACGTGCCTCCCCTCTTATCATGGAGCTTGTGTATTGCCAACATAGCCCTAAGCAGGTTCATAGAAGTGTAATGCCCTGGAACAAATTCCGCTTGATCTCCATGAACCAGCCCAGGCAAAAAGGCTTTGAACCTCTTCACTAATATGACCACTAGCAATTTAGCATATTGATTGAATAAAGAAATGGGCTGGTACGAGCCTGAGTGGGATCCTTGCCCAGTTTGGGTAGCAAGACTACATGTGCTAGATTATGTATGCCAAAGCCCATATCCTCCCCTAGTTGGGTATAAGTGTCACAGAGGAGATCAGCTACCAAATCTGCCATGATCTTATAGAATTTGGATCCAAACCCATCTGGGGCCAGGGGCTTTAGAAAGTTTCATATTTTTAATTCTTCACTGAACCTCTTCTCGTGTAACAGGAATGTTTAAATGTTGCTTCTGATTCTCCAGCAATTGGGCACAGTGACACTGTGAAAAAATACATCCCTTCATCCCTTTCTATCTTATTGAATGATCCTTGTTCGCTTCAGCTCCCTATAAAATTTCACAAATTGGGCTACAATATGAGAGCTCTATGCTACCTACATTTAGTCCCAAAGCAAGCACAAGTTCTTCTGAAATTAGGTGAAGTAGGGATATGAGAAAACTTCCCCAACTAAAATGTCTTGTTCTGCTCAAAGTAACATAAGAATTATGAATATTCAAATAGAGCAACAAACATGCCAGCAGAAGCATTAAAGGAGCTCAAATAGTAACCTATGGTATACTAGTAATAGAATACTCTTCATGGCCCAAAGGGCTAACTGGCCTTCAAGAACAGAATTGGAGGCAGGCGCAGGAGTCCAGAATGACACACATATCTACTGGAAAAGATATTAGAAAGGTAAGAACCTAATCTCTTTTTCCAGTGCCATAGGTGTGTCATTCTGGACTCCTGCCTTCAAATCTTGTTCTTGGAGGCCAATTAGCCCTTTTTCACAGAGTGGGCCAATTCCAGATTTGAGTTGCTTCTTGGCAAAGGAGGCAAGAACCCGTGCCTTCCTGCTTGTTGACATAGAACACAGAGACTTGTCTGTGCGTACCAGAACTACTTGACTGAGGAGACGATCCTGAAACGTATTCAGCACTGTGGATTGCTCGCAGTTAAGTAGACTGATATGAAAGGATTGTTCTTGAAAAGTCCAAGTCCCTTGAGTGCGAAGGCTGCCTAGGTAAGCTCCCCATCCAGACATGGACGCATCTGTTAAGATCTTCTGATGTGGAGGCACATGAAAAAGAAGGCCCCTGGAGAGGTTGGATGGGATAATGCAGAGATTGAAGAAGCAGCAAGGTGACTGATTTGGTGGGAAAGCAGTTCTGTGGCCCGAGACCATTGGGGATCCCTGAGATGAAGACGGGCAAATGGAATAACATGCACTGTAGAGCCATGTGCCCCATGAGACACAAGTGATGTGCTGAAATATGTTTGTTGAGCAGATACTTGGTTGCAGAGGCAAATTAGATTGTCAAGCCTCTGCTGAGGAAGATAGGCATGAGCTTGAGTTATATCCAGCAACGCTCCTATGAATTCTAGTGTCTGAGATGGTTAGAGATGGGATTTATGGTAGCTGATCACAAATCCCAGAAATTCTAAGAGACATGGTTGAGTCCATTGCTATCTAAGCCGCTTGAGATAAGGATGCTCTTATCAACCAGTCTTCCAGATAAGGGAATGCATGAAAGCCATAAGAGTGGCTACTATAACTAAACACTTTGTGAATACTCTTGGTACTGATGCAAGGCCAAAGGGTAGCACCCTGTGCTGGAGATGTGTTGTTCCTATTTGAAAGTGAAGGTATTTTCTGTGGGCTCAAAGAATGGTGATTGTGTGTGTATGATTCTTTGAGATCCAGAAAGCAAAGCCTGTTCTTCTCTAAGAGGGGATAAAGCGTGCCTAAGGAAAGCATGCAAAACTTCTCCTTGACTATGTACTTGTTGATAACTCGGATGTCGAGGATCGGGTGCAAAAATACTTAGAACCCCCAGCCCCTCTGCTGAGGAAATACTGATTCGATTGCATTCAGCTGTAGAAGGCCCAAGAGTTATTGCTGAAGAAGGGAGATCTGCTGAGAGTTGAAAGAATACTTTCTTGGAGGTCTGTGTGGAGGCATTTTGCAAAGATGAAGAGCATAACCTTCTTTTATGACCTGCAAGACCCACTTGATGGTGGTAATTAAGGTTCAACGATGGTGATAATGAGTTAGACCTCCAATGGGATAAGAAGGAAGGTGGGATGGTAGAATGGTGGCTAGTCTGTGGATTAGGAAGTCAAAAAGATTGAATGGATTTTTTTTTTACTGAGGCTGAGTTTATTGTTGTCTGGGGTGCTTCCGAGGATGTCTATAAGACATGTGCTGAGTATAGCATCTCTTAAAAGATGTTGACCGATATCTAGGACTGTAGAATTGCCTAGTAGTCTGGGGCTTAGAAGACTTAAGTTGACAAAGCTGTCATACTTTGCTCATGTTAAGCAATTTTTTCAGTGGCTTGTTCAATCATGTCACTAAACAACTCATCTCCCAGGAATATTGGTGAGGCAAGCTTGTACATTAGGGTCCAAGTCAGAGACTCGCAACCAAGTCTGTCATTGCATGGCAATAGACAGAGCTGAAGCTCCGGAAGTGACATCAAATGCATCAAACACGAATATGTCCATGAACTTTCTGGTTTCGAGGAGATTATGAGTGATGTTTTGATACTGGTCAAGAATCTCAGCAGGCCAACTGCTGAACTAACTAACTGTTTGAGGTAGAAAGCTATATCATATAAAAGTTATAACTTAGGATACGACTCGTAAGCATGGTGTTTTGATAGCATTGTCTACCAAATTTGTCCATGGTTTAGCCCTCTCTTCCAGGAGGAGTGCTGGCATATGTTTTAGTACTGGATGATACCTTTTAGGGCAGACTCAACTAAAAGAGAGTGATTTTGTAGTTGAGGTTTATCAAACACTGGACATGCCTGAACCTTATAAAGATAGTCACATTTTCTAGAAGCTACAGGCACATGTAGACATACCTCCAAATTTTTAAATAAGGTGTCTTTCATAAGATAATGAAATGGAAACTTTAAGCAGTCCTTAGGAATTTGTTCAAAATTCAAGGCATCATACAACTCGACTTTTAATTCAGATTCCATTTTCACAGGTAGAGCATGCCCCAATTGGCATATGAATCTGGTAAATGACAAACTCTCCAATGGAGACTTCCACCTAGGAGGTGGAGGAGAAGAATCAGGGATAATATTATGGAATTCTAGTGCAAAGAGTTCTGGTTCCGAGTATGTAGGATCCGAGAGATCTGAATCATAGACAGTTTTTCTGAGACAAGGCACAATTAGAGCAGTGGTCTCTTGATTTGGATCAGTGTTGATGTGAAGAACTATGACTGTAGTACCTGAAGAGCTCCGATTGCTGTCTCGGTGCTGATCCGATGTGGAGCGTGATGAAGAACTGTGATGGGTTCCATGGATGACATCACCCATCTGTGAGAATATGCTGCTTGCATGTCCTGGGATAAATATTTAATTATAGACAGATATATATATATACACACACACAAAGTATAGGATATTAAAAAGTACAAAATTCAAGTCGATGAAGAAATGATTTTTGACTGTTTGCTCTTCTATGGTCCCAAAAATATTTTTATTAGATTTTGGAGAATCTTTATAATATTCTATTGTGATGTAGATCTCTATTGTTATTATATATTCCTATGATGCCACTAAATAATGGTATGTGCTGGACTAGTACAGTAAGATTACTCGGCTTCCAGGACAGGGATCTTGGAACCACTCTCCCTTAGTAAAGCATGGCCCCGAAATGCAGTCTACCTGCTACCAGTGCAGCATAAACCTACATATCTGGACTGGTCTAGCAAGCTAAGATAATTTACATTTTATACAGGACTTGGATCCCTTATAATTCGATACTGATGCAGTGGCAGAATCAGTTTATCTTACTTTTGTATTCTTTTTAAAATTTCAGGAACTAAATGGGTTAAATATATACATTCTTCTTTTCCTTTCTCCAGATGTGGGAAATTGTATGTAATTCAAAATATTTTTAATAAAAAAAAGAAGAAAAAGATTTGCTTCTGTGTACAAAGGACAATGACTCACCTTGGCAAGATTTGCCAGCCTGGCAGTGTGTCATGTGATTGAGGACATTCTTCATTGTGCGGCAATGAGGAAGGTTGCACTGCCGCACTTCACCATTGGCTTGCTCCCGCCGCTGGCACTTGTGAGCATGTAAGAGAAGAACAAGCTGCTGCTGGATTAATTTGCGCTTTTCAGGGTCCGCAGTGGGGGCTGCAGAACCCATGCCCTGAGGAGCCGTGGGCACCATTCCAGTTTGCTGAACTTGAGGGGGCTGCTGCTGAGCCTAAAACAGATGAACAAAATGGATGAAGCTTCAGTTATGTTAACAGAAGTAGTCAAACCTAGCTGGTTTCAACAACAATCCTTGAGTGAATTAACAATAACAAGATCGATGGACAAATTACAACATAGCAGATAAAGGTAAAAATAAAGTCTTATCAGACCAGCTGCCCAGGACAACCCCCCCCCCCTCCCCCGGGTCTTCTACTGCTATGGATATAGCCCAGATGTTACATAAGAATAAAAGAATTGCCATATTCAGACAGACCAAAGGTACATCAAGCCCAGTATCCTGCTCCCAACAGTGGCCAACCTAGGTTACAAGTACCCAGCAAAATCCCAAAGAGAAAAATAGATTTTATGCTGTTTATCCTAAGAATAAGCAGTTCCTCAAGATTTCCTCAAGCCATCTTAATAATGGTTTAAGGACTTCTCTTTTATGAAATTATCCAAACCTTTTTTAAACCCCATTAAGCTAACTGCTTTCACCACATTTGCTGGTAATGAATTCTAATATGTTGAGTGGGGAAATATTTTCTCTGATTTGGTTTAAATTGCTCTCTAACTACACCAATTTTTGACATCCTTGAATCTCTATGATCCTAGATTCATGAGCATACAAATTCCCAGGACTTCCCTTACTATGTCTTTACCATCAAACTATGTAACAAAAAGCTAGCAAGGCTAGTGCCCATCCAAAGCACAAGTCTCTGTGGCTTTGTTAGTTGGTATCTGACGATAACTAACATGCCAATATTAATCCTTTAGCTTCTGGTGAGTTATAGCTTGTTGGTCGCCACTCAACTACAATGCAGCTTGCTAGCTCATTCTTCCATTACTGGCTCCTTGATTTTACTTCATCACCCCTTCCTTGCCTCAGGTCTTGAGGGAGTGAAAAGTGGGTTGTTTCCAAACCTGCAACCTCATTACCTTGTTTCTATAAGCTGTCCTCTATATTACTTTCTAAACATGCTTAAATTGGAATTAACTAGGCTGCTAATGCCACTAGCAATTTTTCAGGTGTCTACAACCTCTGAGATAAATACTATATCAAATTTTTCCTGAACCATAATACTTGCAACTTCAGATGACCTATTTTCCCTGAAATTCTGCGGAAAAATGCACTTTCCCACACTTGAATGAAACCTGTCAAATTTACATGCTTCTGGTCTGACATTTTGAATGGCTCATATCTCTGTTGAAGTTCTTATACTAGAATGGTGGATCATCTATGAGCTAATTCTATTCTCTCAGTGACCTTATAAAAATGTACACCCTTCAGAATATATATACATCACTCAAAGAGGGATCCCACCAAAAAGCAGTTACTTACCAGGGATAGAATGGAAGCTAGGCACCTCTGGCTGTACTAGAGAGACCAAGTTCCTGGAAACTGTAGGTGATTGCTTCCTGGAACAACTTGTTAAGGAAAACACGATAGGAAACGCAATTCTGGACTTAGTTCTAAATGGGCTGTGAGGACCGGCACAGGATGTAGAAGTAGAAGGGATGCTGGGAAACAGCGATCACAATATGATACGCTTCAACCTGGAAATAGGGGCAAAACGTCGGTCCAGAATGACAGCCACGGCCCTAAACTTCCGAAAAGGAAATTAAGAAGGGATGAGATGCATGGTGGGGAAGAAAATTAAGAAGAGGATAAACACTATAAAGACACTGGAGCAAGCTTGGTCTCTTTTTAAGGATACGGTCACCGAGGTGCAACATTTATATATACCACGTAACAACAAGGGATCAAAAAGGAAAAAGAATAAAGAACCAGCGTGGCTCTCTGTAGAGGTTAAGGAAGCGATCAAAGACAAAAAAACCTCGTTTAAGGAATGGAAAAGATCAAAAATGGATGAAAACTGGAATAACACATACAACATCAACACAGGTGTCATAAGGCGGTAAAAGTGGCAAAAAGAGACAACGAGGAAAAAATAGCCAAGGAGGCGAAAAACTTCAAGCCATTCTTTCGATATTTTAAAGGGAAATGACCCGTGAAGGAAGCAGTGGGACCATTGGATGACCAAGGAATAAAGGGAGCGTTAAAGGAGGACAAAGCAATCGCCGATAGACTGAATTTTTTGCGTCTGTATTTACCAAAGTGGATATACACAGCATACCAGAACCCATCAGGCTATATGCTGGAAGTGAGAACGGGAAACTGACAGGTTTTATGGTCAGTCTAGAAGAGGTATACAGGCAGATCGATAGGCTTAAGAGCAATAAATCCCTGGGACCGGATGGCATCCATCCAAGGGTCGTCAAGGAACTGACAGGGACCATAGCTGAACTGCTTCAACTAATAGCCAATCTGTCGATCAAAACATGAGAGATTTCGGAGGACTGGAAGGTGGCGAATGCTATGCCGATCTTCAAAAAAGATCCGAGGGGAGACCCGGGAAACTACAGACTGGTGAGTCTGACCTCAGTACCAGGAAAGATGGTAGAGGCACAGATAAAGGACTGCATAATTGATCACCTTGACGGACATGATCTGATGAGGACCAGCCAGCAGGGTTTCAGCAAAGGTAGATTTTGTTTGACAAACTTGCTGCACTTCTTCGAGGGAGTAAACAGGCAAATAGACAAGGGCGACCCAGTCGACATTGTATAGTTCGACAAGGTTCCGCATGAACGACTACTTCGGAAAATTGCGAGCCATAGAAATCGAGGGAGAAATACTCACATGGATTAAAAACTGGCTGCAGCATAGGAAACAGAGAATGGGGGGGGGGGGTAAATGGGCAATACTCAGACTGGAAGAGCGTCACCAGTGGAGTGTCGCAGGGCTCGGTGCTTGGACCCGTACTCTTCAACATCTCTATAAACGATCTGGACATAGGTATGACGAGCGAGGTGATTAAATTTGCAGACGACACAAAGTTATTCAGAGTAGTGAAAACGCAGGGGGATTGCGAAGATCTACAACGTGACATAATCAGGCTCGAGGAATGGGCATCGACATGGCAAATGAGGTTCAACGTGGATAAGTGTAAAGTGATTCATGTCGGTAATAAAAATCTCAAGCACGAGTACAGGATGTCCGGGGCGGTACTTGGAAAGGGACTTGGAGTTCTGGTCGATAAGTCGATGAAGCCATCTACACAATATGCGGCAGCGGCGAAAAGGGCGAACAGAATGCTAGGAATGATAAAAAAGGGAATCACGAACAGATCGGAGAAGTTATTATGCAGCTGTACTGGGCCATGGTGCACCCTCACCTGGAGTACTGCGTAAAGCACTGGTCGCCGTACATGAAGAAGGACACAGTACTACTCGAGAGGGTCCAGAGAAGAGCGACTAAGATTGTTAAGGGGTTGGAGGAGCTGCCGTACAGCGAAAGATTAGAGGAACTGGGCCTCTTCTCCCTCAAACAGAGGAGATTAAGAGGGGGCATGATCGAAACATTCAAGGTACTGAAGGGGATAGACTTAGTATATAAGGACAGGTTGTTCACCCTCTCCAAGGTAGGGAGAATGAGAGGGCACTCTTTAAAAGTTGAAAGGGGATAGATTCTGTACAAACATAAGGAAGTTTTTCTTCATCCAGAGAGTGGTGAAAAACTGGAACGCTCTCCCGGAGGCTGTCATAGGGGAAAACACCCTCCAAGGATTCAGGACAAAGTTAGACAAGTTCTTACTGAACAAGGACGTACGCTGGTAGGGCTAGTCTCAGTTAGGGCTCTGGTCTTTGACCAAAAGGGCCGCCGCGTGAGCGGACTGCTGGGCATGATGGACCACTGGTCTGACCCAGCAGCGGCATTTCTTATGTTCTTAGGCATTATCCAGGGACAGCAGGCAGATATTCTCACATGTGGGTGACGTCACCAATGGAGCCCCAGTACGGACACTTTAAAAGTGTGCCACTTTAAGACTTCAGAAAGTTCACGATAGCCCGCACCGCATATGCACAAGTGCCTTTCCACCTGACGTGAGTTCCCAGTCCCTCAGTTCAGTAAGCCAGCTAAGAAGCCAACCAGGGGAAGTGGGTGGGTTGTGAGAATATCTGCCTGCTGTCCCTGGATAACACTTGTTACGGTAAGTAACTGTGCTTTATCCCAGGACAAGCAGGCAGCATATTCTCACATGTGGGTGACCTCCAAGCTAACCAGAATAGGATGGTGGGAGTGTTCGCCTTTAGGAAAATAAATTTTGTAACACTGACTGACCAAAGTGCCCATCCCGTCAGGAAAAAGATTAGACAGTAATGCAAAGTGAATGTATGAACCAAGAACCAGGTGGCTGCTTTACATATTTCCTCAATAGGGGTAGATATAAGGAAAGGTACTGAAGCTGCCATAGCTCTAACTTTATAGGCTGTGACACGACTCTCCAGTTGGAGTCCAGCCTGAGCATAACAGAATGATATACAGGCAGCCAAACAGTTGGGAATCGTTCTCTTGGAAACAAAAAGTTGAGGAGATGATCATTGCGCCTTTGTTCTGTCGAGATAGTAGGCCAAAGTTTGCTTGCAATCCACAGTGTGAAGAACCGCTTCTCCTGAGTGAGGCTTAGGAAAAAAAAACACTAGGAGCACAATCGATTGACTGAGATGAAATTCAGTGACAATTTTCAGCAGAAACTTTGGATGCGTGCAAGAACCACTTTCTCTTGGTGGAACACAGTGAATGGTGGGTCTGCCACTAATGCTTGAAGTTCACTGACTCTTCTGGCAGAAGTAAGTGAAATGAGAAAAACAACTTTCTAAGTAAGATATTTAAAATGAGCCGTAGACTGGTTCAAATGGAGGCTTTATCAATCTAGTAAGAACTACATTGAGGCTTGAGAGGTGGTTTCACATTGAAAAGTCCCTTCATAAATCTGGAGACCAAAGGGTGAACAGTGAGAGGTTTACCCTCCACTGGTTGGTGAAAAGCTGTAATAGAGCTGACATGGACTCTAATAGATGTAGACTTGAGTCCTGAATCAGACAAATGAAGAAGACAATCCAGAACCAGTGAAACTGAAATGGATTGTGGATCATAGTGATGAAGAAGACACCAGGAGGAGAAACAAGTCCACTTCTGCTGATAGCATTGCTGAGAGGCTGGTTTCTTGGAGGCTTCTAGAATAAGTCTCACTGGCTGAGAGAGGCAAAGTTCAGCTGCATTCAGACTGAGTGATACCAAGCTGTCAGGTGTAGAGACTGAAGGTTGGGATGTAGAAGTGCACCTTGACTCTGCGTTAGAAGAGATGGAAATATCGGCAGAGGCATTGGCTCCTTAATACTGAGCTGAAGTAGAAGGGAAAACTAAAGCTGACTGGGCCACGGAGGAGCAATGAGAATCATGGTGGCGGCCTCTTGCCTGACTTTGACAAGTCTTTAGAATGAGAGGGGTAGGTGGAAACGCGTAGAGAAACCTACGTGTCCAATCCAGTAGAAATGCATCCACCTCCAGACGGTGAGGTGAGTAAAGTCTGTAGCAGAACTGGGGCAACTTGTTATGGGGCGATGCAAACAAGTCCACTTGAGGAGTGCCCCACTGATCAAAGATGGGATGGAGAGCTGCAGAGTTGAGCGTCCATTCGTGAGGTTGAAGAATTCTGCTGAGCTTGTCTGCTAAGTAATTCTGGTTCCCTCTGAATGTAGACTGCCCTGAGGCAGATGTTCTGGGCAGTCGCCCAAAGCCAAATCTTTTGAGCTTCCTGGCAAAGGAAGAGAGATATAGTACATCGCTACTTGATTGGATGAAGCAAAAGGACTTGATTGACCATTAGATGCTGTAAAGCTTTGATAGCATAATAAATTGCTCTGAGCTCCAGAAGATTCATGTGAAAGTTCTGCTCTCTGGTGGATCAATGACCTTGAGTCTGAAGACCATCCAGATTTGCCCCCGAGGCATAAGCGGACATATCCGTGGTCAAAACTTTTTGATAAGAAGGCATGTGAAAAAGCAGACCTCTGCAAAGATTAGATGAAATCATCCTCCACTGCAGCAACTGTCGAAGAGACGATGTGACAGAAATGTGTTGTGAAAAAGGATCTATCGCTTGGGACCACTGAGCGGCTAAAGCCCATTGAGGTGTTCTGAAATAGAGCCTCACCAGAGGCGTCACGTGGACTGTAATCATATGGCCCATATGACCGTAGGAGTCATAAGACCCATAAGAACCATCATTCACCTGGCTGATATGGATTGGAGCTCGTTCATTGATGGCAAAGCTGAATCAGAGCATCCTGACGATTTTGAGGAAGGAATGCTCTCATTTGAGTAGTATCGAGAAGTGCTCCTATAAATTGAAGGCTTTGAGACGGAAGAAGTTATGACTTGGGGAAGTTGATCTTAAATCCCAAGTTCTGGAGAAACAAGAGTGTGATTGGTCACCAGAACAACATCCTGGCATGAAAGGTCTTTAATAAGCCAATCGTCTAGATATAGAAAAACTTGAAGACCCTGAGATCTCAAGGTCATTGCTACCACAACCAGACACTTCGTGAAGACTCTGGGAGAAGATACCAGGCCAAATGGTAGGATCTTGTACTGATAGTGGTGACAAGCCACTTGAAATCTGAGATATTTTCTGAAAGCCTGGTGAATTGGGATATGATTCAGAGAGCATAGCCAATCTTTGTGAGCCAAGAGGGGATAGAGTGGCTAGAGATAGCATTCAAAATTTTTCTCCGACCAGAAACTTGTTGAGGGCTCTGAGATCTAAGATTGGTCGAAGACCTCTAGTCTTCTTCAGCACTAGAAAATAGTGGGAGTAAAACCCCAGGTTTTGTTGATCTATTGAGGAGAAAAAGGGATTGAACCTCCTGAAGAAGAGAGGACTGGCAAGGGTTGAAAGCAGACTTTCTTGGAGGATGATCTGGAGGAAGGGCAGTGAATTGTAGAGTGTAGCCCTCTCGAATGATCTACATCACCCAAAGATCAGAGGTGATGAGCTTCCAACGATAGATATAAAGTTGAAGGCGCCCTCTGATTGGCTGATGAAGAGGCTGAATTAAGGGGACTGGGCTATGCTCTCCAGTAACGTGTAAAAAAGACTGAGTTGATTTGGCCAGAACAGCAGGCTGGGTCTTGGCAGGACGCTGTTGTTTCTGCTTCTTCTGCTGAGGCCGTACTGGAGCAGAGACTTTGGCTGAAAAACGTCTCTGGTAAGATGAAGCAGGCTTGAAAGGTCTCGATGAGGCCAATTTTGCTTGGGTTTAACCAAGGAGTCCCATCGAGTCTCATGAGCCGAGAGCTTTTGTGTTGTAGTATCTGTTGAGTACCCAAAAAGATCGTCTCCCAAGAAAAGCATGTTGGCTAGTTGATCCTAGTTGTTGACATCCATTTCAGAGACTCTAAGCCACGCTAGCCTCCTCATGGCTACAGACATGGACGAGGCTCTGGAGGTGAGTTCAAAGATATCATATGCCGAACGCACCATATTCTTCCTCAACTGAAGCACATTAGAGATAAGTTGTTCAAAACCCTTCAACTTACGGGCAGGGATGTATTTGTGATATGCAGAAAACTGCTTCATGAGATGCTTCAACTAGCAGGAAAAGTAGAAATTATAGTTGACAGCTCTGTTAGCCAACATGGCTCTAACTTTATGGGCTGTGACTCGACCCTCTAGATGCAGTCCAGCCTAAACATAGCAGAAAGAGATGCAAGCAGCCAACCAGTTGAAGATGGATCTCTTGGAAACTAGATTTCCCAACTAATTTGGATCGAAGGAGACAAAAAGTTGAGTAGAAGATCTGTGTGGCTTAGTCCTTTGTAAGTAGAAGGCCAAAGCACACTTGGAGTCCAGAGTATGAAGAGCTGTTTCTCCAGGATGAGAATGAGGCTTTGGAAAAAACACTGGAAGTACAATGGACTGATTGAGATGAAATTCTGAAACTACTTTTGTTAAAAATTTAGGATGAGTACGGAGGACCACCTTGTCATGATGGAATACTGTGAAAGGTGGGTCCACTACTAAAGCTTGTAACTCACTGACTGCAGGCAGACGTGAGAGCAATATGGAAGACCACTTTCCAAGTGAGATATTTCAGATGAGCCATAGACATTGGTTCAAATGGAGGCTTCATCAACTGAGCAAGAACAATATTGAGATCCCAAACCATGGGAGGTGGTTTGAGAGATGGCTTGACATTGAAAGGTCCTTTCATAAATCTGGAAACCATAGGATGAGCAGATGAAGGATTCCCTTCCAAGGGCTGATGGAAAGCAGCAATTGCACCGAGATAGACTCTAATGGATGTTGATCTGAGACCTGATTGAGATAAATGCAACAGGTAATCCAGAACTGAAGACAAGGAGGTAGATTGAGACTCCTTGTGCTGAAGGGTACACCAAGCAGAAAATCTAGTCCATTTCTGGTTGTAATATTGCCTAGTAGTAGGCTTCCTGGAAGCCTCTAGAATGTCCTTGACAGATTGAGAGAACTGGAAATTGGAAGTTACGTTGAAAGGTACCAAGTTGTCAGGTGCAGAGACTGCAGGTTGGGATGAAGCAGAGACCCCTGACTCTGTGTAAGCAGAGACGGAAAAACTGGTAGTAGTGGCTCCCTACTGCTGAGTTGAAGTAGAAGGGAGAACCAAGGTTGTCTGGGCCACCGAGGAACTATGAGAATCATGGTGGCATGTTCGAGTTTGACGAGCGTCTTGAGAATGAGAGGAAATGCATACAGAAACTGGTTCGTCCATTCCAGAAGAAAAGCATCTGCCTCGAGGCGATGAGGGGAGTATATCCTGGAGCAAAACTGAGACAGTTTGTTGTTGTGGGGAGACGCAAAAAGATCTATTTGAGGAGTTCCCCAATGAGAAACAATGCGATGGAGAGGCGACGAGTTGAGTGTCCATTCATGAGGCTGTAGAATATGACTCAATTTGTCCGCTAAAAAGTTTCTCTCTCCTTGAATGTAAATGGCTTTCAGACAGATATTGTGAATTGCTCAATTCCAAACCTTCTGAGCCTTCTGGCAAAGGGAAAGAGATCCTGTTCCTCCCTGCTTGTTGACATAGTGCATGGATACTTGATTGTCTGTACAAACGAGATGCTGAAATATCGCTCTGAGTTCCAACAGATTTATGTGACACCGACGATCTGTACTGGACCAATGCCCTTGAGTACAGAGACCATTGAGATGAGCCCCCCCAAGCGTAGGTCGAGGAATCTGTCTTGAAGACCTTCTGTGAGGGGGCATTTGAAACAGCAAACTTCTGGAGAGATTGGAAGAGAGCATCACTAGTGGAGACTGTCTCAACGAAGGAGACACTGTAATGTGCTCAGAGAGTGGGTCGAAAGCCTCTGCCCACTGAGATGCCAGGGTCCACTGAGAAATTCCGAGGTGAAGTCAGGCAAAAGGAGTCACGTGAACTGTAGAGGCCATGTGACCTAGGAGAACCATCATGTGTCTCGCTGAGAGTGAAGTGAGGGATGAAACTTTTTGACAAAGTTGAATGAGAGCATCCTGACGTTGTTGAGGAAGGAATGCTCTGAATTGCAAAGTGTCCAATACAGCTCCAATGAACTGTAGAGTCTGATACGGCTGTAGTTGGGATTTTGGAAAGTTGATTTCAAACCCCAAACTTTGGAGAAACTAAATAGTCCGTTGGGTCGCTACAATAACCCCCCGAGAAGTTGCATCTTTGACGAGCCAGTCGTCCAGGTACGGGAAAACCTGAAGACCATGGTTGCGCAGAGCTGCTGCTACTACTACTAGTACTAGGCACTTGGTAAACACTGGGAGATGATGCCAGGTGAATTCCCATCCAGAATCTGAGAAATTTGCGAGAGACTGGATGAATGTGAGTGTAAGCCTCTTTGAGATCCAGACAGCATAACCAATCATTGTGATCTAGAAGGGGATACAAGGATGCTAGAGTCAGCATCCAAAAATTTTTCTTTCATAAGAAATTTGTTGATAGCTCTAAGACCCAAAATAGGTCATAGATCCCCGGTCTTCTTTGGGACAAGGAAGTAAAGGAAGTAAAACCCCATGCTCTGCTGTTCCAGAGGAATTTCCTCGATGGCACGGAGACGAAACAGAGCTTGAGCTTCCTGAAGAAAAAGGGTGGTATGCAACGGATTAGAAGGATACTCTCTTGGGGGTAGATCTGGTGGAACCTGGATGAAGTGAAGAGAGTAACCATCCCTGATGATTGTGAGGACCCAGAGGTCGGATGTAATTAGTTCCCATCGTTAGTAAAAATGATGGAGACGACCCCCAATGGGGAAAGGAGAGGACAGAGGCAGAACGATTGAGGTTATGCTCTGTGTTAGATGGTCAAAAAGACTGAGAACAGGGATATGAAGTTTATGCTGTCGCTGCTGCTGTTTCTTAGGAGGCGGCCTTGAATAAGGTGCTGGCTTTTAAGGAAAACGCCTCTGGTAAGATGGAGGAGGCCTATAAGCCTTAGCGGTGGAAGGCTTTGGCTTGGGCCTGATTATGGAAGCAAATGACCTCTCATGCTCAGATAAGTGCATTGTAGCTGCCTCAACAGAGTCATCAAACAACTCATTGCCCTGGCATGGGATGTTGGCCAGTCGATTTTGGCCAGTAGATTCGGGTCCATATCTATGGTGCAGAGCAAGCCCAGACAGCGCATCGCCACTGAGAATGCAGTGACTCTAGAGGACATTTCAAACGCATCATATGTAGCTTAAACCATATGCATACGAAGTTGACCTAGAGTGTGATGCATGTATTAAAACTCTGGAAATCGATGTTGAGGAAGATACTTGAAAAAAATCAGACATGGTGTTGACCAAATGCTTCAGATAAGAAGTAAAGATAAAATTATAGTTCAGAATTCGGTTTGTCATCATTGAATTTTGATATAGCCAACAACAAACTTGTCCATAGTCCTGCCTCTTCAGCCAGGAGGGACAGTGGCATAAACTTTGGCAGGATTGTTTTTTTTAAAAAAGACACCATGAGAAGAGATTGATGGGATAATTGAGACTTTTCAAATCCCTTACAAAGGACCAACTTATATTGAGATTCCATCTTTGCTTGCACAGCGGGAACGTAATATGGTGCATCAAGATTTCTTCTGAAAGTCTGAGAAAGAATGCCATTCATGGGTAATTAGAGAGAATCCCTAGGAGGATGAGACATACCCAGTTCTTCCAAATACTCCTTAGAGTATTTTGAGTCAGATTCCAAAGTTTGTAAAGGACACCAGATCTGAAGAGGTATGACCTCGTTGAGGAGAAGGTGAATGATAACCCCTCGAGGTACGTTTCACAGCAGAAAACGAAGGTGAAGCCTCTCTGGAGTATTGATACCTGAGATCTGAATCCATAGGCAAAGATGATGATCGCCCACTTCTGGAATGTGAAGAAAGCCTTGCAGAGGAAGAACTCGACTGACAAGAATGGTGAGGCTCTACAACAGATCTCCTTGACAAAAGAATTGGTAGTCTCAATGCCTCTATAAACGAGACCTGTCTCAAGAAGACAACCTGGGCCTCAATGAATGCCTCGACAAATGATGTGGGGAAGAACTATGCCTCGAATCACGATCCTATGATTGAGTCAGATCCAGCCTTGAAGATAAATGTCAAGGAGTCCTCGTCCTGTGCCTCGAAGAAGGCAACACCTTATGTGAAAAGGTAGGACTGAAGTCGGAAAACAACGTCAAAGACACTGAAAAGGACTCAGCTCCTTGTTTAGAGTGTGCAGAATGATCTCGAGGCACTCTCAAGGACTCGACTCCTTCCTTGTAATACTGCCGAGTGCTCAGGATGGACTACAGGAAGCAGGGTCGAGGCAGGAGTCAATTTGGCAAGCATGTTACTCCTGATGCAGAATAGTTTCCAACATATTCTGCAAAGCCGGTACCGAGACCATTGGATCTGGTACAATTGGTGTGGCTATGAACTCCGAGGAAGACGACATCGAGGAAAAGTGTTGCCTCGATTTTGAGACACGTTTCCTGGGTAGCCTCGGACCCACTGGTTCTAATGGTGGCATGTCCAGAGGGGTTGGCTTAGCTATCTTATCTGATGGAGACACTGAGGATAACGGTGTCTCGGGAGAAGATTTAGCTGATTTCCCCGAAGACTTCCCCATCGAGGAAGGTTTGAGCGAAGTCGAGGTTGGAGGTTTTGGCCCCATAGAAGACTTTGATGTAGTCGAGGTTGGGGCCAGAATCAGGATCAAGGTTTTAGTTGAAGAGAGATTCATTCCCCCGAAGATTTTCTCAATCTGAACTTGACAACATTTAAGGGCTCGATTTTGAAATGCAGCACATCAGGCGCACGACTCCAGATGATGGTCAGGTCCTAAACACTGTACACACCACTTATTGTGGATCAGTGATGGAGATCGCGCATTGACACCTGCTACACTTCTTGAAACCTGTGACCAGCCGGGACATGGAATAAAACACGGTTGTGGTGAAATCGAAGCCCGCAGGCTGAGGCCGCGGAATAGCTCCCGCCATGACACGATAAAAAAAAAATAATACGCAGAGCCTTTAAATAAGTGCTTCTCAGCTCTGCTGAAAATTTAGAACTGAAGAGATGCTAAGGAGATGCGTGCCCTACATCAGGCAGGAAGGCAATCACGCATGAGCGGTGCGGCAGTCGCAAACTTTCTAAAAGTTCTTCAAGCAAGTCTGCTTGTGAAGCTGTCCACATCAGGTTTTGTGGATGATGTCACCCATATTTTGAGAATATGCTGCCTGCTTTTCCTGGGATAAGGAGGAAGATAATCAACTGGTATTGGTGTAAGAGCATTAGCTATCTTGCGAGAAGCACTGGAGATAGGTCAGAATCGATATGTCTGTTCTTCTACCATAAAATCCAAGTGAAAAGTACAGAAAGACAATGAAAATATTCTTCTGAAACAACTGCAGGAAACTACAGATTCAAGCACAAACCCTAATTCCACCAAGTGCTACTTTCATTGCTGTCTCCTCCAGCCTAAAAGTGGGTATTATAAAGCAGCTTTAAGATGTAAGCCAAGATGGCATCAAAAGGTGTGGAGCTGTGAGCACTGCTCTGCTCAAAGTAGTCTTAGTATGTAATGGGGAAGTGAAAGGCAACACTTAAGCTTTACCCTCCAGCGGTAGCTGAATCTCCACGACTGAAACAGACTCTTTCGGAGGCTTGCAGTGTTCGGCATTCTTCGACTGACACTGCGATATTGGGAGCTCCTGGATACTCGACAAGAGGAAGTTTGGAAGTGGCATCAATCGAGTCTGGTACTGCTTTCCCCTCCCCTGCGCTCAAAAACCAGCCATGAGACCTGCACAGACAAAGGCACCACAGAGAGCAAGGGGGAACTCGAGCGTGCGCCATTTGACACCATGATGGACTCCTCGCCCGCTCAGTCTGTGAAACCGGCCGTTCACAGCCCAAATGGTGTTCTGCGCTTCCCACAGCGCGAACACCTCTTCACTGATTCAGCCGCCATGCACCACACCCGCACACTACAAAAAGCAACACCCAATGCCAAATCCTCAAAGGCAAGTACCCAAACTCACTCATCACTGCGGTTCAATAAACATACAAAGCAAAACTATAAATGGTAGTTGCAGCCTGAACACTGCTATAGCAAACCAATACAGGCAAAGTTGTATTGGTCTCTGTTGTTTGTTTTGTTTTTTAATGGGAAAAAAGAAACTGCGAGAACCAACAGACCCCTTAGTCCATAGGGAGAGGATGGGGAAGGGACCTGAGAGGGCCATGTGCAGCCCCCAAAGCTGGCACCACTCAGCCAGACCCCTATACTCACTGAAGAAACAAATCAACAGGATAAATAGTCAGGAGACTCAATGAAGCCAGGAGCCAGAGAAATGGCAACCATCCCCTGCTGGAGATAGAGCATACTAATTGGACAGGAGACGTTCCATCCAGAATGAGCACTTGCAAATCAGTTCTCTATCTCCATCTGCTGGTAGATGTGTGCTATCCCACTAGTCTCTGGATTCATCTGCTGTTGTTGCTAAGGAAAGATGGTCTAGTTCAGGAACAAGCTACCAGAATGGATAATTTGGAGACTCATGTATGGGAATTTACTGCAATTCAATTGAAACAGAAGAGGATATTACACAGGAAAACTGAACACTTTGAAAATCAAATTAGAAAGGACAATTTACAATTTTTTTATTTTCCTAAATCTCCTCTAGTACCTCCTATAGAGATGCTGAAGAAATATTTCAGTGAGATTTTGTGCCTTCCAGAAGATAAGTAAATTGCCTTCACTTCTGGAGACAAATTATCTATCTCCAAATTAGAATCTAGTAAAGTGGAAGGAATCAAGAAGCCATTCAACATGAATCTTTAAACGTGATAGAATTTTTTGAATCATCGTTAGAACCAATTAACAGTACATCCAGAATGACTCTCCTGGTAACTTTTGCCTTAGAATCAGACCGTAATTCTGTATTAATACTTTGTTTCCGATATATGTCTCAACAATCTTGGGTTCATCAGTGCATATATTTCCAGGCTCATTTTTGTTGAAATTTCCTTGTCGATGTTTTGTAGTTCTGGGAAGAAATAATTTGTTTATGGATCCCAAACAATTGTTAGAATTTATTGTGGCAAGGGAAAGTCCTATTATTGTCAATCTTCCCACAGATGTACCTTAACCAGCCAGTTGTAGGTCAATCGAACACCTTCTATGATTTGAAATAAATTTTCTAATTTTTCTTACTTTTTTGTTTATGTATTTCTCAAATGGCTTCTCTCACATATTATGGGCTAATGATTGCTTGTTTTATTATTTCTTGATTTTTTTTTTTCCCTTTACAACATAAAAACGTATTTATTTACAACATTATAATGTATTTATTTATGCTGTTGTTTGCTGAATGTATATTTTTAATAATTAAAAAAAAACAGAACAGCTTTAAATGTATGTTATGTGAGTGAAATGAATCTACTACTTACCATGTTTGGCATCCCGGTCCCCGAAACTGGTTTCTTCTCCATTGGAAACTGGGGTAAACTGCTCTGCAGCCCAGCTTTGTTCTGCATCTGAGGGCCAAGGCTACCACCTCCCATCTGCTGCCCAGAGTTCTGACTATATGGTGTTCCATAGGGGTTGGGGTTGCTCATAATTCCCATCTATAAATGCAACAAAAGACAAAAGTTAACATACACAAAATCTGTATAGTTCGTGTTCTACTCTCCTTTTGTCAATATTTAGTTTGAAAGCCAAAGGTTAGTCTTACACAAGGAGTATCAAGAACCTCCAAAGGAAATGAATCTTTACTGAGGAACTGAAACATAATTGTCTCAAAATTACTAAAAGGCACACTTTTAGTGTCTTAAATTACCTGATGGAAGTCCAGTCATGTCTGCCAGTGAATCTTAATGCTGACCTGGAAAGCTCCCTGAAGCTGCCCAGACACAGAAAGCATGAGGTAGCACTGGCTTAGCACACAAATAAATCCTAGCAGCTGATTTACCCTGGAAAAATGGCTCTCTACAGCTTTTGGGAATATTTGGTGTGAGCAACAAAGCATGGAAAAATTATGTTCTTACCTGTTAATTTTCTTTCCTCTAGACGCAGCAGATAAATCCAGAGACTAGTGGGATAGCACACATCTACCAGCAGGTGGAGATAGAGAACTGATTAACAGGTGGTCCTATTGGTTGGCACACTCCCTGTATCTTCAGTATTGCTCCTAGCCCAAGCAGTCGAAACCAGAATATGGTCAACACGTAAAAAAACTTCATTCCCAAAACAAATTGCAAAGGAAATAATAGAGAGAACAACCACCAACTATAACAAAACTGCTGAAAAACGCGAATCACGAACAGAGATCCAATAGCCAGAAAGGGTGGGGCTCTGGATTCATCTCCTGTGTCTAGAGGAAAGAAAATTAACAGGTAAAAACATAAATTTTCCTTCCTCAGCAACAGCAGCTGATGAATCCAGAGACTAATGGGATGTAGCAAAGCAATCCTCAATCAGGGTGGGAAGCGAACGCCGCCTCGGCATAGCCAAAGCACCAAAAGCAGCCTCCGCGCGCACTGCCACATCCAACTGGTAATGCTTAGAAAAAGTATTCTTAGAAGACCAAGTAGCCACTAGACAAATCTCCTCCAATGAAAAACCTCTGGACTCTGCCCAAGAAGTAGCCAGTGCTTTAATGGAATGAGCATGAAGCTTGTCCGGCAACTGCTTACCGGAAGTCAAGTAAGCGGAAGCAATGGTTTCCTTGACCCATCGAGCAATGGAAGCTTTAGATGCTGCCATACCCTTGTTGCGACCCACGATAACACAAAGAGGTGATCAGAACAGCAAAAGTCGTTAGTAAGATAATGTAGAAGTATCCTACGTACATCCAGGAACCGCAGTGAAGAGAACTTCTTCCCACCAATCCTCTTTCCGGAAGGCTGGAAGAGAGACTGGTTAACATGAAAGGTGGAGACCACCTTAGGAAGAAACGATGGAACAGTCCTCACAGACACACCCGAATCTGAAATGTGCAAAAAAGGATCTCTACAAGACAACGACTGCAACTCAGACACCTGCCTAGTCGAAGCCATTGCGACAAGAAAAACCGCTTTCAACGTCACTTCCTTCAAAGTTGCTTTTGACAAAGGCTCAAAGGGAGGCTTTTGTAACCTGCCAAGGACTACTTTAAGACTCCATTCTGGACAGATCTTTTAAATAGGACGACGAATATATTGCACCCCTATTAGAAATCGAACCACATCAGGTTGAGATGCCAGGGAAGAACGCGCCCCGCGGCCCCTGTAACAAGCAATAGCCGCCACTTGAACTTTAAGAGAATTAAAGGCCAATCCCTTGGCAACTCCATCTTGAAGAAAGGAAAGAATGGTAGACAGCGAAGCCTGGAAGGGCTACAGACCCTGAGCAGCATACCAAGAATCGAAAATCCTCCAGACTCTAGCATATGAGGCAGAGGTAGATCTCTTTTTTGCTTGAAGAAGAGTGGAAATAACCAGTTCGTAATAACCCCTACATCTAAGCCTCGACCTTTCAAGAGCCAGGCTGTAAGACCAAAGCGGGATGGAATTTCCATGTTGATAGGACCCTGAGTCAGTAAGTCTGGAGTCACCGGAGAGGGCAACCGATCGCCCGTCGACAGACATATCAGGTTCGCATACCAAGGATGACACGGCCAATCCGGAGCTACCAGGATCAACGTTCCAGAAAAGTGAGTTATGAGATGCAACACACGACCTATCATCGGCCAAGGAGGAAACACAAAGGAGACAACTCAGAGGCCAAGCAATAGCCAATGCGTCTACCCCTTCTGACCCCTGCTCCCTGTGTTTGCTGAAGAACCGAGGAAGTTTTGCATTTTTGGACGAGGCCATGAGATCCATTTCCGGGAGACCCCACCGTTGCACAATGAGGTCGAACGCCTGAGCGGAGAGTCCCCATTCTCCGGGATCTAAAAGATTTCTGCTGAGGAAGTCCGCCTGATTATTTGCCTGACCTGCAATGTGAGCCACCGATAGTAGAGGAAGATGAAGTTCCGCCCATTGAAGAAGCATTGCTTCTTTCGCCAACTGAGGACTGCGGGTACAGCCCTGCCTGTTGATATATGCAACTGCCGTGACACTGTCCAAAAAAACCCTTGTCGGACAGCCCTGAATCATATGCAGGAACGCTTGAAGGGTGAGCCTGGTTGCTCTCAATTCCAGAAGATTGATGGGCCACTGAGCCTCTCCAGAGACCAGACTCCCTGCGTTGAGGACTGAAGGCAGTGAGCTCCCCAGCCCAACAGACTGGCATCCGTCGTAACAATCATCCAATCCGGAGTCGCCAGAGGCATGCCTTTGAACAGCTTGAGATTGCTGAGCCAGCAAGACATGCTGAGTGATGCTTGAGGCGTCCACTGCAGACGACGATTGTAATCCTGAGACACTGGGGACCACCGAGAGAGAAGGGACCATTGCAGCGGTCTCATGTGAAAGCGCACCCACGGCACCACTTCCAGTGCAGCCACCATTGAGCCGAGAACTTGGACATAATCCCACACTCTCGGCCTGGGCAACTGTAGAAGTAGGCGAACCTGCGAGCATAACTTCTCTCCCCGGTCATAGGGAAGAAACACTTTCCCCACCTCCATGTCGAACAGCACCCCCAGATGTTCCAATGACTGGGACGGAGTAAGAGAGCTCTTCGGAAAGTTGATCACCCACCCCAAGGATTGAAGAAAGAAATCACCCTTTGGGTCACCAACAGACTTTCCTGTCTGGACGACGCCCGGATCAACTAGTCATCCAAGTAAGGATGCACTTGAATCCCTTCCTGGCGAAGGAAAACCACCACAACAACCATGACCTTTGAGAACGTCCGCGGAGCTGTGGTTAGTCTAAACGGCATGGCTCGAAACTGATAGTGCTGACCCAGGATTGCAAAGCGAAGATACTTCTGATGTGGTGGCCATATGGGAATGTGCAGATAAGCCTCCTTGAGGTTGAGTGCCGTCAGGAATTCCCCCGGCTGAACTGCCTCAATGACCGACCTCACCGTTTCCATCCAGAAATGCTGGACCTGAAGAAAGCGATTGACCTTCTTGAGATCTAATACAGGCCTGACCAAACCCCCCTTTTTGGGCACGATGAAGAAAATGAAATACCTCCCCTGCTCTATCTCTGCCAGAGGGACTGGAACAATGGCCCCGCTCTTCAACAGAACTTGAAGAATGCACCGCACCAAATCTCTCTTGGCAGCCCCTGCACAAGGGGAGACCAAGAAAGAATCTGCGACGGGAGAGGAAAATTCTAAATTGTAACCATCTTGAATAAGGTCCAAAACCCACCAATCGGACATGATCTGGGCCCACGGATTAGCAAGCAAAATTCCTTAAATTATGCTAAACGTAAACTCTCTGAAGCCAATAATGCAATTGCAGACCAAATAGCAGTTAATGGTGACTTAATCAGCTGATATCAAAGCAGAACCAGAAAGGTAAAAGATGTTCTGACTTATGACCTTCTTTTTTTTTAATATATTTTAAACTTTTATTAAAGATTTTCAAAACACAATACAAATGCCACATACAATAGAACTCAATATGCAAAGCTTGATGCTCTAATACCCCCCCACAAGCACTATCTAATACCCCCACAAGCACAGGAAAATCCTGACTAGCAAAGGAACAACACCCCCCCACCCAAAACATACCCCTCCACCCGTATAACACAACCAAGACCACTCCCTCTATCCTGTCCCTCCAGTATTGCAAAAAGGGGGCACGTAGTGGGTTCTTCAAAGTGGACTATGACCTTCTATTGACTGAACTGAAGCAGAAGTTGGAACTATCTAGTAATAGGGAGAAAATACAAATTCTCACTCTTGCTCCACACAACTGGACTATTGAGAAATTGCTTTGGACAAGCTGAAACAGCAGGGTGGCATTCTTGCTGTTCCAGCCACAAAGATGGAAAAGTGCTTGCTCAGCAGATTACACAGAAACTCCTGGATTTTTATGAAGACGATGAAATCCCTAGAATATGCCCAAGCAAAAAAGATTATGTCTCTTGTTCGGATCAGTGGTGAAAAAGTGCAAAAGCAGAAAAGATTGCTATTATGCAATCTGAAGGAACTGTACACCACTTATCACAGTCATCATGGGCCTAAAATTGGGTTCTCAAAGTTCTGTAAGCTTTGGCCAAAGTGGTGTGTAACAGTCAGTTCATCAGGGACTCATTCAGTCTGTGTCTGCACAATCCACCAGAATGTGAAACTGATGCTTTCAGCAATTTCAGTTCCAGGTGACTACAAGGTGCTTCTGAATAAAACTGTCTGTGATATGAACTCAAAAAATCTGCATGCTGCTGCGGTGTGAAATATGTCCTGGGCAGATCCCTCTGGAGGAATATTTTACTGAGTTCTTTGGTGAACATGATCCAGATGATATTATTGAATTTAAGCAGTGGATTCACACTAATCAGGATACACTGAAAACTTGACAGTTATCCATAGAGGACTTCATTTCCGAATTAATTGGAAAAATTCCTAATTTGACCAGACACTATTTTATTTCCAAGTATCAAAGTACCGTATTTGCCGGCGTATAAGACGACTTTTCAGTACCTTAAAATCCTCCCCAAAGTCGGGGGTCGTCTTATACGCCGGGTACTGTTTAGAGAGCTGCACGGGGACGCCCCTAGGGTCGCGGGGATCCCGTGGGGACGCCCCCTAGGGTCGCGGGGATCCCATGGGGACGCCTCCGAGGGTCGCGGGGCTCCTGCGGGGCTGGATGCTCAGTCTTCTGGATGTACGCGGCTCTTCTTCTCCCTACCTTTTCTGCTTGCAGCACAGAGCCGAACGGAAGTCTTCCCGACGTCAGCGCTGACGTCGGAGGGGAGGGAGGGCTTAAACAAAGCCCTCCCTCCCTCCGACGTCAGCGCTGATGTCGGGAAGACTTCCGTTCGGCTCTGTGCTGCAGGCAGGGCAGATAAGGAGAAGGAGAGTAGCCTCGCGGTTCGAGTGGCTACCAAGGGAGAGGGGCGGCCGCCCCGCCCCGGTTGCAGCACAGCCGGCCAGGTTCCCTTACTTTTGTGGCACTTCCCCGACCGACCGATAACAGCCCGGGTCCGACAATCCTCCCTGCCCTGTAGCCGCGAATCTAAATTACCTTCTTACAGCAGCTGTAAGAAGGTAATTTAGATTCGCGGTTAAGGGCAGGGAGGTTTGTCGGACCCGGGCTGTTATCGGTCGGTCGGGGAAGTGCCACAAAAGTAAGGGGACCTGGCCGGCTGTGCTGCACCCGGGGCGGTAGAGAAGGTGTGCGGAAGAAGGGGTAGTCTTATACGGCGAGTATATAACAAAACTCTATATTTTAACTAAAAGTTGGGGGGTCGTCTTATACGCCCAGTCGTCTTATACGCCGGCAAATACGGTACTTAACTGAAGGAACTGAAAGCAAATATAAAGGAGGGGCATGCTATTGTTTTGATGGACTTCGCTGAAAATTATTCCTTTATTGTTCAGGATGCAGTACAGGGGTTTCACTGGGAAAATAGCCAAGCAATATTACATCCCTTCATTGTCTACTTCTGCAATCCTGAAATCCAAAGCATGATCAGTGACTACTTGCCTCACGATACTATTGCTGTTCATGCATTTTTGAGGAAGCTTATTCTGCATCTGAAGGAAGGCTTGCCTGTCTTAAGCCATATTCACTACTTTAGTGATGATTCTGCTGCGCAATATAAAAACTTCAAGAATTTCATTAACTTCTGCAGTCATGATACTGACTTTCAAATTACTGCTGAGTGGAATTTCTTTGGCACCAGCCATGGCAAATCTCCATGTGATGGGATTGGGGGAACAGCCAAGCATTTAGCTGCCCATGCCAGCTTACAACGCTCTCTCAATAACCAAATTTTGACACCAAGGGATCTATTTGAATTCTGCGATAAATCGGTCTCGGGAATCAAATTTTCATTCATTGCTAAGGATGATATTGAAGCAATAAACCTGCTCAGGAGCAAAGGTTTAGTATAGGCCACACATTGGCTAGAACAAGAGAAAATCACCTATTTAAGCCCATAGCCACTGCTAGACTCTGCATTAGCAACATTTCAAGTGACACCAGCTCATTCATTGCCAATGTCTTAGAGTCTGATACTGATCCTGAACATGTCCCTACCTTTCAAGCATCCAGCTTTCAACCTGGACAATACGTAGCTTGCTTATATGACAATTTTTGGTGGATTGGTCATGTATGTGAAATTTCAATGAAAGAACGTGACATCCTAGTTAATTTTTTGCATCCACAAGGTCCTGCATGGTCATTTCACTGGCCTCCACAAGGTCCTGCGTGGTCATTTCACTGGCCTCCACACAGAGACATATGCTGAATCCCTGAACAGCATATTATTGCAGGCCTTAATGCACCTATGACCACTTCTTCAGGCAGACAGTATACTTATCCACAAGCTATTTTGGCAAACATTGACCAGACTTTCAAAACCATGTGCAAGAAATTGAGTTAAAAATTGAATTTATGCAATTTCCTGATCTTTGTCAGTATGTATGTGCACTTTAAATAAGTGTGATTTTTGCACTTTTCTTTTTTCTTTAATAAAGCTTAGAAATTTATATGGTATTATCTGATTATTGGGAATGTTTTTCAGATAATGGATCAATAACTGATAAATATGTGGTCTCAGTGTATAATACACTTGTCATGATCTTCACGAGCAGTGGCAATGGGTATATGAAAATGCATGGATACAGGGAAGGGAATCATAAAACAGTAACAACCTGAAAACTGTGAAACTTCATGTACCTTGTTCATTTGCATACAACATGGGTTTGTATTAAACATGCCTCTTTTCAATATTAAACATTTATGCGCATATACAACTAATGCTTATCTTTGAAGCTTTAATTCTCACCAAAGAAAGGTCGGGTCCAAGATGAAATGGGATAGCTTCTATAGCAAAAAACATGCTCTTTCAAATGATATAAAAATCAAAAAACTATACATTAGAGATATCTGAATCTGAAAAACTGAAAATTTGCATAAATGCATAAAGCCATTTTTTGGATGATCATATCTTCAGCTTCACTTGACTGTAAAAGTTCATACTGCAAATCTTGAAAGTACCTCATGGAACATTGCTGCTGGTAAAGTTGTACCCTCAGCTGACATACCTACCAGCAGCAGTATGGAGCCAAACTTTGCCAAAAATTTTTGTTCGTGAATTTTTTTGCCTACTTTGCTGACCTGTAGAAATGGAAGCACGTTCACAAAAGATTTCAAACTTGGCACAGAAACTTGCCCCAAGGTGTTGTACCAAACTGCAAAATTTTAGACTCCTAGGTAGCTTCCTTCTGCCACAGTGCTTAAGCAAAGTTGGCGTTTTAGGTCACACGAGGTACGGGAGTGGATCAATTGCTTTTGTTCAACCACCCCTAGCTCCTGACCAAATTGAGATAGATCCAAAAAATTTTGGAGAGTTTCATTTAAGATCCTAGACAACACCCCTGTAAAATATGGTTGGATTTCAAGGGGGTCGAGCGTGGGCTCCTGGTCCACTTGACATGGAAGGAAAAATTATGTCCTTATCTGTTAATTTTCTTTCCTTTAGACCAGGGGTGTCCAACCTACGGCCCAGTGAAGTATTTTATGTGGCCCCAGTCAAGGACGATGCAGTGTTTTCCACTGCTGCTCTCGGGTGTTTACCGTCTTGCCGGCTCCCTCCTCTGTCTTGCTGCAGAGTTTCACGTTTGTGCAGCCCCAGAAACATTTTTTTCGACCAATGCGGCCCAGTGAAGCCAAAAGGTTGGACACCCCTGCTTTAGACGCAGTAGATGAATCCAGAAACTAGTGGGATTACCACACATCTACCAACAGGTGGAGATAGAGAAACTGATTAAAAGGTAGTCCTATTGGCTGGTACTCTCCCTATATCTTCAGTATTGCTCCTTGCCCCAGCATTCGGAACCAGTACTATGTAGACCATGTAAAAAACTTCTTTCCCATAACAAAAAGGAAAGGTAATTATACAGAAACAGCCACCAGAAAGAACCAAAGGGCTCCTTGACCCATCAAGCGATGGACAACTTGGACGCTCCCAAACTGCTACTGCGTCCCGTGAACAAACCAAAGAGATGAACAGAAAGGTTAAAGTAGCGAGAAACCCACAGAAAGAGTAGAAGAATGCAAATCATTTCTAAGACAGACAGAAAAAGAAACCTGCCGGTCCAGAGTTCTCGTCCCAGAAACCAAAATTAAAAGAGCAGCTGACATGAAGGGTCGATAACACCTGAGGAAGAAACCATGGCACTGTCTGAACTAACATCCCAGAAGCCATAAGTCACAACAAAAGGATTCCTACAGGAGAAGATCCACAACTCAAAAAAGCGCCGGGCTAAAAGCATGGCCCCAAGAAAGAACATTGCCAACCTCACATCCTTTAGGGTCTGAAGAGAGAAGGATAAAATGGAACGTTCTGGAAATTCTCAAGAGTTATCATAAGACTCCAGTCTGGACAGGAGTTCCCAAAAGACATACGAACATGCTTTAGTCCTTTCAGGAACCAAACTACAGCAGGCTGAGAATCAAGCAAAGAATGACACACTCGTTTCCTCAACAATTAAGGTATGGCACTGGAAGGTAAAGTTAAGTATACGCAAAGTCCTTAGCTACACATTGTGGAGGAAAAGCACAGTTACTTACCGTAACAGGTGTTATCCAGGGACAGCAGGCAGATATTCTCTACATGTGGGTGACGTCACCGACGGAGACCCCTAGCAGACGTTTTCGCAAGCTTGTGATTGGTCCGCACATGCTTCAGTGTCCCTCCCGCCCGATCTAGGGCTTGCGTCTCCTCAGCGTGACCTCAGTTCAAATAGCTAGCAAAGAAGCCAACCACGGGGAGGTGGGTGGGTTGCAAGAATATCTGCCCGCTGTCCCGGTAAGTAACTGTGCTTTATCCCAGGACAAGCAGGCAGCATATTCTCTACATGTGGGAGACCTCCAAGCTAACCAGAATGGGATGGAAAGAGAGTTGGCAATTTAGGAGAACAGATTTTGCAACACGGACTGGCCAAAATGGCCTTGAGAAAGTATCCAAACAGTAGTGCGAGGTAAACGTATGAATCGAGGACCAAGTGGCAGGTTTACAGATTTCCTCAAGTGGTGTAGAGCGGAGGAAAGCAACAGACGCTGCCATCGCTCTGACCTTGTGGCCCGTGACTCAACCCAGCAGGGAGAGACCAGCCTGAGTGTAACAGAAAGAGATACAAGCGGCCAACCAGTTAGAAATGGTCCGCTCAGAAACAGAGTGACCCAAGCGATTAGGATAGAAAGAGAGGAACAGCTGGGAAGAACGATGAGGAGCGGTGCGCTTCAAGTAGAAGGCCAGCGCACACTTACAGTGAAGAGAATGCAGAGCCACTTCTCCAGGGTGAGAATGGGGCTTCGGAAAAAACACAGGAAGAACAATGGATTGGTTGATGTGAAACTCAGAAACAACCTTAGGCAAGAACTTAGGATGGGTACGGAGAACCACCTTATCATGATGAAGACACTGAAAAGTGGGTCCGCAACCAAGGTTTGAAGCTCACTGACCCGACGGGCAGAAGTGAGAGCAATAAGAAACACAACCTTCCAAGTAAGAAACTTCAAATGAGCCCGCGCTAGCGGCTTGAACGGGGGTTTCATCAAGTGAGTAAGGACCACGTTAAGATCCCAAACCACAGGAGGAGGTTTAAGGGGCGGGTGAACGTGGAAAAGGCCTTTCATGAAGCGGGAAACCACAGGATGAACAGATAGGCTTTCCGTCAATCGGCTGATAAAAAGCAGCAATGGCACTAAGGTGGACTTAAACCGAAGAGGACTAGAGTCCAGCGCCAGATAAGTATAACAGATAGTCCAGGACAGCGGCTCCTGCTGCCGAGTAGCACACCAGGAAGAAAAGCGGGTCCACTTCTGATGGTAACATTGGCGAGTGGACTCTTTCCGAGACGCTTCCAGGACGTCCAGCACAGGCTGGGAGAACTGGAACGAGGGCATTAAGTCTCGAGGAACCAAGCTGTCAAGTGCAGAGACTGAAGGTTGGGATGAAGTAGAGAACCTCGACTCTGCGTAAGCAGAGAAGGAAAAACAGGCAGAAGAAGAGGCTCCCTGGAACTGAGTTGCAACAGAAGGGAGAACCACGGCTGTCAGGGCCACCGAGGAGTTATCAGAATCATGGTGGCACTCGTGGACTTGAACCTGACAAGAGTCTTCAGAATCAGAGGAAATGGAGGGATGTAAGCCTGACAGGGGTGAAAGCCCTGGAGCAGAAGCGGGACAACTTGTGATTGAGGGGGGACGCGAACAGATCAACGTCTGGAGTCCCCTAATGAGCAAACACTTGACGCAGGATCAAGAAATGGATGGACCACTCGTGAAGCTGCAGAAGACGACTCAGCCTGTTCCCCAGACTAT
Source organism: Geotrypetes seraphini (assembly GCF_902459505.1). Classification (NCBI taxonomy): domain Eukaryota; kingdom Metazoa; phylum Chordata; class Amphibia; order Gymnophiona; family Dermophiidae; genus Geotrypetes; species Geotrypetes seraphini. The sequence continues at coordinate 226,510,416 of NC_047085.1, forward strand.
TGTGCTAGCCCTGAATGTAGACCGCTCGAAGGAATACGTTGCGGTGAATGGCACAATCCCAGAGCCGAATCGCCTCTTGGCACAGGGACAGGGACCCCGTGCTCCCTTGTTTGTTGATATAATACATGGCGACTTGGTTGTCCGTGTGGATCAGCACCACTCGGTCGCGAAGCCAGGGCAAGGAAAACCACTCGAAGCTCCAGCAGATTAACGTGACAAAGGCGGTCGGCACTGGACCAAAGACCCTGAGTGTGAAGACCGTCCAGATGAGCCCCCCAAGCATAGGCCGACGAGTCCGTCGTGAGGACTTTCTGCGGAAGGGGGGCATGAAACAGAAAACCTCTGGAAAGATTGGAAGAGAGTATCCACCAGCGGAGAGACTTCTTCAACAAAGGAGTCATGACAATGAGTCGAGAGACAAGGTCTCGGATCCTGGTTCCATTGGGACGCAAGAGTCCACAGCGGAATGCGTAGGTGAAGTCTGGCAAAAGGAGTCACGTGAACCGTAGAGGCCATGTGACCAAGGAGGACCATCATGAGCCGAGCCGGGGCCGAGGACAGATGGGCCACCCTCTGGCACAACCAAACAAGGGCCTCTAGACGAGGCCGAGGCAGGAAGGAGCGGAGATGGACCGTGTCCAGGACCGCTCGGATGAATTCCAGAGACTGGGACAGACAGAGGTGGGACTTGGGGAAGTTCACCTCAAAGCCGAGACTCTGCAGGAGCAAGATGGTCTGATTTGTCGCTCGCAGAACTTCGTGGCCCGAGGATGCTTTGATCAACCAGTCATCGAGGTAGGGAAACACCTGTAGGCCGCAGAGACGGAGGGCCGCAGCTACTACGACTAGACACTTCGTGAACACCCTCGGGGAGGCCGCCAGGCCGAAGGGAAGGACACGATATTGGAGATGGAGATCCCCCCCCTGGAATCTCAGATACCGGCGAGAGGTCAGGTATATGAGAATGTGCGTGTATGCCTCCTTGAGGTCCAGTGAGCACAGCCAGTCCCCCCTCATCCAAGAGGGGATACAAGGTAGAAAGGTGAGCATCCTGAACCGTTCCTTGACCAGAAATTTGTTCAAAGCACGGAGGTCCAGGATCGGGCGCAGATCCCCCGTCTTCTTGGGTACCAGAAAGTACCGGGAATAAAATCCCGATATTCCACTGGTCCGGAGGAACCTCCTCGACCGCCCAAAGGCGAAGAAGGCCTGAGCTTCTTGTAGAAGGAGAGGCAGCTGAGACCGGGCAAAAGGAAACTCTCTTGGAGAAAGGTCCGGGGTTATGTGACTGAAGTGCAGGGAGTACCCTTCCCGGATGACAGAAAGCACCCAGCTGTCAGTGGTAAGACTTTCCCACTGGGTATAAAAATGATGGAAACAACCCCCGATGGGGAAGGGGGAAGGCTCACACTGTAATTGTCAAAAATATGGCCCAGGCTTCACCGGAGCCGGTGGCAGGGCCTTAGCCAAGCGCTGCTGCTGCTGTTGCGGCTGCTTCGAAGGAGGCCGAAAGAACACAGGAGTAGATTTCTGTGGATACCTCCGGAGAGGAATTTAATAATTCTGAGCCGGAGGGATCTTCAGCTTAAGTCTCACCAGAGCGGATCATTCGTGTTCCGAGAGGCACTTAGTGGCTGCCTCAATGGAATCATCAAACAGCTCCTTTCCCACGCAAGGGAGATTGACTAGACGATCCTGAAGGTTCGGATCCATGTCCACAATCTGGAGCCAAGCGAGGCGATCGCAAATGCCATGACCCTCGAGGACAACTCAAAGGCATCATAGGCCGCCTGAAACATATAGAGGCGGAGCTGGGAGAGGGTCTCCTCGAGGAGACAAAACTCCTGACGCCGAGAATCCGGGACATCCTCCCGGAACGAGCGGAGGGCTATGTTAAATCAGTAAGCAAACGGAATAGGAACAACAAGCCACAGTGGTTCTCTACGGAGATCTCGGACATCACCAAAGAGAAGAAAAAAGCATTCATCTCTTACAAACAATCAGGGACACAGGACTCTAGAGTAAAATATCTGACCAAGTCAAGGGCCGTCAAAGCAGCAGTTAGGGAGGCCAAATTTCGCATGGAGGAGTCTCTAGCAAAGAACATCCAGAAAGGAGATAAATCTTTCTTTAGGTATATCAGTGACAGAAATAAGAACTCGGGAGGGATAGTACGTCTCAGAAAACCAGACGGAGACTATGTAGAAACAGACTCGGAAAAAGCCCAACTGTTAAATGAATACTTCTGCTCAGTCTTCACCCGCGAGGCGCCGGGAATCGGCCCTCAGCCACAGACAAGGGTTAAATCAGTTGACCCGTTTAGTAATTTCAAGTTTACACCCAGCAGCGTCTATTGCGAGCTGTCAAAAATCAAGGTCAACAAGGCAATGGGGCCTGACAACCTACACCCTAGGGTGCTCAGGGAGTTGGGTGATGTCCTAGCGGAACCGCTGTCCGCGCTCTTCAATCTCTCCCTTAGTACAGGTAACGTCCCGATGGACTGGAAGACAGCTAACGTCATCCCACTCCACAAGAAAGGCTCCAAGATGGAGATGGCAAATTACAGACCAGTGAGTCTCACATCGATAGTGAGCAAACTAATGGAAACCCTAATCAAACACCAATTGGATAGAATCATGGACGAGGAGAAACTACGGGATCCCCGCCAACATGGATTTACTAAGGGGAGATCCTACCAATCCAACCTGATCAGCTTCTTTGACTGGGTGACGAGGAAACTGGATGCTGGTGAGTCCCTGGACATTGTCTACCTAGATTTCAGCAAGGCATTTGATAGCGTACCACACCGCAGGTTGCTAAGCAAGATGAGTTCTTTAGGTTTGGGCGACACATTGACAAATTGGGTTGGGAACTGGCTTGGAGGTAGGCTTCAGAGGGTGGTGGTGAATGGCACCCCCTCCAAAATGTCGGAGGTGATAAGTGGAGTGCCACAGGGCTCTGTCCTGGGCCCAATCTTGTTCAACATCTACATAAGAGACTTGACAGAAGGGCTCCGAGGAAGAATAACATTATTCGCCGATGATGCCAAGCTAAGCAATGTAGTGAACAAGAGCACAACAGACAATAATTCGATGGTAGATGATATGATGCATGATCTACTTCTACTGGAGCGCTGGTCTAGGTCCTGGCAACTCAGTTTCAATGCCAAAAAATGCAAAGTCATGCAACTGGGAAGCCGAAATCCATGCAAGATTTACACCCTAAATGGCGAGATCTTGACAAAAACTGAAGCAGAAAGAGACTTAGGGGTGATTTTCAGGGATGACATGAAGTCTGCAAACCAAGTTGAGCAAGCTTCATCCAAAGCAAGGCAAATCATAGGTTGCATACGCAGGAGTTTCGTCAGCCGTAAACCTGAAGTCATTATGCCACTATATAGATCCATGGTGAGACCACACCTGGAGTACTGTGTGCAATTTTGGAAGCCACATTACCGCAAGGATGTACTGAGACTGGAATCGGTCCAGAGAATGGCCACCAGGATGGTCTCAGGACTCAAGGAGCTCCCATACGAGGAGCGGTTAGGGAAGTTGCAGCTCTACACACTCGAGGAACGTAGAGAGAGGGGAGATATGATCGAGACTTTCAAGTACCTCACGGGTCACATCAAAGTGGAAGAGGATATATTCTTTTTCAAGGGTCCCGCGGCAACAAGGGGACATCAGTGGAAAATCAGGGGCGGGAAACTGCACGGTGACACTAGGAAGTTCTTCTTCACCGAAAGGGTGGTTGAACGCTGGAATAGTCTTCTACTTCAGGTTATTGAGGCCAGAAGCGTGCCAGATTTTAAGGCCAAATGGGACAAACATGTGGGATCTATCCGCAAAGATTCTCATTGGAGTGGGCAGACTTGATGGGCCGTGGCCCTTATCTGCCGTCTATTTCTATGTTTCTATGTTTCTATGAGGGCGTCCACACAGAACCAAAGGTAGGATGTAAAGATAAAGCTATAGTTGAGGACATGGTTCGCAATCATCAAATTTTGATAAAGACGGTGACCAAATTTGTCCATCGTATGGCCCTCCCTGCCCGGAAGGACGGCAGCGTAAACCTTCGAGGGGTTGGACTTCTTCAAGGAAGACTCAACCACCAAGGACATAGAAACATAGAAATAGACGGCAGATAAGGGCCATGGCCCATCAAGTCTGCACACTCCAGTGACCCTCCCTATCTATCTTTGCGGATAGATCCCACATGTCTATCCCATCTGGCCTTAAAATCCAGCACATTGCTGGCCTCAATAATCTGAAGTGGAAGACTATTCCAGCGATCAACCACCCTTTCAGTGAAGAAGAACTTCTTAGTGTCACTGTGCAGTTTCCCGCCCCTGATTTTCCACGAATGCCCCTTGTTGCCGCGGGACCCTTGAAGAAGAAGATGTCTTCCACCACCTCGATGCGGCCCGTGAGATACTTGAATGTCTCGATCATATCTCCCCTATCTCGACGTTCCTCGAGTGAGTAGAGCTGCAATTTCCCTAACCGTTCCTCGTACGGGAGCTCCTTGAGTCCCGAGACCATCCTGGTGGCCATTCTCTGGACCGATTCCAGTCTCAGCAAATCCTTGCGGTAATGTGGCTTCCAAAATTGCACACAGTACTCCAGGTGCGGTCTCACCATGGATCTATACAGTGGCATAATGACTTCAAGTTTACGGCTGACGAAACTCCTGCGTATGCAACCTATGATTTGCCTTGCTTTGGATGAAGCTTGCTCTACTTGTTTTGCAGACTTCATGTCTTCCCTGACAATCACCCCTAAGTCTCTTTCTGCTTCAGTTCTTGTCAGGATCTCGCCATTTAGGGTGTAAATCTTGCATGGATTTTGGCTTCCCAGGTGCATGACTTTGCATTTTTTGGCATTGAAACTGAGTTGCCAGGACCTAGACCAGTGCTCCAGCAGAAGTAAGTCATGCACCATATCGTCTGCCATTGCTTTTTGGTCTGTTGTACTTTTGCTCACTACATTGCTCAGTTTGACATCATCGGCGAATAATGTTATTCTACCTCGGAGCCCTTCTGTCAAGTCTCTTATATAGATGTTGAACAAGATCGTGCCCAGGACGGAGCCTTCTGGCACTCCACTTATCACTTCTGACATTTCGGAGGGGGTGCCATTCACCATCACCCTCTGAAGCCTACCTCCAAGCCAGTTCCCAACCCATTTGGTCAATGTGTCGCCCAAACCTAAAGAACTCATCTTGTTCAGCAACCTACGGTGTGGCACGCTATCAAATGCTTTGCTGAAATCCAGGTAGACGATGTCCAGGGACTCACCAACATCCAGCTTTTTCGTCACCCAGTCAAAGAAGCTGATCAGGTTGGATTGGCAGGATCTCCCCTTAGTAAATCCATGTTGACTGGTGAGAAAGCTGAGAACTCTCAAACCCCTTAACCGGGATTGTCCGGTATCGGGACTCCAACTTGGAGGGAATGGCTGTGACCTGTTTGCCGGAGAACCTGGTGCAAAGGCAAGCACACCGCCTCATGGGGCTGGTGATCAACATCCATTTCCGCCAGGAATTCCTGGGTATAACGGGACTCAGACTGGAGGTCCAGGTTCAAGGATCTACCCATGTCAGAAATGAAACGAGTAAAGGAGGAGTTTCAAGAAGAGGAGACCCCGAACGAGATCTGGGGGCAGCCGAGAAAGAGGGAGAAATTTCCCTCAAATAGTCAGCCGGAGCCTCGGAGTCCCGCGAATGGGAGACCGAAGAGGCTCGACTAAAGTGTTTAGGGGGCGTCAAGGAATAACCCCGAGCAAGATAGACCGGGGAAGACCCCGGGGTCTGAGGAAGCCGCTGGTGAAGCCTTGGAGAAGACGGGGCAAAGGAAAATTCCTCCACTGGTTTCGAAGAAGACCCCTTAGAGGCTGGCAGCCGCCTCGATGGGGAACATAGACTAGAGTCCAACTCGAGGACAAGCGTATGCCTGGAAGGTTTCTTGGTCGGAGACCTGACCAGAAGGGGCGGAGAAGACCGTGGCTTTTTAGGAGGGACAAGCTGCGACATAGCAGCAGAGGAAAAACGGCCGCCAGGCCTGGACCCCCAAAAAGTCACAGGTGACTCGGGGGAGGAAAAGTCACTCGAGATAACCCGGCAAGTCTTGCGGGCATGGCCTCGAGATACGAGGGGACGCTCAGGCTGCTCAGACCGAGACAGGGTCAGGACCACGGTCAGAGGCGTCGAAGCCAGGACCAGTTGGCTTACCACCGAGGAAAGCTGCGTGGTAAGTATAGCCTTAAGCATGTCCTTGAACATGGGCACCAAGAACAAAGGAGGTTGGGTCTTAGGTGCAGCAATGTGCTCCTTCGGGAGCGACCTCAAGGAAGAGTATTCCCTACGTGAGGAAGCACGCTTAGAGTGATGTCTCGAAGACGCCGACAAGGCGACACTAACATGAGACTCCGAGGTAGGCTTCTTTGCCAACACACCTGAGGAGGAAAGAGGAGACTGGAGTAGCAGGAGGAGCCAAGGCCGGAGCCTTCGAGACCGACGGGGACTTCGAGACTGAGGACTTCGAGGCCGAGGCACCCAACAAGGGCGCCGAGGCTGAGCTCGAGGCCTGTCCCGCAGGATCCATGGGGCCAAAGAGTTGGAGAATTTTGGCCATCCTTCTACGTAGAGCCCGCGGTTGCAAAATTGCACAACAGGGACACGACTCAGCGCGGTGCTCCGCACCCAGGCACTCTATACATCAATGATGAGGGTCGGTGATGGAGATAACCCGGTTGCACTTAGTACAGTTTTAAACCCAGAACGAGGCCGGGACATAACAAGAAAATAAGGCCGCGGCCCCACGAGGCCAGGCAGCCAGAGTAAGACCGGGAACCCAGTCAAAAATATACGAACTGAAAAAAATGAAAAAGAAAGGAAAACAAAGACGCTGGCACAGCGACTCGACTGAAACTAACCAAACAAGCTGCGGTGCTAGAGGGACAATGATATCGCGCGAAGCAAGGGAGCAGTGCTTCTGGCTCCGCAGAAAACAGAGAACTGAGGCCACGCTGAGGAGATGCATACCCTAGGTTGGGCGGGAGGGGCACGCGCGCATGCGTGGGCCAATCACAAGCTTGAAGGTCTTCAAGCAAGTTTGCTTGCGAAAACGTCCACTAGGGGGCTCTGTCAGTGATTTCACCCACATGTAGAGAATATGCTGCCTGCTTGTCCTTGGATAAACAAAAAGACAGGACAAAGAAGTCTGGAAGGTCGAAAAACTGAGAGCTACCCAAGAATTTAAAACCCTCCAGATGCTAGCGTAATGCTCAGACGTAGATATCTGATTTACCTGGAGAAGAGTAGAAACAATCTGCTCCGATTAACCTTTATACTGCAGCCGTGAATTTGTAAGGAGCTAGGCTATAATAGCAAAGTGAGACAAATTTCCATGCTGAACGACCCCTGCGAGATCAAATCAGGAGGTACCGAAAATAAGTGCTCGGTCACTGACAAAAGCTGGATAATCACATACCATGGACGGTGCAGAAAAGCTGGAGCTAACCAGGATCACTGTGCTGTAAAAACAAGGTAAGTGATCTCTGCAGGCTGCCATCGACCTCCGAAGCTGTCTTCCTTCTGCCGCGGTCCCGCCCCTCCTCTGACATCAGAGGCAGGATTGCGGCAGAGGAAACAGCAGCTCTAGAGGCCGATGGCAGCCTGCAGAGATCACTAGCACCAGCGACCCTCTCTGCAAGCTGTCTGCTGCTGGAATTAGGTAAATGGATGCGCGGGAGGCCAGGGGGGAAGCCAGACACTGCAGCACTTCCTGACTGACTCTCCCTCCTCGCCCTCTAAAGCAGGAGCAGCAGCGGCTAGCCAGCAAGAGGCAGCACTGCTGCTCCTGCTTTAGGGGGAGGGGGGAAGGTCAGTCACCGAATTGGGAGGCCGATTTTTTTTTTGTTTTTAAATTGATTCACCCAAGTGAATCAGTGAATAGATTTGAATCGTGAATCGGGCAGCACTAGTCAGGAGTCCCTGGTGAGTGAGTTAAGAGAAGACAGAAAAAAAACAAACCAGAGAATCTGAGACCAACATGATTTGAAGAAAATAACCAGACAACAAAAGGGTAGAAAAAATATTTTTTTTCTATTTTGTGATTAGACTATATTAGATTAGAAATGTGTATCCTGCCAGAGCTGGTATTAGACGTAACTGGGCACCACAAAGCCCACTACCAAACTGTACAGTTTCAGCAGACTTAGGGCTCTCTCTAGCCAGGAAGCAGTTGCCCTAGTTGCACCCCCCTAGCACTATTCCTGTCTTGTGCGATCTTTGTTTTGCACACTATAGGAGGACATGAATCTTTCCATTTCTTCAATGTTCACTACATGCAAGGTGTGGCATCCTGGGATTTTGATTTAATTTACTGTACAGTATGTTTATCATTTTTAGTCAGCTATTATGATTATGGATCTGGCATTTGTGATGTGTGTACATGTGACCTAGGTATTCTCTTAGAAAATCATGCTAAGTAGCAGTCTGTAATAATTTGGATTGTTTGGTTTTCTCACTAGTGGAGGAGATATATGCGAGAGGGGAGGGGAGACAGGTTTTGTTGATCTTTGTTCTGTCATTTATAAAATCACAGTTATATAGAATATTGTTTCTTTCTATACTTTATTAAAATGATTTCCATATAAAATCATAACTACCGTATTTTCACCTATGTACCGCGCACCCGTGTAAAACGCGCACACGGGTATAGCGCGCGGGGAACAGAAATTTATGTAAAATAATTTTACTATAGCGCGCACACGCGTATACCGCGCATGCCACCCCGACTCTCCGTTCGCCACCTCGACTCTCCTCTCGCCCACCCCAACTCTCCTTTCCGAAGGACCGCTCGTACCCCCACAGCCTTCCCCCCCTCACCCTCCCGCATGGAGAAGCTGCCTAAACATAGAAACATAGAAGATGATGGCAGAAAAGGGCTACAGCCCATCAAGTCTGCCCACTCTGCTTACCCACCCCCTGTCTATGCCCTAATGACCCAATTTCCTTATCTTGACCCTCGTAGGGATCCCACATGGGTATCCCATTTATTCTTAAAGTCTGGCACGCTGTCTGCCTCGATCACCTGCACTGGAAGCTTGTTCCAATGATCAACCACTCTCTCTGTGAAGAAATACTTTCTGGTGTCGCCATGAAATTTTCTGCCCCTGAGTTTGAGCGGGTGCCCTCTTGTGGCCGAGGGTCCCTTGAGAAAGAAAATATCATCTTCCACTTCGACACGTCCCGTGAGGTACTTAAATGTTTCGATCATGTCTCCCCTCTTCCTACGTTCCTCAAGAGTGTAGAGCTGCAATTTGTTCAGTCTCTCTTCGTACGAGAGACCCTTGAGCCCCGAGATCATCCTGGTGGCCGTCCGTTGAACCGATTCAATTCTGCGCACATCTTTACTGTAATGTGGCCTCCAGAATTGCAAACAGTACTCCAGATGAGGTCTCACCATGGCCCTGTACAACGGCATTATGACTTCAGGCTTTCGGTTGACGAAACTTCTATTGATACAACCCAATATCTGCCTTGCCTTAGATGAAGCCTTCTCCACTTGATTGGCAGTTTTCATGTCTGCACTGATGATTACTCCTAAATCTCGTTCTGCTGAAGTCCTAGTTAAAGTTTCTCCGTTCAAGAAGTACGTCCTGCATGGATTTCCGCTTCCGAGGTGCATGACCTTACATTTCTTAGCATTGAAGCCTAGCTGCCAGGTTGAGGACCAACTTTCCAATGTAAGCAGGTCCTGCGCCATATAATTCTGTAAACTGCATTCACTTACTATATTACATAGTTTGGCGTCATCAGCGAATAGTGTTATTTTACCTTGAACCCTTGAGTCAGATCCCCTATGAATATGTTGAAAAGGAGTGGACCCAGGACCGAGCCCTGCGGCACTCAACTGGTCACCTCTGATGTTTTAGAGAGGGTACCATTAACCTCTGAAGTCTGCCACTCAGCCAATCATTGACCCATGCAGTTAGTGTCTCTCCTAACCCCATCGATTCCATCTTGCTTAGCAGCCTGCGGTGTGGGACACTGTCAAAAGCTTTCCTGAAGTCCAGGTACACGACGTCCAAAGACTCTCCCAAGTCCAACTTTCTTGTTACCCAGTCAAAGAAGCTGATGAGATTGGATTGGCAGGACCTACCCTTGGTGAATCCATGCTGACTGGGATCCCGAAGATTCCCTTCATTCAAGATCGTGCCCAATTTGCTTTTAATTAGTGTTTCCATGAGTTTGCACACTATTGATGTGAGACTCACCGGTCTATAATTCGCAGCCTCTGCCCTGCAACCCTTTTTATGCAGAGGAACGACATTAGCTAATTTCCAGTCCAGGGGAACTTTCCCCTTACTTAGGGAGAGATTGAATAGCTCAGCCAACGGTTTCGCCAGGACATCGCTCAATTCTCTGAGCATTCTTGGGTGCAAATTGTCTGGTCCCATGGCTTTGTTCACCTTGAGTCTTGCCAGTTCACTGTAAACTTCACCTGGTGTGAACTTAAAATTCTGAAATGGGTCTTCTGTGCTTTGTGTTGCCTTCAACTGGGGACCGTGTCCCGGTGCCTCACAGGTGAAGACTGAGCAGAAGTATTCATTCAGTAGTTTGGCTTTATCGGAATCTGCTTCCACGTAACTTCCGTCCGGTCTTCTAAGGCGTACTATCCCGCCTGTGTTCCTTTTTCTGTCACTAATATACCTGAAGAATGATTTGTCCCCCTTTTTAATGTTTTTTGCCAGAATTTCTTCCACTCGAAGTTTTGCCTCCCTAACTGCCATTTTGACCGCTGTAGACCTGGTCCTATATTCTACTTTTGCCTCTCTTTTCTCCGTGCGCTTGTAGGAGAGAAACGTTTTTTTCTTCTCCTTAATGAGGTGCGAGATCTCCGCGGTGAACCATTGGGGTTTATTGTTTCTTTGTCGTTTATTTACTGATTTTATGAAGCGGCTAGTAGCTTCATGTATGGTTGATTTCAGTGTTAACCACTTAGCTTCTACATCATCGGTCCTGCAGCGTCTGATGGACGAAATCTCCCATGCGTGCGAAGTCTGTGCCCTGGAAATTGAGTACCTTTGTTTTCGTGTTTGATCTAGGGAAGCCTTTCCTAAGGTTGAACCATACTATATTGTGGACGCTGGAGGCTAACGTATCTCCTACTGAGACCTCTGAAACGCTTTCCCCGTTGGTGAGTACCAGGTCGAGGATCGCCTGGGCCCTAGTGGGCTCAGTTACCATTTGTTTGAGACGTGCTCCCTTTATGGAGGTTAAGAGCCTCCTGCTACCGCTGGTTGTCGCTGAAAATGAGTTCCAGTCTGCATCAGGCATATTGAAGTCCCCTAGCAGTACAGCTTCTCTTCGTAGAGTGATATTCTCTATGTCTTCAATTAATTCTGCGTCCATGTCTTCCAGTTGTCTTGGGGGTCTGTAAACCACACCTAGATACAGGCATTTTTCTCTGCCTCTTGCCAGGTTTACCCAGAGGGACTCCCCGGTGTACTTGACATCTGTGATCCTGGTGGTTTTGATGTCCTCTTTAATGTATAGAGCTACCCCCCCTCCTAACCTGCCCTCTCTGTCCTGACGAAGTAGATTGTAGCCCGGTATAGCCATATCCCATCCATGTGAGTCCGTGAACCAAGTTTCAGATATTGCCACCACATCTAGGTCGGCATTCCTTATTTCAGCCTCCAATTCTAGAATTTTGTTACCTAAACTGTGTGCATTGACATACATGGCCCTCCATATCTTGTGTTTGCTAAGTCCCTGTGAGGCGTATCCTACCCGAGTCGGTGTGACTCCCAAAGAACTGTTTGCAATGTGGGTACTTACCTTGGACATAGAAGCGGAGTTTCGACTCACCTCATCAGGATAATTCCTTTCTGCACTAATATGTGAATGGGTACCCTCCCCCGACTTACCTAGTTTAAAGCCCTGTGAAGCAGGCGGGCTAGTCGGTGTCCGAAGACGTTCTTACCCCTACTGGTCAGATGGAGTCCGTCTGGTCCCTGAAGTCCTTGTAGCGCTTCCCCATGGTTTAGGAATCCGAAATTCATATCCCAGCACCATCCCTGTAGCCACTCGTTCGTCCTCAGGATACGTTCATCTCTGGCTCTTCCCTTGCCTCTAACTGGGAGGATCGATGAGAAAACCACCTGCGCTCCTGTCTGCTTCAGCCTCTCACCCAGTGCTCCAAAGTCTCTGGTGATGGTCTCCGGTGTGTTCCTGGCAGTGTCGTTGGTTCCTATGTGGACAAGAAGCATAGGAAAGTGGTCTCGGGGCGTGAGTAGTCTATCCAGACTGGCGGTGACATCTCGTATCCTGGCTCCAGGCAGACAGCAGACCTCCCTAGATTGCATATCCGGTCTGCAAATTGGTCCCTCGGTGCCCCTCAGCATGGTGCCCCTTCCGGCGGTCCCACCCTTTCTCTGACAGACCGCCGGAAGAGGAAGCAGCGCACGCAGGGCTCAGAGAAGGGGCAGGACCGCCGGCAGAGGAAGCAGCTGGGCTCACTGGCATCCGGAAACAACGGTAGGCAGCTTCTCCATGCGGGAGTGTGGGGAGGCTGTGGGGGTGCGAGCGGTCTTTCGGGTGGGTGTGCGAGCAGTCCTTCGGGGTGGGGGTGCGAGCAGTCCTTTGGGGTGATGAATCTGACATCGGGGGGGAACTATGTAAAAAAAATTTGTACAACGCGCTCACGCGTATGGTTATGCACGGTTTGTAAAATCGTGTATAACGTGCGCGTTATATGCGTGAAAATATGGTACTCAAGGCTTATGCAGATGGCATTAGACAAGAGTTGGCAAGGACAGGGACAGAGCGGGGACAAATTTCACCCCCATGTCATTCTCTATCACAACCGTCCACCTGCTTGAAGACAGAAAATATTGGGCAATGGACATAACTATTCCACTGGTCTAAAATAGTGGGAAGGATGCTAGGGAACAGTAATGATGACGAAAATACTGGGCAGCTCTTCTCATGTTTTCATCTTCTCCTGCTGGTATATAGACATAACTATTCCACTGGTCTAAAATAGTGGGAAGGATGCTAGGGAATAGTAATGACAATGAAAATACTGGGCAGCTCTTCTCATGTTTTCATCTCCACCTGTTGGTATATGGACATAATTATTCCACTGGTCTACTGGGAAGGATGCTAGGGAACAGTAATGATGATGAATTGTTTTAGTTTAAATCTCATTTGTTTCCCCCACTGGTGTTGAAAAAATCCCGTTTAATTTTGTGTATGCAGGCGTTACAATCTTAATTCAGCAGGAGATCAAAAGTCTGAGAGTCATTTTAGATTAATCTTTAAAATTTCACAGTCATATCTCCTTAGTGGTTAAAACTGTGGTTTTCAAGACCAGGATATTAAAATTATGAGGCCTGTTAACTGCAAACTTTAGAATAGTCATGCAAAGCTATGTTTTGCCGTACTTAGATTACTGCAAAATTCTCTTCTACGTGGACCGCTATTCTCATGTCACACTCGTACTAGCTGAACTTCATTGATTGCCAGTTACATGGAGAATACAATTCAAAATACAGTGGTACTTCGGTTTACGAGTGCACCGGTTTGCGAGTGTTTTGCAAGACGAGCAAAACATTCGCAAAATCGGTGCCTCAGAAACCGAGCGTGGCTCGATTTACGAGCCCCCCCCCCCCCCTGCGACCTGAAGTGCCCCAGACCCACCCAAACTCGCTTCTTACTTTCAGCTCGGCCTCGGCATGTCCTGTGCCCGAATATCGGCCTCCTCTTTTGTGCTGGGCCTTGAGCATGCGCAGATGCTCAAAGCCCAGCACAGAGGAGGAAGCCGATCTTCGGGCACCGGCACCAACGCACAGGACATCGCGGCGGGGGGGGGTACCAGATCGCTGGGGGGAGGATGCGTGATCGCGGGGGGGAGGGTGCCGAATCGTGGGAGGTCCTTCGGGGGGAGCAATGCCGGTTCTCGGGGGGGGGGGGATAAAGCAGTGCCGCTGGCCTCGGGGAGTGGGAACGTATCAAAGCACGTTTCCATTATTTCCTATGGGAAAACTCGCTTTGATATACGAGTATTTTGGTTTACGAGCATGCTTCTGGAACGAATTATGCTCGTAAACCAAGGTACTACTGTACTAACTTTGGTATTTAAATCTGTACATGACTTAGTGCCTAAAGTGGTTGCCTCTTTATTGCAGGCATAAGTGCCTTGTTGCCCACTACAATCACAAGTTAGAGATTTTTTGGCTGTTCCCCCAATCAATCCATCACTAAAGTTGTAAATCGATCTCGAATGTTCCAAGTGGCCAGACTTCTACTATGGAATTCTGTTCCAGACTCTATTTGTTTAATTTTCAATTTCTTGGTATTTTGGAAAAAAGTTTGAAAGCCTATTTTTTCAGACTGGCCTTTTCAAATCTGGGCAGTTCATAGTTTAGCAATTATGTGACCTTATCTTCTTTAAGATATAGGTTTACAGCTGCATATTGTTATTTTTTATGTTTGTTGGGTCTTGTTTTAATTATGTATGTACCACTGTTACCCGCATGCAGGCTATAAATGTTTTAAATAAATAAATTTGCAGCATAGACATATAGATAGGAGATGTGAAGAACAAGACTACATAAGGCACAAACATGACATACAAATAATCAGTAGTAATATGATCCAGCCTATGCACCAAAACAGCTCACCAGATGAAGAATATAACTAGTTCAAATCGATACAACTCTACTGCAGTGACAGAAATGACACTAGAAATCATTTTGGTCTCCTTTTACGAAGGTGCGCTTGCGTTTTTAGCGCACGCACCGGATTAGCGCACACTAGCTGAAAAACTACCACCTGCACATATGTTCCTATGGATGCCTCCTCCTAAAATGCAGCTAAATGCATTGCTAAATGCTAAATGAGTAAAATGCAGCTTTTACTCAGATTAAGGCTAGACAATTTTCAGTCAGCCCTCTTAGCTGGAAAAATCAATATTTCCTTAGGTAAGTGACTTCTGAAACTGTTCCCAATATATGGTAACCATACACATTAGGTGACTTCTTGAGATGACAATTCAAGAAGGGACTTGTAAAATCAAGAATGGACCAATTTTCCTCACCAGAGTAAGATGAGCAGAACCAGAAGGAAGGAAAAATTATGTTCTTATCTATTAATTTTCTTTCCTCTAGACGCAGCAGATGAATCCAGAGACTAGTGGGATAGCACCCATCTACCAGCAGGCGGAGATAGAGAACTGATTAACAGGTGGACCTATTGGCTGGTACTCTCCATGTATCTCCAATATTGCTCCTTGCCCAAGCAGTCGGAACCAGAAATATGGCAACAGGCAAAAAAAACTCCTTCCCCAGAAGAACTTGCAACAATAGAACAAACAACCACCAACCATAGAACATAGAAAACCGAAACCAAGATCCAATAGCCAGAAAGGGTGGGGCTCTGGATTCATCGTCTAGAAGAAAGAAAATTAACAGGTAAGAACAAAATTTTTCCTTCCAAAGCAACAGCAGCAGATGAATCCAGAGACTAGTGGGATGTAGCAAAGCAATCCTCAATCAGGAAGCGAACGCCGCCTCAGCAGTAACTGATGCACCAAAGGCAGCCTCCGCCCGCACTGCCACATCCAGCAATAATGTCTAGAAAAAGTATTCTTAGAAGACCAAGTAGCCGCCCGACAAATCTCCTCCAAAGAAAAACCTCGGGACTCAGCCCAATAAGTAGCCATCGCCCTAAAGGAATGAGCATGCAGCTTGTCAGGCAACCACCTACCTGAAGTCAAGTAAGTAGAAGCAATGGTTTTCTTGACCCAGCGAGCAATGGAAGCTTTACACGCAGCCATACCATTGTTGTGGCCCGCGAACAACACAAAGAGGTGATCCGAACGGCGAAAGTCATTAGTAAGTCTGAGATAATGGAGAAGTATCCTACATACATCCAGTAACCGCAATGAAGAAAACTTTTCCCCCCAGTCCTACTTCCGGAAGGCTGGAAGGAAGAGAGACTGGTTAACATGAAAGGCGGAGACCACTTTAGGAAGAAACGAGGGGACAGTCCTCACTGAAACCCCTGAATCCGAAATACGCAAAAAGGGATCTCTACAAGACAACGCCTGTAACTCAGATACCCATCTGGCTGAAGCCACTGTGACAAGAAACATTGCTTTCAACATCACATCCTTCAGAGTTGCTGTAAATAAAGGCTCAAAGGGAAGCTTTTGCAACCCCCCAAGGACTACTTTAAGACTCCATTCCGGACATATCTTCTTAATAGGAGGGCGAATATGTTGCACCCCTTTTAGAAATCGAACCACATCAGGTTGGGACGCAAGGGAAGAATGAGCCCACGGCCTCTGTAACAAGCTAAAGCGGCCACTTGAACCTTAAGAGAATTATAGGCCAACCCCTTGGCAACTCCATCTTCAAGAAAGGAAAGGATGGAAGAGAGCGACGCCTTGAAGGGCGATAGACCCTGAGCTGAACACCAGGAATCAAAAATCCTCCAGACTCTAGCATACGAGGCAGAAGTAGACCTCTTCTTGGCCTGAAGAAGAGTGGAAATAACCGGCTCCAAATAACCCTTACACCTCAGCCGCGACCTTTCAAGAGCCAGGCCGTAAGACCAAAGTGGGACGGATTTTCCATGCATATCGATCCTTGAGTGAGCAAGTTCAGAGTCACAGGGAATGCCAACCAATCGCCTGTCGACAGACGCATCAGGTCCGCATACCAAGGTCGATGTGCCCAATCCGGAGCTACCAGAATCACCGAGCCCGGAAAGCGAGCTATGCGATGTAACAACCGACCTATCATCGGCCAAGGAGGGAACACATAAAGGAAACAACCCGGAGGCCACGGTAGAGCCATCGCGTCCACCCCCTCGGATGCCAACTCCCTGTATCTGCTGAAGAACCGAGGCAGCTTGGCATTTTGAGATGAGGCCATGAGATCTCTCACCTCTGAACAAGCAGGTCAAATGCCTGAGCGGAAAGTTCCCATTCTCCGGGATCTAGAAGATTTCAGCTGAGAAAGTCCGCCTGAACATTTGCCTGCCCCGCAATGTGCGCAGCCGAGAAAAGAGGAAGATGAATCTCTGCCCACTGAAGCAGCATCATAGCCTCACTGGCTAACTGAGGACTCCATATACCTCCCTGCCGGTTGACATGAGCTACCGCCGTTACATTGTCCGAAAAGACCCTTGTCAGATGGTCCCGAATCATGGACTGAAACGCGAGAAGCGCTAGCCTGATCGCTCTCAACTCCAGCATATTGATCGACCACTGAGTCTCCTCCTGAGACCATACCCCCTTGCGCTGACGATTGAAGGCACTGAGCTCCCCATCCCATCAGACTGGTGTCCATTGTAACTATGATCCAGTCCGGTGTCGCAAATGGCATTCCTTTGAACAGATTGATCTCGCTGAGCCACCAACGCATGCTGAGTTCCGCAGGAGACGTCCACTGAAGACGACGATTGTAGTCCTGAGACACCGGGGACCACTGGGAGAGAAGCGACTGCTGCAATGGTCTCATGTGGAAGCGAGCCCAGGGAACTACTTCCAGAGTCGCCACCATCGACCCCAGGACCTGCACATAATCCCAAACCCTCAGTCTGAGCGACTGGAGAAGCAGGCGAACCTGAGACTGCAACTTCACTCCCCAGTCTTTGGGTAGAAACACCTTCAGCAAAAGAATGTAGAAGACAGAAAGTGAGGTAAATTGGAAAACTCCACAATACAAAATGCCCTCACTCATCAGGGTTAAATCACCATGTCAGCAAAATTTTCTCAGTCTGTGGATGACTTTCTTCTTTATAATTTAGAAGCAATAAGAACAGTCCACAGTTGGTAAATCATTTTTTACTTATCATTTATTGCAATGTACTTTGCTTGCCCCAACAGTTTCGCCTAAACAGGCTTTGTCAAGGGTTCCAACAAAGAGCACTATATAATATAAATACAAAGAAAGCTTTAATACACAGAATTTTTGATACATTAATACATCAATACCCTAAAACTGTGTTTTAACTTATAAATTAATCTATTCATCATTATACATACGTTAACATAAAACTTAAAAAATTAAAATTTACATATATTCATAAACCCTTCCATCATGCTGTTTGTGTTTTATTATATAACATCATCCACTGAATTGTTTTAATTGATTAAATATCTACTAAATCCCCAAGTTGATTATAAAAACTCACTTTTATCTAATTGCATTCTCTACTAAATCCCCAAGTTAATTATAAAAACTCACTTTTATCTAATTTCATCCTCAATTCAAAAAATCATGCTGCCTATCAATCATATAAGTTTAAGAGCCCTTAATCAATAAACAAACGTTTATAGAAACCAATAAACAGATTCAATTAATATCTACTAAGCCCTTAAATTAATTATAAAAATTAACTATAATATAATGAAATTCTCAATTCATAGAATGATACCAATCTGACATGGAGATTTAACCCTGATGAGTGAGGGCATTTTGAATTGTAGAAACACCTTCCCCAGACATGTGCCGAAATGCACCCCCAGATGCTCCAACGATTGCGACGGGGTAAGAGAGCTCTTCAGAAAATTGATCAATCACCCCAAAGATTGGAGAAGAGAGATCACTCTCTGGATCACCGCCAAACTCTCCTGCTTGGAAGACGCCCGAATCAACCAGTCGTCCAAGTAAGGATGTACCTGAACCCCTTCCTTGGAAAGGAAGGCCACCACTATCACAATGACTTTCGAGAATGTACGAGAAGCCGTGGCTAGTCCAAACGGCATGGTCTGAAACTGATAGTGCTGGCCAAGGATCGCGAAGCACAGATACATAAGAACATAAGAACATAAGAATTGCCATCTCCGGATCAGACCCATGGTCCATCGATTCCGGCGATCCGCACACGCGGAGGCCCCAGTCAGGTATACACCTGATTGTTCTAATCACCCATATCCCTCTATGCCTCTCATAAGGAGATGTGCATCTAATTTGCCTTTGAATCCTAGCACA
Organism: Geotrypetes seraphini; assembly: GCF_902459505.1. Classification (NCBI taxonomy): domain Eukaryota; kingdom Metazoa; phylum Chordata; class Amphibia; order Gymnophiona; family Dermophiidae; genus Geotrypetes; species Geotrypetes seraphini. The sequence goes on from NC_047085.1 coordinate 226,529,429, forward strand.
GTGGATTCCTTAATAACCTCCTGTGGAAGAGCATTCCATGCGTCCACCACTCGCTGCGTAAAGCAGAACTTCCTGACATTTGTCCTGGACTTGTCACCCCTTAGCTTCAAACCATGTCCTCTTGTCCGTGTCACATTGGACAATGTAAATAATTTGTTTTTCTGCTCTATTTTATCGATGTCTTTCAGTATTTTGAACGTCTCTATCATGTCCCCTCGCAGCCTCCTCTTCTCAAGGGAGAACAATCCTAGTTTCTTGAGTCGTTCCTCATATTCCAATTTCTCCATACCTCTTATTAGTTTCGTTGCTCATCTCTGCACCCTCTCCAGCAGTTTTATATCCTTCTTTAGGTTGGGAGACCAATGTTGTACACAGTACTCCAAGTGTGGTCTGACCATTGCTCTATAAAGCGGCATTATGACTTTCTCCGATCTACTCGTGATTCCTTTCTTTATCATGCCCAACATTCTGTTTGCTTTCTTTGCCGCTGCCGCACATTGTGCCGACGGCTTCAGGGTCCTATCTATCAGTACACCCAGGTCCTTTTCTTGTTCGCTCTTACCCAGAGTTGCTCCTGACATTCTATACTCGTGTTCCTTATTCTTACTACCTAAATGCATTACTTTGCATTTCTCCACGTTGAACTTCATCTGCCATTGCTCTGCCCATTTCTCTAGCTGATACAAGTCGCTCTGGAGTTCCTCGCTATCTTCCTGCGATCTGATTTCCCGGCATAGCTTTGTGTCGTCTGCAAACTTAATGATCTCACTGGATATTCCGCCTTCCAGGTCATTGATATATATATTAAATAGAATCGGCCCAAGTACCGAGCCCTGGGGCACACCACTAGTCACTTTCTCCCAGTCTGAGAACTTCCCATTTATGCCCACTCTCTGCTTCCTGTTTTCCAGCCATTTGCCTATCCACCTTTGTATATCTCCCTCTATTCCATGGCTTTGTAGTTTCCTGAGAAGTCTTTCATGCGGAACTTTGTCGAATGCTTTCTGGAAGTCCAAATAAATTATGTCCACCGGCATTCCACTATCAATTTGCTTGTTCACGGTCTCAAAAAATTGAAGCAAATTCGTTAAACATGATTTCCCTTTCCTGAACCCATGTTGACTGGGTTTCAGCAAGTCGTGTGTATCTAAGTGCCGGACTATGCTATCCTTGATCAGTGCTTCAACCATCTTTCCAGGGACAGACGTAAGGCTCACTGGTCTGTAGTTGCCCGGTTCTCCTCTCGATCCTTTCTTGAAAATTGGCGTGACATTCGCTATCTTCCAGTCATCTGGTATCTGTCCAGTTCTGATTGTCAGATTGGTGAGTTTTTGCAATAACTCTCCGATTTCAATCTTCAATTCTTTTAAGACTCTCGGATGAATTCCATCCGGTCCAGGGGATTTGTCACTTTTAAGTTTGTCGATCTGGTAGTATATCTGGTCCAACTCCACTTCAACTGTGGTGAGGCTGTCTTCTATTACTCCATTAAACACTTTCATTTCCTCTGGTATTTTTGCAGTATCCTCCTCCGTAAAGACAGACGCAAAGAAGGAATTTAGTTTGTCCGCAATTTGTTTATCTTCCTTAATGTACCCTTTTCTTCCCTGGTCGTCCAGGGGTCCCACCGCCTCTTTTGCGGGTTTTTTCCCTTTCACGTATCTAAAGAAGGGCTTGAAGTTCTTGGCCTCTTGCGCTATTTTTTCTTCATAGTCCTTTTTGGCATCCCTCACCGCCTTGTGACATTTCTTCTGTTCGTCTTTATGTTTTTTCCATGCTTCGGTCGTTTTGATGTGTTTCCATTTTTTGAAAGAGTCCTTCTTTTCTTTTATGGCTTCCTTCACCTGTCTGGTAAGCCATGCCGGTTCTCCCTTACCTTTTGTTCTCCCTTCCTTGGAGATCCTCGGAATGTGTAGGTTTTGTGCTTCTGTGATAGTACTTTTCAGTAGGGACCATGCCTGGTCTACTGTTTCAATTTTATCCACCTTTTTCTTGAGTCGTTGTTTCACCATGGCTCTCATGCGATCGTATTTGCCCTTTTTAAAGTTAAAGGTTTTGGTTAAGGTTTTGGCACTTTTTCTATTCCCGATGTCAAGCTTAAAGATGATCACATTGTGATCGCTCGTCCCCAGCGGTACCGTAACTTCTACTTCTTTTGTCGGTCCCGTGAGGCCATTTAGCACCAAGTCCAGGGTGACGTTGCCTCTTGTCGGCTCTTTCACCATTTGTTCCAGGAAGCAATCCCCTAGCGCCTCCAGGAACTTGGCCTCCTTGCCGCAGTTGGAGGTTCCTAGTTTCCAGTCTATCCTCGGGAAATTGAAGTCTCCCAATATTATTACATTGCCCGTCTTGCATTCTCGTTTGATTTCCTCTATCATTTCTAAGTCAGTTTCATCCGCCTGTCCCGGGGGACGATAAAAAAGGCCAATTTTCGTGGCTGCACTGTTTTGTCCAGGAATCTTGACCCAGAGGGACTCTAGCTTCTCTTTCGTTTCCATCGTAGCCACTTCAACAGATTCTATTCCTTCCTGCACATATAGGGCAATACCTCCACCTTTCTGCCCTACTCGATCTCTTCTATATAGTTTGTATCCCTGAAGTACTGTGTCCCATTTGTTTTCTTCATTCCACCATGTTTCTGTTATGCCAATGATTTCCAACTTATCATTTCTTGCTATTGTCTCTAGTTCCCCCATTTTGTTTCCTAGACTTCTAGCATTCGTATACATACATTTGAGTTCTCTTCGAGTTACTTTTATGGACTTTCTACTCTTTGCTGTCCTTACTGTTACTTTCACGGTATCCTTAACCGCTCCAGTGTTGTTTCCCTTGTTTGTTGTGCGGTCTTCCTCTCCTATGTCTGAGTTGTCCCTTTCTGCCTTGTCTTCCTTATTTGCTGTGAGATCGTCCTCTCCTGTGTATGAGTAGTAGCCCATTGTTCCTACATCGGGGCATCCTGTCGTCCGTGCCATCGACTGGTGGTCGACTGTCGGCTTTCCCCTATTTATTAGTTTAAAGCCTTCTCGATGGCCCTCTTCAAGTTGCCTGCCAATACTCTCGCTCCTTCCTTGTTGAGGTGTAGTCCGTCCTTTCTATAGTACTTGCTTTTCCCCCAGAACGCCGTCCAGTTGCGCACGAAGTCGAAGCCTTCTTCTTCACACCATCGTCTCATCCAGGCGTTAATAGCTTGCAATTCCCCTTGTCTCTTTCCATCCGCTCTTGGTACTGGGAGGATCTCGGAGAAGGCCACCTTCACCTCCCTGATCTTCAGCTGTCTTCCAAGTGAGCGGAGCTGGCCCTTCATCTCTTCCCTGTCATACTTCCGTCCGCTTACATCATTTGTTCCCACGTGGATGAGCACAGCAGTATCCTCTCCCCCTGCACTGTCTATGATCCTGGAGATCCTGTTGGCCACATCCTTCACTCTTGCTCCAGGCAGACAGGTGACGATTCTGTCCTCTCTTCCTCCTGCGGTGTGGCTGTCCACGTGACGTATAATGGAGTCTCCTACGATGATCCCCATCTTCTTTATTCGGGGGTTTCTTGGGGTCGTAAGTCCACGTCTTCGGTATAGGGCCAGTCTTCTTCTTCCAGTGCTACTCTTGAAATTGTTTTCGTCTCTTCAGATGGGGGGACGTCTTCCTGTGATCTCTCTCTTCCTTCTGGTGTGCGGATATCTCCTACCTCATCTTTGGTTTTTCTGTGTTAGCTTGTGATACTTCTGATGTGGGGGCCAAATAGGAATGTGCAGATAAGCTTCCTTGAGGACGAGCGCCGTAAGGAATTCCCCCGGCTGCACAGCCGCAATGACCGACCATACTGTCTCCATCCGGAAATGCCTGACCCTGAGGAAGCGATTGACCTTCTTGAGATCCAAGACAGGTCTGATCGAGCCCCCCTTTTTTGGGCACCAGGAAATAAATGGAATATCTTCCCTTCCCCCTTTCCTCCGGAGGAATGGGAATTACTGCCCCAATTTCCAAAAGAACCTGAAGAGTGACTTGCACTGATTCCCTTTTTGCCACCCCTGAACACGGGGAGACCAAGAAAGAATCTATGACGGGAGAGGAAAATTCTAATTCGAATAATGTCCAATAACCACAGATCGGACGTGATCTTGGCCCATTCCGTCAGATAGGAAGACAATCGACCTCCTATGGTCATGACGGAGGGAGCCAACATCCCGTCATTGGGAATTGCGTAAGGCCGGGGTACGGGCTGGTTGAGCAGGTTGGGATTTTGCAGGACGAAAGGAATTCTTTTGCGAAAATCTAGGCCTAGAATTATAGGAAGGCGGAAAGGATGGCTTACCAGGCCGATACCTCTTGACATCCCGGAAACGATTCTTGGCAGGCAATGCCTTCAACGGGGCTTTAGGTTTATCTTCCAGCAACCGCTGCGTTTTGGTATCCCCAAAATGCTTCACCAATTTATCTAGATCATCCCCAAACAATAAGCGACCCTTAAAAGGAAGCCACACGAACCTAAGCTTGGAAGCCGCATCCGCTGCCCAGTGACAGAGCCACAAGGAACGACGAGAAACAACAGACAGAGCCATTTGTTTCGCCGAAGCCCTAATAATATCATAGAGGGCGTCCGCCATATAAGCTAGACCCGTTTCCACATCCAGAAAATCGGACGGTACAGGCACCCCGGTCTCCATCATCTTATCTGCCATACCTTGAGCCTAATGTAGGCAAGCCTGTGCCGCATAGGAACTGCACACCGCCGCTTGCAAGGTAACCGCCGCTACATCAAAAGACAGCTTGAGAGAAGATTCCATTTTTCTATCCTGAATGTCTTTGAGGGCTATACCCCCCTCAACTGGCAAGGTAGTCTTCTTGGTAACCGTAGCCACCAAAGCGTCCACCCTGGGGTTCTTAAATCTGTCAAGCTCGTCCTGAGAGACGGGATACAACTGGTGCATAGTCTTCGCCACCCGCAGACCAGCCTCCAGCATGTCCCACTGCGCCGAAATAAGCTCCAGCATCACTTCGTGCACCGGAAACGCTTTTGCAGGTTTTCTAGTGCCCGCCATAAGATTAGCCGAGCCTGACGCAGGAGCCTCCTGTTGAGAAATATTAAGGCCCTGCAATGCCTTGGTAATAAAGGAGGGCAATTCCTCTCCATGAAAGAGACAGAGCGCGGTAGGATCATCCATTTCCTAGCCAGCGCATCCTCAAGCTCCAAATCCACCACCTCCCCGTCCTCCAGAGAATCTGGAAGAGACAAAGAAAAGGCGAAGTCTGAAGCAGGGTCACCTCCATCCACATGCGTCACCCTGCGTCTCTTAGCGGCCTGAGATTCCAGAGGAGGACCACCGGCCTGAAGGACCAAAGAACATTCCAGATGCTGAGCAGGCTGAGAGCTTTCCATTACAAAAGCCTTGTGCATTAACATTACAAACTCCGGGGAATACGCCACCAGATTCAATGGAGCCTGCAGAGCAAAAGATTTCTCCTGCCCCGAAATCTGTCCCGTAAAGGAAGCAACGCCGCTGAACGCCGATGCAGTCGCCGACGTGCACTGAAGCGGAATGGCAGCAGCCGCAAGCGCAGGAAAAGCAGGCCCGACTCCCCCAGCGCGGGAAACTACCGGCGCATCAGGCGCGATCTGCACTTCTTCCCCTACAACATCTGTGCAACCCGCCGAACAGAGGCCCAATGGTATTTGCTGCTTCCCACAGCAGGAACACCTCTTAACTGCCTCTGCCGCCATTACAACTGCCGAGCAACTACCCCAAAAGCAGCCCCCGCGGCCCAACAACCCCCGCGACCAACAGCAGACCCAAGAAAACCAGCACATACAACAGAAAGAAATCACTCTCACCCGAGTCCACCTTTTGCTAAGGCTGGTAGTTGCAGTCTTGGACTGCAAAGCACCGTCCAGCTGCAGCACACTGGTCTTTTTTTTTTTTTGGAAGCCTAGCTGCAGGGAAAGGAGAAAACACAGAAGACCAGCAAGAAACCTCAATCCACCGAAGAGGAGGGTGGAGCAGGGACCTGGGGGGGCACAGGTATGACTCCCAAAGTTGGCACCGCACAGCCAAACACCCCAATCTAACTGAAGAGAAAAATTCTCAACAGTAGAATAAACCTCAAACCAGCCAGAATCCAGGAGCTTGTGCAACAGCGACCATCACCTGCTGGGATATAGAAAATACTGGAGATACAGGGAGAGTACCAGCCAATAGGTCCACCTGTTAATCAGTTCTCTATCTCCGCCTGCTGATAGATGGGTGCTATCCCACTAGTTTCTGGATTCATCTGCTGCTGTTGCTGAGGAACATTCATTCTTAGCATTTCATCTTTAAGAAATGAAAAATTGCAGCATTTCATCTTTAAGAAATGAAAAATCGCAATTTTAAATTAAGATATGACAGGTTCTAACAGAAATGAACTAACACCTAGCTAATCAGCAAGGCTTTCTTTTATAATCTAAAAATAATGCTGTAGCTGTTAACTTGCTATGAAAACAACCTAGAAATCATGATCACTTATATCCAATATGCAACATTCAGATCTCAAGATTCCTAAACTACAGTTTTACTTCCAAACAAATGACTAAAGATAATTAAAACCAGTAATAGTGATTTACTTACCTTGCTCAGGGCACCAGGTTGTGGGCCACGCAATCCTGTCTGCCCTCCTATCTGAGGAGAGCCTTGCTGAAGCGTCTCTGCCAGGAGGTTACCAGCATTACCCATTCCAGGGTTAGGATAAGGCATGTTGGGCCGCCCCCTTCCAACTCCAATTGAACCATTCATAACTTGTCCCTGCATCATGCCTTGGCCATTTCCTGCTGTCATCATGCCTGGACTCATGGTAGCATTGATGCCTGTAGGCATTCCCATGCTGGAAGGGTTAACTGTATTGGACATCATGCCTGTAGTGGAGGTGGCATTTAAAGACTGTGCTGTGGGACCTTGGTTTGAACCACCGGCACCCATACCCATACTGGGAGAGTTCAAACTTGGCTGAGTCATGGGGCTTTTGATCATATTGTTTAAGAGTCCCATGCCAGGGCTATTCTGTGGAGTCTGGCTACCACCAACCCCCATGCTGATGTTGGAGGAGCTTCCAGCTCGGAGCAGTTCAGATAACTGTTTGTGTTTGGATGCAGCATCCTGGACCATGTTCAGGCTGGTGTGCAGCTGGTTGATGTCACCGCCATTCGAGAGTCCAAATTCATTGGAATTTATCAGCTCATCAGGCAAGTCATGCTCCAGATCAAAGAGAGACCCAAAATCTGCAGGTCAAAAAAATATGACATATTAGAAATATTAGAAACATTTATCCTTGTTAAATTACAACCTGCCATTGCCCCGATTGTGAGCCCACAAGGGACAGAGAAAGTACCTAAATATAATAATTGTAAACTGCTTTCATTGTACCACAGAAAAGCGATATATCAAATCCTATTACCCTTAACCCTTACCCCCTTATTACAAGTTACAGAAAAAAAAAAAAAAGTTACTTCAAACCACTATGTGGAGACTGAGGAAAAAGCTAACTTGCTAAACAAATACTTATGCTCTGTGTTCACAGAAGAAAATCCTGGAGAAAGACCGCGATTGGCTGGCAAACGAACGTGCGAGAATAGAGCAGATATTGCACCATTTATGCAAGAAAATTTTATGAACTTGAAAATTGAAGGTGGACAAAGCCATTGGACCGGATGGCATCCATCCCAGGATATTGAGAAATCAGAGAGGTTCTGGTGGGTCTTCTAAAAGATTTGTTCAATAACTCCTTAGAGACGGGAGAGGTTCCACGGAACTGGAAAAGAGCAGATGTGGTCCCTCTTCACAAAAATAGTCGCAAAGATGAAACGGGAAACTACAGTCCAGTAAGCTTCACTTTGGTTGTTGGAAAAATAATGGAAGGGTTGCTGAAGGAAAGGATAGTGAATTTTCTAGAATCCAATGGGTTGCAAGATCCAAGGCAACATGGCTTTACTAAAGGTAAATCATGCTAAACAAACCTGATTGAATTCTCTGACTGGGTGACCAGAGAATTGGATCGAGGTTGTGCACTAGATGTAATTTATTTAGATTTCATCAAAGCCTTTGGCATGGTTCCTCATAGGAGGCTCTTGAATAAACTTGATGGGCAGAATTTAGAACTCAAAGTGGTGAACTTGATTAGAAACTGGTTGCTGGACAGAAGCCAGAGAGTGGTGGTGAATGGAATTCACTTGGAGGAAGGAAAGATGAACAGTAGAGGGCCAGAAGGATCAATGTTGGGTCCAATTCTGTTCAATATATTTGTGAGCGACATTGCTGAAGGGTTAGAAGGTAAGGTTTATCTTTTTGCAGATGACAACTAAGATTTGCAACAGAGTGTACACCCTGAAGGGAGTGTAAAACATGAAAAAGGGATCTGCAAAAGTTAGAAGAGTGGTCTAATGTTTGGCAACTAAAATTAAATGCGAAGAAGTACAGAGTGATGCACTAGGGGAGTAGAAATTTGAGGGAACTGTATGTGTTGAGAGGCTGATATGCAGGATGGGGAGCGGGATCTTGGGGTGATAGTGTCTGAGGATCTGAAGGCAACAAAACAGTGCGACGAAGTGGTAGCTGTAACCAGAAGGATAGTGGGCTGTATAGAAAGAGGCATAACCAGCAGAAGAAAGGCAGTATTGATGCCCCTGTACAGATCATTGCTAAGGCCCCACCTAGAGTACTGTGTTCAGTTTTGGGGGCCGTATCTAGCTAAGGATGTAAAAAGACTAGAAGTGGCCAGAGAAAAGCGACAAACAATGGTATGGGGCTTGTGCCAAAAGATGTACAAGAAGAGATTGGATGACCTGAATATGTATACACTAAAGTAGAGGAGGAACAGGGGAGATATGATAAAAACTAGAGAATGACATCGGGAAAAATTTGTTCTCGTCACCGCCCCGTCTCCGCGACCACCATCCCTGTCACCACCCCATCCCCGCAACCACTGTCCCCATCCCGTCCCCGCCCCATCCCCGTGACCAATGTTCCCGCCCAGTCCCCACAGCATCCATACAAGTCTCAGTACTGCAATATTTAGCTTATTCCTTCCTTATAAATCTATGTTCTGGGTGCTGAACTAGAGAAAGAGATGTTCAGCTGGCAGGGCTTTGTTTATAAATTTTTATTAACGCAATTAATATACTATTTTATCCTAAAGCAAAATAAATAAATATAAAATATTTTTCTACCTTTGTTGTCTGGTTTCTGCTTCCCTCATCTTCTCATTCAATTCCTTCCATCTACTGTCTGTCCTCTCTGCGCCTTCCATTTGCTCTGTTACTGTGCCTCTCCCATCACTCCCCCCCACCCCAATTGGTCTGGCATCCATCTTCTTCCCTCCACTCCCCCAGTCTGGCAACTGTCTTCTCTCCACTCTCTCTTCCCCATTCACTTCAGCATCTTCTCCCCACTCTCTGTTCCCCATTTCTCAGCGTCTTCACCCCATTCTCTCTTCCCCATTTCCCAGCATCTTCTCCCTACTCTCTCTCTCTTCCCCATTTCGCAGCATCTACTCCCCACTGTCTCTTCCCCATTTCCCAGCATCTTCTCCCCTCTTTCTTCCCCAGTTCCCTTTAGGCTGCTTCAGCATCTTCTCCTCTCCATCCCCCCACCCCCAGCACCCTTCACACGGTCCAGCAGCTCCCCCCCCCCCCACTAGCCAGCTGTGCATCTCCCTCCCTCTCTTCCCCTTACCTTCTCTTCATAATGATTTCTATAAGACTATGCCTTGTATTGCAGCTTTGAAGTTGTGGCTGCTGGAAAGTCTCCTCCGATGCAACCGGAAACAGGAAGTTGCGTTGGAGGAGACTTTTCCAGCAGCCACACGTGACGCGACTTCAGGCTCCGGCTGCAATACAACACATAGCCTTATAGAAATCACCACAAACAGAAGGAAAGGGAGGGAGGAAGGGAAATGCACGGCCGGATGGCTGGCGGGAGAGAGGGGGTTGCAGGACTGCAAGCTCATTCACCGCGCTTGCTCACTCCTTTAACTGTGAATGGCCTTGTCCCCATACTCGCGGTGACCTTTTATTTTTGTCACCGTTTCGGTGGGTTACCCGCGGATAACAACCACCATGTCATTCTCTAATACAGATGTTAAAATATTTGAAAGGTATTATTATACTGTATTTTTCGCTCTATAGGACGCATTTTTTCCTCCCAAAAAAGTGGGTGGAAATAAGGGTGTGTCTTATGAACCAAATATAACAACTGCCCCCCGCCCCCCCCCCAATACCTTTATTTAATCCCGGCAGTCCAGCGCTCCTGCCCTTCCCTCGCTCTGCTTCCTGATCTCTTCTGGCAGCAGCACAAGGCAGGTGCGAGTTTTTTGCGGCCTGCCTGGTCCTGCGCCGCTCTCTGAATGGTTGCTGTCTGTTTTCGCAGGACTCACAAGAACCGATGGCAGTCATTCAGAGAGCAGCGTGGGACCAGGGAGGCCGCAAAAAGCTCACGCCTAGGAAAATGGTAAAACTAGAGGGTATGAATTGAGGTTGTAGGGTGGTAGACTTAGGAGTAATGTTAGGAAATTCTTTTTCACAAAGAGGGTGATGGATGTCTGGAATGCCCTCCTGAGGGAGGTGGTGGATATGAAAGCAGTGACTGAATTCAAAAAAGCGTGCAATGAACACGGAGATCTCTAATTAGAAAATGAATGGTATAAAATAAACAAAAAAGTACTGGGTTTCCTTATATGGCTATTTGGTTTAGAGTGAGCTGGGGAGGGCTTTGATAGAAGCTTCAAGGCCAGGATGGTTAGGATAGGCTGGAGTGGGCTTCAATGGCAAATCCAGCAGTGTGAACCTAAAGACAGTACCAGGCGGACTTCTATGGTCTACTGCCCAGAAATATTAAAAAGAAATAATTTAAAACATGAATGTATAATGAGTGTGACTGTTGGACAGACTGAATGGACCGTTCAGGTCTTTATCTGCTATCATTTATTGTGTATGTTCTGAAAGTACTCCTATGCCATTATCTGTCTCGCACTCTCTTACCAGTTGAACACAAAACAATTACAAATCTCATTCTCTTCATTCCTAGTGCAAAGACTTCTATCCAATGTTAAATGAACTCTGTTCATTTCTCATGCTTCAAACAATTTTTCACTACTAATCTGATTTCATACACTTATAAAAAGAACCATACCCTTGCTATTCTTCCAATTATACAATACCCCAATCATTTATATTTCCCCAATTAGCAGAGCAATGAAGTCTATGATATCAAGCATTATAGATATCACTGATGATTGCAAGGAATTTGAGTATCTTTACATTAACCCTTTAATTGGCAGATGGTGAAACAGCTGCTTTACGTAACTTGATGTTGAACAAGAGCAACAGTGCCAAGTAACAGGCATTTGGAAATGCAGAACTCCCATAAGAGCTATAGAAAACACATGTTGCTTCTGAGCAACAATGCCAAATAAAGGGTTAAGATTAGGATAAGGATACTATTAACACAAGCCTTAAACAAGATCATTTACAAGAGATAAGCTATGTGATCTATCATAACTTACTAGACAGTAAATCTAGGTCAATTAATTAGAATTCAGGCAGAACTTATTGTAGAAATCAGAACTTACTTTTAGACTATAATGTATCTTAAATAGAAACTATCTAGATAGATTTTTCCTATTAAAAAAACTGATTTAATTTTTAACATTGATATTTATCCACCCTGACTACAGCTGCAAATAAGTAAAATCTTAGTTGTGGCTTGAGCATGCTGATGGGCCACAGTTACTTGGCCTGTGTGAGCTTAAGAAGCAGAGACCACAGTAGTGTCATCTGACACCAAAGTGTGCCTACAGCAGAGGCTCGGGAAGGGAGGAAACATAGGGCTAGTGTCACAGCCAGACATAGTTTGGACAGCACTGGTCTAGAGATAACATGGTTTGCTGGGGGAGAGACAGATCTGTTGAGAAAATTGAGTCTAGCAGTGGCTTTGTTTTGGCAATTGCTTTATCTGCTAATACTTTGTTATTCATCGTTAAATAAGGGATTAGTTTTTAATTATGTAGCATGAGGCTGTATATTCATGCAATGCTTAAATTTTTGGGCAAATGAATTCCACTAATCCAGGGGTCTGCAACCTTTAAGACATAAAGAGCCACTTGGACCCGTTTTCGAAAAGAAAAAAAAACTTGGAGCCGCAAAACCATTATAAAACAAATCTAACACTGCATATATTGTTTCTTATCTTAATGCTATATACAGGATCACTAAATTGAAAATAAAATCATTTTTCCTACCTTTGCTATTTGGTGATTTCATGAGTCTCTGGTTGCACTTTCTTCTTCTGACTGTGCATCCAATCTTTCTTCCTTTCTTTCAGCCTCCTGTATGTTTCCTCTCCTCCAGACCTCATTCTCTCCCCCAACTTTTTCTTTCTGTCTCCCTGTTCCCCCTTCTTTCTGTCTCCGTGCCGTCCCCCAAGCCACTCGGTTTGCTGCCACCGCAATCGGGGAACAGCCCCCAAACCACCGCCGTCCCAAGCTTTCCCTGCAGAAGTGTTGCGCAGACCAGCATTCCGCTCAGTGACGTCAATTCTGACGTAGGAGAGGAAGTTCCGGGCCAACAAGGCATTTCTCCTCATTCCATCCAGCCTGAGCCCCATCTCTCCTTGATCCAGCATTTCCCTTCTGTGTCTGTCAGAATTACCATTCCACCTATTTTCCAGCATCACCCTTCTTTGTGTCCATCTCACCTATATCCCTATCTCACCACTTTTTCAGAATCTTCATTTGTCTCTGTCCTTATCTTTACGCCATGTTCACCATTTGCCCTTTCAATGTCTTTATCTCCCCCCACACACTTTTTCAGCATTACTTCTATGTCTCTATTTCACCTCCTCTTCATGTCCCCTCTGTATCTCTATCCTTATTCAGTAGGTCCTGCTTACCCTTTCTCTTCTTTGTGTCACTATCTCCATTTTCAGCTTTCCCCCCTTTTCCTTTGTTACTGCACCCTGTAGCTAGAATCTTTCCACCCTCCCTCCACTCCGGCCCAGCCCAGTATGAAATATTTCCTTTTGTTTCCCTCCCCTCTCTCTTTCTCTCTCTCTTCTCCTCCCTCACCCACGAGTCCTGCATCTGGCCCTCTCCCTTCTACCTGCACCTGGCAACACCCCCCTGCTCCGCGGCTCTCTTCAGCAACTCGTCAGCAGCAGTGATCAAGACAAGCTGCCGACATCGAGGCCTTCCCTCTACGAGTCCCGCCTTTGTGGAAAAAGGAAGTTGAAACAAGCGGGACTCGCAGAGGGTAGGCCCCGACGTCAGAAGCTTGTGTCGATCGCTGCTGCTGAGTTGCCGAAGAGAGCCGCGGAGCAGGGGATGTGGCCGGAAGCAGGTAGAAGGGAGAGGGAGATAGGAAGGCTGTAGATCTCCGGAGCATGACACCGACCCCGGCCAGGATGATTTCTTTTTCAGGCGTGCACCTTACAAGTCCAGCGTCGCGGCGGGAAATAGCCATGCTGAGCAGTGAGCTCAGCACTACACAGATGAAAGCCTTGCTTGCTGATTGGTCCGGCGGCACGGCGGGGCGGGGCTGCCGGACCAATCAGCAAGCAAGGCTTTCATCTGTGTATGTGCTGAGCTCACTGCTCAGCATGGCTATTTCCCGCCGCGACACCGGACTTGTAAGCTGCATGCCTGCGTGACACACTACCGGAGCCGCAGCAAAGGTGGAAAAGAGCCGCATGCGGCTCTGGAGCCGCAGGTTGCCAACCCCCGCACTAATCCATTCATAATGTCACAGGTAATTTTTCTATCTAGAAGATATTACAGATGCTTTGTTTTGTATTTCTCAAAACTGTGAATTTGTGCCTGCAGAGATACCATGCTTCGTCACAGCAAAAATGTTATAAAATAAAGAGTTGAGAAAAAGACCCACGCCCCATTGTTCCTTTGTAAATCAATACAGTGGTACCTTGGATTACGAGCATAATCCGTTCCAGGAGCATACTCGTAATCCAAAATGCTCGTTTATCAAAGCAAGTTTCCCCATAGAAAATAATGGAAATTCGCTTTGATAGGTTCCCCCCCCCCCCCGAGAACCGGCATTGCTCCCCCCGAAAACCCCCCGTGAACCGTCACCCTCCCCCCCCCCGCGATCCGCAACCCCCCACCGTCATCAGGCACCCCCCTGCTGCCATTGGGCATCCCCCCGCTGCGACCTGATGTCCCCCCAACCCACCCGAACCCTCTTCTTACTTTTCTGTAGCCTCCGCAGCGGCACCGGCACCAGCATGTCCTGTGCGTGGTGCCGGTGCCTGAAGATCTGCTTCCTGTGCTGGGCAAGGCCTGAGAGTTCACTCCTCTTTAAAAATAAAAATAATGATGCAAAAAAATCTTTTTACTCTAATAAAATTAAAACGGCCAAAAATTCTTCAATATTGTTCGCGATCGTTAAATCTTTCACTCCCGAATCACAAAGGGATAACAAAAAAACAGTCCTTTCAGCACAAGATTTAGCCGATGCTTTTTGCAATAAAATTACGAAAATACGAGAGCAATTTGACTCTAATCCAGCTATTGACCCTTCGGACACTTCAAGTAAACCTATACTCCCCTGCGCCAAATGTTCAAATTTCAATATACCTACATTGACAATTCTTAAACAAATCATCCAAAAAATAAATTTAAAAAGCTCTCCGTCAGAGATCATTCCTCCGGTTATTCTAAAGAAACATTTTTCTTGTTTTGGACCCTTTATACTTTCATTCATTAAAAAAAGTCTTCTTACTGGGATTCTACCCAATGCATGGAAATCGGCCGTAATTCTTCCTATAATAAAGGATCGCAAAATTAGTCCCGAGGACTCCGCGAATTATCGCCCTATCGCCAACATCCCTTTTTTAGCGAAAATCACCGAAAGGGTGGTATTCAATCAGTTGTCTGACTTTGTTGATTCTACAAATATATTACACCCTAATCAAACCGGTTTTAGGAAAAATCATAATACCGAATACTCATTAATAGGTCTTACCCCAAAAATCATTTATGATCTTGACCACCACAACTCGGTTATTCTTTTTTCCCTCGACCTCTCAGCAGCTTTCGACACCATTGACCACTCATTACTATTAGACAGACTACAAAGCATAGGCGTCCACGATACATCATTACAGTGGTTTACTTCTTTTTTATCCGACCGATCTTCAACGGTATTCTTCAATAATGAAATTTCTAAATCATTCTCACACAGCTACGGAATCCCTCAGGGTTCCATTCTATCTCCGCTGCTGTTTAACATCTTTCTTTCACCCCTTCTTAGTTTAAGTCAATCTATAGGTTTCACTACTTACGCTTATGCTGATAATATTCAGCTGACTCACCCATTCAATCCTGAAAACTCCAACGAAATATTCCTAATTAATCAAAAACTAGAAAAAATAAAAAATTGGCTTTCATTAAACAAATTAGCATTAAATATTACAAAAACCAAAGCCTTATTCTTTCCAATGAAGCAGGGACTTAAACTATCAGCGCCTTTTCTAATAAACAATACACCAATTGAGATAGTATCCTCACTAAAGCTACTAGGAGTTACTATCGATGGCAAATTCTCGTATCACGAGCACATCAGTAATGTGGTAAAAAGTTGCTTTTATCGTCTACGCTTAATTCGTTCTATGTCCAAATTTCTTGAACCGAAATCATTGAACATTTTAATACACTCTCTAGTCATATCCAAATTAGATTACTGTAACTCTCTCCTACTAAACATTACTCAAAAAGAAAAAAAACGCTTGCAAATAATTCAAAATACTGCAATTAAAATTATCCACAACGGCAAAAAATACGATCATGTAACACCTTTATTAATAGACTCACATTGGCTTCCCATCAATCAACGAATAAACTACAAAATATCACTTCTAACATTTAAAACTTTATCCAACAATGAACCTCAATTCATAGACCGATTGTTAATCCCATATAACTCGATCCGATCCCTAAGATCCACAACACAAGGGCTACTTACGGTTCCGTCTTTGAAGATCATCGGAACCAGACGTCACGAAATATTTTCAGTGATGGCCCCTCTTATCTGGAATACTCTCCCTTTATACATTAGAGAAATTAAAGACCTGAACTTATTTAAAACCAATCTAAAAACATTCCTTTTTAAAGCTTCTTTTAATACTTAAAATATATTTTTTAAAATTAGTTCAACAGCATTATAAAACATTTCATTTAATTTTTTTTTTTTTTAGAACAACTCTTTAGAACAATTTTTTAACCCCAATCCTAACGTTCTTTCCCCCTACTAGTTTTTCGTCTTCCTCTCTCTTGAGAAACTGCGATTTGTAACTTTTACCCACCTTTGCTCCTTCCCTGTGTTTTACAGTTCGTCTGTACTGTCTGCTAGAGGCTTCTTACCCCCTCTTAAGGTTGTGTACAACATATTTTTTAAATTGTTACTCGCTTAGTATGAAATAAGCGATTCATCAAATTTAATAAAACTTGAACTCTCAAGGCCCAGCACAGGAAGCAGATCTTCAGGCACCGGCACCACGCACAGGACATGCTGGTGCTGGTGCCGCTGCGGAGGCTACAGAAAAGTAAGAAGAGGGTTCGGGTGGGTTGGGGGGACCTCAGGTCACGGCGGGGGGGGGGCCCGGGGAGGTGCCGGATCGCGGGGGGGAGGGTGCCGCAGGGGGGGGTGCTCGCAAATCGAAGCACGCTCGGTTTCCAAGGTGCCAATTTTGCGAATGTTTTGCTCGTCTTGCAAAACACTCGCAAACCGGTGCACTCGTAAACTGAGCACTGTATTCACAGAATCAACTCTTTATAGAGAATGACATGGGGACAAAGTCCCCATCCCTGCCCCCGCAAGGGATGTCCTCATTTGCACAAGCCTCAAACACTTATGATTTTATGTTAAAATCTTTTAAAGTATAAAAAGGAGCAATATTCTGTACAACTGTTTATAAAGAAAGATTAGGTTCTTACTTATAATCTTTCTTTTGTCTAGTAGTCCTGAATGCTAGGATTATCTATCTGAACCCACAACCAAAAGTTACTTGTAGAATGATGTCGGTCATCTTTCAACTCGGTCTCCTTCCCAGATAGTTGCTCCTACCCTTCAGTTTGTACAAAGCAGTCAAGCATCAGACACAACAGGAAGGAGGGAAACAGAGGGGGGGGACCCCAACCTAAACTTCTGTTAACAAATATACCAATTAACAATATTAAAGCTGATGCAAAACACCGTGGGCCCGATTCTCTAAAGGACACCGATCTCAATAGTCGCCTAAGAAGCGGCCACTGATTGCTTGTCAATCACACATCAGCGAACTTTAGAGAATTAAGTCTTTTTTTCTAACAGATGCCTTAAAATGTAGGCCAAATCCAAAACTGGTAATCTCCGAAAAAAACTGCTAAGGATGCTTCAAAAGATACAATAATAAGCAGTAAAAGTCGATAGGTTCTCACAGCAGGGACTCAACCACGCAATTAAGCAACACACTACACAACCAGTATAATATAATTATTTAAGTGTGAAAACAACGTAACCTCCGTGTGAGGAGTTAGTGAAAGGAGAAAATTCTCCAGCGCTTAATGCAACCGGGAAGAGAGTAAAGACCCGCTTCACCTGCACACCATCACTGGCTATGTCACGTGTGCTCAAAGTAAACAGTGATAATTGTCAAATGATAAGTGATACAAATTTATAAATCACTCAAATGTTCAAAAATGCTTGCAGAGAGCCTTGCTGTGAAAACCCTCCAGCCATCCCCAAAGAAAAATACTCAGCACTTAGCTTAAGTCTTCATCCGATAGGTTCCAATGAAATGAGGTGATATTCGTCAAAAGAACCTCATGAAAGTCCAACCAAGCCCGGTTTCTGGGACTCGTAGTGTCCCTTCCTCAGGGACTTGTTGCTAGCCAGAGCAAAAAAAGTAAAAAAATGCCGCCACAAAAAAAAGAAGGGGCAGGCAGAACAACAGCGGAGGCTGGAAGGAGGCTGAGCTGCCCGAAAGGACACAAGCATGTTTTAAAACAGGGGGTGACAAAGGCAACATCCAGGAAAAGAGCAGAGGGGAGGAGACTAAAAAGGAACCAATCAGGACAAAAAGTCAAAACAGCAGTCAAATTATAGTGTTTCACTCGATGTTCTCATTAAGTCCAAATGGATGAACTGAATTTAGGTGGAACATCCAAAATTGTTCACGCAACTGAATACGTGCAACCTTGTCGTCTTTAAAGTCCCAAGGGATCTGTTCAATCACAAACCAGGACAGATCGTAAAAATTGCAGTTTTTCTCTAAACAGTGAGGGACCATCAGGGCAGAGAGATTGGCAGTGTTGAGGCTACTTTTGTGTTCAGACAGTCTTATTTTTATGCTTCTGCTGGTTCGACCCACATACAATAAATTGCAGGCACAAATTATAACGTACACAACCCACTGAGATGAACAATTGGTGTGATGTCTAAGACTGCATTCACATTGGGTCTGAGGATGATGCCAGCTAGTGACACAAAGCAAATTACTGCACTTGTTGCAAGAGCCACATGGACTGTGGCCTGGGTCTGAGGATGATGAAAGCTAGTGACACAAACAAATTACTGCACTTATTGCAAGAGCCACATGGACTGTGGCCCCCCCAGAGGCACAGGCTGAGTAGAAACATTCCTGGAGAGAGCTTCAGGAAATTCCCCAAATTCTTGGGGCGTATGAAGGCTATACACGGGTTTCTCTCTGAACGGTGCGTGAGTAGGCAAAATGTGTCAATGCTTTTTCACAATTTTGGCTACCTTTTGGGCTTGATTAGAAAAAGAAATTACACAAACTTGACGATCCATTGCCTTCTTGTGTTGAGGTTGAAGCAACAATTCAGGATTTGCTTAACGGGCTCTACAATAGGCATTTTTGATGACCCATTCAGGATATCCCCTCGCTCTAAAACGCTTAAAATGTAGGTCAGCATTTTACAGGCCTAGATTTAAGGCATCTGTCTCACATTTAAGGAGACACATAGGGATGCTTAAGAAACACCCAAAGCCACTTCCGGTGGAAACTGGCCTTAGGCATTGGTAGGTGTGCCTAGACACCTCCGTAGGCGTGTGTCAGATGCCTTTATTTTAGGCATCCTTCGCCAAATGGATTTTTAAAAAATGTGCATCCCAATTGGTTGATGAGATGGCGGTAGGACATCTATTGCCGCTTACAATCGGGAAACTGTAGAATCGGCCCTCTGTGCAACCAGCACTAATATCTATGGAGCTCGTAGCTACATGCATATCCTGCTATCAGGCAGAAACTCAGAACCAATTTCTCACTCATTTTTTAACTTACGCAGCTTAGCAGAGACAGAGAATTAGCCAAATCTAGATACAGACTGGTTTTAAGACAGAAGGCAGGCGAAACCCACTTACAGGGCAGGACTTCAGGACTACTAGACACATCTATAAGAAAAAAAATCTTTCTTTATAGTGCAATGTGTCTAGTAGTCCTGAATGCTAAGGACATACCAAAACAGTCTCCCGATTTTAGGACTGGACTATTGAGCCTTTTAATCCATCTGGAGATTGAGGCCTTGACTGCAGACCTCCCTTTCTTAGTCTGACTGGTCAGAACAAAAAGGTGATCGGAGACCTGAAATTCATTGATTACTTTGAGGTAATGAAGACGCACTCTTCACATCTAGTAGCAAATGCAAAATTTTTGTCCTTTATCTTCGACCCCATAAACTGAAAGGCAGGCAAACGGACTTCCTGATTGACATGGAATGCGGAGACTACTTTCGGTAAGAAAGATGGAACCATGCATAAGGAAAGCCCTGCTTCTGTAAACCTTAGAAATGACTCCCTGCAAGAGAGTGCTTGTAACTCACAGACTCATTTCGCCGACATAATGGCTACCATAATACTGTCTTAAATGTAAGATCTAAAAGGGAAGCTTCCAGTAAAGGGCTCATATGAAGCCTACTGAGACTTTGCAAGATGGTATTAAGATTCCAAGATGGGAATGGTAAATGCAAAGGCTGAAAGCTTCTTTAAGGAATCTAGTGACATCTGCAGGAGAGGCAAGAGACCCACCACCCAACTCTGAGCTTTAAAACATGAAAGATCCGACCAATAGACCCCTTCTGAAGTTCCTCTTGCAAACATTCCAGTACTTCTGAAATCAGGGCTCTGCACTGACCTTAGCATACCAGTGCCAGAAAGTCTTCCAGGCCTTGGCATAGGTCACCACCACTGAGGATATTTTGGTTTTAAGTAGAGTGGTAACGACCACCTCCAAGCATCCCTTTCTTACTAGGGTAGCGTGCTCAAAAGCCATGCCATAAACCCAAAATGTTCCAGATTCTCTATGGGAATATACCCTGTGTCAGGAGATATACCTAAGTCTGCATACCATGGTCTGCGGGGTCAATCAGGCACCACTAAAACATCCAGCCCTGGATGACTCATGATCTTGCAAATGACTTGACCTATCATGGGGGGAAACATACAAGAGCCTCTACTCCAGCCACCACTGGACTAACGCGTCCAACCTTGTGTTTCTAGGCTCATGTCTGTTTGTGAAAGCGATCCACCTTTGTGTAACTGCTGAAGCCTTCGGACAATGATGCTGAATGCTTGTGGGAAGTGACCATTCACCCAGGTCGAGAGTCAACCTAAACATTCTTCACTCTTGCAACGTATGCGGCTGAGAGAGCCTGTAGATGAGATTCTGTCCACCAAAATAGGTGCTAGGCTTCTACGCATTAATGGGGTGCTTCTGGTGCCTCCTTACCTAATGACCTAGGCCATCACTGTCCCATTGTCTGAGAAGACCCTGACTGTCTTGCCTTCCAGGAATTTCTCCAGGACCTGTAGCAGTAGTCAAATGGCTCTGAGTCCCAGACGATTTATGGACCACCAACCTTTAACTGGGTGTCCATTGCAATGACAACCCCCCCCCCCAACCGTAAAGATCGGCATCAGTCAGCAGTATCTCCCAGGAAGAAAAGTGGAGTTGCATGCCATCTGAAAAGGGCGTTATCTGCAGCTACCACTGCAAGCTGTTCCTCCCTTCATGGAAGTGGCTGCTAAAGCTAACTCGTAGTCTGAGGAGAACAGCAAGATAGAGAGTCTTGAAAATGTCTTCACGTGTCTTGAAAATGTCTCAAGGGACTACCTCTATGGCTGCCACCATCGACCCCAGGACCTGCAGATGCCACGCTATTAGAGCTGGACTCAGTAGAAGGAAAAATTATGTTCTTACCTGTTAATTTTCTTTCCTCTAGATGCAGCAGATGAATCCAGAGACTAGTGGGATAGCACACATCTACCAGCAGGCGGAGATAGAGAACTGATTAACAGGTGGTCCTATGGGTTGGTACTCTCCCTGTATCCTCAGTAGTGCTCCTTGCCCAAGCAGTCAGAACCAGAAAATGGCCAACATGTAAAAAAAAACTTCTTTCCCACAATAAAATGTAAACGCAACAATAGAGAAAACAACTACCAACAATAACAAAACTTCAGAAACCCATGAAACAGAAACAGAGATTCCATAGCCAGAAATGGTGGGGCTTTGGATTCATCTGCTGCGTCTAGAGGAAAGAAAATTAACAGGTAAGAACATTATTTTTCCTTCCTCAGCAATGGCAGCAGATGAATCCAGAGACTAGTGGGATGTAGCAAAGCAATCCTCAATCAGGGTGGGAAGCGAACGCCACTTCTGCAATAACCAAAGCACCAAAAGCAGCCTCTGCACGCACCGCCACATCCAACCGGTAATGCTTAGAAAAAGTATTCTTAAAAGACCAAGTAGCCGCACGACAAATCTCCTCCAAAGAAAAACCTCTGGACACCGCCCAAGAAGTAGCCAGTGCTCGAGTGGAATGAGCATGAAGCTTGGCCGGCAACCGCTTACCTGATGTTAAATAAGCGGAAGCAATGGTCTTCCTGACCCACCGAGCAATGGAAGCTTTGGACGCTGCCATACCCTTGTTGCGGCCCGCGAATAACACAAAGAGGTGATCCGAACGGAGAAAGTTGTTAGTAACGAGGAGATAATGAATAAGCATCCTATGTATATCCAGGAACCTCAGTGAAGAGAATTTCTCCCCCCCAGTCCTCCTTCCGGAAGGCTGGAAGGAAGAGAGATTGGTTAACGTGAAAGATCGACACCACTTTAGGAAGAAACGAGGGGACGGTCCTAACAGACACACTGGAATCTGAAATGCGCAAAAAAGGATCTCTACATGACAACACCTGTAACTCAGACACCCGCCTGGCCGAAGCCATTGCGACAAGAAAAAACGTTTTCAACGTCACATCCTTCAAAGTCGCTGTTGACAAAGGCTCAAAGGGAGGCATTCGTAACCCCCCAAGGACTACTTTAAGACTCCACTCAGGACAGATCTTTTTAAGAGGGGGCGAATATGTTGCACCCCTTTCAGGAATCGAACTACATCAGGTTGGGATGCAAGGGAAGAACGAGCCACCCGACCCCTGTAACAAGCAATAGCGGCCATTTGAACCTTAAGAAAATTATAGGCCAATCCCTTGGTAACTCTATCTTGAAGAAAGGAAAGAATGGCCGATAGCGAAGCCTGGAAGGGCTACAGACCCTGAGTAGCACACCAAGAATCAAAAACCCTCCAGACTCTAGCATACGAGGCAGAAGTAGATTTCTTTATGGCTTGAAGAAGAGTGGAAATAACCTGCTCTGAATTTCCCTTACGTCTCAGCCGTGACCTTTCAAGAGCCAGGCCATATGACCAAAGTGGGACGGATTTTCCATGCAAATTGGACCCTGAGTTAGCAAGTCTGGAGCCACCGGAAATATCAATCGATCGCCCGTCGACAGACGCATAAAGTCCGCATACCACAGACGACGAGGCCAATCCGGAGCCATCTCTGGAAGATCCCACTTCTGAACTAGCAGGTCGAATGCCTGAGAGGAGAGTTCCCATTCTCCGGGATCTAGAAGATTTCTACTGAGAAAGTCCACCTGAACATTTTCTTGTCCCGCAATGTGCGCTGCCGAGAGAAGAGGAAGATGAACTTCCGCCCACTGAAGCAGGACCATCGCCTCGCTGGCCAATTGAGGACTTTGTGTACCTCCTTGACGGTTGACGTAAGCCACTGCCGTTACATTGTCCGAAAAGACCTTCGTCGGACGGTCCTGAATCATGGACTGAAACGCCTGAAGCGCTAGTCTGATCACTCTAACTCCAGTACATTGATCGACCACTGAGCCTCCTCCTGAGACCAGACACCCTGCGCTGAAGATTGAAGGCACTGAGCTCCCCATCCCAGCAGATTGGCATCTGTTGTAACTATGATCCAGTCCGGTGTTGCAAGAGGCAGTCCTTTGAACAGATTGATCTCGCTGAGCCACCAGCGCATGCTGAGCGCTGCTTGAGACATCCACTGAAGACGACGATTGTAGTCCTGAGACACTGGGGACCACCAGGAGAGAAGCGACTGCTGCAACGGTCTCATGTGGAAGCGAGCCCAGGGCACCACCTCCAGAGCCTCCACCACTGATCCCAGAACTTGCACATGATCCCAAACCCTCGGTTTGCGTGACTGGAGTAGCAGGCAAATTTGAGATTGTAATTTGTCTCCTCGGTCCTTGGGTAGAAAAACCTTCCCCAGACTTGTGTCGAACTGTACTACCAGATGCTCCAACGATTCGGAAGGGGTAAGAGAGCTCTTCGGAAAATTGATGACCCACCCCAAAGATTGAAGAGAGATCACCCTTTGGGTCACTGTCAAACTCGCTTGTCTGGAAGACAACCGAATCAACCAGTCGTCCAAGTAAGGATGTACCCGAATCCCTTCCTGGCAAAGGAAAGCCGCCACTACTACCATGACCTTCGAGAACATACATGGAGAGCTGTGGCTAGGCCGAACGGCAAGGCCCGAAACTGATAGTGCCGGCCAAGGATTGCAATGTGAAGATACTTCTGATGCGGCGGCCAGATAGGAATGTGCAGATAAGCCCCCTTGAGATCGAGCGCCGTAAGGAATTCCCCCGACTGAACAGCCGCAATGACCGACCTCACCGTTTCCATCCGTAAATGCCTGACCCGCAGAAAGCGACTGACCTTCTTGAGATCCAAGATCAATCTGACCGAACCCCCCTTTTTGGGCACTATGAAATAAATGGAATATCTGCCCTGTCCCCTTTCCTCCGGAGGAACCGGAATCACGGCCCCAATCTCCAAAAGAACTTGAAGGGTGACCTGTACTGATTCTCGTTTGGCCGCCCCTGTACAAGGGGAGACCAAGAAAGAATCTGCGACGAGAGAGGAAAATTCTAACTTGTAACCTTCTCGAATTATGTCCAATACCCACTGATCAGACGTTATCTTGGACCACTCCGCCAGAAAGGAAGACAGCCGATCCCCTATGGACACGACTGAGGGAGCCAACATCCCACCATTGTGAATTATGTGAGACCGTGGCTCGGGCTGGTTGAGCAGGTTGGGGTTTTGTAGGACGAAAGGAATTATTTTGTGAAAACCTAGGCCTAGAATTATAGGAAGAGCCTTAAGAAGGCGGAAAAGATGGCTTTCCAGGTCGATATCTCTTAACATCCCTGAAGCGATGTCTGGCAGACAAAGCTTACAAAGGGGCTTTAGGTTTATCCTCTGGTAACCTCTGCATTTTGGTATCACCAAAATCTTTAACCAATTTTTCTAAGTCGTCTCCGAATAACAAACAACCCTTGAAAGGAAGCCTCACCAGTCTAAACTTGGAAGACGCATCTGCCACCCAGTGCTGGAGCCACAATGATCTGCGAGAAACAACAGAAAGAGACATTTGTTTCGCCGAAGCACAAATAATATCATAGAGGGCGTCCGCCAAATAAGCTAGACCCATCTCCAAATCAGGGAAGTCAGGTGGAACTGAAACCCCTGTCTCCATCATTTGATCTGCCATACGTTGAGCCCATTGCAAACAAGCCCGCACTGCATATGAACTGCAAACTGCCGCTTGCAGGGTAACCGCCGCTACTTCAAAAGACAGCTTAAGTGAAGACTCAATCTTCCTATCCTGAATGTCTTTGAGCGCTATACCTCCCTCAACCGGCAAGGTAGTCTTCTTGGTAATCGCAGCCACAAAAGCGTCCACCATGGGGTTCTTAAATTTGTCCAGCTCGTCTTGCGAAACAGGATACAACTGGCGCATAGCCTTAGCGACACGGAGACCAGCCTCCGGCGTGTTCCACTGAGCCGAAATAAGCTCTTGCATCACCTCATGAACCGGAAATGTTTTAGCCGGTTTCCTCGTGCCCGCCATAAGAGTATTAGCCAACCCCTGCGCATGAGGATCAGGCTGAGAGATATTAAGGCCCAGAAGCGCCTTGGAAATAAAAGAAGGCATGCAGTAGGATCATCCACCTCCCTAGCTAGCGCATCCTCAAACTCCAAATCCGCCACCTCACCGTCCTCCAGTGAGTCTGGGAGAGCAAGAGATAAGGCGGAGTCAGACGGAGGGCCCCCTGTCCATAGGCGCTATCCTGCGCTTTTTCACCGCCTAAGACTCCAGAGGAGATCTAATGGCATGAAGCACGGGAACCTGGTCTACATCACCTGCCCGTTGCTGTGCAGACAGAGCTCTGCATCAAAAATGCCTTATGCATCAACGTAACAAAATCAGGGGAAAAGGCCATTGAATTTGCAGGAGCCTGCATCGAAAGAATCTGCTCCTGACCAGAAACCTGCCCCGCAACAGAAGCAGAGGAAGAACAACAGCTGACTGTCTGCCCAGCCGCCGAAGTGCACTGAAGCGGAACGGAAGCAGCCGCGAGTGCAGGAGAAGCAGGCCGGCCTTCTATCACGTGGGAAACAACCGATCGCTCAGGTGCGAGCTGAATTTCTTCACCCACGGCGTCTGCGCACCCCGCCGAACAGAGGCCCGATGGTGTTCTCTGCTTCCCACAGTGGGAACACCTTTTAACTGCCTCTGCCGCCATTTCCCTTAAACGAACCGTCGAGCAAATCAAAATCGGCAGCCAACAAAACAAAACCTCTCAGCCACACTGAAGCAACCAATCCGGCCAACCAAAAGAGTAAGCAGAAAAAGAGCCAGAAAATAAATCTTTCTTACCCCAGTCCACCTTTGTTAAGGTTGGTAGTTGCAAACTGGAATGGACAGAAAAGCACAATCCAGTTGCAGCACTCTGGCTTCAACCCTTTTTTTTTTTTTTTTTTGTAAAGGGAAAGAAGAAAAAATAAAGAACCAGGAATAACCTCAATCCCAAAGGAGAGGAGGGTGGAGTAGGGACCTGGGGGGGCCCAGGTGTACCTCCCAAAGTTGGCACCGCTAAGCCAAACACCCCTATCTACCTGAAGAGAATAATCTCAACAGAAGAAGAAATAATATTCCAGCCAAAATTCAGGAGCTAGTGGAAAAGCGACCATCACCTGCTGGGAGATAGAGAATACTGAGGATACAGGGAGAGTACCAACCAATAGGACCACCTGTTAATCAGTTCTCTATCTCCGCCTGCTGGTAGATGTGTGCTATCCCACTAGTCTCTGGATTCATCTGCTGCCGTTGCTGAGGAAGGTCCAATATCTACTTCTGAAGCTTCTGTCTGCGTGACTTTGGAAGAAAAACATTGTCTTTGGTCATACTGAACAAAACTCCAAGGTACTCCAAGCACTGGGTCAGCTCTAACAGTCTTACTGAAATTGACGATCCATCCCAAGTACTGCTGAAGTTGGACCAATCTCACGACTGCCAGTTTGCCCTCCTCCTTGAAGGGACCCTGATTAGCCAATAGTCCACATATGAGTGTACTAGGATCCCTGCCTTGCAAAGGTGCCCTACCACCACCATTACCTTGGTAAAGGTGCAAGGCACCATTGCCAGACTGAAGGGGAGAGTGGAGAATTAGAAATGCTGCTTCAGCACATGGAACTGCAAGTACCTCCTGTGATCTGGAAATGTGGCGATGTGCTTATCAAATCAAGGGAGGCATAAAATTCCCCCGGCACCAAAGCCGCTATGATAGAAGTGCAGCACTGAATGACTTGAGGTCCAGAATTGGCCTCCAGTCATCTGAACCTTTCTTTGGCCCTATGAAGAATATGGAATATCTGCCCAAGACTGTTTCTTTGTTCAAAACTGGCTCTATGATTTGAAGATCTAGAAGCCTCTGCACTGTTGCCTGGAACCTGGGTTCTCTCCAGCTGGCTAGCCAGAGAATCTACAAAGAGGTCCGGAAGGGAGAGAGGGGGCACAGAACTCATTGTATAACCTTCTTGAACAATCTCCATGACCCAATGATCTGCACTTATCTATGCCCAGAACAACCAATAAGCTGACAGGCTGCCCTCAATCTGGGAGGGGGAGGGCAATGATCTGGCTCATTATGCTTTTTTGGCAGCTGGAGAGGGGCGAGACCCAGAGGCTTGCTGCCTTCTGCCTGCACTGAATCTCGTCATGACCCCTGAAAGGACTTCCCATATAAGAATGTGATGCATGCTGAAGACTGTTCCCTAGCACTGTTGCCACCATCGCACCTAAGGCAGATGCCAAGGACCCCTGGCAGTTTAACCCTTTATTTGGCATTGTTGCTCAGAAGCAACATGCATCTTCTATGGCTCTTATAAGAAATCATGTTCTCCACAAACAGTACTTCATAACATATTCATTTATAATTTTTACTTATTCATTGGTCTTCAGAAGTGCCAGTATTAGCCAATTGGTTTGAGTGGCCAAATACTATGTGGCACTAGCCTCCTCATCAGACCGTTATCTAATATAATAAACCCTAAACCGCGCATGTGCACTCCCACCTGCGTGCTCCCATTTTCTGTGAGCTGTAGGGCACCGCAGGTAGGAGTGCGCATGCACGCGAATCTGTCTCTCTTTCCCCCGAGGCGGATGTCGGCCGCGGTGGCCATTTTCTCCTCCCATTGCCTGCCAGTCTCAACCATGAACCCCCCCCCATCTCCATTGACTGTCCAGCCTCACACCTGGCATCCCCTCTCTCCCTTGCCTGATAGCTCACCTGCCCCGCCTTCCTCTTCCTGCCAGTCTCAACCGGGCTCACTCCTCCCCCCTAGCAGCCCTGAACCTGTTCTCCGTTCCCCGTCGCCTCCGTCACCGCTCAACACTCTTCAACAAGATGGCTAGCTGGTGGAGAGCGATGATGTCGGCCGCCACGGCTGCAGGCCGCCGTGGCAGTTGGCGGCTGCCACGAAACCGTAGCCAGTGTAGATGGCTGAAGCCCCAATAAATAAATATGACAGTGTCACACTCAAGCATTCAAAAATGACAAAACGGTGCCCAGGGCTCTTGGAAGTCACTGCTACTTCCATGGTTGCCATTGTGAGTGGCATCAAAGGAGTCAATAATTGGTACTAACTACAGAGTCTTCATTCGCATCCGAGTGTGACCAAATCACAAAAATGCAGAAACGTCTCCAGTCAAAGGAATGTTCTGTGGTTACACAATGACTGACTCACAGTGTCTGTTCATGCTTATCTTTCACTTGAGTGTTTTTTTCTTCAATACACAGCTTCAGGAATGGATATTATTATCTAATATAATAAAAAAACTCTAAGCGCGCATGCGCACTCCCACCTGCGTGTTCCATTTTCCATGTGCTGTAGAGCACCGCAGGTAGGAGCGCGCATGCGCGCAAATCTCTCTCTCTCTCCCCCGAGCCAGAGCCAGTGTAGATGGCTGAAGCTTGGCTTTGGAGGACGAGGAGGAGCTGCGAGAGCTCCGCAGAGGCAGGAGGTGATGGATTTTAAAGTCGAGGGATTTTGAGGCATAGAGGCTTTGGAAAAAAAAGATTTAAAATTCAAGATTGACGCCACCAGCAAATTCCCACAAAAAATGGCCTGAGGGGCTCCCCTGAAGTTCAAAAATTACAGGAAGAGGGGTTTTGGAGGAGGGGTACACTAGCTCTGGCCCCAGAAAACCTCAAAATACACTTTCAGAACAAACCCAACCCACCCACCCCACCCCTGATTTTCTCCGTAGGCCAGGGGTGTCAAACTCAATCACGTTAAGGGGCCGAAATCTAACACACAGGCTCATGGGCAAAATTTTTTATTAAGATACTTAAGTCTTAGTAGAAGTATACTGTAGATCCTTCCTCACCCTGAGACACCATTCCCGTGATTCACCTGGTTATTTTCACTTCATAGATGTTACCATACTTAATCCCAACTTTATTCAAATAGTCATTCTAGGCATAAGCAGTGGAACACTTTTTTTTTGCCGAAGACCCCATCCCCATAATAGTACTAACTGTAATGCCATTTTTTCCATTCATTTTTCATATATACACACAATATAATCTTATTAACACCACAGATTACAAAACTTTCAGAACAGAAATAAAAACCCTGCTATTCAAGAAATCCATGAAGACTAACACCATATGAAACATTTCAATTCTCTGAAGCAACCTGCTCTTCTCTACTCTGTAACACCTCTGGATATGTCCAGAAATCCTCTTCTGTAATCCGCCTTGAACCGCAAGGTAATGGCGGGAAAAAAAAAATCACTAATGTAAAGTAATAATGGTTAAGCATAAAATTAAACTTCCCAAAGCTTCTCAACATTCATTCCTACCAGAACACAGATAACCCCTATGCAAATACGGGACCACAAACTAAAAGTACTAATATATACAAACAAAACCCTAAGATTCAAGACTCTGCATGCAATACAACCTCAGAGAAATAGAAACAAATTCATTTCTTCCTGAACAGTGCAAAATAGAGACAGACAGCAGATGTAAATCATCAACATTGACACAATTCAATCACTAAATTGAAAATAAAATTGTTTCCCCTACCTTTGTTGTATGCTGATTTTGTTTTTCAAATCATTTTTTCCCAGTCTCTGGCTGCACTTCCTTCTGTCTGTGCTCTTAACTGTGTATCCAGGGCCACCTTATCCATTTGCTGTTTTTCTCTCCTTCACTTTCTGTCATATATCCATCTTTGAATGTAACAAAAAACTGACTTCAATAGGAAAAGGTCTATGAAGTGTGATCATCAATTTAAATATATAAAATGCTCAGACGTGAAACTCTGAAGGGAAGGCTACTAAACCTCCCTAAAAAGAGCTCACCTTCCAGTCATTGCAACTTCATAAATCCATGATCACACTTTAAAACTCTAAGACCAATTTGTAAAATTTAAAGTGCTTATAATTCTTCAAATGTATTGAGAGTGATAGCGTCTCTTCTTTAACAAAAAACAGCCAAACTCAAAAGCTATCACTCTCAATATATTTGAAGAATTATAATCACTTTAAATTTTACAAATTGGTCTTAGAGTTTTAAAGTGTGATCATGGATTTATGAAGTTACAATGATTGGAAGGTGAGCTCTTTTTAGGGAGGTTTAGTAGCCTTCCCTTCAGAGTTTCATGTCTCTGAGCATTTTATATATTTAAATTGATCACACTTTATAGACCTTTTCCTATTGAAGTCAGTTTTTTGTTGCATTCAAAGTTCTTTTCTGGCTTCTTCTTTAATATATTAATAACCCTGATCTACTCATAAGAATACATTAGCTTTTAACATTCAACTTTCTTCCATTTTTCTGTTTTTCTCAAAATCTATCTACTTTTCCCATCTAGCCATGTATACCATCTCCTCTCCCTCTTTCTTCTCCCCTATTCTCATCTATCAATAAGAAGCATTTCTTCTTATCTCTTCCCTGCCGCACCCATTGATGTGCACCATCTCATCCCTATCCCATTGTCAGACAACTCTGTCTTCCCCCCCCTCATATGGGCTGGCATCTTTCTCCTCTCCTTCCCATAGCCTGGAATCTCTCTCCTCTTCCAAAGGTCTAGCATCTCTTTCCTTCCCTCCCTCTTTCCAAGGTCTAACATCTCTCTCCTTTCTGCGGTCTGGCATCTCTCCTCCCTGCAGTCTGGCATCTCTCTCTCCCCTCCTTCCCTTCCATTCTGTGCTCTGGCATCTCTCTCTCTCCTTCCCATTCCAGTGATCCGACATCTCTCTCGTCCCTCCTTCCATCACCCTTCTACAGAATCTGACATCTCTCCCTTTGAGTCATCTCTCCTCCCTCCCAGTGTAACATTTCTCCCTCCTTCCTCTCCACCACTATCGTGTCCAACAATTCTCCCTCTTCCCCATGTATACCATCTCTCTTTCCCTCCCACCCCATACACCTATGTCCAAGAAATTTCTTTTTCTCTTCCCTCACCCACCGGCAGCATCTCTCTCTCCTTTCCTAACCCCAGCCCGTGCAGCCTCTGTCCTTCCCAACCTCCTCCCAGCCTATGCAGCATCTGTCCTTGCTTTCTCAACCCCCTTACACCCGCAGCATGTCCTTCCCAAATTCCCAACCCCAGCCCTCCCCTCTCAGCTGGATCCTATGGAGAGTGGATGCAAAGCCAACCTCCCGCCGTCGCCTTGCCCCTGAAGTGTCTTTCTGCAGCCCTTCCTCTTACCATGTAGGCAAAAAGAACACTTCTGGAGCAGGGCGACGGCTGCCCAAAGATTTTAAATTTCAGCGGCAGGAAAGTGGGGGAGTTGGGACTCAAGGAGGTTCCTGGGGAGTGTAGTGTCAGGCACAGTCACCGTGAGCAGCATAAAATGGCCAGGCGTGCCAAATTTGACCCACAGGCCCTGTGTTTGACACATGTGCCATAGGCTATAATAGCTTTACTCACTGTGCAATGTGGTACTTGCCTACCTCAGCTCAGAAATGCAGCTGGAACAAATGAAGGAGAATTCTGCCTCACAGGTTCACTCTATGAATTTGGTCTTTGGGCTGCCAGTCAGAAAAATGTCAGATTGAGCCTCAAACCCCAGAAAATCTCATGCCGAGACTGGGGGAGGACCACAAAGCTGGCCCACTATTAAGCCCAGCTAGGTCTGTGCTCAAACTCCTGATAAATCAGGGATGCGAGAAGCTCCTCACGGGACGGCCCCAAACTCCAAAAATATTATAGCAGGTAGGCTAGCCAGGTGTCTCCGAGAGCTGATCCTGCAAGCAGTAGACTTCGCCACGCGAGTCTGTGTCTTCTCCCAGGCAGAGGTTCCATCAAGTCAGAACCTCTGAGCACAGAGCCTCAAACATAAAACAGACAAAAAACAAAAATAATAAAACCACAGAGCAAATCATGTTCATGTGTTAATATATTATGTATGTTTATTTTGCAAGCCACCTAGAAATAGGCAGGATATAAATTTTTAAAATAAACTTGCTAGCAGAAGAAAAACTCAAGAAAATTTCGTTTTATCATTTCTCTGGGAGATATTGAGGAAATTTTTGGAAAGTTTATTAAACGTAAATTATTACTTCTATCATGATTTTCTAGTTTCCTTCTCAATAAAATATTATCTTTAACCACTAAATCTTGATTTTGTTTTAATGTTGTAACTTCTTTTTCTATTTTTTGAATATCCAATTTATGCACAATAAGTTCATTTTTTAATGTATTAGTCTCTTCTTTGTTAATATTCATTTCTTTTTCCAAAGCTTTTATTTGGGGAGTAAAAGATTTCCCAAAATTCACAACTAAGTCCCAAATTGTTTAAATGTTATTTCCTGAGGTTTAATAGGTTCAAAAGAAGAGCTTAGCATAGTTATTGGAGGAATAGCTGGTATTTTCACCTCGGAAAAGACTCTCTTCTCCCCTCCTTGTGATGTTCCAGCCACAGCTTCATCTCCGGGAGAAAATTCAAACCGGGAGGTCTTCAATGGCATGCTCACCGAACATTCAGCCTCAGGAGTCGAGAGCACTTCCTCTCCGGGTGTGTTCTCTTTTCGCGGTGAGCTGGCTCTCTGTGGTATAGGCTGCGTGGGAGGCACTCTTGCGTCAGGGCTAAGGGTGACATCAAGCCCAGGAACAAATGCTGCCGCGTTACTCTCCGGCACCATGTTCAACGGGCAACTTCCTGACGGTAAGGGTTCCGGCTGCAATCTTGTAAGCATCTCGTCAATCATCAGAGGGGGGAGCTTCTGAGCGTCGGGAGGCTCCACCGACGCTTTTGTCCCATCTCTTCGGCATCCGCTTAAGTTCCAAATCGTTAGGTAAGGAAAAAACTGCGAGGTAGTCAGAAGCATTCAGGCATCCGTGGCCATCTTGGATCGAGACTCTGCAAATTCCAGAGGAATCCCTGCCCCTGCTTACATGGGCATATTATTTGCCAATTTTGCAGCACAATTAAGAGGCAGAAGTAAACCTACAAAGACAATCTTCATTAGATATATCTACAGTGTTGGAAACTTCGGACCAAGAGTTAGTTACTCCTGCTACTTTGTTAATTACAATGGCTCTATCTCCAGATAGAGATTGGCTGTTGAATATGTTCTTCAAGAATAGGAGGAAAGAATTCCTGGGATTGAATATTCAAATATTTCCCGATGTCTCAAAGGAAACTCAAAAAAGACGTTGTCAGTTTCTTTTGTTAAAACCTGGGGTGATTCAGATCGGAGGAATTTTTTTCCTCCGATATCCTTGTATAATTCATTTAAATATGTTTTTCTTGATCCGAGCCATTTGACATCATTTATATCTCAAAAACGAGCAGAAAAAGAAGGAACTACAACAATAACCACTCATGAATAAATTTTGGGTTCCTGATTTAGCAGCAGACATTTAAGTTTCATTATAACTTTATTTTTCCTGAAATGTTGTTACTCAGCAATTCTTGGATCTGTTGGTGGACTTGAGTGTGATTATAACTATGCTTTTTTTTTCCACTTAGTATGGTATCCTTATTGTCTGTTCAATGAACTAGGCCTTTTTTATTGGTTAACCACACTATCTGTACAAGATTAATATGCTTGGATGTTTATGGAAAATTGAATAAATATATAATTTAAAAAAAAAAAGCAGAAGAAAAACTGAGGGGCAAAAGCAGCTCTCTGGGAAGGAGGGGGGAAGTTGAAAGATGACTGATATCATCCTGCAAGCAATTTGCAGGTTCATATAGCTAACCCTAGCGTGCAGAACTACTAGACACATTACACTAGAAATCACATATAGAGCCTTCCATTTCTATCTGGTTTTGTTACAACCTTCACAAGGATTCAATTGCCTATGTTTTTATATCATCTGAAAAGGTAACTGGATTTTTTCAGACATGGGTATAGAAGAAAATCTAAACTGTGTGGCCCTCAACAAGCCTAAGTCCTCCAGGCTATAATCAAGGTACAGAATTATAGTGGGAGCCTGACTTGAAGGTTAAAATTCAGGAGCATGGAAAAAAATCCATCCATCCATCTGCTGGAGATAAGATTATACTGGAGAGGTATGGAGCATGCTATCTGAGGTATCAGCTCACTACTTTGCTGTTCTTTATCTCCGCCTGCTGGTGGATGGACTTAATCCATGTGTCTGGATTCATCTGCAG
Organism: Geotrypetes seraphini; assembly: GCF_902459505.1. Lineage (NCBI taxonomy): Eukaryota > Metazoa > Chordata > Amphibia > Gymnophiona > Dermophiidae > Geotrypetes > Geotrypetes seraphini. The sequence continues at coordinate 226,563,758 of NC_047085.1, forward strand.
CTGATGGCAGGGAACAGGAAAATAAGTGTCTATTAAATGTTGGAAATGTTCCTTGATGCCAGCAACAATGCATAAATCTGTTGCAGTAATAGAAAGACGCCTCAGCAGCTGGGTACGTTGCAGATGGTAGGAGTCTGATCAGCAAACAAGACTCTTGTTGCCACAAAGGCAGACAAGACACAAATATAATTTAACAGTAGTTCATTTAAATCCAAAAGCAGTTTCTACATTTTTTTTTAAACCATTGAATTCGAAGATCACATGATGCACTGAGCCAAGGCAGAAGCAGGCTGTCTGAGCTCCCGGGCCCCGAGTCCTGAAGCGCCCTGTTACTAGCCTTTGGAGGTGAGCTGGGAGACAGCGCTTTGCAGCGCTTGCTGTGCACAATATATGGACAGATTTCTGTACTCTCCTGCGTCGCCAATGTCCACCCGCACTCAAAAAAAGGATCGGGACCACCCGCAGCACGGCGCTGACAAAATGGCGCCGGTCACCTCCACAGCCGCGATTCAGCAAATAGCGCCGGAGGCGCTGACGGCCCTTACTCAAGCAGTAACAGTGGCAATGCAGCCCAGCATAGAAAAACTTTCTGAACAGCTCCAAAAGCTTGAAAATCTACTTATGGAGACTACTAGCCGCAACGCAGCACTGGAGACTCGGGTTTCCAGCGTCGAAGATACACAGCAGACACATGACACCACGTTACAGGAACTGCAGGCTCTGACTCAAAAACAAGCAGAAAGACTGGATGATCTTGAAAATAGATCCAGAAGATCTAACTTACGTTTTTTGGAGATTCCGGAAACAGTAACCGGTCCTAAGCTCCTGCAGGTGCTGGAGGCCTGGCTGACCAGTTCCTTTCCCTTGAAGGAGGGCCTGGGGCCTATTCGACTGGAGAGAGCACACCGGCTAGGCCGAGAACAAGCAAGAGAGGTGAGGCCTCTCATGGTAATAGCCAAACTTTTAAACTATAACCATAAAGTGGAAATCTTGCGCAAATATAAACAACTTCGGGAGACTTTAGCATTTGAGGAGTCTGAGGTGCGCATTTTCCAGGATTACTCTGTGGCCTAATGGAGCGCAGGAAGCAATTCTACCCACTTTGCTCCTCTTTGGCTGAAAAAAAAATACGCTTTCTCTTTTTATATCCAGCCACTTTGAAAATTTACCATCAGGGACACTGGCAGGTATTTGAGGCTGTGGCTGAGGCGGCCCTTTATGTGAACACTCAGGTGTTGCCCCAGTCGGACCTTACATGAAAGAGCACATGGTGTGCTTCCTTGTTTGTCACATGCTCCTGTGTGCCTGTGGCATTATGGATGCACCGGGCTCTCCTGGTTTGGGGGAAGCCTGGATCTCAGATAATATGGCTGTTACTTGCTATTCTGGTTTAAGATTGTTTACAATTTTGTGTTTTTTCCTGTTCTAGTTCAGAAATTGATATACTGTATATCTGAGCTCATCCTAACGTTCATTTGCTCTGCAGACTGCTCTTATGACTATTGTATTTACTGTATGGGAACTCGGGGCCCGGAGTGTCATTGTTTTGTGATCTTTCACACCTTTGGGACCGCCTAGGGCGAACCTGAGGCTGTGACCACAACCATGCAATTGGAGAGAAGGTTGGGAAGGGAGGGGGGGTTGGGGTTCCAGGGGGGGGAGAGTCCTTGGTCTACGTGGTTGCTGCTGGTATTCTTTCGATTATTGGGAAGAGTGGGCTCAGACCCTGCTGCGAGACTCATGCACCTGACATTTACCATGGTACTGGTGCTGCTCGGGCAGGTCCTGAGCGTCATGTGGCTGCCCTGGGTTTGGCTGGGAACCCGGGGTGGATTTTTTCCGCACTTAGCATTTTATATGTTTGTACTAGCCCCTTTTATACCTGCTGGCTAACACTTTGAGAATAGTATCCTGGAATGTTTTGGGCATTACCTCTCCCATAAAACGAACAAAAATTTTAACATAGCTCAAACGACATAATGTCGACATAGCCTGTCTGCAAGAAACCCGACTTACAGACTTGGAACATCAGAAATTGAGGAGGTCCTGGGTAGCCGCAGTGCATGCAGCATCTTCAACTCATAAGCGGGCAGGGGTGGCGATACTGATTAGTAAGACATTGCCTTACACTGCGAAAGTAGTAGCCTCGGACCCACAGGGCTGCTACCTCTTGCTGCAGTTGTCAGTAGGCACATATTCCTTTTACTTGATGAATGTATATGCATCTAATACCTATGACCATTCCTTCTTTGAGGGTCAACTGACATGCTTCTTGGGCGGGTTACTGATCCGGTATACATTGCAGGGGATTTCAATCAGGTGTTTGACCCGACTTGTGATCATTCTCAGCCGGGACTTGATGCGAGTATATCTCATACCAGAGGCATGCCCTATCTTTGCGCCACTTTAGATCTGGTGGACCCGTGGAGAATTCTCCACACCACTGAACGGGATTACACACACCGCTCCAGAGCACATAACACACAATCTAGGATAGATTACATCCTTACCTCGCACAGAGCATTTCTAAATGTGGATGCAGCGGTAATAGGCCCGGCGGTGATTTCAGATTACGCGATGATCTGGCTAGATGTGAATGCGGGCTTCGGTTTACGCGGACCTGTACGTTGGCGCTTTCCTAGTTATCTATTTTCTGATGACCATTTCAAAACATACCTAACGACTAAATGGGGTGAATTCCTAGACTTTAATGGTCAGCATAGCAATGATCCGACACTGTTTTGGAGCACGGCTAAGGTAGTGCTCAGAGGAGATTGTATAGCTTATGTAATAGCGCATAATCGCCGTTTGTCCCGGGGAATACTGCGGTTGGAAAAAGAACTAGCAAGCGCTAAGCGTCAGTATACCTTGTTCCCGACCCGCCACGCTAGGGAACACTTAGCTTCCGTGGAAACGACCCTCAACTCCTATATACATGAGCGCATGGTGGTTCAGTATTCCTCATAACAAAGCAGCAGGATCCACCAAACAGGCCTAGCGGCACATAACTCCCTCCTCACATCCGTTAGATCCAGTTTGAGGGCGTCCACAGGGTTAAAACCTATGGAGTAAAGGCAAAAGAGAAAGAAACAAACCACCAAGGGCAGGGCTCTGGATTCATCTGCTGTGAGTAAAGGAACAAACATCATGTTACTTTCCTTGTCATCAGCAGCAGATGAATTGAGACAAGTTGGATGTCACAAAGCAGTCCATATTAGGGTGGAACATAAAGCAGCACATGGCCAGAAAGTCCACTAAGACTGGAGGACCTCCATGACCCCAAAATATGAAGGACTGGCCAAAAGAGATGAGCTGTGAGAGAAGGAGAAAGAGAAAGGAGAAAAGGGGAAAGAGAGAAAATGAGAAAAGGGGAAAGAGAAAAAGAGAGAAGGGGAAAGAGAGAAAAAGAGAGACCCAAAGGGCGCTAGAAATGGCTGTACAGACTGCTGTGGTTGACAGCTCTCTACTGGTTAGTCCAGTGGTTGCTCAACATCTTGCGAGAGTTGCATCAAGCAGGCAGTCAATGGAGCACTAGATCCAGAAACAGGAGAGCATGTCAGCTAAATACATAGAGCAGGGCACTACCACCAGAGGGGAGAAGCAACCAGCCGGTATTCAGACTAGCTAGAGAAGTGATAAGCTGGCATCCAGACTAGAGAATGACATGGGGTCACTTCCGCCAAATGACAAGATTCAAATATATAAAAGTCTGATTGTGCAGACATGGAAAGCTAACCCATTCTCATCCCACGCCAGGGGACAGAGAAGTGAGCCTTCAGTGTCAGGAACACATCATAAAACCCGACTAGACCAAGATGGAACAGCCAGAAATAATCAAAGGCAGGGGAGCCCAGGACACACAGAGCAAAAGATGACCCTAAGGCCAGAGGGAGAGCCACTCAGCAGGGCAGGACCAGAGCCGAGGCAGAGAAACAAACCAAAGAAGGGAAGGAAACCATTGCCAGACAGCCGAAGCTGCACTGCCTAGCTACTAGGTCCCCCTTGGGTCCTGCGTGACTGGCAAAAAAAGGACTTGCCAGAGCCTAACCAGAAAAGAAATGGCCAATGCCGGACACCCACAGCAGAGCAGCAACCCCACAGACCCACCAAGGCCAGAGGTCATGAACTCTAGCACCAACCCAAGGCAAGGCTCAACGGTTTACTATCCAGTGTATTCAAGTGAGACCAGAAGCTCTTCCAAGGAGACCATCTATGAAACATTAAAATGTACAGCACTGCATATGACTATCAGCGCTATAGAAGTGATAAATAGTAGTAGTAGTAGTACTACCCAGAAACAGAGAGAGAAGGGTCTGAATCCAAAACGGAACTGTCAGAAGTCCAGCATGGAGAAAATTCCCCCCTCCCCTTTCTTTCAACCCTTGCCAGTACAGCTAGTCATCAGACCAACAAGTGAGGCAGATATCACATGGGATCACAAGAGATCTCCTAGGAGTTTCGTCAGCCGTAAGCCTGAAGTCATTATGCCATTGTATAGATCCATGGTGAGACCCCATCTGGAATACTGTGTACAATTCTGGAGGCCTCATTACCGCAAGGATGTGCTGAGCCTTGAGTCAGTCCAGCGAATGGCCACCCGGATGGTCTCGGGACTCGAGGATCTCCCGTATGAGGAACGGCTGGATAAATTGCAGCTATACTCACTCGAGGAACACAGAGAGAGGAGAGACATGATCGAGACGTTCAAATATCTCACGGGCCGTATCGAGGTAAAAGAAGATATCTTCCTTCTCAAAGGTCCAACGACAACAAGAGGACATCCATGGAAAATCAGGGGCGGGAAATTGCACGGTGACACCAGGAAATACTTTTTCACCGAAAGAGTGGTTGATCGCTGGAATAATCTTCCACTTCAGGTGATCGAGGCAAGCAGCGTGCCTGATTTTAAGAAGAAATGGGATCGTCACGTGGGATCTCTTCACAGAGATAAGTAGGGGAGGGTCATTAGGGTGAGCAGACTAGATGGGCCGTGGCCTTATCTGCGGTCTATTTCTATGTTTCTATGTTTCTAAACTCTGTTCATTCAAAAGGCCAAGTTGGGAGAAATTGAGCAGTACTGAGAAAGCTAAAAGGTCCCCTCCACTGACACCAGGGAGAAATGACCAAGACATCGGAGGAAAAAACCTGGTCTGCTGCCTCCTGTACAACAACTCCAGCCCAATTCGCAAGAAGTGGAAGTACGGCACAGCACTATGCTGAAGAAGAATGAATAGAAGGATGCCGAGAGCATGGAAAATAAAAACTGACTATTCCCAAGAAAGGGCTGCCAGTCTGTCTGCCAACCCATCTCCTTCACTGTCCGCCATAATGTCTGACTGGTACCAGAAGGAAACAGAGACTCCCGACGCAGTGAGAATATTTGGGACACAGTCCAGACTCTGCTCTCTATTTCCCACGATGAGAGCAGTCAAGCTATGTTGTCCTCAAACAATAGTTCCTACCAAAAATGCAGATCAGCAAGAACACGCACTGTTCACGCCTCAAGGTTCTGTCTTTTTTTTTTTTTTTGGGGGGGGGGGGGTTTGCGCTAGCATTAAAAGAAAACCCTGAGGCACGAGAAGCCAACAACAACTGGGAAGGACTTGCGCTCAAACACTGAACCACCACTGAACAGAACTGCAGCCGCAAGACCCGCCAACACCAATTTTTTTTTTAAACTGCTGTTCACAAAGTGAACCACCATCCGAACAGGGGGGAAAACAAAGGAAGCCCTTGATGCTTGACCACCCCCCAACCGTCGGCGACAAGAAACAAACACCAAAAATTCAAGGCTGTCCTGCAAATCGTTTAGGGAGACAAATAAAGGCGCTGACACAGGCAGGGCCAAATACACATGCCCTAGAACAGTGTTTCTCAACAAGTGGCACGCGTACTGTTCTGGATACTTGGGCTGCTTGTTGGGAATACATGACCTGGCCACTCTGGAGAATATGCCCTGCCCATCAGTAAAAGCTGCTGCTGCCGAGAATCATTTGCCTGCCCATCTGCGCCCTCCCTCCCTGAAGCCACTGCTGGGGATACCCTCCCACCGAAGCCGACCCAATTACATGATGGAGCCGCAGTCGCTCCCTTCACCCCAGCGAACTATGTGCAGGGATGCGACTCACACACTGCACACAAGTAGCTGACGCAGAAACCTCCTCTCCGATGCCAGAGGGAAGGCTTGTGGACCAGTCACGTGCAGCTTGTGAATCACTGCTCGCACCATCCCTACATGGATTTCACTGGGGTGCAGGTAGGCCGGGAGGAAGAGAGGGATCCCCGGGGGGCAGGCAAGCAGGCAGGGATCTCCAGCATACAACTTAATTTTGGGGCAAAGGCTGGAAGGCAGGGGGGGGCACAAACTCGACACAAAAGGAAGGGAGGAAGGGGGCAATAACTTAGGACATAGGAAGGGGGGAATAGAAAGGGAGAATTGTTGGGCATGAGTTTGTGAGTGACAGATGGTGCACATGGGGAAAGGAAGAAAGGAAAATTGGGCAGAGAGGAGTGAGGTAGAGATGCATGGGGGATGAGAGGAGAAATGTTGGATATGGTGGTGGAGAGGAAATAGAGGGACAGATTGAAGGGGATGCAAGGGGCAGGAATGTTGGACATAGTGATTAAGGGAGAGATGTGGCATGGTGCTAGAGAGGGATGACAGAAGGAGGCTGGTGGGCAGTGGTGAAAAATTATGTTCTTACCTGTTAATGCGACACGCTTCCCTCATAACCTGCAAAGGTAACCACTAGTACCCAATGGGAAGAACACACCAGCCTTTGGACACTCCATCCCGTAAGAAGAAGAACATGTGACCCAGGGAAGCCTGAAAAGAAGAAATGCCCTGCTGATCACACCAGGAAAACAATGACTGTCCAGACCCTGGTACACGCCGCCGACGTAAACCTCGTCTCGGTCTAGAGAAGATTAGCAACTACCTGCTCAGAATATGCTGTATGCCTGAACTGCAACTAGCCAACAACTAGGCAGGAAAATCAAATGCGAAGCATCAATGATTGCGAATGGGACCCTGCGGCAGTCAGTCTATCGTGACTGAAGCCAGAGAGACGCCTATACTCCTTAGTACCAGCTCTCGCTTCTTAAACCCTTAACTCTTGTGAAGCCTTGAAATACCAAACACGATCCCCACCCTAATGTCTCAGCACTCCCCATTTACCTTCTTTTTTTACTAATTTTACTTCGATGTATTTTAAAAAACTTCCCCTCCCCAACTTCCTTTTTGTTCCATGTACGTCAATGTGAATCCGTCTAGTATTTTTAATATTTGATAAAATATTGTTTTTATTTACCTATTTTATTGCTTTCTTCAATCTTATATTGTACACCGTTTAGACACTTGTTTTGATAGACAGTATATCAAAAATAAAGAAACCTGAACTTGAACCTTAAACTAGAAAATCTCCCTTACTAGCCCCAACAGATCTGCCTACCACAGACAGCGTTGCCCATCCAGATCCACCAAGACTACGGACTCCAGACCCCATGTAATGCAAAGCAACACCTGGCCAATCATCAACTATGGGAGAAACAACATATCGAAGCCATACCAGAGGCAATGGAAGAACTAATGTGTCCACCTCCTCGTAATCCCTGTTTCAAGTGTCCGTTGATAAAACTTTGCCAGCTTGGCAGTGGAAGCCAAGGACAGGAGAATGACTGCCATGCAACTGCACGCCTAAACAATGAGCTGGAACGCCCCTGTATAGTTCCCACTCTCCAGGAGCTAGCTGAGTTCTAATGAGGAAATCCGCTTGAACAATGGCCTGTCCTGTAACGTGAGCCCCCAACAGAAGCGGAAGACAAATCTCGGCCCAAAAAAGAAGAATCCACTCCACCTGAGTGAAATGAGAGCTCTTCACATCCCCTAGGGCCTAGGCTGTCGACTCATGCCATATCCTTAACCTTGACCAAAAGAACCCGAGTCATACTGCCCCTGATCAACGCCCAAAACTCCGACAGAGCCCACCAGGTGTCCAGAAGGCCAGAAGAGAGATAGACCCCAGAGCCGTCTCCCGAGACAATGAGCCCTACGCTGAGAACTGGAGGCACCAAGCACTCCCAGCCTTCCGACTGGCATCCATAATGATCACCAACCAGCCTGGGGTTGCAAAGGCAGTCCCCTGTACAGACTGACATCAATCAGCCACCACTCCATGCTGAAGAAGACTTGAGGATGCCCTCCTAACCAGCAACTGAAATTCTGAGATACCAGCAACCATTGGGAGAGGAGAGACCAGAGAAGCAACCTCATAAGAAAGCGCGCCCCAGACACTACTACCGGCACCACCACCTCCATGAAGCCCAAAACTTGGACATAACCCCTATTCTTATGGAATCTGGAGCATGACGCACACCTGAGATTGCAACCTTCCAGCCCCAGACCTAGGGCAAAAACAGCTTTTCATGAACAGTTGTGGACAGCATTTACCAATGCTCCAATGACCGAGAAAGAATCTGTGAACTTCTCAGAAAATAGCAGACCTCGCCTAAGGAATGATGTAGGGGAAAGACCTCTGGGTAACCCACAAACCCACTGGACGGGTAAAGATCACGTCAACAATCCAACCAAGTAGATGAGGTCCCAACACCCTTCATCCAAAGAAAACTGTCACCATCACCTTGGAAAAGGCGCATAAAGGCGCAGTCAATACGAAGGGCAGAGTCCGAAACTGAAAAGGTTGACCCAGAATCACAAAACACAGATACCGCCGGTGCGGAGGATATGGGAACAAGTAAGTACGCCTTCTTGAGAATGAGGGTCTCGAACAAGCCGCCCATCCGAACTGCGGCAACAACCAATGTCCCTTCGCCGCAGGTGTTGAAGCACCTGACATTGAGAATTCACTGGCCCCTCCTGAGATCCATAACCGGTCTGACAGATCCCCATTACATGGATACCACTAAAAAAATAGAATACCTCTCCCCTGGTCCCTAGATCCCTAAGTACCAGAACTACTACTCAGAGGGCCAGTAGCACTTGTAGGGTGCCTCGCACCAAGGCCAGTTTGACTGCTCTAGAACCTAGAGACCCAAGAAAGAACTCTTCCCTCCTGTCACAGATTCTAAGTTGCAACCTTATCGAACAACGAGCAAGATCCACAGACTGGACGCCCTCATGGCTCTCTTCGCCTTGAATAATGACCGCCGTCCTCCTATAGAGCTGGTGGAGGGAGCCGAGACCCTGTTATAGTGAAGCGCAGGTGGACGGGTTAAGGGCTGGTTGAGATATGTAAGCCGTGGACAGCATAAGAAACTCTTCAGCGAAAAATATTTTCTTCTTTTTTTTTTTTTTAACAATGTAAGTACATAAGTATAGCCTCACTGGGTCAGACCAGTGATCCATCAAGCCCAGTAGCCTGTTCTCACGGTGGCCAATCCAGGTCACCAGTACCTGGCCAAAACCCAAGGAGTAGCAATATTCCTTGCTACCAATAAAGGGCAAGCAGTGGCTTCCCCCATGTCTCTCTCAATAACAGACTATGGACTTTTCCTCCAAGAACCTGTCCAATCCTTTCTTAAAACCAGCTAGGCTATCCGCTCTTAATACAAGGAGGACTCGAAGACGGCTTACCTGGCTTATACTGCTTGGGATCCCACAAACGCGGGCGTGACAGAGATGACTTAAAGGAACTTCTAGGATTGTCCTCCGGTAGACAGTGATTTGGAATCCCCAAAAATCCTTTACCAACTTCTCCAAATCCACTCCACACAAAAAGCAGTCCTGAAAGGGAAGGCACACAAGGCACCACCTAGAAGCCACCTCCGCCACCCCAAGGCATAAGAGCCACAAGCTTACCGCCTGCAACATCAAGACCACAATTTTGAAGAATAATTTCAGGGATGACTCCAACTTCCAATCCGGTGCCAGCAATCCGTGAGTGCCCCACTTTCATCAACCAGTAAGGTGATCATCTTGGATACTACCGCCATGAAAGCAACTATCTCCAGAAGCACCAATCTGTCCAGCCCATCCAGAACTATCGTATATAACAGCCACCAAGTCTTCAACACCTGGATACCTGCCTCCAGCGTGGCCCAGAACCGAAATAAGTGCCTGCATGGCCTCATGGACCAGTAAGAATTTGGGGGGCTTGCTAGCACCCGCCATGAGATAGTTGGAAGTTACAGAAGCATGTTCGCCCGTCTGCAAAACAGAGAGAGCCAGCAGCGCCCTAAAAATAAAGAAAAAGCAGCTCTTCCCACTCAAAGAGTCGCAGTACTGCCAGGTCACCTTGCTCCGCCGCTAGTCTTTCCCAACTCCAAAACTATTACTAGTACCAATAGGAATTATTTCTATAGCGCTACAAGACAACCGCAGCGCTGCACCAAGGCACAAAGAGGAAACAAACAATATGCATATCCTCACCAGACAGGGACCCCGGGAGATATCCGAACTGAGATCCGTGTCTCTCCTGCCAATGACCTCCCTCAGCGCAATTTGCCTGCTGCTGACTCAGTCCAGAGATAAACCGCAACTGAGCAGCCAAGTACCAAATGCACCATCAGTACATAAGACTCAGGAGAAAAAAAACACAGAGCCTGACTGTCGTGGCATTGCCGAAGCCTGTCCTAGTCCCACTGGCGTGTGCTACTGTTAAAACACTGCGACCGAGTCATACACCGCCAAATCCAGCCTCAGGAAAAAAACACCGCAAACTCAGTGTTGCTACCAACGGACCCAGAGAAAATGTGTGTGCCTCCCATGCACAGCAAAAGCCTAATTCCTCTGACGCCATGTCTAATCTCAATCCCGGAGCTCACGCCTGTGCCGAAAAGTGTTTGCCGCTTACCAGCACGTGAACACAGTTACGCTTCTGCTGCTGCTCTGCAAGTCAAAGTGAACTATAAAAAAAATTACACACAAGCGAGGCAAAAGCCTGTAGTCTAAAGGCTCCCTAACACACACACACGCAACGCAGGAACCCGCAGTGCAAAGTCTCCCTAACCAAACATACTCACAATGCTGAGCAAATCAATTTTGTTGTAGATGCTGGTTGTTCAGTACTGGCAGAACAGAAAACCCAGACAGCAAATTTGGTCTCCCTTTTTTTCCCCAATTATGGGAAAGAAAAACAGAGACCAACTCGGTCCCTCAATCACTGGGGGGAGGGTGGGGCAGGGATCTGGGGGGGCCCAGGTGTAATCCCTAAAGCCGACACCGTTCAGCCATGTCTCACTGAATAGAACCCTCAACAGGAGAAAAAGAATTGCCCAATCACAGCCAGAATTCAGGAGCTACATGAATAGCGACAGTCCGCCTGCTGGAGATAAGAGCATAAAGAAACGTGTATGGGAAGTTCCATCCAAGAGGACCACCTGTTAATCAGCTCTCTATCTCCACCTGCTGGTAGATGTGTGCTATCCCACTAATCTCTGGATTCATCTGCTGCTGTTGCTAGGGAAATGTTGGATGTGACAGTAGAGGGGGTGGAAGAGATGCCTGGATCTCTCAATACAGATGGAGAGTGAGAGAGAGGGAGACTTGTTGCCAATAGGGGTGGCGGAGAGAGGAAGAAAAGTTGGACTCATGGAGGGACAGAGAGATGTTGGTTGGGGAATGGAATGAGGTCTGGAGGAAAGGAAGCATGCAGGAGGCAGAAAGAAAGAAATATTTGGATGCACAGTCAGAAGGAAGTGCAACCAGAGACTCATGAAATCACCAGACAATAAAGGTAGGAAAAATGATTTTATTTTCAATTTAGTGATTGAAATGTGTCAGTTTTGAGAATTTATATCTGCCATCTATGTTTTGCACTATATTTGTCTATTTTTCTATAGTTGTGAAAGTCAACTGCCTTAACCTCTTTGAAAAAAAAAACGAACATAAATAATTAATATTTTCTCTGCATACAATGTGCTTTGTATTTTTTTAATTTTGTGGTTACCATTATGTATTAATAAGATTATATTGTGTGTATATGAAAAATGGATGGATGAAATTGCATTACAATTAGTACTATTATTATGGGGGTGGAGTCAGGGGCAGAGCTTGAATGATCTGGGGCGGGGGTACTCGGTTGGTATTTGTTAGGCTTAGGGGGTACTTGGTTTGAAGAAGTTGAGAAACACTGCTCTAGAAGCACACACCGTATTCCCTCAGCCGGCAGACCACATTGCCAGTAACAAAATCAAACCTGAACCAACAATAGGGAGGGAGAAGGATGATGGAAGGCAGAACAAATGACCAGAAAAGTCAGAAGAGCAAAGTGTGCCAAAATACTCGCCACAAGGATGAATGTTGAAGGACTAGCAAGCAAGGTCACTGGATATTGCATACACCCCCATGCAACTGCACTCCCTCTGGGTTTGAACACCCTACATGCTTCGGGTTTCTTTTATTTAATTTTTTTGTGAGAAGGGAGTCAGAAGTGCAGGAATATAGTTTTACAGAGGGGACCATAGGGGATGGGAAGGGAACTGGCACCACCAGCTGTACCCAAATAGGCATCCAGGAAGTCTAATCCCCTTCCTCCACTGAGATAGCAAAGCTAAAACAGGAGTGCAGCTACGTCTGCAGAGGGACCATCCCCTGTGCACAGACCATGTAAAGCAACAGATGAAACCAGGAGCAGGAGAGACCATACATCTGCCTGAGAAGATGGAGAATACTGAATCACCAGTGAGCATATCATTGCATACATGCCAGAGCTCAACTTTGTGCTCTCTATCTCCACCAGCTGGTAGGTGGACTTAACCAACTCATCTGGATTCATTCATCTGCTGCTGATGACAAGGAAGAGCTATGAGGAGGCAGTTCTGGGCCACTAGGCTGGTTCAGTTGAATATTCCTCATGACGAAGCAGTAGGATCAAGTACCAGTGAGCAGATCATTGTATATATGGCAGAGCTCAACTTTATGCTTTCTATCTCTGCCTGCTGATAGGTAGATACAACCCACTCATTTGGATTCATCTGCTGTGACTAAAGGAATAAACATTATCAGATATGAATAATATTTCTTTCCAATATTTCTCAAAACACTTTTCACATACCAAACTGAAATAGGTAGCTCAACTCTCCAGAATGATGTTCAAATGACAATTTTAAAAGAAGCATCACAAAAGTTTAGATGACTCGTATGATGAAAAAACACAATAGGAACACAAAGATCATCCAGTATTTTCATACTTGCCATCATCAACTACGTTAACAGATAGATGCATACAGATCTAAGCCAGAGTAAAATCACTAAGGATGTACATTCATTAGCAATGAGACAGGAAATGTGTGACTGAAGAGAGGGATTCTGCTAGCATATACTTTCTGAAAGAAAGAAAACAAAAATGCTATAATATACAATTTATACTAAAGTTCAGAAACCTTCAACAGCCAAAAAGAACCTATACCCAGGAACCAGAATAAGTGCTAACTCTGCTTATCAAGATACAATCAGATACAGAGATTTTAAAATGTAGGAAGACAAAAAAATTGTTGACTTTTTTTAGAATAAGCACAGGCAATAAATGTTTCAATATAGTTGGGGTGTTATCTATAACTGTCTGACTTGTGTGGCTTCTCCAGTGGAAGGTGTATTGATGTTCTATGATGCATTATACTGTATGTATATATGTGTGTGTGTGTGTATATATACATATATATACATTATATACTTATATATATATATATACACACACACACACACACCAGTATTTTAGCCCACACCAGTATTTTAGCCCATTACATTCATTACAGTAACAGGTGCTAGAATAGCCCCACCTATACCCTGACCCCCCACCCATGCCCCGCCTCTACCATGCTGCCTACCACTGATCCCAGTCCCACCACCTCACCATTTCCTTAATCCTCTGTACCCTTTAGGCCCTCATTGATCCTCCATTGCATTTATCACCTGACAGAGCCTTTTGCTCCGTGTGGGTCTGGCCTCCTGGACCTGACATACTAACCCCAACTCCCTCAGTGCCCCAAAGCAGCAGTGGTCCTACCATTTCCATCTCTCCCTTTCACACCCTCTAACATCTCTCTCTGACCCTGATTCACACCTTTGCCATCTTTCCCTTTCCTATCCCCTCCGTCCTTCCCCAAGGCCATCTCTCTCTCTCCTGCCCCCTCCATCCTCCCTGAAGTCTATCTCTCCCTATATCCACTATAATAAAACCTTTAGCGCGCATGCACACTTGAAACTCTGTGCATCTGTGCTTTGTGCCTCTGCATGCGCAGTAGGAGCCTGCACGGAGTTTCAAATGTGCATGCACGCTAAGGGTTTTATTATCCCCATTGCAAGAAGGAGCCTTTTGGCGGTTTCCACATCGACCTTCCTCCGTGACGCTGTGAGCTCGGAGCCAGTGCAGATGACTGAAACCTGGCTGGAGGAGCTGCGAGAGCTCTGCAAAGGCAGGAGGTGCTGGATTCAGGGGAGGGAGTGGCAGATGGGAGAGATGTTGGACTCAAGTGAGGAAAGGAGAGAGACACAAGGGGGACAGGGAGAGATGGTAGGGGATATATACATATACATACATATATATATATATATATATACACACACACACACACACTATGGTATTATGGCATGAGAAGTTTACTACATAGGTTCTGAGCAGCTTATTTACAGGGTTTTATGTTGCTTTACAAAATATCTAGCAGTGAAAAGATTTTGTGCTACTGATACTAAAGTGATACAAGAATTTGAATAGCAAGCTGTAAGTTGTGCACACAAGAACATAAAAAAGATGCCATTATCCTGTTTCTAAAAGTGGCCAACCCAGGTAATAAGTACCTGGCAAGATTACAAGGAGTAAAACAAATTTTATGCTGCTTATCCTAGGAATAAAGCAGTGGAATTCCCTAAGTCCATCTTAATAACGGCTTATGGACTTTTGTTTTAGGAAATTATCCAAACCTTTGTTAAACCCTGCTATGCTAACTGCTTTCACCATATTCACCAGCAACAAATTCCAGAGTTTAATTATACGTTAAGAAACATTTTCTCCTGTTTTAAATCTACTACTTAGCTTCATCACATGCCCCCTAGTCCTACTGTTTTTGGAAAGCGTAAACATGCATCTCATATCCACACATTCCACTCCATTCAGCATTTTTCAGACCTCTACCATATCTCCCCTGAGCCATCTCTTCTCCAAGCTAAAGAGCCCTAGCTACTTTAGCCTTTCCTCAGAGAGAAGTCAGCCAATCCCTTTTAATATGTTCATTGCCGTTCTCTGTACAAACTCCAAAATAATTCCAGATGTTGACACTAAAGGGGCCAAGGTGTACTGATGGATTTACCTATAGGCTGCATTCATTAGTGTACCTTAGTAAAAGGACCCCTAATATGAATGTGTCTACTATTCAACCCCATATTGAAAAACTGTGTAGCACGTACCATACCATACAATTTTTTAAACCCCGCTATTTTCTACATGGATTCAATAAGGCTTACATTAAGATTTTTGATAGACATAGCAGTTATGGTGGAATTTGTGGATACAATTTATCAATGATCATAAGATTAGAGAGGATTCAGTGCTGCCTACAGTAAGATTTGTACCAATCATGTAAGTTACAGTGGAGTGTCTATAGTACAAATCATTAGTCACTAGATTGCAGAGAGAAGTGAGTTTTCAGCAATTTCCTGACATGAGAGTAGGAAGAAACTTCTTGTAGACATAGTGGGAGACGATTCCAAGTTTTGGGACTTTGAAATGCAAAAGTGGTCTCATATAATTTTTTTTTCTGTGAACTTTTAGAGGTGTTGGAAAGGTTAATTTGTGCTATTACATAGCTCTGGAAGTCTGAAATGAACTGTTGATTGTTCATTTCAACTGAGTCCCTTTGAGTTATCCCTATATATAGCTTATGAACCATGCATGCTATTTTAAACTGGATTTTCTTTTTATTGGTAGCCAGTATAGTTCTTTCTGAGCGCACTGCCAAGATGCTCATCCATACCCTCATCACCTCTTGCCTAGACTACTGCAATCTGTTTCTCACTGGCCTTCTGCCAAACCATTTCTCTCCCCTTCAATCTGTACACCTCCTATACCGTCAATGTCGCTATGCCCACATTATCTCTCTCCTCAAATCACTTCATTGACTCTCTATCTAATTCCGCATACAGTTAAAACTCCTCTTACTGACCTACAAGTGTACCCTCTTTGCAACTCTTCAGTATTTTTCCTCTCTCAATTCTCCTCACAATCCCCCCTACCCACCCGGGCACTCCGCTTATCAAATAAGTTTATGTTTATTAAGAATTTGATATACTGTTCCCGCATTTTACTGACCTAAGCGGTTTACAATGTAACAATTGATTAATGAAAGGAACTCCCATTGAAGATAGGAAAGATAAAGACAGAGACAAAAGTATCTCTTATCTGTACCCTTCTCCTCTAAAGCCAACTCGAGACTCTCCTTCTACCTTGCTGCACCATATGCCTGGAACAAACTGACTCGATACGTCAGGGTCAGTCTCTGATAGTATTCAAATCCAGACAAAGCCCACTTCTTTAAAGATGCTTTCAATTCCAAACTCCAACTCACCTTCTAAGCTTCAATATCTGTCTTATCATTCCCTCTGTAATTCCCCCACCTGAGCAGTGTATTGATGCACCTTCTTGTCCAGTTTGTCTGTATTAACTAGATTGCAAGCTCTTTCGAGCAGGACTCTCTTCTGTGTTTCTTGTACAGTGCTGGTAGAAGCAGACTGACAGAAAATCAGTCTGGCCACTGTTCTGGAGTAGCTGCAAACATTTTTATTCTTTCTCTGAGATACCAGAGTACAGTATACGGTGTTGCAGTAATCTAGGTGAGGGAGTAATACCACTTGTTTGATTGTTCTAAAGCTATTATAGATTAATATTGGTCTTATGATTTTTAATTGTCTTCGTCTGAAAACAAACTTTTTAACCAAGGAATCAATCTGGTTCTTGAAGGTAAGATTTGAGTCTAGAATAGAGCCTAAGACTTTAGATGTTTTTTCAATCTTAAGATTCTCTTCTGTGGCTAGTGTTAGGGTCCAATTCAAAAGGGGGTTCACAGTCTTTAGTTTGTTGAACTTAAGGAAGTTTTTTCTGTGTACATGTATTCAGATCCTCTATGATCTTTGCTAGTTGATGTAATGTGTCTTCAATTGAGTCCTTGGCTAAACAGAGAAAGGAAATATCATCTGCATAGGAAAAAGTATGAACACGAGAGGATGGCAGATAGTCCTTCCAAGGGCATTTACAGTAAAATTATTTCCTACCTGTTAATTTTCATTTCCTTAGTCACAGCAGACGAATCCAGACGCAGAGCTAATACCCTGAATGGCATGCACCGCACTTCTCCAATATCATTCTTGTCCAAGCTGAATACAATGAAACAAATAACTCCCTCCTCACCCCCCCAGGGGTAGAGAATCGAGGAAACCTGAAGGAACTACAAAGGCCTGCAGGACATTGGGACAGAGAGGGAGGGGAGCTGGGTGCAGTGTCTGGCAGTGCAGGGAGGGGGGCAGGGCATAGAGCCTGACAGTGCACCTGAATACATCAGAGTCAACCTTTTTTTCCTCCTGTTTGGGGGGGAGAGAAAGGTACCTTGTCTTATACTCAGATCGACTTATATATGGTAACTCATTTGTCTGGATTCATCAGCTGTGGTTGACAAGGAACACAAAATTCCAATAATTTAGCTGGCCATGGTATTCCTGCTACAAGCCTGAAGTTTTCAACTACAGTCAAGTCTTGACCCCAATACTTTAGGTTTAAGGTTCAAGGTAATAGCCAATAGTGTTCTTGGACAGATACCCCCTTCTACATAGAGATTGACAAAATCTGCCAACCAAAATAAAAAAAATCTGAAGGTGTGTGTTTTGTGGGTTTTTTTAGCATATTTGCTGGGCAAACATCTAGGAAACATAATTTTTTTTGCTACCCTCTTCACCAGACCAAAGACTTCATCCAGAATAACTATGGAGAATTCCATCCAGCATCTGTCTGTCGGTATCCCTTTGTATGTTTTAGAATTTGCATTGTCTGTCTCTATACTATCTTCTAAGGCGTTTGTAAATGATTCTTACTAGCCTGATTTTTTCTTGGAAGTAACTTGCTAAGCTGTTTTCGTCTGGCTGAAATGTGTGTTAGATTCTATGGCATATATCTTTGGTAGAAATTAAAGACTTAAAATATTTTAAATAAGCATTTAAAGGATTTTTTCTGATTGATTGTTATAGTATTGTTTTCTGGTTTCTGCTACCGCTAATTTGTACGGTTTTATTTCTCTCCTCCAACTGATATAATGTTCCCTAGTCTGGCTTTTCCTTAAGAGAATGGCATGTGGACAAATTTGTCTCCGTCCCCGTGGGACCTCAATATCTCTATACCATCCCCACGAGTTCTATCCCATTCCTGCAAATTCTGCCTTAACTGTACAAGCCTCAAACACATGATTTTACAAGTGTTTGAGACTTGTGCAGATGAGGACAGAGCTTGCAAGAATGCTGTGGGGACTTGTGCAGATGAGGACAGAGTTTTCAAAAATGGTGTGGGGACAGAGCTTACGACAGGCAGGAAGGGGATAAAAATCCTCCTGCGGGGACAGGGAATATCTTTTTCCTCCAGGGAATATCTTTTTCTTTCAGCCTTCCGAGCTTTGCTTTTAGTACAAGTAATGGTTCTGAGACATCACTTCAAGATGTCTCCCTGATAAGTCAAAGATTAAAACTTGGAAATAAAATGTACAAACTTATTCCAAAAACAGTATAATAAAACAAGTAAATTGTATTAAAGGTCTTTCATATTTCACTTGCATCATTTTAACTACAACACAACATTTTTGGCTTTGTTCAGTCACAGATTGTAATGTGTAGTGCAGTTCTAGGCAACCTTTATACAGAGGACCACATGGATGTCAGTATTAATTTTAGCGGGCCACCAACATTACATTATGTCAAAACCAGAAATGCACAGAACTCCATAGACCTTCTGTA
This sequence comes from Geotrypetes seraphini, assembly GCF_902459505.1. Classification (NCBI taxonomy): domain Eukaryota; kingdom Metazoa; phylum Chordata; class Amphibia; order Gymnophiona; family Dermophiidae; genus Geotrypetes; species Geotrypetes seraphini. Next base: position 226,582,701 of record NC_047085.1, read on the forward strand.
ATAAGTAAAAATGTAACTAGAAATGATGAAAACAAACCAAGTGGCTATTCTGAATACAGGTCTTCCTCCATATTCGCAGGTTCGGCATGTGTGACTTTGGTTATTTGTCCATGTTCCACCCTTCCAAACAAATGCAGTTCCCCTGTTCCCTGAACTGCTTTTAGTTCTTCCTCCTCACCTGCTCAATTGCAGTCATGCTGCATACTGTTTTTTAACATTAAAACTGCTGCACTGGCTCTCATTGTATACTGTATCCGAACTGCTGCTGACATTACTGTAGGGACTGGCTCTGCAAATATAGGGGAAGAAAGTTATTCATTAAATTATGGCATTCACAAGAGGGCTGCACACCTAATCCCCACAAATATGGAGGGAGACCTGTATTTACAAAATACAGTATTTGGACATCACCACCTTTCTGTATATACCGGTACTTCCTATTGTCTCACAGGCTGCATAAAATTATATGGAAGCCCACATTTTGCCCAGCCCTGGCTTAGTATCACACACATGAACATAGCCTATCAAGTGTGTCCCAACAGAAGAAAGGCTGAGGACCACTGCAAACTAATTATCTTGTGTGGTGGTGGAGCTGTGTTCTTTGGAGGTATTGATTTTGTTACCTTTCAATCCTTTTGAAAGCTATAGCTAAGATAACTACCACCAGAAACCTGGTTTTCAATTTGTTTACATGAACTTTCACATCTACAAAAGCACAATTCTGTATACATAAATAATAAAATTGAAAATTCTAAATAGTGACAACTTTTCCATTTTTTATATTTAACAGTAGTTGGGAGGAGTTTATGTGAATTGAACAAAATTAAAAAGCTTATAAAAAATAAGTGAATTTTGTTATTTATATTTACATATAGTGGGGTGGTTTTGTGAAAGATTTTTATTATTTTTGTGAGAAAATGTGCAAGAAGTGTCTATGGGATATTTTTTTAGGACCAGTGACTGAGACCAAGAAAGACCAGAGCGCAATTCTAAGGGTCCCCAATTTATTTTGGTGAGTTTCTTTGGTATTTATTCACCTACCCAATTTGCCTAAGAGTTACTAGATAGAATATTTTAATACACACAAAAACTCCAAAAAGGATACAAATTTTACAAAAACGAATGGTTTGCTAATTCTACTCATCCCAAAATAGCAAAGAATTTCAACATTGTTTTAATTTTGTATTCTTGCTAAGATTATCAAAAGTTTTATGGGCTCTGTCTACAACATATAGTTGTACAGATTCTGTAAGCATAGTCATTTAGCCTATAAAGATACTACACAAACATTCCCACACAAAAAAGTTTTTATTCCAATGCAGTGAGAATAAAAAAATTGTGTGAAAACCGTGTCATGCATCATTAGCCAAGATAAGAGGTAATTTTCAAAATGATTAGCCTGAGTAATCTATCCTGCTTTAAATTACCTTCTTCTACCTGGCTAAAAGTACATGTAAGTTTGCACAGCTAGCATATTTTTAGTTACATCAAAGAGAAGTGCTTCTGGAAGTGTGTTTGGGTTGAGGGAACTGGAGAGTGCTGCATGACACATGCATACTATTTTCAAAAGTAAACATATTACTTACTGTACTCCTTCCTGCACCAATACACAAAAATGTGCAAAGCACAACTGCTTTTAGCTTATATACATCATGTTATGTTAGTAAATGTTTAAAAAGAAGCCATCTAGTATTCTTGCTGAAAAGTAGTTACAAAATACCACATGCTTTGCAACTACTTGAGCTCTCTAAAAATTATTCCCAATAGTACAGGTTTTTCAAAAACAAAATCAGCCCAAGAAAAGCACACAGAAAAACTCATCCCTTTTCTGGAACACTGAAGTTCTTAGAAACTTCTACCAAAGCAGGTTTACCATTACAGTACCACTGTGGTGCTGCTGCAGTGTCGCATAAAAATCCTACTTTGTACAAAATAAGTGTCAGGTGAGGAAAGATAGACAAGTATAGGAAGAAAGTTAAAAGGATTAGTATCATTTGCTTTAAAAAAAAAAATCCATATACTTTAAAGATGATGCCCTTGGGCATTTTTTTTGCAGAGAAAGGGTGGGGGAGGGAGGATTTGCTATACCTCTTTTCTGTGGTTACAATCAAAGCAGTTTACATATTATATGCAAGTACTTATTTTGTAAATATATTCACTCCAAGTACTACTGACTGTTTAAAAGTCCCTCCACCAAACTATTGTGCTTAAGTCAAAAATAAAAAGCACAGTAACCAGCAGCCAGTAAGTACATGATGTACAGAGAAGGACCACTCCAGGTTTAACAGAACATATCACCAGTTCAACAGTCTGAAGTACAACTGGATTTTAAAAGAAGACTGTTTTCCATATAACTCAAAGTGTTTGAAGATGAGGTAATGCCTTCCAACAAGAAGCATTAAGCTAAACGTTCCTATAACTGTGAACAAAGGCCATAAATCATAAGAACAGAAGCTAATATACACATTACATATTAAGTCCACAGACTAGATATTTTTAAGAAGGTAAACAGTGATGGGGTAGACTAGTATTTGCATCTTACAATGACTGGATGTAGTAGCCTTAAACAGTAGACTACACCAGCTTGCTTGCTTTCATTGCAAAACATTAAGAACTAGAATCTGAATATTCCATTTTCTACCTAGATATTTTAAGATATTTCACCTATTAATAATATCATCTGCCTCCAACAGCGACTGTTCATGCAGCAGAAGTGAAAGAAGATGCAGGTTTACAAAATCGTTTTACTAAAACCGTATCAGGTTATTTAAATTTTAAAAAAAAGAAAACTGGACTATCTACATCGAGGAAGACATTTTTACTGGTAACATCCAAAGATGATGCAAAGAAGTCACTTAAGCCACCAAGGAGACACAAACAGTCAAGAAATTGCAGGCCTAAAGAATAATTACAATAAGTAGCTTCAGTAATAACATTTTATCGAATTGTAATTCAACTGTTTAAAACGCATACAATGAAGACCATCGAGACAACTACACAAGTGTGTACATATGCATGCCCATACATACATACATACATAGATCAGATTTTTTTTAAAGGAAATTGCTGCTGCTTAGGACATAAGTCTCTTTACAAATAAGTAAAAACAAAAAAGGTACAGTATATCATATCCCCACAACACACCAGAAAATGGCACACAAAAGGGTCTGATGAGTGAAATGGCTGGAAAAAGAGCGGAGAAGGAGTAAGAAATACAGTACTAACGAAAGACTAACCTGTGCCATCGCTTGCGGAGGCAGACAGCGCCGGGGAAGACAACTTGGGCCGCTTGGCTGAAGGCGGACCTTGCTCCACCACATTCTCGGCCATTTTAATTTTGGGGGAAAAAAAACCTTTAAGGCAATAAGAAAATACCCCGATCCAAGTCCAATTTTTTTTTTTTTATAAGTCCAAAAGTGGAACAAAAAAAACCCAAGAAATATAATAAATATAAGCCACCCCTTTCTTCTTGCAGTCTCTTTGTGGATCTCCAAAGGCTGAGGGGCCTTGAAAAGCAGGACCTGCTGCGGCTCCAAGAATCAACGCCAATTATTACTGATTAATAAACCAATGCTTTGTGGATTAACCTTTTCCGCTTTTCTGAGGCCTTGCAAACAGTGGAGCAGCTGCCTATTTTCCTCATCCTGAGCCCGCTCCAAGACGAGATCCTCAGCTCCTGGGCCTCCAGCAGCAGCAGCAGCACTTTCTTCCTCATCCTCCTCCTCTTCCTCCTCCAGAGGGAGGGGGAAATAATACCACCACACCAGCGAGCGAGGAGAGGGGAATACACCCAACTCGAAGGAAAAAAAATTGCACCACTCCCCCACCAAAAAAAAAAAATAAATCCTTGAGAGTTTCGCCCCCCTCCTTGAATATCGATGCACCTTCCAGAAGGTTTTGATAATGGACCACAGAGAAAAAAAGATGGAGAAATCAAGTAGGCTCAAACAAATCCAAACAAGGAGGCAGGTCTACAGCATCTACCCTCAAGTGAGGAAATAGCGTACCAAAGAGATGAATTAATCCTCGAAACCAAAAGTAGGATCGGTCTCTCTTCCTTGCAATCTGTTTTGTTTTAGAATTTTGCCTCTCTTAATACTCTTAGCCCGACAAGCAGAGGCAATGACGAGGAGGCAGATCTCACCTTCATCCTTTTTTTTCTCTCTTTCTCTCCCCAGCTGCTCCTTCGCCCTAGAAAGGGCTGCTTTTACTCCTTTCACATCTTGTCTCCCACGTCTTGGTGGAGGGGGGCAGAGGAGCTGGGTGGGTGGGTGCGAGAGAGGAAAAGAAAATGGGGAAGTTTCAGCGGCTGGGGCGTGTTGGGGGGGAGAGGGAAGAGAGCAGTGCTGAGAATGCAGAGAGTTGAAGAGTCAGGACAATCAGGAAATGGGGCGCTCTCCGGTATCGAGGAGAGAAAATGATTCCCGTGGACTCGGCAGCGCAAAAAAAAAAAAAAAAATGGGGTAAAAGCGCCTAGGCCGGGAGGGAGTGCGCTTGAAACAGTCCCCCGCGCTCGTTCCCCCCTCTCGCCGCTTGCCTAAGGGGCTTTCGTTCGCTTCTCCCCTCGCCCGGTGGCGGCGGTGTTGCTCCGAAGGAGGGCTTTACCAACCCCCCTTTCCACTCTCCGCGGAAATATCTTGGCGGGGGAGGCGGGTTCCGGCGCAGCGGGGAGCGGGTCCTGTGTGGGGGCAACTGTGCGTGTTTCCTAGGGCTGGTGGCGGTGAAGGCGAAAATCTCCGCGTCCCGTTTCCCCCCCAGAAGCACAGACACATACACACAAACAAAATGGCGGCTGTTGTTTCTTCACTCCCCTTCAGGGAAGCTTCAGCGGCAGTAGCCGGAAGTGAAGTCAGAGAAGAGCGAGAGGTGGGATCAACAAGGTTTCTGCACCCTCCATTGGCCCTGCTGTGTAGAAGGCGTAGGGAGCATCCCTCCTCTGGCCCCGCCTCCCTGCACTCATTGAGTCACGTGACACCAAGAGGCGCATGTGGCTGGATGATTCCTCCGCAGCTTTCTCTGTGCTCCTCCTCCAGCGTAAGCGTCACTTGCTCTGCGGCTAGCCTCTTAAAGGGATGTGTGGCGAACTCAATTTAGGTCGGCTAGAAAATGTTGGTCAGGAAGGCCTGGTTTATTAGGAATGGGTTCTTCGGATTCTTGAGACGTGGTGATGTTTCATTATTCTGCTGGCCTAAGTGGCTTGTGTTGCTTTGGCTGTCAATGGACTGGATGATCGAATGAGGGGTTTCACCTATTGTGTATTTGGGGAAATGCTATATACTTGCGACATCCCTGCAAGTGTATTGTGTATCACTAATTTAATAAGTATGTATGTATATTACTGTACTGAATATTCCACACTTTGCTGAAATTAAGGACAGGGGGTAGTTTGGGTACTTAATAGCAATACCCAAGTGCTGTGGCTCTGCTTGCTGTCCTCAGGGAAGGGGGTGATGGAAAGCCACATGGTAAACTAGCAGCTTCCATTTAAATAGAACTATTATAGTATAGCAATGTGGTGCTATATAGATACCTGAGCACAACACTGCACAACAATAGGTTATTTCTTCTTTTTTTTTTTCTTTTATTTATAAGTTTTAACTTAAATATCAAGCATTTAACTTGAACAGAAAGAAATTAAACCTAGGACATTCTCCAACACTACAATAGAAATAGCTGTTTAACAATCAAAAAAATAAGACATTCACTTACACTGGCTTAATTTTATTCAAGTCCTCAAATTAGATCCAATATTTAAACAATTGGTGAGAAAAGAAGAAAATACAATAGAGTCAAAGCTTGGAAACGGAGAGCAAAATATATAACAATCTAATGAGCTTAAGATTTTTCTTTATCCAATCAGGAAAGTGACAAGAAGGTAGTTAATTGAAACAGTTCAAAAAAGACATACTTATTAAATTAGTGATACACAATACACTTGCAGGGATGTTGCAAGTAAAAAGTAGACCCCAAAGTTAAAACTCCTGGCTTAAGTAGAATAAATTCATGCCCACGCTTCTGCATCTCGCATAATATATCAGGAAACATCTGTATTTTATATCCAATAAATTATTTCTGCTTATTCTTAAAGAATAGGTTCAACATCCATGCCTTATTTGGTTGAAGGGCTACAGCTATTAATGTTGCTGGGGTCGCCGTTTCTTTATCTGATGTCTCAAGAAGAGCTGAGACATCCATTACTTCTTGATTACTAGACCTTTGCTGTTGACCTTGATTACTAGAAGGTAAGTAATAAACCTGAGAGAATGGAGGTAAAAGTTTAACTGAGATCCCCAATATTCCTTGAAATTATCTTTTCATCATTTCCCTTGGGGTAACATGACCATTTATTTTTTTTCATCAAAACGGGACATCTATTAATTGTCAGTTCCGCCCTCTTGTTAGTAAAAACTAACAAGCTCCCACAGCATGCTGCTCAGCTGATCAAGCCTGCAGCCATCTTGGATCCTTTCCTCAGGCTATTTCAATGTATTCTCACCTAAATTGGGAAGCTGTGTTCTTTGCCTGATGAAAGGGTAGCAACGCGTTTAAAAAGAAAGAAACATAATATCTTATATCACAGCAGTGGATACAGTTCTTAAATGGGAGGGAGGCTTCTGAAACCCTGGGTATCTAGAGCAATATTTTTATTTTATTGACATCCTTTCTGCTTGTCAAACAGTGCTGTTTTGATATCCCACTACCATCTGAAACTGAAGATAATGCATTTTAAAGTGCCTACCTTGTTTAGGATACCCTTAATAAAAAAAAAGTTTGAAGGCAGGCTGGTGGTGCAGATTGGTCAACAATGTCACAGCCTTGCGTGGAAAGATATTTGATTTGGCAGCTCTCCTTCAGTAGTAGCCCTGACTTCACAGTGGTCTTCACTCGTTTTTATTAGTAAAGACCACTGTTTTAGAAGGACACAGCAAGCCTAGGAAGCTAAGTTTAACTCCAAGCTTGACAATCTTTTTGACATTATTCATGCCGGTGCTGTCAACCTGATAACAATTGCTAAAGTCAAGGAGTTCTTGCTGGCTTAACATGAAAAGGGAAGAAGAGAATCAATAGCCAGTATCAATATAACATTGGTACAAAAGAGAACTACAGTCAAATCTTGGTTTGCAAGCATAATTTTGTTTCAGAAGCATGCTCGTAATCCAAAGCACTTGTATATCAAAGCGAATTTCCCCATAGGAAATAATGGAAACTTAGACGATTCGTTCCACAACCCAAAAATTTTAATACAAAATACTATGCATACTTGTATTGCAAGACTTCGCTCATTTAGAACAGTCACTACACTCCCGCAGCATCAGAGAGAAGAACTATCGGCTCAGTTGTGATGATATGACATGTGTATACTGTATGTACTCGTATCGCAAGACTTCGCTCGTTTAGAACAGTCACTACACTCCGGCAGCATCAGAGAGAGAAGAACCATCGGCTCAGTTGTGATATGTGCCCTGATAGTCCAACTTGACCTCAGCAGTGCTTTCGACCTAGTCAACCACACCATTCTACTAGACTGCCTTGCCTATATTGGCATCTCCGGCCAAGTTCTCAACTGGTTTCATGGATTCCTACGAAACAGATCATACAGGGTGTTTAAGAACAACTCTCTTTCATATAGTTGGGACAACTCCTGCGGAGTTCCATAGGGCTCCCCCCTGTCCCCCACCTTATTTAATGTCTACCTTACCTCCCTAGGAAACCTCCTGCAAAGCCTCAAACTCAAATTCTTTATCTACGTGGATGACATCACAATTGTCATCCCACTAACCAATTTCACACCAGAGTTCCTTACCTCACTCTCAAATATACTCACTCAGATAGAACGCTGGATGCTATCCTACAAACTAAAACTAAATCCCGACAAAACAAAATTCCTACTAGCCACCCCCAATGACAAAATCAAAGACACCACAATTCAAGTGAAAGGATCTACTTTCCCACTCGAACAAACCTTAAAAATACTGGGAGTCAAACTAGATAAACATTTATCCCTGGAGAAACATACAGACATCACAGTCAGGAAATGCATCTCGGTGCTATGGAAACTCCGCACCATTAAAAAATACTTTGACGAGACCTCATTCCGCCTGCTAGTACAATCCTCCATCCTTAGCATACTAGATTACTGCAATATTATTTACTTGAGCTCCACAAAGAAAACCATTAGAAGACTTAAAATGATCCAGAACACTGCGGTCCGCCTCATATTCGGCCTGAAAAAATGGGAACATGTCACCCTTTTCTACCACAAACTTCACTGGCTACCCTTTGAATCCAGAGTCCTATTCAAATTCGCCTGCTTCTGTTATAAAACAGTATTTGGCCTATCCCCAAGCTACTTAAACCCTCACTTCTACCTGAATCGCATAAACAAGCACTCCCGCAGAATTCAGCTCTTCGCCTTCCCCTCCTTAAAACTATGTCACTCCAAAAGATTCCTTGATAAAACTTTCGCCTTCTAGGCTGCCAAACTGAACCCATGGCTCGCCCAAATTGTCCTTGAGGCCCCCACCTACCTCGGGTTTAGAAAATCTCTCAAAACTCACCTATTCCATGGACAAGACACCTAACACCCCTCTCCAATGAATAACAATCACCTTCTGCCCCCTTACACCTCCCTTTTCCCAACCTACCCACCTCCACCTCCCCCCCTTGACCTCTCCCCCTCTCTCTTCTAACTTCAACTACGTCCTTGCTCCTAATATTGTTCAATTGTTTCTTGAACCACTTGTAATTTATTGTTTGCTTCTAATAGTGTTCAATCGTTTTTAAACCACTTGTAATTTTTTTTGTTAATCAAATGTAAACCGCCTAGAACTCCTTGGGTATGGCGGTATACAAAAATAAAGTTATTATTATTATTATTATTATTACTTGTATTGCAAGACATTGCTTGTATATCAAGTTAAAATTTCATCAAATGTTTTGCTTGTCTTGCAAACCAAGTTACTTGCAATCCAAGGTTTTACTGTAGTTCTTGCAAGACGTCTTCGAATGGAAGATTTTCAAAGAAGATAAACTGAAACAGCAGCATTGCTATCATCAAGTAGTACAGTGGTCTCAAACTCAAACCCTTTGCAGGGCCACATTTTGAATTTGTAGGTACAGGGAGGGCCGCAGAAAAAATAGTTAATGTCTTATTAAAGAAATAACAATTTTGCATGAGGTAAAACTCTTTATTACATTACATTAGGGATTTCTATTCTGCCATTACCTTGCAGTTCAAGGCAGATTACAAAAGAATTATCCTAGATGTATTATAGCAAGAACTTACAAAAAAAAAAAAAAAAATGGTCATTTACAAAAAGAGTAAGAAATGGGTAAGGTTATTTGTTTGGGGTAGTTGGCTTTAGTGAGAAGTGGAGTTTGAAACTTGTGGTATTTATTTTTTCAGAGTTTTCTTGAAGAGTATGGTCTTTATTTCTTTTCTAAAAGTCTTGTAGTCGAGGGATGCCATCAGTAGATTGGCGATTTAGTTGTCTAGTTTGGCTGCTTGAGTGGCCAGGAGGCCATCATATAGTTTTTTCCGTTTGACCTCCTTAATTGGGGGGTATGAGAATGGGGTGTGTTTTCCTATGTCTGGTTGCGGTGTTGTGGATGAGGCGGTTATTCAGGTAGTTTGGACTGTCTTTGTATAAAGTCTTAAATAGTAGGCAGTAGAATTTAAATTGTATTCTTGCTGGGATCGGAAGCCAGTGCGATTGGAGATATGCTTCTGTAGTGTGATCATGTTTCTTTAATGAGTAGATGAGTCTTAGTGCTGTGTTTTGGATAGTTTGTAGTTGTTTTGTTATGGTTGTAGGGCATGGGAGGTAGAGGATATTACAGTAGTCAAGTAGGCCTAGTAATAAGGACTGAACTATGAGCTGGAATTGAGTTTTCTCGAAGAATTTCCAAACCTGTCTTAAGTTTCTCATGACTAAGAATGACTTTTGTATTGTTTTATTGATTTGCGGTTGCATGGTGCAGCATCTGTCGATAGTTATTCCTAGCAGTTTTAGGGTGGTTTGTATGGGGTAGTTGATTGCGTTGATTTCAATGTTGGTTATGGTTGATATTTTGTTGTTTTCTAGGAGGATGAATTTAATTTTATCTGGGTTCAATTTCAGTTTGTGATCTTTCATCCAAGTTGCTATTGATTTATAGTTTATAAATCTTTCCTTTTGGCTAAGTCTTAATAATAATATTGTCATTTATAGCTAAAGAGACATATGATCAAGAAACTGTTTTATTTTACTTTTGTGATTACGATAAACATACCGAGGGCCTCAAAATAGTACCTGGGGGCCCGCATGTGGCCCCCGAGCCGCGAGTTTGAGACCACTGAAGTAGTAGCTCCAGTGATTCAGGCAGTACAGTGGCCTCATGACAAAAGACAAGTCACACCTCCAGTTCTTATTGCAAATTATTGAGCAGCACCAGTAGGTTTATCAAGATAACAAAGAAACTGACATTGGCAGAACTACACTAATTGTGTTGCTTTTCTACAGCATTGCTGTATAAGACTTGTATGTAAGAACATAAGAACTGCCATCTCCGGATCAGACCCATGGTCCATCGAGTCCGGCGATCCGCACACGTGGAGGCCCAGTCAGGTGTACACCTGATATAGTTTTAGTCACCCATATCCCTCTATGCCTCTTGTAAGGAGATGTGCATCTAATTTGCCTTTGAATCCTAGCACAGTGGATTCCGTAATAACCTCCTCTGGGAGAGCATTCCAGGTGTCTACCACTCGCTGCGTAAAGCAGAACTTCCTGACATTTGTCCTGGACTTGTCCCACCTTAGCTTCAAACCATGTCCTCTTGTCCGTGTCACGTTGGACAATGTAAATAATTTATTTTCCTGCTCTATTTTGTCGATGCCTTTCAGTATTTTTAAAGTCTCGATCATGTCCCCTTGCAGTCTCCTCTTCTCAAGGGAGAACAGTCCCAGTTTCTTGAGTCGTTCCTCATATTCCAAGTTCTCCATACCTTTTATTAGCTTCATTGCTCGTCTCTGCACCTTCTCCAGCAGTTTTATATCCTTCTTTAGGTTGGGAGATCAATGTTGGACACAGTATTCCAAGTGTGGTCTGACCATTGCTCTATAAAGCGGCATTATGACTTTCTTCGATCTACTCGTGATTCCTTTCTTTATCATGCCTTTCTGTTTGCTTTCTTTGTCGCTGCCGCACATTGTGCCAATGGCTTCAGGGTTCTACTAATCAGTACACCCAGGTCCTTTTCTTGTTCGCTCTTACCCAGAATTGCGCCTAACATTTTATACTCGTGTTCCTTATTCTTACTGCCTAAATGCATTACTTTGCATTTCTCCACATTGAACTTCATCTGCCATTGCTCTGCCCATTTCTCTAACTGATACAAGTCGCTCTGGAATTCCTCGCTATCCTCCTGCGATCTGATTGCCCGGCATAGCTTTGTGTCGTCTGCAAACTTAATGATCTCACTGGATATTTAGTCTTCCAGGTCATTGATATAAATATTAAATAGGACCGGCCCAAGTACCAAGCCCTGGGGTACACCACTAGTCACTTTCTCCCAGTCGGAGAACTTCCCATTTATGCCTACTCTCTGCTTTCTGTTTTCCAGCCATTTGCCTATCCATCTTTGTATATCTCCCTCTATTCCATGGCTTTGTAGTTTCCTGAGAAGTCTTTCATGTGGAACTTTGTTGAACGCTTTCTGGAAGTCCAAATATATTATGTCCACTGGCTTTCCGCTATCAATTTGTTTGTTCACGGTCTCAAAAAATTGAAGTAAATTTGTTAAACATGATTTCCCTTTCCTGAAGCCATGTTGACTGGGTTTCAGCAGGTCGTGTGTATCCAAGTGCCTATCAGTGCTTCAACCATCTTTCCAGGGACAGACATAAGGCTCACAGGTCTGTAGTTGCCCGGTTCTCCTCTCGATCCTTTTTTGAAAATTGGCGTGACGTTCGCTGTCTTCCAGTCGTCTGGTATCTGTCCAGTTCTGATTGTCAGATTGGCAATTTTTTGCAATAATGCTCCGATTTCAACCTTCAATTCCTTTAAGACTCTCGGGTGAATTTCATCCGGTCCAGGGAATTTGTCACTTTTAAGTTTGTCGATCTGGTAGTATATCTGGTCCAACTCCACTTCAACTGTAGAGAGGCTGTCTTCTATTACTCCACTAAACACTTTCACTGCTTCTGGTATTTTTGCGGTATCCTCCTCCGTAAAGACGGACGCAAAGAAGGAATTTAGTTTATCTGCAATCTTCCTTGATGTACCCTTTTCTTCCCTGGTCGTCCAAGGGTCCCACTGCCTCTTTTGCGGGTTTTTTCTCTTTCACGTATCTAAAGAAGGGCTTGAAGTTTTTGGCCTCTTGCGCTATTTTTTCCTCATAGTCCTTTTTGGCATCCCTCACTGCCTTGTGACATTTCTTCTGATCATTTTTATGTTTGTTCCTTGCTTCGGTTGTTTTCATGCGTTCCCATTTTTTGAAAGTCCTTCTTTTCTTTTATGGCTTCCCTCACCTGTCTGGTAAACCATGCCGGTTCTCCCTTACCTTTTGTTCTCCCTTCTTTGGAAATCCTCGGAATGTGGAGATTTTGTGCTTCTGTGATAGTATTTTTCAGTAGGAACCATGCCTGGTCTACCGTTAGAAACATGATGGCAGATAAAAGCCAAAGTAACCATTCTCTCTTCCTCTCTAAGAGATTCCACATGCTTATCCCATGTTTTCTTTAATTCAGACAGTCTCTGTCTCCACACCCCTTCTGGGAGACTGTTTCACGCATCTACCACCCTTTCTATAAAGGAGTATTTCCTTAAATTACTCTTAACTTCATCCTATGCCCTCTTATTTCAGAGCTTCCATGCAAATGAAAGAGACTCGACTTATGTGCATTTACACCACGTAGGCATATCTTCCATCTCCCGCCTTTCCTCCAAAGTATACATACTGAGATCTTTAAGTCTGTCCCCATATGCCTTATGACAAATACCATGCACCATTTTAGCAGCCTTCCTCTGAACCAACTCCATCATTTTGATATCTTTTTGAAGGTGCGGACTTCAGACTTGCACACAATATTCTAAATAAGGTCTCACCATAGTCTTATACAGGAACATCAATACCTCCTTTTTCCTATTGGCCATACCTCTCCCTATGCACCTTAGCATCCTTCTTGCTTTCACCATCAACTTTTCAACCTATTTGGCCATCTTAAGATCATCACATACAATCACACCCAAGTCCTACTCTTCTGTCGTGCATCCCCTAAACCAGGGATATCAAAGTCCCTCCTTGAGGGCCGCAATCCAGTCGGGATTTCCCCAATGAATATACATGAGATCTATTAGAATACAATGAAAAGCAGTGCATGCAAATAGATCTCATGCATATTCATTGAGGAAATCCTGAAAACCCAATTAGATTGCGGCCCTCGAGGAGGGACTTTGACATCCCTGCCCTAAACTGTACTGTTCCCTCAGATTTTTGCAGCCCAAATGCATGACCTTGCATTTCTTAGCATTAAATTTTATCTGCCAAATTTCTGACCATTCTTCAAGCTTCGCTAGGTCTTTCTTCGTGTTATTCACACCTTCCAGGGTGTCTATCGCAGATTTTGGTATCATCTGCAAAGAAGCAAATCTTACCTGACAGCCCTGTACTATGATTAAAAAAAAATGTAAATAAATCCTTTTGGGGAGAAAAAGTGTGTCTTCTTTGAAATTGTTCGTTCCTTTATGGGAAATAAGTTGGAAAATGGCCATGCATTTTACATGTACTGTATCTCAGGCATATCAAATTTTACTATGGAATGATTCCAAGTGCCCGAAGTTCAAGCAAGCAGGGGCTTCTTTGGGCCATATGTTCTAATCCTGTGTAGTAGTTTGGTCTTATTGGAGGAGGATTTTGGCCCACATTTCTTATTTATGACATACTTTGTTATAAAATATTGTTTTGTAATATCAATGTATTAGCACTGGTGCCAAAAGGTCTCAAAATTTTTTGAAAAGAGCCAGTTTATTGGGCAAAAAAGTCATTCTTTTAAAGTTGTTAGATTCTGAATTTCCTTTACTGGCACATTGGAGGGCAGCGATTATTCAACTCCTACAGCTGAAACACCAGATGGTTTCGGATATGGATTCTGTAGGTGGTAAAAAGTTACAAGTTATTTGGGAACCATTTTGGAATTCTTTAATGCCTGTTGCCCGGAGGCATTTGTTAAATCTGTAACAATATCTATTCCAATACAAGGATTTGTACATTCAGTGGTGGATATGAGCGAGAGGTGGGGAATTGGGGAGGGAGTGGAAGGGGAGAGGTGAAAATGGAAATTTTGTTTCAGTTCTGACAAGTTGTAATTCCAGTTGTTAATTGTATCACATATTTGTTATCTGCAAAGTGTTGGAGCTTAATTTTTAATAAAGATATTTTAAAAAAACAAAAAAACATGGGACTTGAGAAAAGTTATTTTCAGGAAATGTGTAACTTTTCTGATGAGGAAATGCTTCTGATATTTCAAAAGACATCTTCATTAGACATAAAGAATACATACATTACCAAATTTATACTGCATGGCAGGAGAGCCAGAATCCCAATTATTTGGGTGATGACTCTGAAGAAGATGGGGGAGTTAAGTTTGTTAAGTGTAGATTTGTTCTCCAGGGCAAGTTCTATGCAACATATTAATGATTGGTATAGAGATAAATCTGATTTTTCTGCTACCTCTATAGAAAAGGGACTTGTGTCAGACCATTTAGGCTACTAAGAACATAAGGATATAAGCCTGTCCCCTTTTACAAAACCGCACAAGTAATTTGTAGCACTGGCTAGCGGGCTGAATGTTCTGCGCTGCTTTATACCTCAGAGTTTCTACGAGCATTGGAGCAGCACAGAGCATTCAGCATGTCAGCCGGCGCTAAAAAAACCTTTTGCACAGATTTGTAAAAGTGGGGGAAGAAAAGCCATACTGGGTCAGGCTAGTGGTCCATCTAACCCAGTATCCTGTTTCCACAGTGGCCAATCTAGGTCACAATTACCTGACAGAAACCCAAATAGCAACATTCCATGGTACCGATCCCAGGGCAAGTAGCTTCTCCCATGTTTATCTGAATAGCAGATTATGGACCTTTCCTCCAAGAACTTGTCCAACCCTATTCTTTGAATTAGAAAGTATTTCCTCCTATTGATTTTAAAAGTATTTCCATGTAACTTCATTGTGTGTTCCCTAGTCTTTGTAATTTTTTATACTGATTCATGTTTACCTGTTCTACAACACTCAGGATTTTGCAGACCTCAATCATTCACAGCACTGAACTTCAAAAAAGGGAATTATGATGCCATGAGGAAAATGGTGGGAAAGAAACTCAACGACACCGCAAGGAAGATGGAGTCCTTAGAAAAAGCTTGGACCTTACTCAAGGGCACGGTGCACAAAGCACAAAACCTGTGCGTCCCCAAGTTCAGGAAAGGGTGCAAAAAAAAATAGAACAAAAAACCCAGTGTGGATAACAAATGCAGTGAAAAGAGCGATAAGTGACAAGAAGGCATCATTCAAAAAATGGAAAAAGGACAAATCTGAGGACAACCAAAAGGAGCACAAAAAACACCAAAAGGAGTGTCACCGAGTGGTTAGGAAAGCAAAAAGAGAATATGAAGAGAGACTGGCGGGGGAAGCAACAAACTTCAAATCATTCTTCAGGTATGTCAAGGGGAAGCAACCAGCAAGGGAGGAAGTGGGACCCTTGGATGATGGAGACAGAAAGGGAGTGGTAAAAGAGGAAAAGGAGATAGCTGACAGGCTAAATGAGTTCTTCACTTCAGTCTTCACGAGGGAGGACACAACCAACATTCCGGAACCCGAGGAGATCGTAAAAGAAGATCAGGATGAAAATCTGGTCCAACTAGAGGTAAGCAAAGTGGATGTCCTCAAGCAGATAGGCTAAAGAGCGACAAATCGCCAGGTCCGGACGGCATTCACCCAAGGGTACTCAAGGAACTAAGGAACGAAATAGCTGAGCCACTTAGACAAATATGCAACCTATCCTTAAAAACTGGAGAGATTCCG
Source organism: Geotrypetes seraphini (assembly GCF_902459505.1). Lineage (NCBI taxonomy): Eukaryota > Metazoa > Chordata > Amphibia > Gymnophiona > Dermophiidae > Geotrypetes > Geotrypetes seraphini. The sequence goes on from NC_047085.1 coordinate 226,598,755, forward strand.
GAAGACTGGAAAATAGCAAATGTCATGCCCATCTTCAAGAAAGGCTCAAGGGGAGACCCAGGAAACTACAGGCCGGTGAGCTTGACCTCGGTCCCGGGAAAGATGATGGAAGCACTGATTAAAGACTGCATCTGGGAACACATCGAAAACACTGGGCAACTAAAGCCGAGCCAGCATGGCTTCTGTAAGGGCAGGTCATGCCTCACTAACTTATTATACTTCTTTGAGGGGGTAAACAGCCAGGTGGATAAAGGGGAATCTATAGACATCATTTACCTTGACTTCCAAAAAGCCTTCGACAAGGTACCACATGAAAGACTGCTGAGGAAGCTATGGAACCATGGGGTGCAAGGGGAGGTCCACCGATGGATCAAAAACTGGCTGGCGGACAGGAAACAGAAAGTTGGAATAAAGGGCCATTACTCAGACTGGCAATGGGTCACGAGCGGAGTCCCGCAGGGGTTGGTGCTGGGACCTCTCCTGTTCAATATATTAACGATCTGGAAGCAGGAACAAAATGTGAGGTTATTAAATTTGCGGATGACACCAAATTATACAGCAGGGTTGAAAGCAAGGAGGACTGCAAAAATCTCCAAAAAGATCTGACAGCGCTGGAAGAGTGGGCCAAAAAGTGGCAAATGAGCTTCAACATAGGGAAATGCAAGGTCATGCATGTAGGGAAAAAGAACCCGATGTTCACTTACAAAATGGGGGATCACCGCTAGGGGTGAGTAACCTTGAAAGAGACCTGGGAGTGATGGTAGACACATCATTGAAGGCATGGGCGCAGTGCGCCACAGCCTCAAGGAAGGCAAACAGAATGTTGGGCATCATTAAGAAGGGTATCACGACCAGGACGAAGGAAGTCATCCTGCCACTGTATCGTGCAATGGTGCGCCCACACCTGGAGTACTGTGTCCAGTACTGGTCGCCGTACCTCAAGAAGGACATGGCGGTACTTGAGAGAGTCCAGAGAAGAGCAACTAAGCTAATAAAGGGTATGAAAGACCTCTCATATACTGACAGACTGAAGAAGCTGGGGCTTTTCTCCCTGGAAAAGCGGAGACTTAGAGGAGACATGATAGAAACCTTCAAGATCATGAAGGGCATAGAAAGAGTAGACAGGGACAGATTTTTCAAATTACGGGGAACCACAAGTACAAGGGGGCACTCAGAGAAATTGAAAGGGGAAAGGTTTAGAACAAACGCCAGGAAGTTCTTTTTCACTCAGAGGGTGGTGGATACATGGAACGCACTGCCGGAGGATGTGATAAGCAGGAGCACGCTACAGGGCTTCAAAGAGGGTCTGGACAGGTACCTGGAGGACAAAGGGATTGAGGGGTACAGATAGGAGTAGAGGTAGGCAATAGGGATAGGATTAGAGGCAGTTACAAAATTAGTCAGGGACACTGTTCAGGCAATTAGGCCTGATGGGCCGCCGCGAGAGCGGACCGCTGGGCGGGATGGACCTCTGGTCTGCTTCAGCGGAGGCAACTTCTTATGTTCAGCTGTCTCTTTTCCAAGCTGAATAGTAACCTCTTTAGCCTTTCCTCATACAAGAGTTCCATCTCCTTTATAATTTTAGTCGCTCTTCTTTTAACTTTTTCTAATTCTGCTATATATTTTTTGAGATATGGTGACCAGAATTTAATGCAATACTGAAGGTGAGCTGGAATCAGTGTTAAATCATCATTTGTTTGTAACAAAGATGATAACCTAATAGGTCTTAGAAAGCATTTTCTTGGGATGTACCCAGATCTCCACTTTCTAGGTTCACACCCTAACTGATCTTCTATCTGTGCACTGATTTGTTGACAATTGATTAAAGGGGCATAATTTATCTTAGAATGTAATTGACTCATTACATTTTCAGTCCTTCTTCCCTAAATAGTCTGAATAGAATGGGAATAGAAGACCTCTGTCATCTTAAACACCTCTATTATATTTGTCAAAGAACTATCAACCCCCTCCTCCCAAATTACCATACAAAATTATGTTTAACTCGTTTATTGAATCAAAACAATCTGCAAACACACAAGCAAGTCTATAACATGACCCATATCCCCCACCCCATCAAACAATCCCATAGACAGATCACATCAGGACATTGAATAGGAGTATCAGCCAATGTTCCCTCTAAGCTGCGCGGCCGTGCACCTCTCGATAAGAGACCGTGCAACTGTTCTGGGTCACCGTGCAGCCTAACCACCAGAGACATTGCTCTTCTGCTTTCTCACTGCTACCATTTTCCTGTACTACAAGCAAAAAGTGACACGGGGACAAATTTTTCCGCGTCCCCACGGGAACTCATTTTCCCTTCCCATCCCCGGAAGTTCTTTTCCTGCCCTTCCCCATTCCTGCAACTTCCATCGTCATCTGCACAAGCCTAAAACACTTTAAAATCAAAAGTGTTTGAGGCTTTTGTGGTTAAGGCAGAGCTTATAGGAATGGGACAGGGACAGCAACAAAACTCATGGGGAAATTGAGTTCCTGCGGGGATGGGGACAAATTTGTCCCCATGTCATTCTCTACTACAAGCTCTTCATCCTCCCCCCCCCCCCCACACACACACACACACTCCACAGTCTTGCACCTTTTCATTCTCTCTCCCCGGATATCCAGCACCTGTTCATCATCCCTTTCCCTGCCGGTATGCAAACATGTTTGGCAGATCGCCAGCACAAGCAGCACCAAATACAGGCTGTTTCCAGGCCTGTCCAATTCACAGAATGTGCTTCATGGGCGGGACGTGGCACAGGAAAGGCCCAGGCTGGGTCAATCTGGAAACAGCCTGTAGTTGGTGCTGCTTGTACTGGCGATCTACCACACGTTTGCATACCAGTGGGAGAAGGGATGATGAAAAGGTGCTGTTGGGAAGGGGCACACTGACATCATCATCCAAGATGGCCACTTGAACATCGGACTCTGTGTTCCTCACCATGAATACCGCATTGATCAGCCCCTGGAAGAATCTGTGGTTAATCCTGAATTGATCGTCCCATATGTCATGCAATGAGGGGAAAAGCCCTGCACCCTCCAATGTAGCTGCAGCAGCTTCCAATGTAGGTGGTGTTGGGTAGAATTTATCAGAATGAGAGTGAGAGTTGGAAAACTGTCTGTGTCTCCCAATAATAATGTTATCTTTTAATCCCCTATTTTATCAGTTATGTTTTGATTAAATTTATTGTAAACCGCCTAGATGTAATGATAGGTGGTACATCAAATAAATAATAAACCTGAAACCATAAAAATAGCTGATTCTGGCGATCCACTCTACTGCATTTCAGTATAAAAAGCCGTCCTTTAGCCTGGTAGGTGTGGGGTGTCGTATAATATCCTGAATGGCTCAACCGGGTCGTCGTACTTTAAAAGATTACGCGTATCAGACCCGCACCGGGGAACACCCAAAAATAACTGTGGCTCCGCCACGTGCAGGCCTGGCCTTGGTTTCACCTTCTCCACCGCCTAGTGAGCTGGCTTCTCCACCACCGGTAGACGCTATGGTGGACATGTTGCAAGAAATACAGACCAATATCAATGCGGCCCGTACAGAATTGGCGGCTTTGGCGTCAGACCTCCGGGGAGAAATATCAGAGCTGGGGCATTGTGTAGATCAGGGGTGTCCAATGTCGGTCCTCGAGGGCCGCAATCCAGTCGGGTTTTCAGGATTTCCCCAATGAATATGCATTGAAAGCAGTGCATGCAAATAGATCTCATGCATATTCATTGGGGAAATCCTGAAAACCCGACTGGATTGCGGCCCTCGAGGACCGACATTGGACACCCCTGGTGTAGATGAATCGGAGAACCACATTGGGGAGCAACGCACGTAGATAAGTTGCTTGGACACACAGCAAACTGATTTCCACCAAACACAGCTCCATATGTTAGACAACATCTAAGACCTAGAGAACTGCAGTCGGTGGTCTAATCTCCGGATTCGTGGCCTCCTGGAGTCTGCGGAGTTTATGGATTGTGCTGTTGTGGTTCAGCAAATCGCCAGGAAACTACTTTCTGATGAGGCCTCTGTCTTGTCTCCAGAGGATATTCACCTCGAAAGAGCACATAGAGCTTTGCAAGCACCATATGCTAATAGGCAGCATGATATAATAGCCTGTTTTCAGGACTTTAAAATAAAAGAAGCAATCATGGTTAAAGCTCAGGCACAATCGCCCATTTTATGTGAAGCTTACAAAATTTAGCTACACCATGACTTGGCTGCTGTTACTTTATGACGCAGAGTGGACTTAAAACCAGTTTTGATGTACCTGAGGGAGAAAGCGATTCGCTATCGCTGGCGTCATCCGTTCACTCTTATTTAATCTTGATGGCTCATTGAAAACGGTACGATCGATGGAAGACGCAAGTCAGATTTTCCCAGATGCGGACTTTGGTTTGAAAGAGTCTTCAGCAAGTGGTGGTACTCGGGACTTTCATCTTGAGAGCCAGCGGAGACTTCTGCTGAGATGGCAGCGCTCATCTAGAAGCCGTGGTCACCTCACACGACAAGCTACAGAGCATGGAACATTGGAGGGAGGTCCGGTCTGAAGAATGAGCTGCTTTCTGGACTTTCTGAGTGGATTTTTTTTTGTTGTTCTTTTAAGCTCTGTATATGGGCCTTGCTTTAGTTACCCCCTAGGAGTAGGTTTTGCAGTTGATAAATATGGATGTTTGTGGAGGTGAGATTAAGTGTGGTGGGATGGATTGCTAGATAATGTTTATTGTTTCTAACCTGGTGGGTTCATATTATGGTTGGTGGGGAACGGGGATTCGCAGCGCTTCCCTATATCTGGGATTGACCTCCATGTGGTGGGTTATTTTCAGAAACAGATGGTTGGGAAGGGGATGGGTGGATATTGGGAGGGTGGGGGGTGCAGTGATATTGATCAGAATGGACTCTCAGGATTCTTGGGTTTGTGGAGAATATTTTTTGTTAGAGATTCCTTGGGGAAAGGGGAGATGTGTGTGGTATTTTTCATCTTTTTTTCTTTTGAATATGGGGCCTCCTGGGGATGATGGGGGACTGCTGTTAAACTGTGACTTTTAATGTCTGCGGTTTGAACATACCTAATAAACACCATTTATTATATAGAGAACTGCGCCGCTTTTGTGCCAATGTGGTTTTTCTTCAAGAAACCCATCTGTTAATCCAGCATGAATATTTAATGCATAATTCTAGGTTTCCATCAATGTATTTTGCTTCCAATATGCAAGAGGGTAAGAAAACAAGGGGAGTAGGCATTTTGTTGGTCTCCTCTTTTCCTCTCGGATCATATGCCAGTCCAGCTCTATTTCCAAAGCTTGCTACTGTGGCCACAGTGGTGACGCTGGCACTTTCCTGAGACTTTGCTTTCCGATCCAGTTAATGGCAAGGCGATAGTGCAAGCTGTAACTGAATACCTGGAATTCAATTATATTGATAATATTGATCCCTGCTTGCTATGGGAAGGCCTTAAGGTTGTGCTGATGGGCAAAATTATAGCGTTACAAGTGTATATAACTAAAACTCGGCGATGTAAAAAAACAGCAACTGCGCTGACTGGTGTACTATCTGGAGCTGGCTGAGCGGGTTTCACCGGGCTCTGAGACTATCAGAACAAAGCTGCATGAGACATGTAATACACTTAAAGAGTTGGAGCTGTTAGCTATCAGTGTTGACCTCCAAAAGGTGCGATAGGAACAGTTTGTGTTCAACAATAAAGCGAGCCATTTATTGGCTAATAAATTAAGGAAGCATGGGACACGGAACTTTATTTTGCAGATTGTGACTTCTGATGGGTGAGATTATCGCTCTGCTTCGGCGATAGGGGAGGTGTTTCAGGATTACAATAAGGACATATCAATCTCAGTCTTGTAAGGATCTCTCTGAGTTGGAAGCTTATCTTTCTACTCTTACGTTATCTTCTGTATCAGAGGGAGAACAAGGCCCGCTCTCTAGTCCTATAACGCAGCAAGAAATTCTGGATATCATCCAAGATTTACCTTTACATACGGCACCAGGGTTAGATGGCTATACCAACCGATTTTATAAAGCTTTTCGACATTTACTTGCGCCTCTTTTGAAGAGAGTATTTGCGACCCTAGATTCTGGAGCCCCTCTGCCGCATACCTGGAGGTTGGCTGCGATCATGGTGATTCTAAAGCCCGGGAAGGTCCCGACTAGTTGTGGTTCATATCACCCAATCTCTTTGCTTAATACGAACTATAAGATTTTTATGAAACTGTTGGCTACCAGATTACAATTGGTCATTCCTAAATTGGGTCCAGTTGGATTTTTACCACTGTATTTTTTATCATTGTACTTTTTTAATTGAATTTTCATGTTTTTATATGTCATTGTATAATAAATTATCTCCAGAACATCTGTATCCACAGTTTTTTGTTTTAATCGGTGGATTACAAGAACGGTGATTGCCAGCGAGGACATGAAGGCTGCCAATCAAGTGGAGCAAGCTTCATCCAAAGCAAGACAAGCATTGGTTGCATACGCAGGGGTTTCGTCAGCCGTAAGCCGGAAGTCATTATGCCATTGTATAGATCCATGGTGAGGCCCCATCTGGAATACTGCGTGCAATTCTGGAGGCCGCATTATCGCAAGGATGTGCTGAGACTGGAGTCGGTTCAGAGAATGGCCACCCGGATGGTCTCGGGACTCAAGGATCTCCCATACGAGGAACGGCTAGACAAATTGCAGCTATACTCACTCGAGGAGCGCAGAGAGAGGGGGGACATGATCGAGACATTCAAGTATCTCACGGGCCGCATAGAGGCGGAGGAAGATATCTTCCTTTTCAAGGGTCCCACGACAACAAGAGGGCATCCGTGGAAAATTAGGGGAGGGAAGCTACGAGCTGACACCAGGAAATTCTTTTTCACAGAAAAGGTGGTTGATCGCTGGAATAGTCTTCCACTGCATGTGATCCGAGGCCAGCAGCGTGCCTGATTTTAAGGCCAAATGGGATCGTCACATGGGATCTATTCACAGGGTGAAAGTAGGGGAGGGACATTAGGGTGGGCAGACTAGATGGGCCGTGGCCCTTATCTGCCGTCAATTTCTATGTTTCTATGATTGTTTTCACTGTGGATCATTGGGTCTCCCCATTTTTCTTTGTTGTGCTGCATTCCTAAATTGATACATACTGATCAGGCTGGGTTTATTCATAATAGACAAATATTTGATAATATCAAGGCAGCCTTAAATTTGTTATGGTATGCTCAGCGGGAGGGTAACTCTACCTTGCTCTTGTCGTTAGATGCAGACAAGGCGTTCAAGTTATGACTACAATGGGGTTTCATGGAAGATTTTTGCAATGGGTTAAAGCTTTTTATATTTCTCCTCTGGCTAGTTTGAAAGTGAATGGGCACTATCTGGATCCGTTGGAATTACAGAGAGGTACACGGCAGGGGTGTGCACTCTCACCATTATTATTTACTATTTCCATAGAGCCTTTGGCGTGTGCTATCCGTGCTCATGCAAGTATACAGGGTATTTCCATTGGCTCCCGTGAGAATAAATTATTGCTTTATACAGATGATATTCTACTGTTTTTGCAAAGCCCGGAGTCTTCTTTACGGGCAGTATCTGGCTGTTTACAAACTTATGGTCAGGTTTTGGAATTTACTGTTAATATGGTAAAATCTGAGATTTTAAATGTTAATGTCCCCCTGGAAACTGTTGCAGTGTTGCAGCGTGAGTTTCCTTTTCGTTGGGAGTCTTCTCTTAAATACCTTGGGGTTCGTCTTACAGTGGCCCCTTCTCAGCTCTATGTGGCTAATTATCCAGAACTCTTAAGTGGACTCTATAAGGATTTGGATGGATGGGAGGGACTCACACTGAGCTGGACAGGCCGAATAGCGGCAGTAAAAATTATGCTTTTGCCGCGGTTACTATATCTTTTTATGGCTTTGCCAATTCCTTTGCCAGATGCTTTTTTTCTGCCACCTGAATAGAAAGGTGTTTGTTTTTGTTTGGCATAGACGGCTACCTCGGGTACAGCGAGCTATTCTTTATTAGCCAAAAATCACAGGGTGGCATGGGGTGCCATATTTTTATGGCTATTACCAGGCCCTCGCTTGCAGGACATTGAGGCTTGGTGTTCTTATTTAGATCGGCCCTGGATCCAGATTGTTCATAAATGTTTACCTAGTATTTCATTATGGAAATTACCATGGGCGCTTATTGGTCTTCTAAGGCAGTATCTCATTTATCCTAATCCGTATTTACAAAGTACTTTGCGGGTTTGGAAGGAGGTGCGGAGACAAATGTTTCTGGATAGACAATACTTTGCTCAGACGCTTATATGCTTAAAACCGGGGTTACGAAATTGGCGTGGGTATTTTTGACAGGCACGGGGGGGGGGGTATTTCTAGAATATATCAGGCCTTACTGGCTCAAATCTCCATGGCTGACCCTTATAAAACTCAATGGGAGTTGGATTTGGGGGTGATCCTCAATCCTCTTGGCGTTATCTATATAAATGTCTGTTTGCAACTTCCGTGTCCTATGCTTTCATTGAGAATAAATATAAAATCTATTCAGGTTCAGTGCTCTGTTGGCGTGAATGGGGGCAGAGGGGCGATTTTTGCCATGTGTGGTGGTGTTGTCCTGCTGTCAAATTGTACTGGCAAGAGATAGGCAAGTTGTTGGTAACTATAATGCACAAACATTGCCCTATATTGATATCTTGTTGTTTGCTTAATGCTCCAATTCCAGGTTTTATGAAACTGGAAGATCAATTTTCTTTACAGCTATTTTCGGCAGTATGTTTGGAGATTGCTGCTTGTTAGAAGCAAAAAGGGTTGCCAGACATGCGAAGAGTATGTGCTCGCCTGGATTATTTACATCTTATGTCTAAGTTAACGGCTATCCGTCGGCATACCTTGCCCCAGTATCATAGAATAGGATTCTTATTTGTCCTGGAGACCTGGAATTTGAATGTCATTGGCCCTGGTACTTTAAGTTGGGAAAATACCTAGAACGTGGTTCTCCCTTTTTCCCCTTTTTATTCCCCCTCAGTTATGCGATACCTGAAAGCCTATGTTTTAATTTAGGTATTTGGTATTTTCTAGCGGGGTGGGGGGAGGGTTTTGTGGATTTGCAAAAGTTATGATGTAAAGATTTTTTTTTTTAGTAAATAGCTGATTCTGTTTGATGTGTTGTGAATTAGTTGTCTATTGGGTTGTTCATTATAAACATTCAATAAAAGTAATTAAAAAAATAAAAGGTACTGTTGGACCTGGAGGAGGCAGGAATGAAGCAGTACCAGGATCATTTATAGAGGTAAGGGATTATGTGAAGGTTTAAAGGATGAAAAAGAGAGGCATCACATGTTAGAAGGAAATGGGGAGGATAGGGGATACATTGGATGGAAGTGGGAAGGGCAGAGGGGCACATGCTGGATGGACATGGGAAGGAGAGAGATGGCACATGCTAGAAGTGGAGAGGAGAGAGGGGCAGATTATGGATGAAGTGGGCAGAAGAGAGGAGAAGATGATAAAAGTGGGAACGAGATGGATGGATATGGAGAGGAGAGAGGGATAAATGCTTAATTGAATTAGAGAGGAAAGAGGCACATGCTGTATGGAAGCGGAGAAGAGAGAGGGGCAGACACTGGATGAAAGAGGGGGAGAAAGGGCATATATGCAAGATGGGGGGGGGAAGAGGACAGAGTTAGATTACGAGAATGTGAAATAGGAGAGCCATGGTGAGTGAAAGGTGGCAAGCCATAGATAGACAAAAAAAGGAAAATTGAGGACTGGATAATAAGAAAAAATTAAATCTGGACAGAGGCAGAAAATTGAAGAAAGCTGAAAGGAAAAGGAAGATAAAAACTAACAAATGGGCAGGAAATCCTGGCAAGATGAGGAAAGCAAAAAACAATCAACAAAACTGAAAAAAGTAAATAGCCAGAGAACAAAGGTAGGAAAAAAATAATTGTATTTTTAGTTTAAGATAAAAAAATAGTGCGATAGCACCTTACTTCCATTTTCTATTTATTAACATGGCTATCTTATTGGATTAATTTTAATACCTTTTTGACTAACTTTAGAAACCAAAAGTCCAAAACCTCCTTCCTCAGGTCAGGACAGGATACCATAATAGCAGTATACTTTCCTAACCTGAGTAAGGCGGTTTTGGCTGCTGAAAGCTAATTGAAAACTATATTTTACTCCAATAAAATTGTATACTTTTCCATTTTCTGTTTTGTTTGTATTTGTTGATTTGTAATGTAGTAATTGGAATGTGTCAGTTTTTAGCAATTTTGGTCTGTTATCTTTATATTTTACACAGCATAAGTGGACACACATTGCTTTTTCTTTCTATGGTTAATGTAATAGAAAATCTATGCTCACATCAACTCAGTCCTTTGCTCACAAAAAAAAAAAAAAAATTTGCTCACATTAACTTGGTCCTTAGAGGGAATATTGGTATCAGCTATTCAAAGTCTACTCCTTGTTGAAGGAGAAAAAGTGTCCCAGAATTTATGCTAGGTACATTGAGATTACTGCCCTCGTTGAGAGGAAAAGTCCTTTATTTGTATCCTTTCCAGTTTCAGTAAAGTGATCTGGGCCTTCCAAAGTTGAAAGGAAGGAGGCTTTGCATCCAACCAATTGAGAAGAATGGACTTCTTTCCCATCAAAATAGCTCTATTCAAAAAAATCTACTAAGGATTGTTTTTCCTCATTTCCTCTGAGGAAAGTGGCGCACAGACTCAAGTATTTGGGGATTTATATTACTAGTGACCTAAGAAAAGCTTATGCAGAGAATTTTACTGTACTGTTGGGAAAGTCACAGGACTTATTGGCACTTTGGACCAAATTTCCTTTGACTTTGAGGGGTAGAATTGCATTTTTAAAATGGTTTTATTTGGGTAGGGAAGGAGAGGGGTACTGGACAGTTTGGGCACTTAGTTATGGTTGGGATCAGTGGGTATAGGTGGGGGGAGGGGTGGTGTGGCATTTTCGGGGCGCATAAGAGTCCAGGGCCTCGGAGTGCTTTCCGCCGCTTTATTCTCACTCGCCTTATGTGGAGTAGGATTGGGGGGGGGGAAGTTTGGTAGTTGTTACTTTTCTTCTGTACCTTCTTGTTATTATATATTGTATATGATGCATCATTATTTGTACTGTGCACCAGTGGGGTGCCCTGGCCTTGTTTTTGTTGTTGTTTGCATCAATAAAAATTGTTTGAAGCTAAAATGGTTTTATTTCCTAAATGGATTTATGTAATGCAAACTTTTCCTGTGTATGTGACCAATAGGGATCTCGGTCTCTATCAGAAAGTCTTGCAAAAATTTATTTGGAACAATGAGATCCCAAATGACTCTTGCGCAGCTCTCCTTGCCAGTGGGGCGAGGTGGCCTGGCTTTGCCGGATTTGCGAAGATATAATATAGCTTGTCTCCTTCGACACTTGGTTGATTGGATAAAGAATACGCAGGACTACACTTTGGAACAGCAGCTGATGGCACCAACGCACTTGTTATACTATCTTCATGCTATAAGACCTCACTGGATCTTTCCTTCTCGCTCTCATCCTCTGTTGAAATCTATGAGACATTGTTGGCAATGGTTGTGCAAACGTATGCATTTGCCTTTTACATGCATTGTTTTATTACCCCTATGGGGGAATCGAGATTTGGACTCGGACATATCCAAGTTATATCTGTTTCGCTGGGCTGACCAGGGTATCTGCTATGTGTGAGATGTGATAAATGAGCATGGACTTCCTCTTTCTTTTCAAGATCTTCAAGCTCGAGGTGTTTTGCTGGCCAGAGATTGGTTGTCTTATGGCCAGGTTTCTCATTATCTTCATTCCCTGGACTCCAACACCTTAAATGAAGATATGGCAGATATGGTCTGGGAAACTTTGACCTTATCTAGACAACCTAGGACCAGCCTTTCCTTTCACCAAGTTAGTTTGGGCAGTTTTAATGTGCCCTGGGACTATGATGCTGTGGCGGTTGTGTGGAACCAAGATCTTGCCCCTTCAGAGCAGATAACTGGTGCTAGTTTACGTCTTCTAATGAAACGTCTCCCATGCCTGCCTCATTCAATTGTTTTGCAGGAACAACATTACAAGTTTTTATTATGGCTCTATCTATCTCCTTATAAGGCATAACTGGCAGGATTTGCTTTTCATGCCTGTTGTCCGAAGTGTCAGTCTACACCAGCTGGTTTGTTCCATAAGTTCTGGTCCTGTGACCAAGTGCAAACCTTTTGGTCCTTTGTCTGTCTTTATTTGCAAACGATATTACGGCACAGACTTCCTCTACAGGCGGCTGTTATGCTTTTCTCACAATTTTCTTTGGGACTGTCTAGGGGTCATTCTCAACTGTTACAAAAAGCTTCCCTGTTGGCTAGGAAATGTATTCTTTTATTGTGGAGACAGGCTGACGTACCTACTGTTACCATGTGGAGAAATTAGATGTTTCTCTTGTTCAAATATGAATATCTGGATGTTAAACATGGTGGTCCTGGGGATTGGAGATTTCAGGCTATTTGGGCGCCAAATTGGGACAATTTATCCTATAGAGCCTGAAGTGCTCACCTGAACTTTTGACAAAGGAGTACTGGGGGTGGGGGGGGAGGGTTGGGAGAGGAGGGGTAGTTGAGGTCTGTTTTGAAGTCTTTATGGTCTGCGTGAAGAACAACGCGATAAACTTTCTTATTACTTGTTTTCTATTTGGGCTCTGTTTCCGCATGTTGTGGTTTTGTTTTGTGTTCAACCATTTGTAAATAAAAACTATTATATAAAAAAATCTACTAGTCCCTTAGGCGTAGGAGTCTGAACACTGAAAATCTCAAATAGAAGCAAGGAATCCATTTTGACTCCACAAGTCCACAAGAGATATACCAAAGCAAGCATGTCCCAAAGATACCACTGGAACATGACATTTCAAACAATAACCAGAGGTGGAAAGACCCATCCTGCAAGCTCTGCTTGGTGAAATATACAACCTCAAAACAAACTTGTAGTGTAACTCCCAGTGGACAGCGTTGTTTGTGATTGTACGTATTCCCAAAACATATGCCTTGTATTGATCCACTGTGAGAGGAAAGTGTTACGTTTCTAGTCCACACTGATAGATATTGCTGATATTTGAGCTCTTACAGATGTCTATGATTAAATCTCAATGGTATCTTTATCTGGGCTCCTAATGTAAAAGAAGAAGACAATTCTTCCTGCACATCCTCACTAAGATTTTCCCAGGAAAGGCTGGCAACATAATGCTTTAATTGCAAATATAGAAATTTATCAAATGGTGTTAAATGGAATTCTTACTGCAAAGCCTCAAAAGGCTTCAATTTACCTTCCTCATTAAGCACATGAAAAAGACACTCGACACCTTTAATCTCCCATTTATGAAAAGCAGCAGACATCTGCCCAGGGGGAAACAAGAGTTGCCACATTTAGCCAGAAAAGGAGTCACTTTAGGAGGAAAATGCTGTCTCCTACAGATCCACCTCCAGGCCACTGCTGCTTGTAGGTAACAAATGGGAGGCTTTTAAGAGTCTAGGAACAGGAAGGCCCATCGTATGTAAATAACAGCTAGAATTAATCTCACTTAACAGTTTCAGTTCCAAGGATGGAATAGAAAAATCCTGGGCTTCCCTATACCAGTTGCTAACATGATGCATAGCTGCTGCCACAGTTAAGTATCTCAAGTTTAACAAACCCAACCCTCCATTTCACCTAGGAATCTGAAGAGCTGAGTATGAAAGCCTTGCCAGAGATATGTCTGCATCGCCCTGATCAATCTTTCATCCTTAGTTTCAAGAAATAAGGGGAGCATCTGGAACAAGTATAGCCAACATGACACCAATACCTTATTTAAATAAATGTACAGTATATGTCCTAAAAGATAATGGATAAGTTCTCAACAAATTTTAGTTTTACTCAAGTCTCATGTAATAAAGGTTGTACATTAAGATCATATAGGTGAGAGAGCTTAACTTGGATGTGGACCCCTAGGTATTTAAATGAAGTATCTGCCCACTGCAAAGGGAAAGAACCACTTTAATGCAGGCAAACTTCTAGCAACAGTGGCATAGCCTTGGCTTCATCAAGTTCAAAGTGAATTCTGAACGAATGCTTTAAGCAGATATCATAGATAGTAAAGGGGGGAGGAGGAAGATCACTGTGGACCAGTCAACACACATAGAATATTGTCTGCATAAGCCTTCACTTTAATGTTAAGTGCTGAGAATGTTACCCCAGAAATCTCCCCTGTAGCATTTAAGACATGTAACAGGGGTTCCAGTGGTAAAATAAACAATAAATAGGACAAAGGACAGCTCTGTTGCGTCCTACTTGAAACAGGAAAGGTATCAATGTATAACCCATTTGCTATCACACAAGCTCTTCATGCAGAGTATAATGCACACACTGCTTCTAAGAACCAGCCCTGAAACCCAATATGCTGTAGTAAGGTAAACAAGAATGTCCAGCTAACTTTATCAAAAGATTCTTTGCATCCAGACTGGTCCTCTTGACATTTTGCAATGGCTAGGAGGAGCTTACATACAGTACATTACAGACCGACTGCCTTCCCCCAACAAAGTCCACTTACTCCCCCAGTATAAGAACTTAAGAATAGCCTTACTGGATAAGACCAAAGGTCCATCAAGCCCAGTAGCCCATTCTCACGGTGGCCAATCCAGGTCCCTAGTACCTGGCCAAAACCCAAATAGTAGCAACAGTCCATACAGAATCTCAATGAATAGCAAGATTCTGGAATCCCAGAGAGTAACAAGATTCAGGAACCCCAAAGGCTAGCAACATTTCATTCAGAATCCTAAAGAATAGCAAGATTCTGGAATCCCAGAGAGTAGCAACATTCCATGCTACCGATCCAGGGCAAGCAGTGGCTTCCCCTACATCTTTCTCAATAACAGACTAGGGACTTTTTCTCCAGGAATTTGTCCAAACTTTTCTTAAAACCAGCTACGCTATCCACTCTTACCACAACCTCTGGCAATCCGTTCCAGAGCTTAACTATTTCTGAGTGAAATTTTTTTTTCCTTCTATTGGTTTTAAAAGTATTTCCCTGTAACTTTATCGAGTGTCCCCCTAGTTTTTGTAATTTTTGATGGAGTAATTTTTTGAATCGATCCAGCATTCCATTGCTGGGGTCCACTTGAGAGCAAAATGACCCCGTTGTTATAAAGGGACCTGACCCGGCCCATGTTTCGGCTAAACTGAATCTTCCTCAGAGGTCCTACATACGTCTCATATGTTACAAATGGCCAGTGATATGTATACACCAATAACAAACATACATGGAATTACAATTCTCCTCGGACGTGGAGACACCAGGAATGAGAGCTCATAATAAAACAAGATCTCAAGAACATTGTTTTCCACCATTTTTCCTCTTTTTGTTGTTGCCTAATTTTGAACGCCAGCAACCTCCAACCAACAAAAATACAAACACTGAAAACCCACCTAGAAACATGGAAACATGATGGCAGATAAAGGCTATTATTTGTGGGAGTATGGTAGCCAACCTGGATGCCTCAACAGTAGATGGGATCTTGATATCTACATTTATTAAGGAGATGGGACTATAAGATGACACCAGCTCCACAGGCATCCCTGGCTTTGATGGTAACAAGGTAAACAGCGCTACATTTTAATGTGCTGGAAAAGAACCATTCGCTATCATTCATTATAATAAGCTTGCATAGGGCCCAACATAGAAGCTTGCAGGAGTTTATAGAACTCACCTGAAACCCATCAGGCCCAGGAGCTGATCCTAATTTCAAGGAATGTACAACCTGCTGCAGTTATTTCTTCTGGCTGTAACTTGGGGATACCTGAGCTAGTTAGATACTAATGTCAACATCTCACCAGGCAGGTCCACTGTATAAAGGGATTGAAAATAATGGACAAACATGTTAGCTATATCCTTTGGATGGTTAGTTACTTGCCCATTTGAGTCTTGCAATGAAGATATAATCCTAGACCTTCCCCACACTTTAACTGCATGAGCTAACAGCCTTCCTGTCTTGTTGCCATATCTGTAAAATTTCCCTCAGCAATTTAGAAGCATGCGAGTAGTATGTTCATGTATGAGAGAGTCTAGTGCAACCTGAGTAGCCTGCAGAATCTCCCTATTAGAAGGAGTTATATGTTTGATAAAATTCCTTTTAGCCTGTTTAAAACTGCACTTTTTACAGAGTGGCTCACAATAAAACATGCACAATAAGTAAAACACACAGGCATACATAATACAAATCTAAGCATTACCATGTCAGCAACCAGTGCTTACATCATTACAATAATTAGTACCCATATTTCATACTGCAAAACAGATGTTTCTTCAGTAATTTCTTAAAGTCATGCAAATTTCCCTGCTGTCATATATACGTTGGTATTCTATTCTATTCTAAGGATCTATACAGGAGAACATACTAGTTGTAGAGCTCACCAGCCTAAGATGTTTAACTGGAGGAATGGACAGTTTTACGTGAGTAACTGAACGAAGTTTTGGTAATGAGGCATAAGGCAGAATCCATCAAATATGCCGGGGCCATACCACGCACACACACAAATAGACCATCATTAATAGTCTGTAGCGTTTGCGGTCTTCTAGTTTTAGCCAATATAACTTAATGTAGAAATTGATTACGTGATCAGTCCTCTCTAGTCAAAACAAAGTTCTGACAAGCAAATTTTGAGCAATTTGTAGTACATTCAGCATAGTTATGCGTAAACCCCAAAGCACTAAGTTACAATAATCTAAGCACGACAAAACTTTGGACTGTAAGATTATTTTGAAAGTACCAAAACTCAGATACGGCCTGAGTTTGCTCAACAAACACAATCTGGAAAAAAAAAAACTTTCTGTAACACCACCTGGACATGTCCCTTAAAAGTTAACTTTGAGTCTACTAGCACACTTAGATATTTCACCTCTTCAGAGAGGTTTATAGGGGTGCCCAATAGCAGAATTGAATCCAGAATACCTTCTATTTGCACCCTTTAAAAACACATTATTTTTGTTTTTTGGATGTTCAGTTTCAGTCGACTAGAATACATCCAATTTTTTACTTCCACCATTACCACTTATAACCAGCCTACTGCCTCTCCTAAATTACTTTCAACAGGTAGCAAAAGCTGGATATCATCAGCATAAAGCCGATAAGAGACTTTAAGGCCCTGCAGTTAATTTACACAAAGGTTGCAGGTATAGGTTGAAGGGTACAGGTGAAAGTGCTGACCCTTGGGGAACACCGGGATGAATTCAACAGCCACATAGCGGTTCCCCTCCTATGAATTGGAGGAATATGAAACTTAGCCCTGGTTAGAAGTATCTGCACAGCCATAACTGCAAGTTTGGGGGGAGAGTCTAACACACACCTTTACAATATGGCAACTTGAAAATCCAGTGAGATAAGCTGTGAAACCTGTAGGCGCTGGCACTCTAGCTATAGAAAAAGACAAGTCTTGTCCTCAGCAAAATATAAAGAACCATTATGCCCCTAGAAACTGCTCAATTTTTTCAGTAATTATTTCTATAGCGCTACCAGACACACGCAGCGCCGCACAGAGGCACATAGAATACAAAAACCTTACCCTTTATGTACCTAGAGAGAGAGAAGGAGATACCCATAAGCATAGGGTACTCTTCTGCCATCGACATCAATGTTCAGCGATTTGCCTTCTGCTGACCCAGCATGGAGACAAGCTGAGACTGGGCGGCCAAGGACAGAGTAGATCCTTTCTCATAAATGCATTTATAGTCGCTATAAATCAATAATGTGTATTGTGGCAAACGAGGGAACTCGGGAGAAACAGACACCGAGCTTGACCGCCACAGCATTTCCCAAAGTCAATGTAAATTTCACAACGCATCTGACCCCAAAGTACAGAAGCCGCTAACCAGAAGTCAGCTGAAGGAAAAATTATGTTCTTACCTGTTAATTTTCTTTCCCTTAGACGCAGCAGATGAATCCAGAGACCAATGGGACGTAGCAAAGCAATCCTCAATCTGGGTGGGAAGTAAATGCCGCCTCCGCAACAACCGAAGCACAAAACGCCCCTACTGCATGCGCCCTCACATCCAAGCAGAAATGCAGAGAGAAAGCACTCTCAGAAGACCAATTAGCCGCGAGACAAATCTCCTCCAAGGAAAAAACCTCTGGGCCGAGCCCAAGAAGTAGCCATCGCTCCGGCGGAATGGTCATGAAGTTCTTTCGCCAACCGCTTCCCTGCCAGCAAGCAAGCATAAAGAATGTCCTCCTGGACCCATCGAGCGATGGAGGCTTCGGACGCCGCCATACGTTTGAGGCGTCCCTTGAAGAATACAAAAAGGAGATATAAACAATTAAACGTTGTTAGAAACCGAGCTCGCGGAGAACGCTACATACGTACCAAAAAATGCAGTGAATAAAAGCACGTCTCCCAATTTCTCCTTCCAGGAACAAAGAAGGAAAAGCGAGCAGGACATAAAAGAAAGGATGACACCCCCCTAGAAAGAAATAGTGGTATCATCCGAACTGATACCCCATATTTCGGAAATCAGAAATAGAAATCCCCGCCGAACAAGGCCTGCAAAATAGAAAACTGCAGAGCTGAAGCCATGGCCACAAGAAACCCCATGTTCAACGGCACAGCCCTTTAGAGTCCCAAAAGACAAGGATGAAATGAAGCCTTCGGTAGACTGAGAAGAAGTACATGAAGATTGTACTCCAAACCGGGCTTTCTAAGAGGCGCATGAATATACCGCAATCTGTTTAGGAACTGAACTACATGAAACAGAGAACTAAGCGAAGAGCAATATACCTAGCCCTTGTAACAAGCCAAGAATGGCACTAGAAGCTGAAAGGAATTGAACGCTAAGCCCTCGGCAATACACTTGTGCCAAAAAGGAACTCTGGAGTGGTTCAAATGTTAAGAAGCACCCAAGAAAGGAAAAACCTCTAAAAGGAAGCAGAAGCCACAGGAGAAGACGTCCGTAGCACCTGGATAAGAGAAGAAACAACCTGCTTCGCATAACCCTTACACGTCAGCCATGATTTTTCAAAAAACTAGGTCGTAATACTAAAGTAGTACAAATATCCATGTTGATCGGACCCTAGGCGAGCAAAGCCGGAGATACCAGGAAACCTCTTAGTCTGGCTGTCGAAAGACTCATCAAATCCGCATAGTAAGGATGGCGCCGCCAATCCAGAGATTCTACAAATACTGTGCCCGGAAAGCGAGCTCGAGATTGCAAATCCAAGCCATCATCAGCCAGCAGAAAACACTGAAAAAGAGAAGGCAGAGGCGAGAAAGGAGCCACGCAGCTACCCCCTCTAACTCCCACTCCCTGGGCTAGCCGAAGAAGCTAGGAAGCTTAGAATAGAGAGACGAGGCCATGAGGTCTAGGTCAAGGAGATCTCACGTCCATAAAAAGAGCTAGAACGCCTTAGCCACAAATCTCAATATCCAGGATGCAGAAGATTACACTATTACTAACATGCACACTTTCCAGAGCGTACACAGCGCTGTACACTGTAACATACAAGAAATGGGCCATGCTCAGATTCCGCGGAGAGAAAGTCTATCCAAACTCTTATCCTGATCCATAAAAGGATCTGCCAACAGAAGATGAAGATGAGAGTCCACCCATTGAAGCAGAACAACTTCACCTGCCAACTGAGTACAACACCTACTGCCCAAGCTGTAGAGAAATACCCCCATCCTAATACTGACCAAAAGGACCCTCAGCGGCAATCCGGAAGAATGAACTGAAGCTCCAGAAAGGTAGCCTGACCCTGCTCAAGAGTAGAAGAATGAACAAGTACTGAGTCGCCTCTGAAGACCAGACTCCTGGAGCTGAGGATGGAAGCCACCGAGCCCCCCAACCCGACAGCCTGGGATGGTCGGTGGTCATGAGCTAGTCCAGCAAAGACCGAGGCATGCCTTGAAAACAGAAATCGCGCTGAGCCACCAAATCATACAGAGCGATGCAGGAGGAGCAGACCAAAAAATTGGAGCCCTGAGATACCGGGGACCACCGGAACAAAAGCAACTGCTGTAGCATAAGAAGGGAAAAGCAAGCCGAAGTTCCCAGTGGAGTCAGCAATATGGATCCCAGAAACTGTACAGAATCCCATACTCTTGGTCATGGTAAGCGAAGAAGAATACCAATCTGAGACCGAGACCCCACGCTCAAGTCTCCGTAAAGAAACACATGTCTCTCCTATATGAATAAAAACATTTCCCCGATATACCTATAAATAGTACAGGAGAAAAGAGCGCTGTGCAAATTCGAAGATGCACGTGTAAAGAACTGAGGAAAAGATACCACCCTTTTCGTGTCAGTCAAATGGCCCGACTGGAAGTCGTCTGAATCAAGCAGGCAGTCAAGAAGAAATTAAATGAATCGCCTGGTAGCGCCAAAACGGTACCACCGCCCACATCACCTAAAATGTTCGTGAAGCCTTGGGTAGGCGAAATGGCATGTGCCAAAACCGAAAGCGCTGCTCCAAGAGAGGCAGGCAAACCAAGTGCCGATTCGGTGCCCATAGAGAAAATGTAAATATACTCTCAGGTTGTCTGCAGAAATGTGCAACCCCGAGAAACTAATTCAGCAGAATGGGATCCAGCCTGCCCAATGCCCTCGTCTCGGGCACCATGCCCGAGACGGGGGCACTGTTCCCGAAGAACTACAAGAACTGTCCTGAGGACCAGTAACACTGAAAGGGAAACACAAAACATAGAGACTCCAAGAACGAACTGGAAACCTGAGGAGGATGCAAAGATGCAAACATCCTGAAAAATGTTCACAGCCCCCGGACCTGACATTATAGCGTCTTCTCCCTCATGAGAAAGCCTGAAGAGTCATTGGAAGAATTCAAGATCCCCTCAGGATGAAGTGCAGAAGGTCAGGGAATGGCAGGATGAGACTATAGGATCTGCAAGAAGATTCTCCTAAGAAAAATCAAGTTTCACAATGTAAACAGGAATATACTGGAACCATGAAAACAGTACTAACCCCATGCAACATGAGCGAAATACGTATGTCCTTAAAAGTGAATACGTACTAGACTCAATCAAGATGCTGCATCTACCGCCCCGTGGAAAACAACAGTATCCTTACAGGTATCAGACAAAGCTCACATCACTAATGAGAGCTTCAGGGATGAGGCTAACAGCCATATAGCGCATGATCCTCCGCAGGTTTGATAGAATAGGTAACAGGCTCCTGTACAGCCCTTCCTGACTGGTCGGGGGGCCAGTCTAGCATGTGCCATGAGAAAATGGCGACAGAAGAAACCAGCGTGATAAGCATGGAAATCTGAAGTCCAGGCCCCCTCAGAAATAGAGAAAGAGTCCTGGCCGCAGGAAGATGCGCAGTGTCATTATGCCCATAGAGACAGCCTGAACTTGGAAACTGTTTGTACTACCTTTAGGCATATATATCCTGTGCCACTAGTAGACACATGCAGCTCAGCAAAGAGGCCCAAATAAGGACAGCTACCAACAGACAAAGGCTCAATCTGCAGGGACCCCAAGAGAGACAATGAGATACCTGTGTGAAGTACAGGGCACTATCTTACTGCTGATCTCACCGTGCCGTGAGTTGCCTTATGTCGCCTCAGTCCGGAGACAAACCGAGACTGGGTGACCTAGCACAGGTCAGAGTCTCTCTGGTAAACCCCTTGAGTGCCCAGAGTCCGATTAAACAAGCAGCTTCCTTCAAGGGAGTACAGTAGGAACACAGACATAGACATATAAATCTGCCCAAGCTTGTCCCAAAGCTGGTGAAACACATACAACTTGTCTGAACCGGAAAGGAGAGAAGCCCTGGCATACCCTGACCAAAGTCAGCTGGAAACAAACTACCGGAACGCTGCAGCTCTCCCACCATCGCCGGAGACCCAAGCGCATGCCTGATTCTCGCTGACACGTGGCCGCTGCATCAACGCTCCTAGAAACATAGTCGGATTCAAGCCCCGCAAAATTTACCCTACCACGGCTTGCATAGAAAGAAAATCAGACTCAGGGAATAACCAGAAGAACGGCTCACAGCGCCGGAAAAAAACTTGTCCCATCTCATGCTGTTATAAACCGGCACCTGCACAATCAGCTGCACATGGCCGTGACAAACACCGATGAAAGAGAGCCTCAGAATAAACAGAACTACTATTGCTGCACTGAAACCCAACAATGAGAACAAGTGCGAGCATGAAATTGCACCGCTACTGCCGCACTGTAACCAACAAGGAAACCAAGCGTGTGCATGCAAAGGGCGGGAACTCCCGGCTCCCTCCACGGATTTCTAGTCATAAAACTTAGCCTCAATAAAATATCCATGCCTTAAACTTATGTTGACCGAACCCACATTACTAAGACTCCCAAACAGAACCTGAAGTTCAAACAGACATACTCACAAGCTTGTTGTTAGGGCCGGTTGAAGCCAGTTAAATCTGGTTGATCAGCAGTAACCAGGCAGAATGGAACTGTGGTCTCTTTTTTTTTTTTTTTTTTACAGAGAAGGGAAAGAAGAAAAATATTGAGACCCAGTCAGACCCTCTATCACTGGAGGGGGGGTGAGGCAGGGACCTGGGGGGGGGGACCAGGTGTAACCCCTAAAGCTGGAACCGTTCAGCCGGACACCCCTGTCTCACTGAAGAGAAAATCTCAACAGGAGAAACAGAATGGCAGTCTCACTGAAGAGAAACCTCAACAGGAGAAAATAAAGTTCCAGTCACAGCCAGAATTCAGGAGCTAGTTGAATAGCGACCTTTTCCTTCTGGGAGATAGAGAATACTGGATAAACAGGAGGAGTGCCAGCCAATAGGACCACCTGTTAATCAGTTTCTCTATCTCCGCCTGCTGGTAGATGTGGGCTATCCCATTGGTCTCTGGATTCATCTGCTACTGTTGCTAGGGAAAAATACAATGCCTGAACGCTGCGGCGGACCCGCCAGTGCAGGAGTCAGCTGAAGAATAAATTGCTTGAATGCTGCGGCAGACCCGCCAGCACAGGAGCACAAGCACAAGCCTCTTGCTTGCTGTAAGTTACCAGCTCCTTGAATAGCTTTTAGATAAACTATCCGGAGCCATATGGTCAATTTTAATACAGTCAAATTTTGGTTTGCGAGCATAATTTGTTCCAGAAGCATGCTTGTAATCCAAAACACTCGTATATCAAAGCAAATTTCCCCATAAGAAATAATGGAAACTCAGACAATTCGTTCCACAACCCAAAAACTTTAATGCAAAATACTATACATACTTGCAATGCAAGACATTGCTCATTTAGAACAGTCACTGCACTCCTGCAGCGTCAGAAAGAGAAGAACCA
The DNA here is from genome assembly GCF_902459505.1 of Geotrypetes seraphini. Classification (NCBI taxonomy): domain Eukaryota; kingdom Metazoa; phylum Chordata; class Amphibia; order Gymnophiona; family Dermophiidae; genus Geotrypetes; species Geotrypetes seraphini. The sequence continues at coordinate 226,622,054 of NC_047085.1, forward strand.
TCGGCTCAGTTGTGACGATGTGACGCATGTATACTGTATGTATACTGTATTGCAAGACCTCGCTCGTTTAGAATAGTCGCTACACTCTTGCAGCGTCAGAGACAGAAGAATCATCGGCTCAGTTGTGATAATGTGACGCATGTATACCATATGTACTCGTATTGCAAGACCTCGCTCGTTTAGAACAGTCACTATACTCCCGCATAGTCAGAGAGAGAAGAACCATTGGCTCAGTTGTGATGTGTGTATACTGTATGTACTTGTATTGCAAGACATTGCTTGTAAATCAAGTTGAAATTTAATAAAATGTTTTGCTTGTCTTGCAAAACCTTGCAAACCAAGTTACTTGCAATCCAAGGTTTTACTGGCATACTCTGCTGAAAACGAGTGTCGTTAAAAACTGCACAAACACTGTGGCGCACACTGATACCAAGCGCACGTTCGCTGTGCACGGGAAGTCAAGGACTCATTTCACAGTGTGAAAATACATATCTGGATCCCTCCGTGTGAAGAATTTCCACACATTTAAAAAAACGTTGAAAATTTGTTTTCCACAAATTGAGCCAACCTTTACGCCACAGATTTCTACTGCCCTACAAAATTTAGCAGCGTATAAATATATTATCTATGTCTTTAATTACACAACAGACCCGCAGCCTGAACATAATTATAAAACCAAACTCTCAGTTGTACCACCACCAAAAAAACAACACACAATCCACCGTTCTATTACACAAATAAAATAGAACCCACTGTTCCAACACCATTCTAAACATAAGGTGCAGTTGAACATAAATAATACAATCTCGTTGATAGTATGCCGATAAGTGCCAGTAAGTGCCTGTTGTTCAGCACTATCAGGGCAGAATGTAGTAACTATTGTCTCCTTTTTTATTTTTTTTCAAATTCAGGGAAAGATGAAAAATAGAGACCCAGACAGACCCTATCACTGGAGGGAGGATGAGGCAGGGATCTGGGGGGGCAGGTGTAACCCCTAAAGCCGGCACCATTCAGCTGCATACCCCTGTCTCACTGAAGAGAAACCTCAACAGGAGAAAATAATTGTCCAGTCACAGCCAGAATTCAGGAGCTAGTTGAATAGCGACCATCACCTGCTGGGAGATAGAGCATACTGAAAATGCAGGAGGTGTGCCAGCCAATAGGACCACCTGTTAATCAGTTTCTCTATCTCTACTTGCTGGTAGATGAATGCTATCCTACTGGTCTCTGGATTCATCTGCTGCTGTTGCTAAGGAAAAGGATATTTTCACTTGCCAGTCCAGAATCTTCCTGTTGGCTATGTAAACAGTGATATTTCGGCAGCAATAACCAAAAATCCTAATGTCTCTAGCTACCATATACCTTAGTGTTTTTGGTAGGTTTCCAAATGGCCACCAGGCTTCAGCTCTTCTAGCCTTTAGTAAGGGCATGAGTTACCAAAGATTAGGTACAGCTAATATAGATAATATGTGCTATCTGTATTAGCTGTACCTAATAGAGCTGCAGGCCAAGAACAAGGGATGTCACAGTTGCTCCTTGAAATTTTGGACAAGTCACTCAACCATCTATTGAATCAGGTACAAAACTTAAATTGTAAGCTATCCAGGATGATAAAAATACCCACTGTATCTGAATGAAACTTGCTTTAAGCTATTACTGAGAAAGGTGTGATCTAAATTCAAATCCGGTAACAGGCATACTATGAAGTAATACAGAGCACTACAAATGTCACCCAGGACCTAAAGAGCAATTCTACCATACCATAATAGCAGTAACATCCATGAGTCACATAACACAGACTTATTTAGGAAAACACAGCACCAAACACTACAATGCGTACTAGAACATCAATAAACCTATTGAGAAACTAAAGAAGCCAGATTAGTACAGATCCATCCTGCACATTTAATGCTAATAGAAAATCATGTCTCTTTCTTATGCAGAGAACATAGACAGACCCGCAAACAGTATAGAATAACTAACCACAAATTAAAAATAGAAAAACGTAGAAAAATATTAAATTGAATCTCCACGCAGCCACAATGCAACACCAGAGAAAGAGAAATTTCCCTGTACTGTGCAAAATATAAAGATATAAATTTCAAAACCTGACATATTACAATCCTACATTAAAAGTTAACACCTGTTGTATCATTCTCTCCCTCCTTCTCATATACCCCCATGTTCAACATCTCTCTCTCTCCCTTCCTTGCACCCTTGGTCCATCTCTCTTCTCCCTTCCCCCATGTCCATGCCCCTTCTCTGCCATGTCCAATATCTGTCTCTCTCCTACTAGCCACCATATCTCTCCCTACTCTTTTGTGCCCTGGGACAAACATCTCTCCATTCCACCATAATTTTTAACATTTCTCCCTCTATCCCTATGCATCCCTATACCCCAAAATTTCTTCCTCTCTTGCCACTCTCCTTGCAGTCTCCCTCCCCTCTACCATGTGACATTTTCCCTTTCTTGTCTCTCTCCAGTACCTCTTCCTTCCTCTCCTCCACCCCATTCCTAAAATCCTTCTTCTCATGTCCTTTCAACCCTGTGCAGCATCTTTCTTTCCTACCCCCCCCCCCCATACTTACAGCTAACTCTCTCTTGCTGGCACCTGTACCTACTTCTCTTCACGCTCCTGTTTTAGCGGGTCAGAGGCAGCAGCAGCAGTCATTACAGGCTGCCTGCCGCTAACCCAGAAGCCTCTCCTCTGCCATGTCCTGCCCAGTAGAAACTTGAAGTTGCAGAAGAGAGGCTTCTGGGTTAGTGGAAGGCAGTCTGTAGCAGTTACTGCTGCTGACTGACCTGTTGGACCACGGGACCCAACCTGCTTCCCCAACATCAATGTGGAGAAGAGAGGCGGGCACATGGGCATGCAGATGGGCCAGCCCATTGTTATAACCCTGTCCTGTGCCATCCATCCATCATTTCTCCCTCCCTGCTCTGCCTGCCATCCATCCATGTCCTCTTCCCTGCCCTCCTTCTCTTCTGCCTTCCCCATGGCCTGACAGTGTCCTCCTGTTAATTCTTTTATAAATATGTGTTGTTCTGTTCATTAGTAAAACAGCTAAATACACTCAAATTTAACCAACGCGTACTTAGCTTGCTTAACAGCAGCACCTCTGTTGTTAAGCAAGCTAAGTACATATTGGTTAAATTTGAGTGTGTTTTACTAATGAACAGAACACATTTATAAAAGAATTAATTATGAATAAATAAATATAAAGAAGACTGAACAAATGAATTGAAATAATATTTATAAGAATATAAAATAAACTAATGGGACTAATGAGGAGCCCAGCCAGCTTGAGTCTGATGACCCAGCTGGCATTCTGAAGACCCTGAGGTTGAATACTAGCAAGTTTGCACAATTGCTGTTAAAAAAGTTTGCACTTTGCTAAGAATATTATGAACATTAGCAGTGCATGGCTAAAGTGATCTCTAATGAAAGATTAGGTTTCTTACCTCTGCTAATCTTCCTTCTTGTAAATCTTCTCTGGATGCTGAACGGATGGGATCTTGTATCTTTATTAGCTTTAGCTGCAAGCAACTAAAAGATGATCCCTCCCCTTTGGGCTAACTGCCCGGGAGCTTCCTGTCTTGCCCAGTTAGTAGAAAAGCCATGTAGAACTATGACAACAGGAAATGGAAGAAAAGAAAGAGAGGGCGCGGGAACTCCCGCTACCAGTCAATTCTGCTCAATATCGTATTATACTAAAAACTACGGCCAAAAGTGGCCAACTGGAAACAAACAATATAAACTACAAAACCCAGGAAAAATCCTGGAACATGGACACAGCCTGAAGATCAGAAGGGGTACCCCTCTGGGGACCCCCTCAACCCTTAAACCCAACAAGGGGGAATACGCATGAAATTCTTAGTGAGTCTGGTCACAGACAGAAATCCAGCTTACCAGTTACTGAAAAGGTGACCTGCAAATCGGCCAAAAGAACAGATGGGTGGGCATTCAGCATCCAGAGAAGATTTACAAGGAGGAAGATTAGCAGAGGTAAGAAACCTAATCTTTCATTTTTGTACAATTTCTCTGGATGCTGAACGAATGGGACGTATCAAAGCCGTCCTAAAACTCAGGGGGGGCCTGATGAGCCCACCGCAAGAACAGAAGCACCAAAGGCTGTATCACCCTTAGCCGCCACATCAAGCCTGTAAAAAATGGAAAAGGTATGAAGGGAAGCCCACGTAGCTGCCCGACAAATCTCTGCAGGCGAGACTGCATGAGATTCCGCCCACGAGGAAGCTATTTCTCTAGTAGAGCCTTCACCCCAAGGGGAGGCTTCTTCCCTGCCACCACATAGGCCATGGAAATATCCGCTCGTATCCAACGTGAAATAGTGTCTTGGAAGCAGGCCAACCCTGATGCACAGGGCCCACCAGGACAAACAGATGGTCCGAGAGATGAAAGTCATTAGTGGCTTCCAGGTATCTCAAAAGAAGACATCGGACATCCAGAGACTACAGAACACGGTCCCGAGACTTGGAATCCGAAGGAACAAAGGCTGGCAACCCAACTTCCTGGTTGATGTGGAAAGAAGAAACCACTTTCGGAAGAAATGAAGGCACAGTCCTCAAAATCACTGCCGACTTCGTAATACAGAGAAAAGGATCTCTGCACAACAAAGCCTGAAGCTCCGATACTCTCCATGCAGAAGTGATCGCCACCAGGAAGACGGTCTTAATGGTAAGATCTTTCAGAGAGATCGCATCCAGGGGTTCATAAGGCGGACGAGTCAGGGAGCGCAGGACCAAATTCAGTCTCCACGACGGACAAGACAGTCGTAAGGGAGGCCTCAGCCTCCCTGCCCCCCGCAAGAACTGGACAACATCCGGGTGAGAAGCAAGAGAACCCCTGAACGAAGAGGTATCCAAACAGGAGAGTCCCGCAATCTGAACACGTAGAGAAGAGACTGCCAGACCCTTCCTGAGGCCATCCTGCAGAAGTCTAGAACCTGAGCCACCGACAGGAGGAAAGGGTCCACCTGGAGCCCCGCACACCAAGTCTGAAAACACCTCCAGGCTTTCGCGTAAGCCGAGACTGTCGATTTCCACTTGCTCTGAGATGATAGCAGAGGAATATCCCCTGGCCGTCAAGGCTGCCCGCTCATGTGCCAGGCCGTAAGACCAAAGCGGTCCAGATCTTGAAGAGCAAATGGACCCTGCATGAGTAACCACCGATGGAAAGGAAGACGCAGACCACTCCCAGAGCTCAATCTCACAAGGTCTGCGTACTGAGGATGTCTGGGCCAGTCCGGAGCCACAAGGATCACCGTACCCTGGTGTGAGGCCAACCGGTGCAAAACGTGCCTTATCATAGGCTATGGAGGAAAGACGTACAGAAGTTCCCCTGTGGGCCAAGGTTGAACCAGAGCATCGAGTCCAACGCTGCTGACCTCTCGTCGTCGGCTGAAGAATCTGTCTGCCTTCCTGTTCACTGAGGATGCCATCAGATCAAAGGTGGGACGCCCCCAGCAGCGCACTATGGCCCTGAAAGCCAGCTCAGACAGGGACCATTCTCCCTAGTCCAGAGTCTGACGACTGAGGAAGTCTGCCTGAACGTTGTCGACGCCGGCCACAAGAGCCGCTAAGGCCAAGAGATGACGCTCCACCCATGCAAAGAGCATCTGAGCCTCCAATCCCAGCCGGGGACTCCTCGTGCCCCCTTGACAGCTGACATAGGAACAGCCGTCGCATTGTCCGAGAACACACGGAAAGCCTTCCTGTGGATATTCACTTGGAACCATAGCAGAGCTAACTGGATCACTCGTAACTCCAGCTGATTGATCGACCATCGGTTCTCTCTCAGTGTCCAGCGGCCCTGGACTGGGACGGACATGCAAACTGCTTCCCAACCAGAGATACTCGCATCTGTAGTCAGGGTCACCCAATCCAAGACCCGCAGAGGAAGCCCTGTGGACAGAGTGACTGGGTTCAACAACCACAGCATACTTCTGTGCGCCGCTGCCAACTAAGGCAGCTACATCCCCAGCGCATCTCTCTGAGGATTCCACCTCGACAGAAGTGAAAACTGAAGAGGACGCAGACGAGCTCTTGCCCATGGAATTACATCTATGGTTGCCACCATGAGACCCAACACCTGCAGGTACTGTCAGGCCGTTGGAGCAGGGACCGCCAACATGTTCCAAATTGCACTCCTGAGTTTCAGTTTTCTGGAGTCTGGTAGAAACACCCAGTTCAGACCCGTGTTGAACTGGATACCCAGGTACTCCAACTCCTGGGTCGGCACGAGGCAATTCTTCAGATTGATCACCCTTCCGAGACGCTCCAGTAGACACCACTTGGCGAACCGCCAAACGGCCCTGCTTCCACAAGGGAGCTCTGATCAGCCAGTCGTCTAGGTACGGATGCATCAACACACCTAGAGATTGCAGATAGGCAGCCACCACCACCATGATCTTGGTAAAGGCTCTGGGCGCCGATGCCAACCTGAAAGGGAGCGCTGCAAACTGGAAATGCCTCCCGAGAACATGAAATCACAGGAACCTCATGTTCTGGGAAAATCAGGATGTGGAGATAAGCTTCTGTAAGATCTAAGGAAACCAAAAACTCCCCGGGAGCCACCGCTGCTATTACAGAATGCACCATCTCCATCCGGAAACACGGAACTCACAAGAATGCATTCACTGCTTTGAGGTCCAGAATAAGTCTGCAATCGATGGAGTCCTTCTTTGGCATGATGAAGTAAATCGAATATCTCCCGCAGCCCAAGTCGTCCTGTGGTACCTGCTCTATAGCCGCCAGATCTAGCAAACGGCACATGGTAGCGCGCACTTTGCCGGTCCTGTCCGGATTGCCCTCTGGAGAGGACATGAAGAAGTTTGGCGGTGGTCGGCAAAATATCAGTCGCAGACCTTCCCTGAGTACCTCTAGAACCCACTGGTCTGAGGTTATCTTCAGCCATTCCGGAAGGAAAGCCGACAGCAAGGTCTGTGGGAAGCTCTGAAATGCTGTCCCGCCTCAGGGGGTTCGGCATACTGTGAGGTCCTCTGGAAGGGATGAAAATTTGGCCGTCCCGACCCCCTAGATGACGAGATCTAGAGCCAGGAAGCACCTTAGGCTTACAGTCCTGCACACTTGCCATAAGGTTATAGAAACCCTGACCAAATAAGAGTGAACCTTTGAATGGCAGCTTGCTCAAAATAGCCTTGGATGAAGAATCACCCGACCACTGGTGAATCCATAACATTCTCCTAGGAGAAACTGAATAAGCTCCCAGTTTAGCAAAAACCTTCAAACTATCATAGAGGGCGTCTGCCAAATAATTCACTCCAGAGACCAGGAAATCGAAATCCCGAAGGACAACCTCCTCAGGATCCTGACGAAGTTTAATATGACATGCCTGGGCCACAAAAGAAGTAGCTGCTGTAGCTCACGCCCCTGTTGCAGCAGAATCAAAAAGACGCTTCATGATAAAATCCAGTCTATGGTCCTGCACATTCTTCAAGACCACCCCTCCATCTGAGGGCAATGAGGTACGTTTAGTGACCTGAACCACCGCCGAATCCACTCTCGGCGGAACTAGGCGCTTGGAAAATTCTGAAGCCATGGAATACAATTTCACCATGGCCCTAGCGCACTTCAGGGGACCCTCCGGGGCCTCCCAAACCTCCAAAAGCATTTCCGCCAAATCCACATGGTCCGGAAAGGAAGCAGAAAGCGGGGGCTTAGAACTCATTACTGAACACTCCGCCTGAACCGCGGAGTCAGAATCAAGTTTCAACGTCCGCAAGGATTCAGAGATGAGATCGGGAAGGCGACTGGACTTAAATAGCCTGTGCACTGCCTGATCCTAACCCAAATCATGGACCCCAGAGCTCTGGGAATCCCCGCTATCCGTTAGGCTAGCCACATCAGCAGAGCCTGTCAAAGAGCCGTGCAACAGCAACAGCATAGAAATTGACAAAGGCAGTGAGGCAATAGCAGGAAGTTGCCTCTGGCTTTCCGGCGGACCAGCAAGAGAGCAGACTGACATGCTGGAATACAAAGGTTGCACAGCCTGTCACACCAGAATCTGAGGAGGGGGACACAGTCACAGCCCGCTTTCACTTGAAAGCCTGATACATCATATCCACAAATTCTGGCAGAAAGTAGTCCCCGGCAGCCAGGGCCGATCTGGAGTGTTTTGAAGACTTATGAGACTTATTCCTGGAACTGCGCTTGCATTTCGTGGAAGCGCCCTCCTAGCCCAAATTTGGCATCCTGGACGCTGGAAACGTATTGCTGGTGGAATCAGAGGCAATTGGCACCCATGTACAGTTGGGCGCATGTAGCACACAGCTGCGAATCCGTAATCCTCCGAGAAGAGGAAAAAGTGAGAGGAGGGAAGGAAAGAAATGGGGAGGGGAGATAAAGGAGAAAAGGTTAAAGAAAAACAATTGGGAGAAGGGGAAAGATGAGTTGAAAGGAAAGAAGAACTTAAGATGAGTGGGGAGGGAAAAGTGGGAAGGGCAGAAGTGGAAAGAAGGAATAAGGTAATAATTGCATACAAATTAAAAGTATCTTCCCACCCATCCACCCTGGACGTGCACTATCACAGGTTTTCTGCTTTTGATGTACCTTAAAAAATTATTATGAGTTTTTGCCTCTTTCACTTCATCTTTAAATTAGGCCAGCTCTCGTTTTCTTTTCTTTCTACCTTTGTTAATACGTGGAATACAACTGGTCTGTGCTTCCACGATGGTATTTCTGAACAACATCCAAGCCTGGTTTACACTTCTGACCTTTGCCACAGACCCTTTTAGCTTCTTTTTAACCATTTTCCTCATTTTATCATAGTCGCCCTTGCAAAAATTAAATGTCGCTACAGTAGATTTCTTTTGCAATGTCACTACAATTATCAGCTCAAATTTGATCAAGTAATGATCACTCTTTCACAGCGGGCCCAACACAGTTACCTCCCATACTATGTCATGCATTCCACTAAGGACCAAATCTAAAATAGCTCCCTCTCTTGGGTTGGTTTCTGGACCAGTTGCTCCAAGAAGCAGTCATTTATGATGTCCAGGAATTTTACCTCCTAGCACTCCCTGATACAGCATTTGAGGTAGTTGAAATCACTCACACTATATAGGAAACACACTTATTCAATCATATATGCTATTATAGAAATGTGCTAACAGTAGTTTAGGGAGGCTCAAATTCACCAACGCTGTGAATTTTAAAAAAATTTTAAACATAGATCCCATAAGGACAAGTAGAAAAAAAGAAAAAATTATGTGGAGAAAAAAATATCTCAGTTTGGCTTCATGGATCTTTAAAAAAACAACCCAAAAACCCTCCACATCCAAAAGGTATTCTCAATATCGGTTCAATGAGTTCACAGCTTATACCTTCAGCCAAACCCAAACTCTGATGGAAGTCAATCAAGGTCTATATAACATTTCAAACAGGGAGAGTAATAAATTAAGGACTTAGCTGTAGTTGATCCCGGCTCAACTACAGCACCAGCGCTTAAATGAATGGCAGGTTCCCCAGCAATCTCCTCTGCCAATTCACCTCTCCACTCCCAGCTCCAGTCACACTTTTGGGCTTCAAACTACTTCACTCAACAAAGAAATCTCCATTTCACATCCTTGCTGCACCAGGGGTGGCTCAAAAATCTACAAACAACTCCTGTTGAAAAACTCTCACCAGACTGCTTGCAAAACTTCCAAGGAACAGCGGTTAGGCTGAACTGTTATTGAGAATACCTTTTGGATGTGGATTTTTTTTTTAAGATCCATGAAGCCAAACTGAGATCTTTTTTTCTCCACATAATTTTTTTCTCCTTGTCCTTATGGGATCTATGTTTAAATAATTTTTTTAGTTCACAGCGTTGGGAATTTCTATCCATATGGATTCCACATTGCTATCTATGTTGCTCAGAATGTTTATTTTGTTTGATTCAATTCCCTCTTTAACATATAGCACAACCCCCTCTCCAATTTGATCTATTCTATCATTGAAATATAATTTGTATCCAGGTAACACAGTGTTCCATTGATTGTCCTCCTTCCACCAGGCCTCTGAGATGCCTATTATATCTACCTCATCATTCAGTGCTTTATACTCTAACTCTCCTACTTTCTTTTTTAGACTTCTATCATTTGTATACAGACACTTCAAATTGTGTTTTTTTCCTTGTATCTACAGGCTGTTGAGAAAATGACAAAAGGAATAACTTGACATCTTTATTCTGCTTCTCTCTTAAGCACTCTTGGCTTTCTTTTACCATTTTAAAAACATCTTTATTGGGACTCCATAAATCTTCTGATTCAACAATATCCTTCAAGGATACTCTGCATCGAACCATCTGCTCCTGAGCGACTATTATCTTTCCTCAATCCCCCTTCATTTTAGAGCAGCTTTTAAACTATCTCCTTTTTAAACATTAGCGCCAGCAACCTGGTTCCATCCCAGTTAAGGTGGAGTACATCCTTTTGGAATAGGTTCCCCCTTTCCCAGAAGGTAGCCCAGTTCCTAACAAATCTAAATCCCTCAACCTTGCACCATCGTCTCAACCACGCTTTGAGACTTTGGAGCTCTGCCTGCCTTTTGGGTCCTGTGTGTGGAACGGGGAGCATTTCTGAAAATGCTACCAAGAAGGATCTGAATTTCAGCTTTCTACTTAGCCTAAATTTGGCTTCCAGAACCTCTCTCCCACATTTTCCTATGTTATTAGTACCTACATGTACCAAGATAGCAGGCTCCTCCCCAGCACTATCTAATATCCTAAGTGATGAGTGAGGTCCACCACCTTCGCACCAGGCAGGCAAGTGGCCAGGCAATCCTCATGCCCACCAACTCTCTACATGCCTAATGACTGAATCTCCCACTACAATGGCCATCCTAACTCCCTTCTGGGTAAAAGCCCCTGGAGATAGATCCTCGGTGCAAGAGGATATTGCATCTCCTGCTGGGCAAGTCCTGGCTACATGATCATTTCCTGCATAACCAGAGTGATTTTCTCCTTTTTGGAGATCTCATTTCTCCAAGGGAGCAGAGGGAGCAAAGTAGCCAGACTGGAGTTTGAGTTTATTAATTTGTATCCCGCTTTATACAGAGGTAGAGGTGGGACTTCTCTACAATGTGCCTGTAGGTCTCTTCTATGTATTTGTCTTCTTCAGCTCCTCCAAGTCTGTTAACTCTAGCCTCAAGGGAACGGATTTGTTCTTTGAGAGCCAGGAGCTCTTTGTATAGAGTACGCACCTATAATTTCTCACCAACTGGGAGATAATCATACATATGATACTGGGTACAAAAGACTGGATAGCTCCCCTCTTGCTGCTGGACTTCTGTCTGCATCTTATTATTGAGCTGCTTAATTAAATCCTATTAAGGTACTAGGAATGTTAGACTGGTATGTTTCAGGTTTGTGGAGACTGTCCTTGTTAAGATCAGCTGGGGAGTTGTGGAGGGTAATTTAAGAGAAGTATAAGAGTAATTTGAACCTAGGGATGGGTGGGCTGTGGGGAGGGTGGTTGGCAGGCAGACTTCAATTTACAGGTTGCTGTGAAAACTATCTTTAATGCTGAGCCTCTACAACCTCTCCCTTAGAGCTAGGCCAGCACTCTTTCCCTCAAGGGTCACCTGTGGAGTCTCTCTAAGAAAGTCTTCAGAGTTCAGTTTATCTTTAAATTTCGGTGTGGGGGGGGAGAGCTCCCTGGATTCTTTTTGCAGGGGATTAGTAAAAGAATGGGTTATTGGACCCTGCTGGGTAGTGCCCACAGGCAACCTCTCTGAATTCTGATTTCCTCCGATTCTGTTCCCAGCTGGGAGAATGCTTTCATATTGGGTATTTTTGTCCTATTATATTTTATTTTGTTTTTGCTTAGTAGGGGAAGGGAGGGGAGAGGGGGTTTCTGGAAAGAATAGTGTGATTTCAGAATTATGCGATGTATAAATACTGCTTTGGTTTCTATTGCAGGTTATTTTCTTGTTGCATTTTCTGAGTTTGTATGGTAACTTTCTCATTTCAATACAAGTTTATAGTACAACCCCCCCCCAAAAAAAAAAAACCCCAAAAAAACAACAACAAAACAAAACATATGTTCGCTGGGGAATCACCTAGCATCTTTGGCAAGTTGTTCTTCATAGTCTTGTTTTGCTTTCTTTAGCAATGCTTTGCATCTAATTTGCTAGTGCTTATGTCTCTTCTTATTTTCTTAATTGGAATCCTTTTTCCATTCTTTAAAGGATGTTTCCTTGGCTGTAAGGCTGAATTAATTCTTTGCTCTGGTCTTTATGGAAGATGATTTTATCTATGCTTTTCATACATTTTATTTATTTTACACATAACTTTTTATGGAAAATGTATGTTTACAATGCATATGTGTATACATCTGCAATTAGTATATTTATGATTCTATATTTTCATTTTAATTGTATATGTTTGTAGACAGTATATATGTTTATGGTTCATTTTGCTGTTCTGTTCTATAGGTTTCTATCATACACCCCTAAAGAAGGCTACTTTAGCTGAAACACGGACTGTGTTGGGGTCCAGTATATATATAAAAAGGATTTTTTTATGCCTGTTTCATTTTATGTATATGCTATATGTGTATTATTGACTTATGAGGTTACAATAAATTGATTGCTTGATTGTGGCCCTTCCCCACTTCCTTTTTTTTGGGCTCTATTGTATGTCGCATGTAGGGTTGTGATTTTTTTTCCTTTGTATTGTGCGATACAGACATCTACCTGAACCATAAATGGTTTTCAAGGGTGATGAGGCAGAGGAATTGAAAGAAATTTTGGTGAACCTGGAAGATGTACTAAGCCAAATTGACAAGTTAAAGAATGATAAATCACCTGGACCAGATGGTATACATACATCCCAGGGTACTGTTAGTGATATGTAACCTGTCATTAAAATCATCTGTAACATAAGAAACATAAGAAATGCCTTCACCGAATCAGACCCTTGGTCCATCCAGTCCGGTGATCCGCACACGCGGAGGCCCAACTAGGTGCTTCATAATGAGACCTTGTTTACCTGTATCCCTCAATGTGATTTGCAAGGAGGTATGCATCCAACTTGCCCTTGAATCCTATAGTGTGCGTCACAACGTCCTCTGGGAGAGCGTTCCAAGCGTCTACCACTCGCTGTGCGAAACAGAACTTCCTGACATTTGTCCTGGGCCTGTCGCCTCTCAACTTCAGTACATGACCTCTCGTCCGAGTCACATTTGACAACGTGAATAACGATGCATCTTGCTGGATTTTATCTAGTCCTTTTAGTATTTTAAACGTCTCTATCATATCTCCACACATTCTTCTTTTCTCTAGAGTGAACAAGCTCAGTTTTCTGAGGCGTTCTTTGTAGCTCAAATTTCCCATACCTTTTACTAGCTTTGTAGCTCGCCTTTGTACCCTTTCCAGCAGGGTTATATCCTTTTTTAGGTAGGGAGACCAGTGTTGGATACAATACTCCAGGTGTGGCCTGACCATTGCTCTGTAAAGCGGCATTATGACGTTAGCCGATCTACTTGTAATTCCCTTCTTGATCATGCCCAACATCCTGTTCGCTTTCTTTGCAGCAGCCGCGCATTGTGCCGACGGTTTCAGTGTCCGGTCTATCAGTACCCCCAGGTCCCTTTCCTGTTCGCTCTTGCTCAATGTCACACCTAACATTTTATATTCATGTTCCTTGTTTTTCTTGCCTAGGTGCATCACTTTGCATTTTTCTATATTGAATTTCATCTGCCACTTTTCCGCCCATTTCTCTAGCTGGTTCAAATCTCTCTGGAGTTCTTCACTGACCGACATAGTTTCGTGTCATCTGCGAACTTGATTATGTTACTCGTTGTTTCCTCTTCCAGGTCATTTATGAATATATTGAATAAGATTGGCCCAAGGACCGAGCCCTGCGGCACACCGCTTGTCACCTTTTCCCAGTCCGAGAACTTCCCATTTATGCTTACCCTCTGCAATCTGCTTTTCAGCCAATTCGCTATCTATCTTAGTATATCCCCCTCAATTCCATGGCTTTGTAGTTTCTTCAGAAGCCTAGCGTGTGGAACCTTGTCAAACGCCTTCTGGAAGTCCAAGTATACTATATCCACCGGGTGTCCGCTATCAATATATTTGTTCACCTTCTCAAAAAATTGAAGTAAATTCGTCAGACATGACTTCCCCTTCCTGAAGCCGTGTTGACTGTCTCTCATCAGGTCATGATTTTCCAGGTGCTGCCCTATGTTGTCTTTGATTAGCGCTTCAACCATCTTCCCTGGAACCGACGTAAGACTCACAGGTCTATAGTTGCCTGGTTCTCCTCTCGATCCTTTTTTGTAGATTGGAATGACATTCTCTATCTTCCAATCCTCTGGTATTCGTCCGGTTCTGATTGACAAATTAGCTAAGGATTGTAAGAGCTCTCCGATTTCTACCTTAAGTTCCTTTAGCACTCTCGGGTGAATTCCATCTGGTCCAGGGGACTTATCACTTTTTAGCCTATCGATCTGATAGTATATCATGTCCAGGTTCACACTCACTGTGGTGAGGCTATCCTTGATTTCTCCCTTGAATACTTTCCCTGGTTCGGGCATTGATGCAGTGTCTTCCCTGGTAAAGACAGATGCAAAGAATGAATTTAGCCTATCGGCAATCTTTTTGTCTTCCTTGATGTACCCTTTTCTTCCCTGATCATCGAGAGGGCCTACTGCCTCCTTTGCTAGTTTTTTCCCTTTTATATATCTGAAAAAGGGCTTGAAGTTTTTGGCTTCTTGTGCTATCTTTTCCTCATAGATCTTTTTGGCGTCTCTTACTGCCTTGTGACACTTCTTCTGGTCGGCCTTGTGACAGTTCCAGGCCTCCATTGTATGTTCGTGTTTCCATTTTTTAAACGAGTTCCTCTTTTCCCTTACCGCATCCTTCACCTCTTTAGTCAGCCAAGCTGGCTCTCCTTTGTACATATTTTTCCTTCCTTTGGCTATCCGCGGAATGTAGAGATTCTGCGCTTCGGTGATAGTAGTTTTTAGTAAGGATCGACAGTTTTGATTTCGGCTGTCCTTTTCTTGAGCCTTTTTTTAACCATGGCTCTCATGCTGTCGTAATTCCCTTTTCTGAAGTTAAAGGTTGTGGTTTGAGTCCTGGTTCGTTTCCCCTTTCCGATGCCGATTTTAAAATTGATCTTGTTGTGATCACTTGTCCCTAGTGGGACCATGACTTCCACATCTGATGTCCTTCCACTTATGCCTTTTAGGACCAAGTCCAAGGTTGCGGTTCCTCTTGTCGGTTCTCCCACCATTTGTTCCAGGAAGCAGTTCCCTATTAGTTCCAGGAACTTTGTTTCCCTGCCGCAGTTTGAGGTGCCTAGGTTCCAGTTTATCCCCGGAAAGTTGAAATCTCCCATGATTGTTACGTTACCTGTTCTACATTCGTGGTTGATTTCCTCTTTCATTGCTGCGTCTGTTTCTTCCGTCTGTGTTGAGGGTCGATAATAGAGGCCAATTTTTGTGTCTGCTCCGTTCTGGTTTGGGATCCTTATCCAGAGGGACTCCAGTTTATCCTTTCCATCCGTCATTCCTTCTCCGCTAGAATCTACCCCCTCTTGAACATACAGGGCAATACCTCCCCCTTTTTGCCCTATTCTATCTCTTCTGTATAGTTTGTATCCCTGCAGTGCTGTGTCCCATACATTTTCTTCATTCCACCAAGTTTCAGTTATTCCAATGATATCTAGTTCTTCTCGTCTTGCTAGTGCTTCCAGTTCCCCCATTTTGTTTCTGAAGATTGGAGGGTGGCCAATGTTATGCTGATTTTTTTAAAACTTTATCTTTATTCAAATTTTAAGTATAATAAACAAGTAACAAACTTGTAAAAGGATTGGAAATGATCTTTCTTAAGTCACAATGACTATCAGGTTAAAAGAAATATAGGAAATAATAGTAACTGATTATTTAGTCCACAAATATGATCCAAGAACAAAGAAAATATCAGGAAAATATAGAATCTCAATTGGACAGAATAGAAGACATTGATCTATCACCCAGACAGCTGGTTCGTTAAATTGTGGAAATAGCCATTGAGCCAATAATCACTCCTCTCCCTTCTCTAATCACTATGAAGTTATGATTTTTAAAAAGGGTTCCTGGGGAGATTTGGGAAATGACATACTGGTAAGCCTGACCTCGGTGAGGGGCAAAATAGTGGAAACAATTATAAAAAATACAATTTTGGAACATGTAGACAAACATGATCTAGAGGCAGTCAGCATGGGTTCAGCAGAGGGAGTTCTTGCCTTACCAATTTGTTTGACTTCTTTGAAGGTGTGAATAGACATGTGGCTCAATGCAAGCCGGTTGATACAGTGTATCTAGCAAAAACCTTCTGGAAATCTAAAGTTCCTCATGAGAGGCTCCTGAGAAAATTTAAGAGTCATGGGATAGGAGGCAATATTCAATTGTGGATTAAGAATTGGTTATCAGACAGAAAACAGAGGGTAGGGTTGAATGGCCATTTTACTCAATGGAGGAGGGTAAATAGTAGTATGCTGCAGGGATCTATGCTAGGACCGGTGCTATTTAACTTATTTATAAATGATCTAGAAACTGGAATTATGAGCAAAGTGATAAAATTTGCAGATGACACTAAATTGTTCAAAATTGTTAAAACGCATGAGGACTGTGAAAAACTGCAGGAAGACCTTAGGAAATTGGAAGATTGGGCGTCCAAATGGCAGATGAAATTCAATGTGGACAAATGCAAAGTGATGCACATTGGGAAGAATAATCCAAATCATAGTTATCAGATGCTAGGGACCACTTTGGAGGTCAGCCCTCAAGATCTGGGTGTCATTGTAGACAATACACTGAAGCCTTCCACCCAATGTGAAGCAGCAGCCAAGAAGGCAAACCGAATGCTAGGAATTATTAAAAAAGGGATAGTTAACTAGACTAAGAATGTTATAATGCTTCTGTATTGCTCAATGATGCAACCTCACCTTGAATACTACTCTCAATTCCGGTCTCCTTATCTCAAAAAAGATATAGCGGCACTAGAAAAAGTTAAAAGAAGAGTTTCAAGTTTATTAGTTTTTAATATACCGACCATCAACAAATATCTAGCCGGTTAACAATAAAATTTAAAAGGTAAGAAGGATAAAAGAAATAAAATAATTGGCATTTAAAAATAAATGGTGTGAACATAAATAATGTCAACTAGACAAACTTGAAAGTGGGGGTAAAAGGGAAGGGAGGGAAAAGTTACATATTTGAGAAGAAGAGGAGAAAGTGGGAATGGGATAAAACATATAGGGTAGGGTCGCTTTGTTAAAGCGGTTGGTTGCTTGAAAAAGAAAATGAAATAAAAAACCCCAAAAAAACACAAAACAAAACAGAAGGTGAGTCTAAGCACAGCCGAATGCGTCACGAAATAAAAAAAAGTCTTTAGGTTTATCTTAAATTTGTCTAGATGTTGTTCATCTCGGAGTTGCTGTGGCAGAGAATTCCATAGAGTTGGGGCAGCTACTGCAAAATTTATTTTCCGTGTGTAATAAAAGTCTTTTATGGAGGGAATAAAGAGAAGCTTTTGATCAGTTGACCTTAGAGTGCGTGGGGAACATTGGGGGATGAGAAGCTTATCAAGAAATGAGGGCTGGTGAGAGAGTTTTATTTTGAAGGAGAGTAAGATGATTTTGTAAGTGATACGGTGAGTGATGGGGAGCCAATGTGCCTCTTTTAGAAGAGGAGTGACATGGTCAAATTTGCCTATTTTGTAAATGAGTTTTATTGCTGTATTTTGTATTAATTGTAGGCGTCGGATTTCTTTTTGGGGGAGACCGTTGAGAAGAGAGTTGCAATAATCTAAATGGGAGATGACTAAGGAATGAATCAGGATATTGATTGAATCGGTCTCTAGGATTGGAATTAGCGACCGAATGATACGGAGTTTGAAGAAACAGATTTTTGCGACCGAACTAATATGGTCGTGGAAAGTAAGATCCCTATCAATGATGACGCCTAATAGTTTTATTTTTGTTTCCATTTGAATTGGAGTGGATTTGATAGAAATTTTTTCCAATAAAGATTTGCAGGTTTTGATTGGAAGTAGGAGACCTTGGGATTTATCAATATTGAGGGAAAGTTTATTTGAATAGAGCCAATCATTTATGGTATCCAATTTGTTATTTATGTCTTTTAAGTCTGAGATGTTTGAAGTGTTGACTGGGTGAAGAAGTTGTATGTCATCTGCATAGGCAAAAATTGTGAATCCAATAGATTGTGCCAATGTAAGAAGAGGAGAAAGAAAGATATTAAATAGTAATGGGGATAGAATCGAACCTTGCGGGACACCATAGGATTGTGATATAGCTGAAGAGGTTTCATTCTTTATATGGACTTTAAAGCTGCGTTCGTTGAAGTAAGAAGTGAACCATGAAAGAGCTGGACCTGTAATACCGCAGTCTTTGAGTCTATTAATAAGAAGAGAGTGGTCGATAGTATCAAAGGCTGCTGACAGGTCAAGAGATATAAGAATAACAGATTTTTGATGGTCATGGTAATAATGTATAGTTGAGATAAGGCCTAGCAGTGACAATTCTGTTGAATGTGAAGAACGGAAGCCAGTTTGGCATGGATGTAAAGCATGGGTTTTTTCAATGAACTCTGTAAGTTGGGTGTGAATAATTTTTTCAGATGATAAAAGGGGTGGAACTCCTTTCGTATGAGAAAAGACTAAAAAAGGTTAGGGCTCTTCAGCTTGAAAAAGAGACAGCTAAGGGGAGATACGATTGAAGTCTACAAAATCCTGAATGATAGAACGGGTACAAGTGGATTGAATTTTTACTGCATCAAGATTTACAAAGACTAGGGGACACTCGATGAAGTTACAGGGAAATACTTTTAAAACCAATAGGAGGAAATATTTCACTCAAAGAATAGTTAAGCTCTGGAACACATTGCCAGCGGATGTGGTAAGAGCAGTTAATGTAGCTGGTTTTAAATAAGGTTTGGATAAATTACGGTACTGGAGCAAAAGTCCATAGTCAGCTGTTGAGACAGACATGGGACAGTAGCATGAAATGCTGCTACTATTTGGGTATTTGCCACGTGACTTGAATTGGCCTCCGCGAAGACGGGATACTGGACTTGATGAACCATTGGCCTGACCCAGTAAAGCTATTCTTATGTTCCTGACTTACAGAGGAAGAGGGAGCAGAATTGGGCATGGTCCTCACTTTTACCCTTCATATCTACAGTAATCTTATCAAAAGATTGAAGTTCCCCAATAGCCTGATACCAGTTACTCATGGTTGGGCCCCAGGAATCTCGGGCTATCAACATATTTGCTGCTAAAAGCAAAACATCAGATAACATCTCAGGTTTCCCCGAAGAAGACCATTCCACCTTCAGACTTAACATACAGTGCCTCTTATCGAAAATATTTTTATCCCCTGTCCAAGAAATTATGAGGTCCTGTACCTTGATCTAGAAAACACTGAGAGGGCACTCCCACCACATGTACTCCAGAGTGCCCGGTAGACCATAATCCCTCCAACATAAGCCCTGATTTACACCTCATGCCCCCAAGCAACTTTGAGGAGTTCAATAAGCCCTATGCACTATCCGATATTGAAGCTGGACATAATTAGCACTGGACATAATTAGCACTTAAAGGGAATTTATGGGCAAATAGATAAATGTTAGACCATTCAAGAGAAATGGAGGATCCCAACCACTCCAGCCAATGGGTCTCTGCAAGGGGTCGTCATACATATAGACTCAGGATGACAATATCCTTTGAGACGGTATTTTAAACAACGCAACTTCCAATGGCATGGGGTCTCTCCCAAGCACTCCCTTTATCAGAAGCTTATGAATACAATCCCTCCCCTGAAAATATTGCAAGAAAGGGAGTCTTTTATGTGTAAGAGGTCCTGCAACTGAGTGTGCGCTAGCATCCCTCCCTGCACCACCAAATCTCCACACTGTAAGATCCTCACTTCCACCAGGGCAGCTCTAACTTGAGAAAAATAGAGGATGAACCAGGGAAGAAAATCTTTTATCAAACTCAAAGGATTCCCCACCTCCTCCAATTCGAACACCTGAGTGACTTCCCTCCAGATCTTAAACAAGGGCACCAAGAAAACATTGTGTATGAATAGCCAACTCAGATGGGAACTCAGGATCGCTCTGGGACGTTCTAATTAAAAAATTGAATAGGGGGTCTATCCATTGTTCTCTATGGACACTAGTGCTGCCTGATTCAAATCGATTCACCGATTTACTATGGGTGAATTGATTCGAAATGATTTATTTTTGAAAAAATTTGAACTTACCAATTCGTCGGCTCCCTTGCTACAGATCTGTTCTGGGTTTGCAAAATTGGAAGTTACATCAGAAGCAAGGACTGCGGTGGCAGAGGGAAAGCCCGAATGGGTCTCTATGTGCAGATTGGCGGCAGCAAGGCTCTCTCCTTCCCAGCCGGATGTATTTCTCCTCTCCTCCCTGGCCAGGCAAAAGTGGCAGTAGCGAATGCAATTCACTACCCTGCCACTACTCTGGGCATCTTCTCTCCATTCGGCTGCCCAAGCGGAAACAGGAAGTTTTCACTGAGGGCGTGCCGCAGTGGAGAGGAGTGGATCACTAAATAACTACCGCCACCGGCAACATGTTGTAACGTCAAAATAAAGGTAGAGGGGAGATGGACTTGGAGGAGTTGGTGGACTGGAGGAGAGATGGGGAGATGGATGAGAGAGATGAACTTGGTGGAGGGGAAAAGATGGATGGGGAGGGGGGAGATGGACTTGGGGGAGGGGAGATAGGGGAGGGATAGAAGAAATAATGGATCTAAAAACAGGAGAGGGAGAGAGATGGTGGACAATGGGATTTAGGGAGGGAAGGAACAGAAAGGGAGGGAAGTTGGACACAAGGGTTAGTGTGGGGGGATAGAGATACTGGATAGGAGGGTAGTTAGAAATAGAAAGGGAGAGCTGGTGGGGAAGGAGGGAGAGATGCTGGATGAAAGGGTAGTTGAGAAAAGAGAGATGGTGAATTTGGGGATGGTGGGGTCTATCGCTGCAGCTACGGGAATAGAAATGTAAAAAAGGAAAGATGCCAGAGCTCCAGGGGAGGGAAGGGAAATGGAAGGGGAGGACAGAAATGGAAGATGGATGGTTACCACGGAGAAAGAAGAAAACGACAAATGGGCAAGAGACCCTGGCAAGCAAGTTAACAGAAGACGTTTGTTGCAGAGCCTGGGACCAACATGATTTGAAAAATGACTAGACAACAAAAGGTAGAAAAAATAATTTTATTTTCTGTTTTGTGATTATAATGTGTCAGATTTGAAATTTGTATCCTGCCAGAACTGGTATTAGACCGCGAGAATGTGAGCTAGGATTTAACAGAGAGGAAAAGTTTTTTTTGTTTGCTTATTTTGTTTACACCACAGCACCCGTGTGGGTAGGGGAGGGCAAAGGGAGTGAAGAGGTTATAAAATAAACCCACCAGGATGTTTGGGGAAAAAACACCCAATTAGGCAGGAAAATCAAATCAAAAAATTGATTCAATAGGCTGAATCGAATCAAAATATTTTTTTCCTGAATTGGGTAGCACAAATGGACACCCATTGTACCCCTGGATTTTCCCTTTAATGTTCCCTCAGGGCCTTTAGCATCACTGCTTGGTAGTATTGAAACAGATGATGTAGTCCCACTCCCCCATTTTCTTTAGTCAGTTGCAGAGTGCCCTACTTAATTCTAGAGCTCTTCCTGCTCCACAAAATATCGAAGCATTGAGTCCCACAGCTTAAACTACTTCTTTGGAATTGCCAGTGGTAAATTTGCAAAAAAGAATAAAAAATTTGGGTAATATCATCATCTGTATAGTGGTTAACCTGACCCTCAAAGTTAACATTAATTTGGACCAAGTCTCCAATGTCCCCTTGAGATCAGTGGTAAGCTTTCCATAATTCAGCTTATAAAGATCTGAAGTTTTGTCAGTTAAAGTAACCCTCAAGTATCAAAAGCCATTGGCAGCCACCTTAAGCGGGAAATTAGAAAAGTGTCTCTTCTTGATGTTAAATAATAAGGCTTTTGTTTTATCAATATTGGTCTTAAATCCTAAGATTCAACCAAAGCCCTCAAGCTCCTCCAATAAGTGAGGAAGGGATTGGGTAGGCTCTGCCATAAATATCAGTGTATCATCTGCATAAAGCAATATTTTGTGTTTTATCCCCTGGACTTGTATGGGCCTATCTGGACAGAGACTCTAATGCTAAGTGCTAAAGAATCAATTGCAATAGCAAACAAGAGAGGAGACATAAGAATATAACATAAGAATCGCCATCTCCGGATCAGACCTTAGGTCCATCAAGTCCGGCGATCCGCACATGCGGAGGCCCCGCCAGGTGTACCCTGGCATAATTTTAGTCCCCTTATCACTCTATGCTTCTCATAAGGAGATGTGTATTTAGTTTACCCTTACCCGTATCACTCTATGGCACTCATAAGGAGATGTACATCTAGCTTACCCTTAAATCCTAGAACGGTGGATTCCGCAATTACCTCTTCTGGGAGAGCATTCCAGATGTCCACCACTCGCTGCGTGAAACAGAACCTCCCGATGTTTGTCCTGTCGGGTATTCCTAGATAATGAAAATTCCAGGGTTTGAAAGCCATTAACTAAAATAGAGCTCTTTGGTTGTAGATACAGAGCATGGATCCACCCTCTAAAAAGACCCCCCAACCCCATACAATCCATTACCTCATTCCACCCAATCAAATGCCTTTTTGGCGTCAATGGTGACACACAGGGTTTGCATCCGATTTTACTCAATAAAATCTATTAGATTAACTGCCCGCCTGATATCTCTCAACTGCCTTCCTTTCACAAATCCCATCTGGTCACAATGAATCAGTTTGGGGAGTATAGTGTCTAATCTATTAGCCAGTACTTTAGCAAATATTTTCATATCACAATTATGTAAAGCTATTGGTCTGTAACTGGCACAAAGGCTAGGATCTTTACCTGGTTTTGGTAAGACCACCACCTGAGCTTTATACATACATGTTCTTATGTTCTTAGAAGAAAAGGGGTGAACCCATTTGAACTTCATTAAAAAGCCTAGTTAGAACAGGAGCAAAGGATCCAGCTAAGGCCTGATAGTATTCCGCTATAAAACTATCCTTCCCCGGTGATTTCCTCTGGGGCAAGTGGTGGATCACTGAAATTACTTCCTACTCCAGAATAGGGGAGCTCAATATCTCCAGATCCTGGCCTGCCACCTTTGGAATTGACAATCCCTGAAGGTATGATCTTATATCTTGCCCTCGTACCCCTAAACTACTAAACCAAGAGGAGATCGACTCAGTTAACAATAATGTAAATACATAATACATAAACTTGACAAGGAAAAGTAGACAAATAATTAATTTCCAAAATGTTTAGCACAAAAAAGTTTTCAGAGCTTTGCAGAATAAAGCAAAAGAACTTAAACTTCTTAATGTAAGTGGTAAAATATTCCAGATTCAGTTAATTTAAAAGCAAAAGAATGACTAAATCTCTTAAAAATTCTGTTTTTACTACTGAGAGAGGGGAAACTGAAGTAGAAAGCTGTTGGTAAAATGCTCCAAATTCCTGACATATCTCAACATGGGACACCTTTACCGCCCCCGAAGAAGAATGTATAGAACATAAGAATAGCCTTACTGGATCAGACCAATGGTCCATCAAGCCCAGTAGCCCGTTCTCATGGTGGCCAATCCAGGTCACTAGTACCTGGCCAAAACACAAGATGTAGCAATATTCGATGCTTCCAATACAAGACAAACAGTGGCTTCCCCCATGTCTTTCTCAATAAGACTATGGACTTTTCCTCCAAGAACTTGTTCAAACCTTTCTTAAAACCAGTTACGCTATCCGCTCTTAGCGTATCCTCTGGCAACGCGTTCTAGAGCTTAACTATTCTGAGTGAAAAAAAATTTCCTCCTATTGTTTTAAGAGTAGTTTCCCTGTAACTTCGAGTGTCCCCTAGTCTTTGTAATTTTTGATGGGGTGAAAAATTGATCCACTTGTACCCATTCTACTCCATTCAGGATTTTGTAGACTTCAATCATATCTCCTCTCAGCTGTCTCTTTTCCAAGCTGAAGGGCCATAACCGTTTTAGTCTTTCCTCATACGAGAGGAGTTCCATCCCCTTTACCATCTTGGTCACTCTTTGAACCTTTTCTAGCGCCACTATATCTTTCCTGAGATAAGGAGATCAGAATTGAATGCAATACTCCAAATGAGGTCGCACCATGGAGCGATACAGGGGCATTATGGCATTCTTAGTTTTGTTAACCATCCCTTTTTAAATAATGCCCAGCATCTTGTTTGCTTTTTTGGCCGCTGCCGCACATTGGGAGGAAGGTTTTATCGTATTGTCTACAATGACACCCAGATCCTTTTCTTGGGCGCTAGCCCCCAAGGTGGACCCTAGCATCTGGTAACTGTGCTTCAGGTTATTCTTCCCAATGTGCACCACTTTGCATTTGTCCACATTAAATTTCATCTGCCACATGGATGCCCAGTCTTCCAATTTCCTAAGGTCCGCCTGCAATTTTTCACAATCCGCATGCATTTTAATGACTTTGAACAGTTTAGTATCATCTGCAAATTTAATCATCTCACTCGTCGTTCCAATTTCCAGATCATTTATAAATAAGTTAAATAGCACTGGTCCCAGTACAGATCCCTGCAGCACTCCACTGTTTACTCTCCTCCACTGAGAAAAATTACCATTTAACCCTCCCCTGTTTTCTATCCGATAACCAATTCCTAATCCACAACTGAACTTTGCCACCTATCCCATGACTCTTTCGTTTTCTCAGGAGCCTCTCATGAGGAACTTTATCAAAAGCTTTCTGAAAATCTAGATACACTATATCAACCGGCTCACCTTTATCCACCTTTATCCACACTTTCAAAGAAGTCAAGCAAATTAGTGAGGCAAGATCTCCCTTGGCTGAACCCATGCTGACTTCGTTTCATTAAATCATGTTTGTCTACGTGTTCCACAATTTTATTTTTTATAATTGTTTCTACCATGTTGCCCGGCACCGAAGTGAGGCTTACCGGTCTGTAATTTCCCGGATCTCCCCTGGAGCCCTTTTTAAACAAATCACCGTTAACATTGGCCACCCTCCACTCTTCAGGTACTACAGATGATTTTAGCGACAGGTTACAGATCACTAACAGCAGGTTATCATGTTTGAGTTCTTTTAGTACCCTGGGATGTATATCATCTGGTCTTGGCGATTTATCACTTTTTAACTTGTCGATTTGGCTCAGTATATTTTCCAGATTCACAGAGATTTCTTTCAGTTTCTCCGCATCATCACCCTTGAAAACCATTTCCGGTTCAGTTAGATCTCGTACATCTTCTTCCATAAAGAACGAAGCAAAGAATTTATTCAGTCTTTCCGCTATGGCCTTATCCTCCCTGAGCACCCCTTTTGCTCCTTGGTCATCCAACAGTCCCACAAATTCTCTCACAGGTTTTCTGCTTCTGATGTACCTAAAAAATTGCTATGAGTTTTTGCCTCTTTTGCGTTTCTCTTCATATACTCTCTTAGCTGTCTTTATCAATGCTTTGCATCTATCTTGCCAGTGCTTGTTTCTTCTTATTTTCTTCATTCGGATCATTTTTTCATTCTTTAAAGGATTTTTTTTGGCTCTAATAGCCTCTTTCACTTCAACTTTTAACCACGCCGGCTCTCGTTTCCTCTTCTATCCACCTTTGCTTATATTACATGGAATACATCTGATCTGGACTTCCACAACGGTATTTTTAAACAACATCCACACATGGTTTACAGTCCTAACTTTTGCAACTGATCCTTTTAGCTTCTTTTAGCCATTTTCCTCATTTTATCATAGTCACCCTTTTGAAAATTAAACACCCCTACAATAGATTTCTTTTGCGAAGTTACTCCCAGTATCAGCTCAAATTCAATCACGTTATGATCACTGTTTCCCAGCGGACCCAATACAGTTAACTCCTGTATTGTCTTGCATTCCACTAAGGACCAAATCTAAAATTTGACAGTTCTCTTGCATGAGGAGGGAGGGGTGGGTTCAGAGGGGAATTGGCAGAGTTTTGAGAAAGTCCAGGAGAAGAGGTTATCAGATATGTCTGGGCCATTGGGGTTCCTATCAGGATAAGATGGGCAGAGTCCTTGATGATTTTTTGAAGGACCCTGGAGATAAATGGAAAGGCATACAGTAGATTTTCTTTCCAAGGGATGGAAAAAGCATTTCTCACAATAGCTTGGTGCACTGGACGGAGTAAACAAAATTGTGGACATACTGCATTGTCATGTGAAGCGAAGAGGTCCATGACAGGAGTCCCCCCATAGAGTCAAAATAGCCTTTTAATAGCCTTTGGGGGTCAAGCAACTATTCGTGAGGATCGAGTTTGCAGCTGAGGAAGTCTGCTAAGATATTTGACTGTCCCAGAATATATATTGCCTATAGATCTGCCTGGAGGGGAAAGGCATAGTGCTAAAAGCAGAAGACCTCCCTGCAAAGGCATAGAGATCCTGATTCCCTTGTTTGTTGATGTAGAACATTGTGACCCGGTTATCTGACTGTATGAGAATGTGCTTGTGCTGAAGTCATGAGTGGAAGACTTGCAAGGCATAAAAAATGCTTGGAGCTCTAAATAACTGATATGTAGGCAGCATTCTTTCAGACCCCAATATTTCTGAATTCTGAGGTGACCCATAATGTTTGAGGCATGTGATTGTAAGATGAGGTGATGGTGGAGGTTGGAAAGGAAAAACATCTTGAAGTGGAGATTGTCAAATCATCTCTTCTATGGTGGATTCAGTCTGGGAGTGGAATGTGATGCGAGAGTGGCTGAGTATGTCGATTCCAGTATCTTGGTGTCAATGTGGAAGTCTCATTTGCAGTCTCGCATGTGGGACAAGGGAGATAGATGCCACCTTGTGACCTGATAGGCATAGAATGTGGTGGACAGGCAAGTGAGAAAACACTCTCAGTTGTGTGCAGAGCTGTTTCAATTGGGTGCTATAGTTCTTTGCCTCTCCTCAGGAAGGTAGGCAAAAGCTGAGATTGTGTTTATGCAAGTTCCTATGAAGGCCAAGTGTGAGAGCCAGGATCAGAGATTACTTTTCAAAGTTGATTATGAAACCGAGAGATTGAAGTGTGGACATGATCTCCCAGATGGTGAGGAGTATGTCTTTCCTGGAGTGAACCATGAGGAGCCAGTCATCCAAGCATGGAAGTACAAAGTGGTTTTGTTTTATGTAGGTGTGAACATAAGAAGTGCCATCTCCGGAACAGACCCTAGGTCCATCACACGCGGAGGCCCCGTCAGGTGTACCCTGGCATAGTATTAGTCATAAGAACATAAGAACATAAGAACTGCCATCACCGGATCAGACCTTCGGTCCATCAAGTCCGGCGATCCGCACACGCGGAGGCCCCGCCAGGTGTACACCTGGCGTAATTTATAGTCCACCATATCTTTATATGCCTCTCTTAAGGAGATATGCATCTAGTTTGCTCTTGAAGCCTAGGACGGTCGATTCCGCAATAATCTCCTCTGGGAGGGCATTCCAGGTGTCAACCACTCTCTGAGTGAAGCAGAACTTCCTGATATTAGTCCTGAACCTGTCCCCCCTCAGCTTCATTCCATGTCCTCTAGTCCCTATATCACTCCAAGCTTCTCATAAGAGATGCGCATCTAGCTTACCCTTACCAATGTCACCTTAAGCCACTCATAAGGAGATGTACATCTAACTTACCCTTAAACCCTAGAATGGTGGATTCCGCAATTACCTCTTCTGGGAGAGCATTCCAGGTTTCTACCACTCGTTGCGTGAAGCAGAACTTGTCTATGTCCTCTTGTCTTTGTCACATTGGACATTGTAAATAGTTTTTTATCCTGCTCTATTTGGTCGATTCCTTTCAGTATTTTGAAAGTCTCGATCATATCTCCTCTTCTCAAGGGAGAACAATCCCAGACTCTTAAGTCATTCCTCATATTCCAAGTTCTCCATGCCCTTTATTAGCTTTGTTGCTCGTCTCTGCACCCTCTCAAGTACTTTTAAATCCTTCTTTAGGTATGGAGACCATGTTGGACACAGTATTCCAAGTGTGGTCTGACCATCGCTCTATAAAGCGGTAGTATTACTCTCTCCAATCTACTCATGATTCCCTTCTTTATCATGCCTAGCATTCTATTTGCGTTCTTTGCTGCCACCGCACATTGTGCCGATGGCTTCAGGGTCCTATCGATTAATATGCCCAGGTCCCTTTCCTGTTCGGTTTTTCCCAGAGTTGCACCTGACATACTGTACTTGTGTTCCTTATTTTTTCTGCCTAAGTGCATGACTTTGCATTTTTCCACATTAAACTTCATCTGCCATTTATCTGCCCAATTTTCCAATTGGATCAGGTCACTCTGGAGTTCCTCGCTGTCCTTCTGCAATTTGATTGCCTGGCATAGCTTTGTGTCATCTGTGAACTTGATGATCTCACTAGATGTTCCATCCTCCAGGTCATTTATGAAGATATTAAATAAGATGGGCCCAAGTACCGAGCCCTGGGGCACATCGCTAGTCACAGTGTGCTGCTACTACTGTTAGGCACTTTGTGAAAATTCATGGTGCCAAAGGGAAATGGTAGCTGAGAAATGTGAACAGGAAAAACTGTCAATGGGTGGCTTTTGGAATGGCTACTACTTTATTGGTCTGTGTTTGAGAAAGATCTAAACATGGTTGTGTGTTTGTATTTCTAAAGCTTCAGTTTTATTTATGGGACATCAAACTTGAATTTATACAAACTTGGCCGAGTTGTTAGTCCCAAGTTGTTCTTTCTGTGTTAAGAGGAGATTTAAGGGCCGCCTTCTTTTTTTTTTTTTCTTAAGATATTTGTTGAAATACTTGAGGCTAGGAGCCTTACAACAGCTCCCACAAATGCTTGGCTATTCAATGCTGCTTATGTGCATGCGAGGCTAAACATTATAGTATGCCAACTCTTTTTAGGGTCCAACCACCACACCTCCAATATATTCACACCCCTACTTACTATACAAATTTTATATCTTAGGATATTGTTCCCTACTGATCTTTTCTTCTTCTTTCTGGGAAATCTGTATGATAAATTACTAGTAGGCTAAACCATTAGTAATTATTACGAGGCCAGCTGGGGCTAGGGATGCTGTGGTGGCACCATTAATAGTCCTTGGTGGTAGATTACTAGAGTAAAGATCTATTTTAGCTAGGTTTTGGAGAGCACCATGGACTGCAGCTCTTGGCAGAGTACCTTAGATTAGATTACTCAATTTGAACAGCTATTTCCCAGAAGAGGTTCACAGTACCAAATCCAGTGAAAGAATGGTTCAGATCAAGTTGGGAGCCCAAAAAGAAAATGTTGGGTCAAGAGAGGAAAAACACAAAGCAAAACAAAACAGAGATTACTAGGCTGTTTAGAGAAAAGCATAGCAAAAAAACACATTTTACTACAGAAAGAAGCTCAACCTAAGTAAGGAAGAACACACACAAGTCAAAAGTTTAGAGCAGACTAACACTTTACTTAAACAGGGGGGGGATCACATGACTTGCATTTACAAAATCAAAATAAGCTCAAAAAGGGGAGGGGAAAACCCCCAAACAATGATGCTTTGCAGAAAAATCCTGTAAGGTTCTTCTTTCTCCCACTGTCCAGATAGAGTACAGCCATAACTTAAGCTAAATGTGCTTCCAAAGGAGTCTTTAGTGTCCATACCTGTAGAAGAAAAAACATTAAAATTTTTGTAAGAGTAACGATTCATCCAGTTTAGAAAATTGAAGGCAGAAGATCATATCACAAAAAGTGGCAAGCATGGAAATATTGTATCTGCAGCTACAGATCAGTTAACTCTGAAAATGTGGTTAGACAATGAAACCAAACCAGAAATCCAGCTATACTCTTATAGTGACCTCAGTGGTACAACTCCATCTGAAATGCCAGAATATTTTATTCTCATTCTACAATATATACACTCCTTATAATTGTTTAAGCACACATAGTTGCACGATTTAAACAGTTTCTTTATTTGCTACAAGATGAAATGAGACTTATTTTTTAGTATACTGTATCATGAATTTGACAAAAAAAAAAAAAAAAAGAATAGTTGAGTGGAGGAGTAGCCTAATTATTAGTGCAGTGGGCTGAGAACCAGAGGAACCTGGTTCAATTCCTACTACAGCTCCCTATGACACTGGGCAAGTCACTCACTCTCCTAAGGACCTTTATGTAATATATGGTATAAACTACTTTGGCTAATTTACAGAAAGATAGTATGAGGGTAAATTAAAAAGTAAAGGCAAAATACATTTAATTGCTTTAATAGAATTGACTGTGAGCAATTGAACATATCACTTTTCCACATAGTCCCCAGGCAAGATGACACATTTGTTGTATCGTACAACTAGTTTTTGCTTTCCTGCAGAGAAAAAGGTTTTCAGCACAACTTCCTTTACTTCATCATGCTTTATCTTTTCCTCCCCAGGTTGCTGTGATGCACCCATGTCTCAGTCTCCAGTCACAATTCTCTCCAGAATTCTTGGATCTTCTTCATACCATCTCAGAACTGGGTTGTAACCTACACTGTTGCTTGTGTAGATCAGCAAGCTGTTTGGGAACCCATCATATGCAGACTTTCCTGTACCCCAAGTCATCATGCATTATGGCAAATGCAGATCCATACCCGATATGCAAATCTGCAGCCAACTGAGACACCGTTATCTGTTGGTCCTCTCTAATCAAAGCATCTGCCCTGTTCATGTCTCTTGTGTGCGTGATGTTGATAGGTGACCAGAATGACCTTTTGTCAATTATACCTGTTCTTCCTGCTTTAAACCTTTTTACCCACTCAAACCTTTTGTTGATTCATGGTGCTATGTCCATATTGAGTCAATATCAGATGGTGAATTCCCACAGGTTTCACTCCCTCTATCCAAAGAAAGTGCACTACTGCACATTGTTCTTCAATGGTGCAATCTTGCAATGGAGCATTCATGTTTCTGACCTCATGGCTGCCACACAGCTAAAGGCTGAGCATTGCTTTGTGCATGGACAAACTATTCAACAGGCAATGTACGAGTACATATGTTGCACTTTGCTAGCTCTGTTCCAGTTATCGCATAATTTAACAATTGCCTTTAATTTTTGATTCGCCCTCGTATGTCAAGAATCTAAAAAAGAAACAAACATAAAACACCCTATTACCCTGGCTTTAAAACTGTTTATTAGTTATCAATAACAGGCCCAATAATCCAAAGCATTTATGCTAACTTTTGAGAATTATGCTCCTAAATTGATCTCTCTGAACATATACCTTGGCTGAGTTCTTAAATGCATACTCACTTTCACAGATTTAAATTTTAGGAGCTTAAAACCTGGGTGGTAATAAGGGCAGATTTAGGGAAAAGAAAACAAAAAGTATAAACTCGTAAGTCTAGGCCAGTTGTTCTTAAACCTGTCCTGGGGGGCCCACAGCCAATTGGGTTTTCTAGAAATTCCTAATGAATATGCATTCAACACATGAAGAAGCTATTGCCTAATCTTTAATCACAATATAGTTTAATTGTAATACAAATATAAATTTTCTTCTCATAACATCAATACATTCATAAATACATCACTTGGCAACCCTCAAAACCCATTAACCCAATGTTCATAGTGTTAATATTCAATGTCCATTATCAATTACCAATAATACAACCGATTGGAACTCTCCATAAGAAATCCAGTCATATGACTCATTGATAAACTGTGTTTGACGATTGAATCTCATTGAAATCCAAAATTCAATCTTAGCTTCCAGGAATAATACATAGCCAAGCCTGACACAAAGCTGTGTTTCGCTATTATAGTGTCTTCAGGAGCTGGAGCAGACAGGGGTATCCCAGTTTCTCTTATCATAAACACTCCTTATTTTGTTGCAGAGCCACGAGAGGGCTTTACATGTTCCTCATCCACTCATTCACAAGATCACTCACAGGAAGAAGCTGAAGCAGCAGATTTGCATGCCTGTCACCTCTATTATAAGCAAATCTGCCTCATGCATATTCATTAGGGATACCTTAAAACCCCAACTGGCTGCTACTCAATTGCCTAGACCAGGGGTGTCCAACCCGCAGCCCTGTGAGGTATTCCATGTGGCCCCACTCAAGGGCGATGCAGCGTTTTCCTCTGCTGTCCCCGGGTGTTTACATTCTTGCCGGCTCCCTCCTCCGTCTTGCTGCAATGTTTGCTGAAAGCCGCGGGCAACGGCTCCTACATGCCTCCTGCAGCTGACCTGGAAGTGTTCCCTCTGAAGTCGCGACGTCAGAGAGAAGGCTTCCAGATCAGCTGCGGGAGGCATATAGGAGCTGCTGCCCGCGGCTTACAGCAAACACTGCAGTTAGACGGAGGAGGGAGCCGGCAAGAAAGCACAATTACTTACCGTAACAGGTGTTATCCAGGGACAGCAGGCAGATATTCTTGACTGATGGGTGACGGTACCGACAGAGCCCCGGTACGGACAATTTTAGAGTGATTGCACTCTAAGAACTTGGAAAGTTCTAGCAGGCTGCACCGCGCTCGCGCGAGTGCCTTCCCGCCCGACGGAGGCGCGCGGTCCCCAGTTAGGATAAGCCAGCTAAGAAGCCAACCCGGGGAGATGGGTGGGACGCAAGAATATCTGCCTGCTGTCCCTGGATAACACCTGTTACGGTATGGGTGATCTCCAAGCTAACAAAAAGAGGGATGGAGGGAAGGTTGGCCATTAGGAAAACAAATTTTGCAAAACAGATTGGTCGAAGTGTCCATCCCGTCTGGAGAATGCATCCAGACAATAATGAGATGTAAAAGTATGAACTGAGGACCAAGTAGCAGCCTTGCAGATTTCCTCAATAGGAGTGGAACGGAGGAAAGCCACAGATGCTGCCATAGCTTGAACTCTATGGGCCGTGACAGAATCTTCCAGTGTCAGTCTGGACTGAGCATAACAGAATGAAATGCACGTTGCAAGCCAATTTGACAACGTACGTTTAGAAACAGGACGTCCCAATTTATTCGGATCAAAGGACAGAAAGAGTTGTGGAGATGATCTGTGGGGCTTAGTACGGTCTAAATAGCAAGCTAAAGCCTGCTTACAGTCCAAAGTATGCAGAGCCTGTTCTCCAGAATGAGAGTGAGGTTTCGGAAAGAAGACAGGCAGAACAATGGATTGGTTGAGATGGAATTCAGAGACAACCTTAGGGAGAAACTTTGGATGTGTACGCAGAACCACCTTGTCATGATGAAAGACTGTAAAAGGTGGATCCGCAACTAGTGCATGTAGCTCACTGACCCTCCTGGCAGAGGTAAGAGCAATAAGGAAGTGCACTTTCCAAGTAAGGAACTTGAAAGGAGCTGTAGCCAAAGGTTCAAACGGAGGCTTCATTAAGGCGGAGAGAACCACATTGAGATCCCAGACTACAGGAGGAGCCTTAAGAGGTGGTTTCACATTGAAAAGACTCCGCATGAATCTGGAAACCAAGGGATGAGCTGAGAGAAGTTTCCCATGAACCGGCTCATGAAAAGCAGCAATAGCACTGAGGTGGAAGTAGACTTGAGCCCAGATGGAGTACTCTGATGGAAGTAGACTTGAGCCCAGAGTCAGACAAAGAAAGAAGATAGTCTAACAAGGTCTCCACTGCAAGAAAAGTGGGATCATGATGATGAAGAAGACACCAAGAAGAAAACCGTGTCCACTTCTGATGGTAACATTGCAGAGTGGCCGGTTTCCTGGAAGCATCCAGAATAGAACGAACGGGCTGAGATAGAAGAGGATCAGTTGAAGTCAGCCCGAGAGAAACCAAGCTGTCAGGTGCAGAGACTGGAGGTTGGGATGCAGAAGGGTCTCCTGATGCTGTATAAGCAGAGAAGGAGACAGTGGAAGAAGAATAGGCTCCCTGGAACTGAGTTGAAGTAGAAGGGAGAAGCAATGTTGCCTGGGCCACCGTGGAGCAATGAGAATCATGGTGGCTTGTTCCCTCTTGAGCTTGAACAAGGTTCGTAACATGAGAGGCAGAGGAGGGAAAGCATACAGGAACAGATTGGACCAATCCAGAAGGAATGCATCCGCTGCCAGACGGTGAGGAGAATAGAGTCTGGAGCAGAAGAGGGGCAGCTGATGATTGTGAGGAGCTGCAAAGAGGTCGATCTGAGGAGTGCCCCACTGAGCGAAAATGGACCGGAGAGTCAAAGGATCGAGAGTCCATTCGTGGGGCTGGAGAATTCTGCTGAGATTGTCCACTAAGGAATTCTGCTCTCCTTGAAGGTAGATAGCTTTCAGGAATAATTGGTGATCTGTCGCCCAAGACCAAATCTTTTGGGCTTCTTGACACAGAAGGCGAGAGCCTGTCCCACCCTTTTTGTTGATGTAGTACATTGCAACTTGATTGTCTGTGCAAAGTAGAAGGACTTGAGGAAAGAGAAGATGTTGGAAAGCCTTGAGGGCATAAAACATCGCCCAGAGTTCCAAGAAATTGATGTGATGTTTCTTCTCCTGAGCCGTCCAAAGGCCCTGAGTTTGAAACTCGTTCAAGTGAGCTCCCCATGCATAAGGGGAGGCGTCTGTGGTGATGGCTAGTTGATGAGGAGGTAGATGGAACAGAAGATCTCTGGAGAGATTTGAAGATATCAACCACCATTGAAGAGATTGACGAAGAGATGTCGTCACAGATATGTGTCGTGAGCAAGGATCCGTCGCTTGGGACCACTGGGTAGCTAGGGTCCATTGAGGAGTGCACAGGTGAAGACGTGCGAAGGGGGTGACATGAACTGTCGAGGCCATGTGACCCAAGAGTATCATCATGTGCTTGGCAGAGATGGAGTGTAGTGGAAGCACCTGCTGGCATAGAGATTGAAGAGTTTGAAGACGGTTGGATGGCAGGAATGCTCTCATAAGGACTGTGTCCAGAACCGCTCCTATGAACTGAAGTCTCTGAGTAGGGATGAGATGTGATTTGGGTAGATTGATCTCGAACCCCAGAAGTCGTAGAAAAAGGATGGTCTGGTTGGTGGCCAGGAGCACTGCCTGAGAGGAAGTGGCTTTGATTAACCAGTCGTCCAGGTAAGGAAAGACCTGAAGATGATGCGAGCGTAGAAAAGCAGCCACCACAATGAGACATTTGGTGAACACTCTGGGAGAGGAGGCAAGGCCGAAGGGTAGGACCTTGTACTGGTAATGACAGTGATTGATCATGAACCGGAGGTACTGTCTGGAGGCCAGATTGACCGGTATGTGAGTGTATGCCTCTTTGAGATTGAGGGAGCATAGCCAGTCGCCCTAATTGAGAAGAGGGTAAAGAGTGGCCAGAGAAAGCATTCTGAATTTTTTGTTGACCAAGCATTTGTTGAGATCGTGAAGATTTAAAATGGGTCTGAGATCTCCTGTTTTTTTGGGAACTAGAAAATAACGGGAGTAGAATCCCTGCCCCTTTTGATCTAGAGGAACTTCCTCTATGGCGTTCAGAAGGAGGAAGAATTGAACCTCCTGAAGAAGGAGGGAAGACTGAGGAGTGTTCAAAGCAGACTCTCTTGGCAGACTTTGGGCGGGAAGCGTCTGAAAGTTGAGAGTGTAGCCGTGGCGGATGATATTGAGGACCCACTGATCCGAGGTGATAATTTCCCAACGGCTGATGAAGAAAGTAAGACGGCCTCCTATGGGTTGGGGAAGGGGGGCAGATGGTAGAACACTGGCTATGCCCTGGAGAACGAAGTCAAAAGGGTTGGGTAGACTTCTGCGGTGGAGGAGGCTTCACCTGTTGCTGCTGTGCTGGCCTAGGAGTTTGCCGTTGCTGTTGGCGCTGACGTCTAGGCTGTTGGGGAGCTGGTGGCAAAGGA
Organism: Geotrypetes seraphini; assembly: GCF_902459505.1. Lineage (NCBI taxonomy): Eukaryota > Metazoa > Chordata > Amphibia > Gymnophiona > Dermophiidae > Geotrypetes > Geotrypetes seraphini. The sequence continues at coordinate 226,657,941 of NC_047085.1, forward strand.
CGAGCCACGAAGCGGCGTTGGTAGGCCGATTGCTGCCGAAAAGGCCGGGTAGGTGGAGTCTTCTTTTTGGTTTTTAGAAGTGTATCCCAGCGAGTTTCATGGGCAGATAATTTTTGTGTTGTGGAGTCCATGGATTCTCCAAAAAGCTCATCGCCTAGGCATGGAGCATTAGCCAGGCGATCCTGATGGTTAACATCAAGCTCTGATACTCTGAGCCATGCCAGACGACGCATGGCAACAGACATGGCTGTGGCTCTGGAGGTCAATTCGAATGTATCGTAGATCGAGCGGACCAGGAACTTCCTAAGCTGGAGAAGAGAGGAAGAACATTGGCGAAAAGCAGATCTCTTGCGGTCAGGGAGGTACTTCTCAAAAGCAGAGAGATCGTGAATGAGATGCTTTAAGTAAAAGGAAAAATGAAAAGCATAATTCCCTGATCTGTTAGCCAACATGGCATTTTGGTATAATCTTTTGCCAAATTTATCCATGGCCTTTCCTTCTCTGCCAGGAGAGACTCAAGCGTATACACTAGCTCCTGCAGATTTCTTAAGTGTGGATTCCACTAAAAGAGACTCGTGTGGAAGTTGAGGTTTGTCGAATGGGGATGACTTTGTACAAGGAGTCCAATTTGCGAGGAGCTCCTGGGATAGTCAGAGGCGTCTCCAGATTTTTATAAAAAGTCTCCCTCAAGATATCGTGGAGGGGCAGTTTGAGAAATCCCCTTGGAGGCTGGTCAAAGTCCAGTGCATCAAGGAACGCTTTGGATTTTTTGGACTCAGCCTCCAAGGGAATAGAAAGAGATTCACACATCTCTTTTAAGAAAGAGGTAAAAGAAGTAGAATCCGGTTTAGAGGAGGGATCTGGGACAGACGGATCCTCTTCACCAGACGAACACTCACCCTCAGAAAGAAGAGGTTCTTCAGAGTCACCCCACAGATCGGAATCCCTAATTTGGGAACTGCGATCCCGAGACTCCGGTGTGGAGGGTTCAAGGTGCCGGGTTTTGTGCACCGACTTGCCCGACCTCAAAGAAGCGGTACCGGGAGATGTTAAAGGCTGTATCGGAGCTGAAGTTTGGACAGCCTGATGTAGAGCTCTCGGTTCCGGTGCCAGAACTGGCATGGAGACCAAGGAAGCAGAATGTACCGGTACCGACAAAGTGGACGCGGACAATAGAGGCTGCTCCACTGTCGGTCCCGGAGGCTCAGACCGGACTGGGACTGGAAGGTTTGGTGCCAATAGAGCAGGAAAGAGCTGTTGCAACTGCTCTTTAAGTTGCACCTGTAGGACGGCAGCAATTCGCTCGTCCAGCGAAGGCACCGGTACCGCTTTTTTCTTCTGCGGTACCTGCGGTGCCGCTCGACGCCCCGAGGATGAGGAACCCGAGGTCGAGGGGCTCACCTCAATAGGGGCGGAGCGCTTCCGCGGGCGCCTCGAGGTCGGCAGGACTGGGCTTGCTGCTACGGAGACCGGAGAACGCTCCAGTGGGGAAGGCTTCTTAGCCGGCTTACCTGATGGTTGCGACGCCGGTGCGGTGTCGACGAGATGGGTGCCGACTGAGACGGGGCCGATGTCGGTGTCGATGCCACAGGATCAGACATATCGGCACCGAAAAGTAACCGTTGCTGAATCTGACGGTTTTTTAAGGTTCGTTTTTTCAATGTGGCTCAGCGGGTGCAGGTGGAAGCTCGATGGTCTGGACCCAGACACTGTAAGCACCAGTTGTGCGGGTCGTTGAGAGAAATGGGCCGTGCACACCGCTGGCACTTCTTAAACCCGGGTTGGGGGGGCATGAACGTAAAAACGGCTTCTGCCAAATCGAAGGCCGAGGCCTCGATGGTGGTAACAGGCCCCGCCGGGGCGAACCGAAAAAAGAAAAGTGTTGTTTTTTTTTAAACAACAAAGAATAAAAGAAAAAAAAGAAATAATATTTCCTGAAGGGTTTTCGCGAGCGGGAAGGCGATAGAAAAAAATCTTTTCAACAGCCGTTGAAAAGGAAGCGTCTTCTTAGCTCCGCGGAAACTAAGAAACTGGGGACCGCGCGCCTCCGTCGGGCGGGAAGGCACGCGCGCGTGTGGCCTGCTAGAACTTTCCAAGTTCTTAGAGTGCAATCACTCTAAAATTGTCCATACCGGGGCTCCGTCGGTGCCGTCACCCATCAGTCAAGAATATGCTGCCTGCTTGTCCTGGGATAATGTAAACACCCGTGGCACAGAAGGGTGGATGGCATGGAGAAGGACGTGTTGGGACTTGAGAGGGAGGGAGCACAAACAGGACAAATGATGGAAGGAAGGAAGGGCATGAACTTAGAATGAAGGGAAAGAGGGAGGGAGCATAAGCCATAAGATGGAAGAATGGAAGGAGTGAGGGAAAGAGATGCTGAGGTGAGAGAGAGAACAGAAAGGGAGAATTGGGTGTCAGAGAGGGAAAGAGATGGTGCACATGGGGAGATGCAGAGAGAGAAAGGAGGGAGAGAGAGAGAATTATTGGACATGGTGGTGGGAGGGGAGTGAGGTAGATATGCATGGGCGCAGAGAGAAGGGGGAGAACATACTGGACCGAGGAAGCCTTCTGGACTTTTTTATTTTTAAGTACAGAGGGGGAAGGTATTAAAAGAAGTGCTAGATTGGATGTGGGGAGAGAGCTTATAGGGCCAGTAACAGAGGACAGAGAGATGGATGGCCAGAAACAGGGGAGAGAGATGGTGGGCAATAGTCTGAAGGGAGAGAAGTTGGACCTGGGGTGGTGTGGAGGAAGAGGGAAAGAGATACTTGAAGGGAGAATTTTTGGGAAGAGAAAGGGAGAAATGGTGGACCTGGGGAAGGCAGGCAGGCAGGGGGAGAGATGGAATGGGGGCGGTTAGAAAGAGAAAGGGAGAGAAGTTGGATTTGGGGATTGAAGGGAGGGAGGAAGGGAGAGAAGTTGGATTTGGGGATTGAAGGGAGGGAGGAAGGGAGAAATGTTAGGCAGAGAGATACAGCATCTCTTTATTTCCTCCCCCCCCCCCCTCCATTTCATTATTCAGCATCAAGGAGGGAGGGAAGAAGAAAAACAGAAAAGAATGGGAGCAAAATGTTGGACCATGGAGATAGAGGAGCAGAGATGGACCCATAGAAGGGCAGGATGGAAGAGAGCTGGGATAAGAAGATGCTAGGAGATGGAAAGAAAGGGACAAGGAACTATAGCCTGACTAGAGGAGAGAGGGAGGAGGATTCTTAAAATGGTGAGCCATGTGGATGAGGTCAAAAGGGAGATGACAAGATGAGTGACAGAGCAGTGAGTACAGTGGTAGAAATGTAGTAATGGGGAGTAGATAGCAGGAAATAGGAGGCTGGGAAAGGAGTGAGATGGGAGAGTTAGGGAATGAAAGAAGATGGAGAATTAAGAGGTAGCTGAACATTTAAAAAGAAGAAGGCTGAGAAAGAAGGCAATTTTTGAGTGGACAGAGGCAAAAAAGAAAAGAAAAAGTTAAGAAAGCTGAAAGGGAAAAATCAATACGTTGGAGACAGGCATAAGAAGGAACTGGAATGAGAGAAGAGGAGAAAAAAATGGACAGCAGACACTGGAAAGAGAAACTGGGACCAAGATGATGGAAAAACAAAACATCCAGACAAGGTAGAAAAAATTGTTTTATTTTTAATTTATTAACTGGAATATGTTAGCTTTGGGATATGTACATCACAATTATTTTTGTATTCAGTGGCGTAGTCATATACAGCTGATTTGGGGGAGGGACTGGAGCCCATAATTAGTGGATGGGCACCAAAGTTTCTCCCTGCCTGAGTGCAATTTATAAATACTTGAGCTAGTGGGGATTCCCAAATCCTGCCAACTGAAGACATCTTCCTCCAGTCTGGCAACTCAAAATCTCCAAGCTTTGCAGACAATTGCAATATCTTCAAGCTGCCACTGCTTTCATGCATACATGAAAGCCAAGGGGGGGAGGGGCAGGGAGGAGAATATTGTTGCCAACTGCAGAATTTGTTAAGTTGGAGGGGGAGGAGGTGGCTGTCAGTTGGTGAGGCTTGGGGATCCCTACTAGCTACAGCAGGGGAGATGTTCATTTTGAGGCAGCCTAAGCTCAAAGTGAGAGGCCCAAAAAAGCAGGAATATTTACCCTGACTGAATGATCCTCCACGTGCGCTGCCGACAGCTGATTTCAGCATCCCCGCTCTGATGAGGCTCACCTCTGAAAGATTCACTGTAGCTGTAATAGAAGTGAAATGAGAGAACCTGGAGCGTGTATTCCTGCTCATCAGAGTGGGGATGCGAAGCTTATGGCTGCTCCCACTGTCAGTGGTGCGCGTGGAGGATCACTCCGTCAGGGTAAGTATTACTGCTTTTTTGAGTTCCTCTCCACAGTGTCCCTTTAATGATTGCAAATTTGGGACCTGCTCAACCTTTTTTTTAGCTCATCAGCTAGTGTTAGTGTTTGTGTGGCCCCAGAAAATTTTTTTCATTGAATGCAGCCCAGGGAAGCCAAAAGGTTGGACACCCCTGGCCTAGACCATTAGAATAATCTTACTGGGTCAGACCAATGGTCCATTAAGCCCAGCAGCCCATTCTCACGGTGGCCAATCCAGGTCTCCAATACCTGGCCAAAACCCAAGTACACTTGGTTTCAGTATCCAGGTCTCCAGTACCTGGCCAAAACCCAAGTATACTTGGTTTCAGTATCCGCGGATTTGATTATTTGCAATTTTTTTTTTTAAATGAAACGCTGCATTCTAGACCTCCCTGGAGCTTACCTGGTGGTCTAGCGGGCTTCGCTCCTGCCCTGTGCCAATCACTCATACAAAATGGCTGCCGTGAGTTCCCATAATCTCTCAAAAGGTACAACTTGTTCCAGGTTATACCTCCGAGACCAGCTTCTGGAACATACCCATCCAACAATATCCAAGATCTAAAGGCTTGAAGAACTGAGCAAGATTTTATAGGCATATACAGCCCCAGCAAAATACGAGACTCCCTAGAGGTTTCTACCACACAAAAGTACAAATTATCATTTCCCTCTTTCAAGGGAATTAAATCAGTTGGGAAACTTTGTCAGTCCTATGCTTTCAAGTTGGCAGAGATTTGGAATGGACTTCCTGGTTCTATTAGAACCAATTGCAATTGTTTCAAAAAACCTTAGAAACCCTGCTGTTCTCACAATACCTAAATAGTTTACCTGTGGAATCTACTAATTGCTAACATTGCAAGATCTACTTTTATGATAGACTAAATTAATTTCTTCTATCCTTACTTTTCCTTATTTTATGTATATTCTAGTCTCCTGACTACTTGTAACCCAAGTTGAGCTCCATTGAGAGATGACCTAGTATATAAACCGAAGACTTGATTAGATTAGATTAGATTACTGAAACCTCCATTATGCTTAGTACCTTCAAGCTTGTGCAGCTCCTCACTCCAGAAATGAGGAAGTATTGATGGGTCATTACCATTCTTGATGGACAGAGACCACTCTTTCAAAAATGCTTGAGGGGGATTCTCCACCATTTCTGAAATCCAAGAAGACCACACAAATTCCCATCTGCACCTCCCAGCCTATTGGCAAAAACTATACCCTCTAGCTTTGCAACCATGAAGCCACCAAAAGTGTAAGTATGTGCTCTATAAAAGGGTTGCCCACCAATCTACAGATTTCTCTCCCCAAAAATCTGTTTTCCTAGGCAGAGCTGCCTCAGAAACGCTGGAGACCTCTGAGAATCAAGAAGCCTCAAAATCCAGAGAAGATCAGAAAGACACCTTCTAACTCGTGTGTAGAAGGAAAAACTGAGAAGTCCTGTGATGCAGGAGGCGGAGCCGAGAAAAAAAATGTAGATGCCTTCCATACAACTCACAACTAAAGATGAATAACCCACTGATTCAAGACTCATATGCCTTTTGCACTAGAAGGAAATTAAATTCCATTTCTTTCTAGTGCACTACCTTCTTGCTGGCTCCTGACCCAGCCTACAGAAGTCCCATCCTGTAACTGAGGCTGCCGCCTAACAAATTAAACAACATTCCCGGCACACTCCACCACTACTTCACTGCCTTCTGAACTGATCTACATAAGCCCACCTCTATCACATACAGAATGACATGGGGACAAATTTTCCCTGTCCCTGCAGGATCTCTTTATCTCCATTCCCGTGAGCTCTGTCCCTGTTCCTGCCCATTTCTGCAAGTTCTGTCCTCATCTGCACAAGCCTTGAACACTTTAAAATCATAAGAGTTCGAAGTTGTTCAGTTAAGGAAGAGCCTGCAGGAATGGGACAGGGACAGGGACAGAATTTGCAGGGACAGGATGGGGATATTGAGATCCCATGTCATTCTCTACTACAATGGAGGCTACTTCTGGAGAACTTAAGTATCATTCCTGGTGTATTTTGCTGTCCAGGACTGTCCACTACTCATAAGAACTGCCGCTCTTGGGTCAGACCAGTGGTCCATCTTGTCCAGCAGTCTGCTCACGCGGCGGCCCTCTAGTCAAAGACCAGCATCCTAACTGAGACTTGCCCTACCTGAGTACATTCCGGTTCAGCAGGAACTTGTCTAACTTTGTTTTGAATCCCTGGAGGGTGTTTTCCCCTATGACAGACTCCAGTAGAGCGTTCCAGTTTTCTACCACTCTCTGAGTGAAGAAGAATTTCCTTACGTTCGTACAGAATCTATCCCCTTTCAATTTTAGACAGTGCCCTCTCGTTCTCCCTACCTTGGAGAGGGTGAACAACCTGGCCTTATCTACTAAGTCTATTCCCTTCAGTACCTTGAATGTTTTGATCATGTCCCCTATCAATCTCCTCTGTTTGAGGGAGAAAAGGCCCAGTTTCTCTAATCTTTCTCCAGCCCCTTAACCATCTTAGATGCCCTTCTCTGGACCCTTTCAAGTAGTACCATGTCCCTTTTCATGTACGGCAACCAGTGCTGGTTGCAGTACTCCAGGTGAGGGCACACCATGACCAAGTACAGTGGCCTGATAACCTTATCCGATCTGTTTGTGATCCCCTTCTTTATCATTCCTAGCATTCTGTTCGCCGCCACCACCGGCACACTTTGTAAATGCCTTTTGAGTATCAAGGCTGCTGCTTGCTGTCAATGCTGTCAGCTCCTACTCCTCACAGCCCTACTCCCTTAAGGCCAATTCACCTTACAGACTGGTACGTTTAGCTTTTCTCTAATACTCTTCTTGTTTTTAAACAGAGAGAATAAAGAAGGGGAGGAAACAGGCAGGGGAAGAGAAGCAAAACAGAAGCTGAAGGAGAGCCATGGGAAAGACCTAGATTTCTCTAGAAATTTCCCCTGGGGTTTTGGGGCAGAGTCCAACCAGGTCCAGAGCCCCTTCCTCTGCCAGAACTCACATCAGAGATAATCCAGTACAGCATGGATTATTCATCTATTATTTGCTGGAGATTGAAGCGCTGTTGTCTGCAAACCACCATATATAGTCGTGTGAAAAAATTAGGACACCCCATGAAATATTCAGTTCTTTCTTAAGAAATGTTCACATATCGATGTCAAATCTTTTTTAAAAAAAACTGAAGCAGGCTATTCAGGCAGGGTTCCCTGAATGGAAATCTTTTAATAATCAATTTAGTTTAGATTTTCTATGCTTTCAGGCAGACTTCTTGGGTCACCAAGCTGCACAGTGGTATAAATTACTATCTGGCTATATAAATAAGAAACCAAAAACTGGTCTTAGAGATATTTGGAGCATTGAGATTAAGCATCAAATTAATGCATCTCAATGGCCACGTATTTGGTCCTGGAGGTTGAAGTGTACAATGTCTGCTTCTATAAGGCAAACATGGTTTTTCCTGTTACATAGAGCACTCTGGACCCCTCTTCGTTTGCAAAAATTGGATTGCTCTAGGTCTAATAGATGTTGGCATTGTAACCTTGAAGCTGGAACTTTAGATCATTTGTTGTTTCATCGTCCATTCATTAGAAATTTTTGGATTTCTATTTGGGATCAAATAAATCAATTAATGGAAAATTATGTAGCATTATCATACGACACAATTATATTTGGCATGCTGATGAGAGCTAAGCCTCAAATATCTGCAAATAATAATAAGCTGTTAATGATATTGACAGGGGTTGCCATTCAACAAATAACGTATAACTGGAAAGATTGTACAAGGCTAAACTATTGCTTTTGGTGGAATTCAGTATGTCATGTGTTTAAAATGGAAAGAGCGTTGGCAATTCAGAAGGGATATTATAAGAAATTTAAGGATGTGTGGGGACCATTTTTAAATTATTATAAGGAATGATTTACACTTTTCCCAATTTTAATTTTTACATATGGATCGAGGAGGGGGGGTTGGATTTCTATTAATAATATATCGGATTGATAACATAATATATTTATGTGGTATTTTTTTTTTATGTATATGGATGTGGGAGGGGTGGGAGATATTTCTTTTTTGTTGTATAATATGGTAGATCTTCAAGTGATATTGTTTTATATATTGTTTAATATTTGCTGTACACTTGTTGTGAATCATAAAACGAATAAAGAATTTTTTTAAAAAAATTTATCTCTGGAAAAGAAAGTGATGTAATTACAGGTAAACAACAAAATCTTTCCTTGATTTACTCATGAAACAAAAAATATCTACAAAAATGTGTATTCTAACTGAGGAATAAATTAGGACACCCTAATAGCTAGTGTTACCCCCTTTGGCTGAAATAACTGCAATGAGACGCTACTTGTAGCCATCTACCAGTCTCTGACATAAGTCTGGGGAAAGTTTGGCCCACTCCTCAATGCATAATTCTTTCAGCTGTGAGATGTTGAGGGGTTTCTTACATGTACAGCCCATTTCAAATCGCCCCACAGCATCTCAATGGGATTAAGATTAGGGCTTTGACTCGGTCCCTCCAGGAATCTCCATTTCTTAGTTTTCAGCCAGTCCTTGGTAGATTTACTGGTAAGTTTTGGGTCACTGTGCTGCAGGATCCAGTTCCACTTCAGCTTTAATTTTCTTACAGATGGTCTCACATGTTCCTCTAACACCCTCTGATACACGATAGAATTCATGGGGGGGGGGGGTTTCACGTAATGGCAGCAAACTGACTGGACATCTCTTACCCAAACTCCATTCATTTCTCTAGGAAAAAATCTTCTAACTTGTGCTGTTAACGGAGGCAGTTTGCAGAAAGCTGATTAATTACTCCATAACTGATCCAGCATCAAAATGGGAGGTCAAATTTACACTGCTCCAGGGCATTTCAGCAGTTATGCCGATAAAGACCACAAGGCCTGGTAAGGTAAAATCCATGAAGACGACCAACATGGCAGCCTCAAGCATGGTGCTGAGTAGCCCTCTGATGCACGAGGATAACATGCACATTTTTGTTAAATATCTATTGCAGCTACTCGATGAAAAACTCTCTAAATGTCATACAGTTTCCTGAGAAGTCTTTCATGTGGAACCTTGTCGAATGCTTTCTGGAAGTCCAAGTATATTATGTCCACCAGTTCTCCACTATCAATTTGTTTATTCACGGTCTCAAAAAATTGAAGTAAGTTCGTCAAACATGATTTCCCTTTCCTGAAGCCATGTTGATTGGCTCTCATCAGGTCGTGTGCAGCCAAGTGCCAGACTATGCTATCTTTACACAACAAGGGGATAAAATTTGCTCTGCAGTACTCCGCCAAAGTCTGTATCACTCATAACAATGGGATAGTTATCTTGGATACTACGATTGTGCTTTGGGCATTCATTGACAAATTGCCAGCTCCATGATAAGAACCCTTGCTGACATTGATGCCTTCCGAGCTGGGCAACTCCTTTCAACTGCAGCACTTCAGGTGGCGGGACTGGCTTGGCTGGGGCGTCTGACTGCCGTCGAGTGCATTCCCTGAGGGACTTGATGACTGGAGTCAGCAATGTAAGGCGCTATCACCTACTCTTGGGGATCCTTTGCTGCTTTGTTTCTCAATGATCCACTAAACCAGGACCTGGGAACTGAGCAGCCACCTTTCCCTTTCCCTCTCCCCCTGACCCCTGGTATTGATCTGCTTCTTACCTTCCCTCCATCCCGGCGTCTTCTGGCCTGCTCCTCTTCAAAGCAGCCTGCGATTGTGGTGGCGGGCTTTAGCGAACCTCACAGGCCGCTCTCCAACTCGGTAGCACGTTCCCTCTGACGCGATCCCGTGTGTCAGAGGAAACGTGCTACCGAGGTTGGAGAGCAGCCTGCGAGGTTTGCTAAAGCAGGCCACCATCGCAGGCTGCTCTTTAAGAGGAGGATCAGCATCGAGTGAGGGCAGGAGGTGTGTTCCCTGCCGAGGATGCGGGCAAGGAGAGAGCTTGCCTGGTTTCCATGGTGAGTGAGGGCGGGAGGAGGGGAGTGGGCAGAATGTTCCCTGCTGCCGGGTTGGAACATGGCCATGGATCACACACCACGGCGGCAGGGAACATGAAACCCTAAGTGCACATGCGCGCTTAGGGTTTTATTATATAGGATATGAATTGACAAGAAGGGAAAAAAAAACAAAACAAAAAAAACCAAAAACAATGAAAGAGACTTAAATAGCAGACTCCTTTGACTGTTCTTTATTGAAGAGATATTCATTTTTTTAAAATATCACTGTTATGAGGGAATGAATATCTTAAATGCATCAGACGTAAGGATTAATGATAAGGAAACAAAAGAAGAGGTATAGAAGAGATGCAGATTATATTGGATTTCAAGAAGATGATGGGAAAGATCAAGATGATGGGAAAGAAGTGTTGGAGTTTATATCCCATGTACAGAGCGTGCTCATTATTCAAGGATACATTAGGATATTGAACTTATCTTGAAGCTGTCAATGTAATAATCAAATGGGAATAAGGAAATAAGGTTTCTGCATTTTGGACTGGTCATGGTAAAGCATAAAAGGATATACAAGATGGACAAGTTAACTTGACTTAATTAAGAAGTTGAGTCAAGTTGAATTAATTTTATGGAGAAGATTAATAATATTTTTATCTCTATGATATTAGAGGGGGAAAAAGTTCATCTTCTATTTTTTTGAAATATGAATTCTTTAATGGAGAAGGTGATTCTTCTCTTTAATTTCAAAGGTTTTATATAAGTCTAACTTGAACTATATTGAGAAGGATTTTAGTATATGAAAAAAAGAAAAGCGAATTGATTAAATGTTAATGTTATTAATTGAAAGTTATATAGAACATGAAATAGTTTTTAAATGGAAATTCAAGCATTGATTAAGAATATTATCTTGACAACAAGAGTTATAATGTTTTATTTCTTTTATTGTAAAAAGTAGTAAAAGGATTTATGGGATTGGTCAGACATAATTTTATAAACTTGATCTAATTGGAAAAGGAATAAAATGGGCTATATGAAATACTTTTTGATATAAATAAGTAGGATTTCATTATATATAGGGGTAATTATTGAGGGAATACTTGATTTGTAATATATTAAAGTATAAAGTTTATAACTTTTAAGTATAGTCAAGGGAAAAGGATGATGGAAGTTGCCTGAGGGAGGGGGTATTGTGATTACTAATCCTAAGTGTGTTCCAAGGCAGTCAATTTATGTAGGGGTGGGGGAGGGAGAAGGGAGGGAGGTTTTTCAAAAAAGGGATTGAGAAGATTTGGAAAGGAGAAATTTCACTTTAAAAGTTTTAACAATGGTACATTGGTATCTATTCATATTAAGTTAATTAAAATAAATTGTTGGATTTTGAAAAAAAAATTTATAATGGAGATTAAAATCTTTTCATTAAATGTTAATGGCCTTCATCATCAAATAAAAAAGAAAATAATGCTGGCATTCTTAAAACAGAATGCAGACATTTGTTATATACAAGAGACACACCTATCATTAATAGAGTCAAAAAAATTGGAAGGGGGATGGGTTAAACAGAGTTTTTTTGCTCCTGCAATTGGGAAAAAAGCTGGGGTTGCCATATTAATAAAAATGCACAGCTAATTTTCAAATGATTGATTTTGATCCCTTGGGTAGGTGGGTTCATGTGAAAATGAGCATGGGAAATAATACCCTGGATTTGCTTAATGTGTATGCTCCAAATAAGACTCAGAACGAATTTTTTAAAAAGTTACAATTGATACTCCCACTGGCCGCTTCTAATTTAGTGGTGGCTGGAGATTTCAATGCTGTCATGGATTTATTATGGATAAAAAACCAAGTAAAATAATGAAATCATTAGGATTAATTTGGTTCAATCTTGTGATTTGAAGGATATATGGCGGATACTTCATTTTGATGATCGGGAATTTTCTTTTTGTTCACAAGTTCATAAATCCTTTTCAAGAATAGATTATATTTTTGTCTCAAATCACTTAGTGCAACAAGTGACAAAAGCCTCCATTGATCCTATCATTTTGTCTGATCATGGAGGCGTATGGATTGAATTTAAGTTTGATGAGCAAGAATATAGCAGGTCTGTATGGAGGTTCGATAATACATTGATTGCAGATTCAAATTTCCTTGATGCATTTAAATTAAAAATGATTGAATTTTTTCAAATTAATACTTCAGAAGAAATTACCATAGAAATATTAATTTCTAGCATGGTAGCATTTAAGGCTACCATGAGAGGAAATATTTCATATTTGGTGTATATTAGAAAACAACTTAAAAAACAATTTTCTGATTTGGAAAATGAAATTAAACAGTTAGAAGCTAAATTAGTTGATAAATGGAAGCAAAGTCCCCTGCAGGCTTTATTAAAAGCAAAGGGTAAATATAATGAGATATCATCAAAATTTGTAAGGAATGATTTGTTTTCCCAACAAACTTTGTATTATGGAAGTTCAAATAAGGCGGGAAGATTATTGGGAAATTATTTTAAAGCAAAGAAAAGAAGAACAAAAATTATTGCAATGAAGGATGAGAAAGGAGAGATACATACTAAAATTGGAAGCATTTTAAGTCAATTTCTAAATTTTTATAAAAACCTATATTCTTCTGAGCCTTATGAAAATAGAGAAAAAGATGGTTTAGATTTTTAGAATCTAATTGAGGGGCCGAAAATTCCTGAACTTAAAAAAAGTTTAGACGAGCCTATATCATTAAAAGAATTAGAAACAGCGTTGAAGTCTCTTAGAGTTGGATCTGCTCCAGGTGGTGATGGTTTCACGGTAGAATTTTATAAATCATTTCAAATTACCCTATTACCTCATTTATTGAAATTATATCAGGCTCAACTAAATAAGGGTTGCATTACAGGTACTATGGCGGAATCATTGACTATAGTTTTGCCAAAGCCAAACAAAGATCCCACATTGGTTTCAAATTACAGGCCTATATCATTAATTAATGTAGATGGAAAACTTTTGGCTAAGACTTTGGCTTTATGTTTAGCCAAGGCTTTCCCTTTTATTATTGAAATGCACCAAACTGGATTCGTTGCTGGAAGACATTCATCTAATAATACAAGATCGGCTTTTCATATGTTAAATTTAACAAAAGCCTTGAAAGATCCGGCTTTTTCTGTATCCTTGGACCTTCATGTATCAAGCTATGGAGTGGTTTGGAATAGGTTCAAGATTTATACAAATGATTCAAACATTGTATAGCTCCCCTGTCGCAAAATTATATATTAATAATAATTATTCAGAACGCTTTAATTTGCGGAGGGGAGTTAGACAAGGTTGTCCACTATTTCCTTTGCTTTTTGATATTGTTTTGGAACCCTTGTTATTAGCTATTCAGCAAGTAAAGGAGATACAGGGTATTCCTTATTCAGACCGGGAATACAAAGTCTCTGCATATGCAGATATTTTGCTTCAATTGAGAAATCTAGAAACAACCATTCCATGCTTACTTGATTTGATTGAGAAATTTGGAAAATTTTTAGGGTATAAGATTAATTGGAGTAAATCTGAACTACTTCCACTAAACATATATTGTACAAAAGGCTTGTTTGATTCATTTTCTCTTGTATGGAAGGAAGATGGATTAAAATATTTGAGTATTTGCATAAAAAACACGCTGGAAGACACAATGAAAGAGAATGAAAAATTTTTATTGCAGAAGGTAACAGAAATGTGTGAGCAATTGAATCCATTACATCTGTCTTGGTGGGGGAGAGTTCAAACTATTAAAATGATGATATTGCCTGTGGTATGTTATCAGATGGGAATGTTACCAGTTTTTTTTAAGGGGACCTTTTATAAAAAGTTAAATAGTATTCTTACAAAAATTTTTTGGTTGGGCAAAACTCCTAGAATTGCTTTAGTATCTCTACAAAAATCAATTGCGGAGGGTGGGGTAAATTTTCCCAATTTCTATAGGTATCGTAAAGCCTATATTTTGAGACAGGGTATGTATTGGGTACTCCCAGAGCTCATTGATAATACTCCAGATTGGTTGTGGTTGGAATGGTGACTCAGAACCTCAGGGAACCTTTGAGACTATGTCATGTTCTTAGTATTAAAATGCCTAGGTTATATAAAGAAAACAAAATATTTATGGATACATGGAAAACTCTGATATGTTAGTAATTTAATGCCTATTCCAATCTATAAATCAACTAATCTAACTATATGGTTAAACTCCAAGATTCAAATTGGCGGATTTAAGGTCATCTGGAAGCATTTGATGATTGCAGGTATACGAATTTTGGGTGATGTTATTTCAAATGGTAAGCTGCTTGACTTTTTCCAGTTGCAACATAAATATGGTCTTAATAAATCACAAAGCTTTAGATGGTTGCAACTGAAGTAGGCTATTCAGAAGGGGTTCCCTGAATGGAAAAATCTCATTAATCAGTATAGTCTAGAGTTTTTATGCTTTCAGGTGGACTTCTTGGGTCACCAGGCCGCACAGTGGTATAAATTGATAAATGGATATATAAATAAAAAACCTAAAAATGGACTTAGCGACCTCTGGAGCATTGAGATAAAGCATCAAATTACTGCGTCTCAATGGCCACGAATTTGGTCTTGGAGAATGAGATCTACAGTGTCTGCATCTATGAGACAAACTTGGTTTTTTATTTTGCATAGAGCATTTTGGACCCCAGTTAGATTACAAAAGTTGGATAGCTCTAAGTCTAATAGATGCTGGCATTGTAATCTGGAAACAAGGACTTTAGATCATTTAATATTCTATTGTCTTTGTATCATGGCATTTTGGAAATCAATCTGGTCTCAAATTAATTGTTTATTGGAAAACCATGTAGCATTATCATATGATACAATAATGTTCGGTATGTCAATGAGAACAAAAAGTCAAATTTCATCAAGCAATAATAAACTTTTATTGATCATGACAGGAGTCGCTATACAACATATTACCAGTGATTGGAAAAATTACAGTAGACTAAACTATATCTTCTGGTGGAATTCGTTATGCCACATTTACAAAATGGAAAGAGTAATTGCCATACAAAGAGGGAATTATAATAATTTTAAAAAGATTTGGGGACCATTGACAATTTATTGCAATGATTAGACACCATTATCCATTGAAAGTACACTTATTCATAGGGAGGGGGAGGGTATAAAGTTATATTAAGGTTCGATCAATTGATAATATTTATATGATATTTTGTGGGAAGGGTGGGAGGGGAGGGTATAAATGATGTAATATTGTGTTCTTGATGTAAGATGAAAAAATGAATAAAGAATTTGGAGAAAAAAAATTATTACAAAAAAAGAGAGAATTCATGGTGGATTTTATGATGGTGAGCTGGCCAGGTACTGCTGCAGCAAAGCATCCCCAAACCATGACACTTCTACCTCCATGCTTCACAGTTGGTAGGAGGTTCTTTTCCTGGAATGCTGTATTTGGTGTATGCCAAATATGTCCTCTTTTCTGGTGTCCAAATAATTCAATTTTAGACTCATCTGTCCATAGAACACTATTCCAGAAGTCCTGGTGTTTGTCTATGTTCTCTCTGGCAAACTTCAGTCTGGCCTTGATGCTTCTCTTAGAGAGCAAAGTTTTACTCCTTGCACACCTCCCATGCAAGTTAAATTTGTACAGTCTCTTTCTGATTGTAGAGGCATGCACTTTCAAATCAACAGTAGCAAGAGACTGCTGTAAGTCCTGTGATAACATTTTAGGGTTTTTGGAGACTTCTTTAAGCATCTTGCGGTCTGCTCTGAGGTCAACTTGCTTTGACAGCCAGACCTGGGCATGTTGGCAGTTGTTTGGAAAGTCCTCCACTTGTACACTATTTTCCGGACCGTGGGATGGCTAATGTAAAATTCTTTCGAGATCTTTTAAAATCCCTTTCCAGACTTATAAGCTGCTACAATCTTCTTTCTGAAAGCCTCAGACAGCTCTTTTGATCTCACCATGGTGTTCTCTCTAACTGCAGCAGTCATGAGCACACCAAACTAAATGTCTGAAGTTTCAATAGGGCAAACCTCCTTCAAAATGCTGAGTAACTATGTTCTAATCATGTGCACCTGATGTGCTACCTGTGTGTGATTTGAGCCACTTTAAGTGGGAGGATATGTGGGGGTGTCCTAATTTATTCCTCAGTTAGAATACACATTTTTGTGGATAACTTTTGTTTCATGAGTAAATCAAGGGAAATCTTTGTTGTTTACCTGAAATTACATCACTTTCTTTTCCAGGGATAAATAAAAAAAAGATTTGACATCGATATGTGAACATTTCTTAAGGAAGAACTGAATATTTCATGGCATGTCCTAATTTTTTCACATGAATGTATATAAAGCAGAGCTCATAAGCATTTATACTATCTTGATTTGCTGTTTAAAGGACTATAAACCATATATCTGGATTCGTATGGTGGACAATAAAAAAAGAACTGGATTACTGTAGTGATCAAGCCATCAATCAGTGCTTTGAATCTGTAAATGTATGTGTATACAAAGTTTACTAGATGAAATTATTGCAAACAAAAAGCAAGCTGCAAAATTAAGATGCACATACTTCTGGAACTCCCATTCTCGGTTATCCAGTGGACAGACCTGCCGTGTCTTTAACCAGCGGGAGATGCAGTGGAAGTGGAATGCATGCTGAAAAAGGAAAAGGAGAGTCACTCGACTGCTACTGATCAGTATAAAAACACTCTACAACACCAACATGATGGAATTATTTCTCTTACTTCAGCTCCTTGGATGTTAGGGAAGCCACACATTACCCACTATCTAGAACCTCTCTTCACTAGATCCCTACATTGTGATTACTACTATGTGGCTTGCAGCTTTCATATACATTGACACTATTATTTTACCTATACCTATTCTTCAGCTCACTCTGTCAGTACTATTGTACTCTGGAGCAAGAAAGAAATACTTCAAAGGACTATTATCTATCCCTCAGAAGAAGTAACTTTCTATTCCGATTCTGTCCCTAATACATCTCTTAATGCCATGGGAAGGAGAAAAGGAAAACACTCCCTGGTCTCAAGAAAAAGACTGAAAATGACTCCTTGGCTACTTTCTCATGCATGCAGACACTATTTATGAAAAAATTACAACTTACTTGATAATTCTTTCCTTTAATCACAGAAGATGAATCCAGAATCAACTGGATTATGACCAGCAGGTGGAGATAGAGGAAAGCATAGAGAACTCTGCTATATAGGAAGAGTGCATCCTGGCCTGCCAGTATTTCCCTTAAAGCTAACATTGGAATTGGCAATATAGGTAAGGTAGATATTCTGTCCAGCCCAAGAAATGCTATCAATAAGTGTTCAAAAGTCACTATGCATTAAAGTGATTTATGTTGTATTCCAAAAGGACACCTCAGCCCCACCACTCCACCGCATGTAATATTTTCTATATAGCAGGAAGCATATTGTGGTGCTTCATCATTGGCTGTCACTTTTTGGTTATTCACTACTAGTTTCCTTATTTTTTATATATATAGAAGTTTTCTTTTTAGTTTCTAGTTTTTAGTTTTTATCTCAATAATTTAAGAAATAAATATTCTCTTAACACTCAACCTTCCAAGTGTCATAGTGTACGATTTAAAAGTAAATTGTACTTATCTCAGCCAACACCAGGGGAGTCTGACCCGACATGTTTCACACAACAGTGTTTTATCAAGGGTCTCCCTGTGAAATATAAAGCAGAGGCTGTCACATACATTTCCGTGCCGCCCCTCCCCCATCAAAATCTTATTGAAAAGCTATATGCTCATATACATTTAGTTTTACACTCACCAAGGCTGCTGCTGTCATCCGACTCCTTATCTAAGTGAGCAAAGATGGCGGCGGCGGCCCTGATCTGGAATTTAAATCCTCCCTCTCAAACAACTATAGTGAACGCCCCCTTTAGCTCATTGGTCCAGAACTAAAGTTACATCAGAGAACCCCATTCTAATTCGCTGTTCAAGCCATGAGGCTCAACTGTGTCAAGTGAGAAAATCAGTCTTTGTTCATTCTCATTAAGTTTACTCTGATCACATCCCCCATCCCACCCTGTCACTTTCTTGATGACACGCCATCTCAGATCTGCAGTAGTATGTCTAACCCTCAGCCAATGATCTACTAAGGGGGCTTGCAGTGTCTTATTGACTACACGAGATTTGTGTTCTGTCAACCTTACTTTAATTTTTCTACTAGTTCGCCCCACGTATATGAGGTCGCACGGACAGAGGATGATATAGATCACCCCCTGGGTGTTACAATCGGTGACATGTTTAGTGCTGAACTGCACTGCAGCACATTGGTGCAATATCTAAAAAATGCAATGATCCCTAGGGGTCTGCGCATTTTAAAAGAACCTAAAATGATTTCAACTGAAAAGTCCTTTACAGATCGATGGACAGCGATATTGAACAAATGTTTAAGAGACCTCATGATTCTCTTGGTTGAGACCACCGAGAGTACAGAAAAAGAACTGTGTGTTAAGGTGAGCAACATCGAAAATGAATTACAACAACGGCAGGACACCAGCGATTTTGACCAAAAATTGAAGGATTTGAAAACGTCAATGAAAACCTTTAGAGAAGAGATTAGGACCAACAAAATTAAGAAATGGAAAAGGGACCAAAGGGACTATCTACAGGATCGGGTATACTCATGGCAGAGAAAAACTTTCTTCTGTATCACAGAAGAAAAAAGTATCATTCGATAGTTCATCTGGAGAGTCGGATACTACCAGCGAAGGTTCTATTGAAGTGAACACTGAGAAACCAGGGGAGTCTACCAATGCAGACTCTCGAGGACGGGGGCGGACAAGATACCAACGCACAAGGGGAAATGTCCAACAAGTAACGCACAAAACTCGGACGACAACTTCTCGTCAGTGATCAATTTATCATGTTTGCGTCTTACCAACTCACAAAATGAGATTTTAGAGAAAGGTCTAGGATTTGTAATGTCTCATCCCCCTGATTTCTTTAAACTTCATATAGCATTACATGCCTTTGTGAGAAAGATGCAATTGAGGGTCTTTTTTCATGACAACATGAAGGAAGAGCCCCTACTAACGGAGGAAGAACAGGCATCTCAAGAGACAACCAATAGGAATTCCATTAGTGTATGTAAGGTTAGATCCTCTTGGATTCCCCCAGGCCCTATGGATCCTCTTATTTTTACCTTTAAGGAGTTGATCATGACGGAACTTAGAGACCTCCAGAGAAGTTGGCAGGACATAGGTCCTTATAACATAACTAAAGGACAAAAAAGTGGTTTCCAGGAGCTTCTGGAAAACAAAGATATCATCATTACTAAAGCCGATAAAGGAGGGGCCACAGTTGTATTAAATAGGGTAGACTATAACATGGAAGCGGAACGCCAATTAGCAAACACACAGGCGTATAGTCTTCTCCAAGAGGACCCTACAACAGCATTAGGGGAAGAAATACTACATTTCCTGAATGAACATCGTGAAAGGGGTACGATCACTATGAAAGAATATACCTTCATGTTTGAAAAGAATCCAAAAGTCCCTAAGATTTCATTTGTCCCCAAGGTTCATAAGACTCTTATGAACCCCCCGGGTAGACCTATCGTTAACACCCGATCCTCCATTTTGGAACCTTTGTCAAAGGTAGTTGATTTCTTCCTTAGGGAGGAAGTCCCTAAAATTAAATCATATATCAGAGACTCTTCCCATTTTTTAAGAAATCTGGATAAATTACAACTAGATATGAAAGGCAAATGGCTGGTGACCCTTGATGTGGTTTCTTTATATACTCAGATTCCTCAGGATGACGCTCTCCAGGTCATAAAAGAGTCACTCCAGAGACAAGATACCCACCAACTGCCCATTGAATTCGTAATGCAGCTAGCCTTTTGGGTGATTAAAAAGAATTATTTTCAATATCACAAATGTTTTTTCCAACAAATACAGGGGGTGGCGATGGGTGCCACTTTGGCCCCCTCTGTAGCTGCCCTATATATGGCTAGATTTGAAGAGTCCTGGGTATATACATCTCCATGGAATTCCCATATTCGATTTTGGGGTAGATTTTTAGATGATATTTTTTTCATTTGGGACAGCACAAAACAAGATCTAGATTCTTTTGTGGAGTTTTTGAATTCGGTGGATCCAAACATTAAATTTACCATGACATGCCACCAGATGGAGATAGATTTTCTAGATATTACTGTTCAAATACAGGGAGGGAACATCTGCACTACCCTATATAGGAAGCCTGTCACTCGCAACACTATACTGCATTATAATAGTTTTCATCCGTTTAAACTACGTTTCAACTTACCCATAGGGCAATTTTTACGTATACGTAGGGTTTGTTCCTCTTTGGGGGAATATAGAATACAAGCAAAAAAATTAACGGACCGCCTTCGGGCGAGAGGCTATCCAGAAAGATCTATAAAACAGGCTTTCATTAGGGGGAAATATGCACAGAGGGAATTACTCCTGCAAGAACCATCCCAGACCAATAGCGAGGAAGACCAACTCACATGTGTTCTGCCTTTTTCAAAAGCAACCAAGGCGATGGTGAACATGTTTAAAAAATATTGGTTTATTGTACAACCTCATAAACCTCTGGAACTTTTCCCTAGGATAGCTTATACCCGGGGCAGCACGTTAGGTCAAAAGTGCAACTTCCAAAGGAATGGTGTCCGGCCCGATGAGGGGGAGGGAGGACACCATGGGACATGTGGACGGTGCCAGTGGTGCCCCTCCACCATCCAGGGGGACCTTTGGAGGGTTCCGGGTAGACCAATAACTTTAAAATCTAAACATGTCACCGATTGTAACACCCAGGGGGTGATCTATATCATCCTCTGTCCGTGCGACCTCATATACGTGGGGCGAACTAGTAGAAAAATTAAAGTAAGGTTGACAGAACACAAATCTCGTATAGTCAATAAGACACTGCAAGCCCCCTTAGTAGATCATTGGCTGAGGGTTAGACATACTACTGCAGATCTGAGATGGCGTGTCATCAAGAAAGTGACAGGGTGGGATGGGGGATGTGATCAGAGTAAACTTAATGAGAATGAACAAAGACTGATTTTCTCACTTGACACAGTTGAGCCTCATGGCTTGAACAGCGAATTAGAATGGGGTTCTCTGATGTAACTTTAGTTCTGGACCAATGAGCTACAGGGGGCGTTCACTATAGTTGTTTGAGAGGGAGGATTTAAACTCCAGATCAGGGACGCCGCCGCCATCTTTGCTCACTTAGATACGGAGTCGGATGACAGCGGCAGCCTTGGTGAGTGTAAAACTAAATGTATATGAGCATATAGCTTTTCAATAAGATTTTGATGGGGGAGGGGCAGCACGGAAATGTATGTGACAGCCTCTGCTTTATATTTCACAGGGAGACCCTTGATAAAACACTGTTGTGTGAAACATGTCGGGTCAGACTCCCCTGGTGTTGGCTGAGATAAGTACAATTTACTTTTAAATCGTACACTATGACACTTGGAAGGTTGAGTGTTAAGAGAATATTTATTTCTTAAATTATTGAGATAAAAACTAAAAACTAGAAACTAAAAAGAAAACTTCTATATATATAAAAAATAAGGAAACTAGTAGTGAATAACCAAAAAGTGACAGCCAATGATGAAGCACCACAATATGCTTCCTGCTATATAGAAAATATTACATGCGGTGGAGTGGTGGGGCTGAGGTGTCCTTTTGGAATACAACATAAATCACTTTAATGCATAGTGATCCAGACAACTTTTGAACACTTATTGATAGTATTTCCCTTAAAGCAGAAAGTGACAAAATGGCTGGCATTCTCCTTCTTTACAATCCAAGGCCCCAATATCATCAAGGAACTAGCTGAAGTAGCAACCTGAATCAACCACCTTAAACAAAGAAACCAATTGAGAATACCTGACATAGAAATAGGGTGGAATCCTGGATTCATCTGCTGTGACTAAAGGAAAGAAAGTTTATCAGGTAAGAATTTTTCCTTCCTTAGTATCTCCAGCAGATGAATCCAGGAATGAATAAGGATTGCTTTGCTATATTCTAAACAGTGCAGGAAGCAGAGGCAATATCAGAAAGAATAAATGCTTCAGATGAAGTGTCTGTCCTTGCTGCAATGTCCAAACAATAATGCTTGAAAAAAGCGTGCCGCAAGGAACATAAGAATTGCCATATCGGGACAGACCGAAGGTCCTGGATGCTGCTGTAAGACAAACACATGGTTTCAAAACTGAATAAGCTTACCCCACCACTGCAGAGTGAAGAAGTGCTAGTAAGGTGGCCAAATTGGAATAGAGGTAAAAACCTCCTTGAAAACCAATGAGGTGAGAAACTCTCCTGGCTGAACAACCTCCACCATCAGTGCAAGGTCTCTATGTGGAAGTTCCCAACCTCCAGGGACCTACTGACAAGCTTCAAATCAAGAACTAGATGAAAAGAAAACACTTTTCTTTGGAACCACAAAATAGATGAAGTACCAGCACTGGTCAGACTGCCCATTTAGTAGAGTTTACAGAATGAATTGAATCCCTTGCAGGCTTCCTTGCATGGGGATTCCAAGAAAAAAAATCCCCAATTGGACAGGAGAACTCTAATTTCTAACTGTCTCTGATAAGACCCAGCACCCACTGATCTGATGTAATTCTGGTCCACTCCCCACAAATTTTAAACAGGTGCCTCCCTATAGCCAACTGTGAAGGCAGAAGTTGACTTGGTGGACTGGGCCCAGATATCCTTTGTTCAAATAAAAGGACTGGCCCTGATATCTGTCTATAGTAGGAAGAAACCCTGCTGAGCATATAGCACTTGGAGTACCTAAGGCGAGGCCGAGACTAACCTAAGAGAAGAGTTTGGCTTGTCCTCAGGCAACCGCTGAGCCTTAGAGCTGCCCCCACACCAAGTCTTTCACTAATCTCTCCAGATCCTCTTCAAAAAGAAGCCAAAAGGACAACCTGGTGAGGTGTTTGAATGTGGAATCCACTACCCAATGCCTCAGCCAGAACAAATGCTTTGCAGTAACCACCACTGCCACTAGCTTGGCTGAGGCCCTAATCAAATCGTCCAGCACATCCACTAAGTAAGCCAAACCCAACTTTACAGCTGGGAATTCAAGGGCAACAACCTTCAGAATCGGATGCAGAGTTTGCCCCCCACTGTACCCAAGCGAGGCATGCCCTGGCGGCATATGAATCACAAATACCTGCTTTCAAGGAGAGGGCTGGAACCTCAAAGGAAAGTTTCAAGGCTGACTCCAGCATCCTTTCTTTAAGAGCAAAGTTAACCCTCCACTGGAAAAGTGGTCTTCTTAATCACTGTAGCACTAAACATCCACCTTGGGCAATTTCAGCTTGTCTAGCTCTTGTGCTACAATGGGGTAGATACATGACATAGCCCTAGCCACCTTGAGGTTGGAATCAGGGGTAGATTACTGGATACAAAGATTATGTACTTACTCTGGTAAACTCTTTTCAGTAGATAGGTGAGACATTTTAGATAGTAGGGTTATTTCTCCGTAGCCGTGTGCTGCTGCAGAAGGAATCCACTCCAGATTTTTCACTCTGCCTGTTGTACATCACTGGGCTCTCTAGCTCCACCTTCAGTTAGTATCCAAGCACAGAGTCACCCAACACATATGAAGTAGACTAGTAGAGGCACCTGTAGCAACAGGCTTACACAAATTATTCTGCTCAAAAGTAACTAAACAGTACCATTAATTGCCAACACTGACTTTAAAGGAACTCAGAAACTACTCCCCAATAAATTGAAATATATATACATTCTGCCCAGTCCACAGGGGCTGACAGATATCCAAGAGTCAACTTGGACAAGCATAAAACAGATTGATACAGTAGACAGACGCAGGAAGGACTGGGTGGGAGTCTAGAATGTCTCACCTATCTACTGGAAAAGAGCTTACCAGGGTAAGTACATAATCTTTTTCCAGTGCAATAGGTGAGACGACACGGGGAAAAATTCTGTCCCCGTCCCCATATCCTCTTCACCGTCCTGTCCCCACAGCATCCATACAAGTCTCAGTAATGCAATATTTAGCTTATTCCTTCCTTATAAATCAAAGTTCTGGCTGCTATACTAGAGAAAGAGATGTTCATCTGGCAGAGCTTTGTTTATAAATTTTTATAAACACAATTAATATACTACTTTATCCTAAAGAAAAATAAATAAATAGAAATTTTTTTCTACCTTTTGTTGTCTGGTTTCTGCTTCCCTCATCTTCTCATTCAATTCCTTCCATCCATTGTCTGCCGTCTCTTTGTGTCTTCCATTTGCTCTGTTACTGTGCTACTCCCTTCACCCCCCCTCCAATTGGTCTGGCACCCATCTTCTTCCCTCCGCTTCCCCATAGTCTGGCATCTCTGTCTTCTTCCCTTCCAGCGTCTTCTCCCCACTCTCTGTTCCCCATTTCCCAGCATCTTCTTCCTACTCTCTCTTCCCCATTTCCCAGCGTCTTCTCTCCTCCATCCCCCCACCCCCAGCACCCTTTGCGCAGTCCAGCAGCTACCTCCCTCCCCCCCTTACCTTCTCTTGTGGCGAAACTGGCGATTTCTAAAAGGCTATATGTTGTATTACAGCCGGAGCCTTGAACTCATGTTACATTGCCTGCTGGAAAATTCTCCTCCGATGCAACCGGAAACAGGAAGTTGTGTCAGAGGAGACTTTTCCAGCAAGCAA
The DNA here is from genome assembly GCF_902459505.1 of Geotrypetes seraphini. Lineage (NCBI taxonomy): Eukaryota > Metazoa > Chordata > Amphibia > Gymnophiona > Dermophiidae > Geotrypetes > Geotrypetes seraphini. The sequence continues at coordinate 226,682,951 of NC_047085.1, forward strand.
AGCGATGCGACTTCAAGGCTCCGGCTGTAATACAGCGCATAGCCTTATAGAAATCGCCAGTTTCGCCACAAGAGAAAGTAAGGGAAAGAGAGAGAGGGAGGAAGGGAGATGCACAGCCGGACAGCCAGCGGGAGAGAGGGGCTGCCGGACCGCACACTCTTTCACCGAGCGTGCTCATCATTCACCACTACACGGGGCGGTGAATGGCCTTGTCCCCGATCTCGTGGTGACTTTTTGGTGACCGTTTCTGCGGGTTACCCGCGGGTAACAACCACCATATCATTCTCTAATAAGAATTGCTGCTGCTGGGTCAGACCCGTGATCCATTGTGCCCAGCAGTCTGTTCACGCGGCGTCCCTCTGGTCAAAGACCAGCGCCCTAACTGAGACTAGCCCTACCTGCATATGTTCTGGTTCAGCAGGAACTTGTCTAACTTTGTCTTGAATCCCTGGAGGGTGTTTTCCCCTATGACAGACTCCGGAAGAGGGTTCCAGTTTTCTTCCCCCCAAAAAATAGGGTGGGCTTGCTGCGCCAACCCTATAGACCGAGGGCCCAAAAGCAGCGTCCTGTCTTGCTGCCACATCCACTCTGTAGAACTTGGCAAATGTGTGAAGAAAAGACTACGTCACCGCTCTGCAAATCTCCTCAGGAGAGACAGATCTAGCTATGAAGAAGCCACACTCCTGGTAGAATGTGCCTTGATGGAAAAAAGAGACTGTTTCCCGGAAAGAATATAGGCTGACCAAACGGCCCTACAGATCCATTTGGAAAACGTGGCCTTGGAAGCAGAAGCGCCCCGCTTAACTGAATGAGTCAGCACAAATGGTCAGAGAGATGAAACTCATTGGTGACCTCTTGAACGCAGAAGAACTCTGCACACATCCAGTTTCTTCAACAGGTGATCCTGTGTCCTGGAACCTGTAGACTGAAAGGCAGGCAAATACACTTCCTTAATAACGTGGAAAGCTGAAATCACCTTCAGCAAGAAGGAGGGAACTGTCCAAAGGGAAACCCCATCCTCTGAAATATGGAGGAAATGGGCTTAGTAAGACAAAGCTTGTAATTCCAACACACATTGTGCCAAAGGAATGGCAACCAGAAAATGGTCTTTAGAATCAAGTCCAAGAGGGAAGCATCTCAAAGGAGCCTTGGTAAGGCTAGACGGCACCAGGTTAAAGGTCCCAGGAAGGGAAAGGTTGCTTAATCAATGGTCTGACATGAAGAGCCCCCTTCAGAAAATTAGTGACATCAGAATGAGACATCCACAAGGGCAGATGCTCCCGGGATCTAAAAACAAGAGGGCGCCCAATCACTTGGACCCAAAGAGAAGCCTTTATTCAGACCAGCCTGAAGGCAGGCAAGAATCAGCGAGGTCGGAGCACCACCTGGTCCTGGACGCACCAACGTCGGAAGGCCTGCCACGCCTTAGTACAAGCCAAAAACATGGACAACCTCTTAGACTTGAGAAGATCATTTACAACCATAGCAAAATATCCCCTGTGCTCTAAGGCTGCATGCTCAAGAGCCATGCCGTAAAAGCAAAGGACCCGGAACCTCCAAGGCCACTGAACTCAGCGGGAGGTCTGGATGGTCATTCAGCTGAAGGCTGCAACTCCTGTGCAGACACACCAGATATGCATTACCACGGTCCGCAAGAACAAACTGGAAACACCAGAATGCCACGTCCTGGATGGGCCGTGATCCTTTGATTGATCCGGTCAAACATCGGCCAAGGAGGAAAGACATAATCCTGTACTGTTATCTGCTAAACATGACAAAGACTTGGGTAGAAGCTTGAGTCATTATTTGTGGAATGGGAAAAGGGCACTGTTATCATTGTCTGCATTGATGAGGCCCAAGGACTGGGGTGGCCTGGGGTTGCAAAGTTTAAAGTTGTTGTCCCAAGCTTGCCAAATGAGACACTTAAATGATTGGTTTAGGAGAACTCAACATTTTTCAGCAATGGCCCATGAACTCACCCTTTGTAACCTGCTACATTCTAAGCATTTCCCTATGCAACCCTCTCCTACAGGAGATCTTTTGTTTACACCACTGCACCGAGTTTGGAGTAGTTTATGTAAACATCTATGGATTCTACCTATAGCAACGCTTTATCGGCTGTTCTTGGATAACAGAGACTTTGCCCTGGGGACCTCACAGTTTCCTTCTTCGGCGTGGTAGGCCACCAACATGTAAAGCACAGTTACTTACCGTAACAGTTGTTATCCAGAGACAGCAGGCAGATATTCTCACACATGGGTGACGTCACCGACGGAGCCCCGCAGCGGACAGCCTCGAAAGCAAACTTGCTTGAAGATCTCGATCTTTCGAGTGCTGCACCGTACGCGCGTGCCTTCCCGCCAAAACTAGACGAAGCACCCTGAGCATGAGAGCGATGCGGTAGCCTCGAAGAAGCCTCTGTAGGCTTCGGTAGTTTAGAAGTCAGGTGCTTCGACTGCCTCGAATGATGCTTCGGACGAGGCAACACAGACCTTGAAGAAGGATCCGGCGAGGAGTCCGAGGAAGAAACCCTCTTGCGAGATCTGCCCCGAGGAGGCTTCACAAGGGTCTCAGACTGCTGCTCAGGCTGGTCTACCGGAGGCAAAGTCGAGGACGGGACCAACTGAGCCACAATAGAGGAAATTTGAGTAGTTAAGATGGACTTCAACATATCCTCAAACATGGGCACCGAGACAAAAGGGTCCAGTCTCGTAGGTGCCGCAGTGCTCTCCAAGGAGGGTGACCTCGAATGTGAGTATTCCCGAGACTTGGAGGCACGCTTAGCTGAAGGCCTCGATGACAGAGCCAAACCCGGGGTCACGGTTTGCAAAGATAGAGACTCTGGAGGCTTCTTGGGAATGGTACCTGAAAAGGAAGCAGGAGACTTACCCCCAGTTGCAAGCTTCGAGGACGGGACCAACGAGGCCTTCAAGGCCGAGGGTCCTGAGGTCTTCGAGGCCAAGGCCGGTACAGGTGTCGAGGGTGAGGTCTTGACGCCCGAGGACACCCCCGATGTCGAGGTCTTGGACGCGGAAGGCGTCGACATGGCCGAGGCCGAGGTTTTATTGGGTTCCATAACAGTGAAGAGCTGAAGAAACCGGTCACAGCGGCAGCGAAAAGCTTGAGGCTGAAGGGTCAGACAGCACACACAATCCTCTGGTCGATGACTGTCACCCAAACAAACCATACACCGACTATGAGGATCGGTGATAGAGATCGTCCTGCCGCACTGGTAGCAACGCTTGAACCCGGTCAAGGGCCGGGACATAGAAAATACAAAGTCTGTACCAGAGAGAAAGGAAAGTGGGCCTAGGCCCCAAGCCTCCGCACCCGGAGCAAAAAGTGAAAGAAAAATAAAATACAACTTTTTTTTTTTAGGTTTTTTCAGAAACTAAAAGAGAAACGAAAAACGAGCACAGCAACCAAAGAAAATCCAGCTACGGTGAAGAGAAGGCACAACGTTGCAAAGCTAGAGGAACAAGTCTTCTCGGCTCCACGGAAAATGTTGAACTGAGGATCCTCACAGGAGATGCGCCCCCTAGTTCTGGCGGGAAGGCACGCGTGCATGCGCGGTGCAGCACTCGAAAGATCGAGATCTTCAAGCAAGTTTGCTTTCGAGGCTGTCCGCTGCGGGGCTCCGTCGGTGACATCACCTATGTGTGAGAATATGCTCCCTGCTTGTCCTGGGATAATATCTATTTCAGGTTGTTACTTCTACAGGTTCTTTAAAATCCTTTGATGCTCTAATCTCAGATTTACATTGGACAGCAAAAGACTAATTCTCCTACACACAGATGTCATCCTATGTATGGTCCTTACCTCAGGACAATCTCACTGATAAACAACAAGTCTCTTTCGGAGGCATTATATCTGTCCACTCAAACTCAAGATACCATTGCGGTTTCACCATCAGTACCTTCAAGAGAGTCTGGGAGGCCTTCCATATGATTTTTATGCAGTCAAGTGGTCTAGGGTCTTGCATTGTGTGATAGCTGCCATAATCAAGAAAGGACTATAACATACATCTCACATTACCCCTCCGGTAACTCTTATTGAAATGAACTATAAATTTTTGTTATGCCTTTACAGATCTATGGCGTATCTTTATTGAGCAAAATTGAGTCCTACTGATCAATGTCTCAAACGTCATCAATCTTCTGCCATCTTGGGACACCAATTTTGGTCCTGTCCTTTGGTTCAAGCATTTGGACACAAGTTCACCAGCATATTACAGCAATGTGGCATTATACATAGAATTTTTGCCCTGAGATGTTCTTTACATTGGAAATCTTTACCCGCAATTCCCCAAAGGGTTTTCAGGGTTTTTTGGAGCGAGCTATTCTGTTGGGGGAAAAAAGCTATTTGGATAACACAGGAACCACCTACCTTGTCCCATTGGTGTATACTAATGATACAGCATGCCTCCATGGAACGCCTTTCCTTGACATCCTTGGATACAATGCAGAGCCGTGTGTTTTGTACTCTTTGGGAGTCTTTTTGGCTCACCTTGACTCATAAAGCTCGTAGTCACTTATTGAAAACCCATGATATTTATGGAACACTGGATACTGGAATATTATTGTTGTTTAGTGTAGCAGGGTGGGAGGGATTAGTGAGGGGGAGGATGGGTGGATTAGGGAGGAGGGTGGGAGGGATTAGTGAGGAAGGGGGAGGATGGGTGGGACAGGTATGATTTGTACTCGACACATTTTGCTTGTTTACTATGTACTGTTTTTTGCTGAGTTCTGTTTGTATGTTTAAAAAATTTTCAATAAACATATTTAAAAAAAGAAAAGAAAAGAAAGCTAAGGAAGCTGCTCTTTGAGGGCCCAGGAGGAGAAGAGATCAAATCCAGGTTAGAGGCTATATCCAAACACACTTGCTTAGATAATGTCCTGCTAGAGCTGTTGTTGCACAGTATTCAGAAGCTCAGACACAGGAATGCATGCTTCATCAAGTATTACTGGTGCATTAGCACAATGAACTTAAGGAAGAAGGGCTCTTGAGGAGAGGACTTAGCACCAACCAGATCCAAAGGCATAGCTGTTGCTGATTCCTGCTCTCCCCCCTCCAGTGATTGAGGCACCCCTGACATCTCTTACTTCACAGCGGCCAAATCCAACATGCTACATTGTGGGAAGGGAGAAGGGGAGAAGTGAGCTTGCCAAAAACTCACCCATGCAAGGCCAAACTCCCCCACCTTTTCCTCCATGAACTCTGAGGCCACCTGTGCCACCGAACATGCTGTGCACTGCCCAGAAGCTGTTCTGCGCATTCAAGAGTGCAGGCAGCACTTGACTCTCTTGCTGCAGTGCACTGCCCAGAAGCTGTTCTGCGCATTCAAGAGTGCAGGCAGCACTTGACTCTCGTGCTGCTGTACACCTTCCAGAAACCCTGTAAAAACCCCAAGGGCCCAACAAAGGGAAGTTAAAGGCATACTCACCCCATTACCAGTACTCCTAGAACAAGGGCACGCTGAAAGGGCTGTCAATTTCAGGCTGCAACCAACTTTGCAGAACTCCCTTACTGCAAACCATAGCAAGCAAAATATTCTCTTTACTTACATTAAAAAAGAGCAAAGGGAAAGCAGTGGCAGTAGGTAGGTGGGGGTGGGGGAAAGGGAGGAGAAGAACCTGGCACCACCAGATGTACACCAGAAGCTGGCTCACCATCAGCCTAGCACCCCCACAGACTCAACTGAACCATGCAACCAGGAAAAAGGAGCACGCCAACAGAAGAGACCAGGAGCACCAGGGAGACTATCCATCACCTGCTGAAAGTAGAGGAAAATGAATTTCCTTCCTATATAATTCAGTTCAATATGCTCTCTATTTCCACTTACTGACAGATGGTCATAAACAAATTGTTCTTGGATTCATCTGTTGCTGATGCTAAGGAATCATTAGATTTCTATTTATGCATATTTTGTTCCTAAACTTGCAAGTTCTGCCTGACCTAATATATTTCAGACAGCAATTGACACCCCTAGATCAATTCTTCCCAACTTGTGTTTTGAAAGACTATTACAAGGGTTCACAGGACACAGAAAAAAATTGTCTTCATGCTGTTATAATCCGTGTGAATTGTATATAAATGCTGCAGTAGAGGTAAGATCAACAGTAGCTAAAAAGGATAGCAGTAGTAATAACTAGTGCTGCCCAATTCGCGATGCAAATCAATTTGTTTTTTTTGGGGGGGGAAAAAAATCAAACTTACTGATTCGTCGGCCCCCTTGCTAGAGACCCATTCGGACTTTACCTCTGCTACCGGAAAGCACAGTTACTTACCATAACAGGTGTTATCCAGGGACAGCAGGCAGATAATCTCTACATGTGGGTGACGTCATCCACGAAGCCCCATCGCGGACAGCTTTTCAAGCAAACTTGATTGACAATCTCAAATTTGCTAGTACTGCCCACGCATGCGTGCCTTCCTGCTCCACTAGAGGGCGCATCCCCTCCTCGTGGTCTTCAGTTCAGATAGCTAGTAAAGAAGCCAACCTCAGGGAGGCAGGAGGGTTGCGAGAATATCTGCCTGCTGTCCCTGGATAACACCTGTTACGGTAAGTAACTGTGCTTTATCCCAGGACAAGCAGGCAGCATATTCTATACATGTGGGTGACCTCCAAGCTAACCAAAAAGGGACGGAGGGAAGTTGGCAATTTATGAAAACAGATTACGCAAAACCGACTGGCCAAACTGGCCGTCGCGCCTGGAAAAGGTGTCCAAACAGTAGTGAGAGGTGAAGGTATGAACCGAAGACCAGGTGGCAGCCTTGCAGATCTCTTCAATAGGCGTGGCTCAGAGGAAAGCGACAGATGTCGCCATCACTTGGACCTTATGTCCCGTGACCCGACCTTGCAATGAGAGACCAGCCTGAGCGTAGCAAAAGGAAATACAAGCAACTAACCAGTTGGACAAAGCGCGCTTGGAAACAGGGCGGCCCAACCGGTTAGGATTAAAAGAGAGGAATAGTTGAGGAGCCATCCGATGAGACTCGGAGCGGCGCAGGTAAAAGGCCAACGCTCTTTTACAATCAAGAGTGTGAAGCGCCACCTCCCCAGGAAGAGAGTGGGGCTTAGGAAAAAACACTGGAAGAACAATGGACTGGTTGAGGTGGAAATCCGAAACCACCTTAGGCAAGAACTTAGGATGAGTGCGAAGAACCACCTTGTCATGATGAAATACAGTAAAAGGCGGATCCGCAACCAGAGCCTGCAACTCACTGACTCGGCGGGCAGACGCGACAGCAACCAGGAACACTACTTTCTAAGTGAGAAACTTCATAGGAGTCTTATCAATGGGTTCAAACGGAGGTTTCATCAATTGAGCCAGGACCACATTAAGATCCCAACCACCGGAGGGGGCTTGAGTGGAGTATGAACACTGAAAAGTCCCTTCATAAAGCAGGAAACCACCGGATGGACAGATAACGGTTTCCCATCAAGCAGCTGATGAAAGGCAGCAAGCGCACTGAGGTGGACTCGAATAGATGTCGATTTGAGGCCAGACCGGGACAAGTGAAACAGATAATCCAGCACGGAAGACAAGGAGGCAGAGAGCGGCTCCATGGTGTATGCAGCAAATCTGGTCCATTTCGGGGAATAGCATTGCCGAGTGGAGCTCTTCTGAGAGGCTTCAAGAACATCCCATACCGACTGAGAGAAAGCTAAGGAGGGAGACACGTGGAGAGGAACCAAGCTGTTAAGTGTAGAGACTGTAGATTGGGATGCAACAGTGAACCCCGACTCTGAGATAGCAGAGAAGGAAACACAGGTAGAAGCAGAGGCTCCCTGACACTGAGCTGGAAGAGCAGGGAGAACCACAGCTGCCGGGGCTACCGAGGCGCAATTAAGATCATGGAGGCACGGACAGACTTGAGATGGACCAGCGTCCTGAGAATCAGAGGAAAGGGAGGGAATGTATAGAGGAACCCGTCCGTCCAGTCGAGAAGGAAAGCATCTGCCTCGAGATGATCCGGGGAGTATATCCTCGAGCAGAACCAAGGTAACTTGTGATTGAGGGGCGAAGCAAACAGGTCTATCTGTAGAGTCCCCCACCGAACAAACACCTGCCGCAGAGTCTGAGAATGGAGGGACCATTCGTGCGGCTGAAGAAGGCAACTCAACTTGTCCGCCAGACAATTCCACTCGCCCTGGATATACATCGCCCGAAGAAAGATGTTGTGGCGCAACGCCCACTGCCAAAGACGAAGGGCTTCCTTGCAAAGCGACAGGGACCCCATACCCCCCTGCTTGTTGACATAATACATTGCCACCTGGTTGTCGGTACGCACCAGGACAACAGAATCCTGCAGCAAATGACGAAAAGCCACCACAGCGTTGTAAATAGCCTGGAGCTCCAGCAGGTTGATGTGGCAGCGACGGTCCGCACTCGACCAAGGACCCTGAGTACGAAGGCAATCGAGGTGCGCCTCCCAAGCGTACGCTGAGGAATCCGTCGTTAGAACCTTCTGATGCGGGGGCACGCAAAAGAGCAAACCTCTGGACAGATTGGAAGAGTCGGTCCACCAACGGAGCAAGCGTTTCAAGGAGGGAGTCACCGCAACGTGCTGAGAAGCGGGATCCCGATCCTGCCGCCACTGAGACGCCAGAGTCCACTGAGGAACCCGAAGATGCAGCCGGGTGAACGGCGTGACGTGAACGGTGGAGGTCATGTATCCTCTGCTTGGCCGAGACCGAATCCCGCTGAGCCACCAGCTGACTCAGCCACAGAAGAGCAGCCTGCCGAGGCGGCGGCAGAAACGACCTAAGGCGGAGCGTGTCGAGCACGGCCCTGATAAACTGCAGGGACTGAGAGGGGCACAACTGAGACTTGGGGAAGCTTATCTCGAACCCCAGACACTGAAGGAAGATAATAGTCTGATGGGTCGCTGAAATAACCCCCTCCCTCGACGGGGCTTTGATCAGCCAATCATCGAGGTACGGGAAGACCTGAAGACCCTGCGACCGCAGGGCCGCCGCGAGCACCACAAGGTACTTCGTGAAGACCCGTGGGGACGAAGCAAGGCCGAAAGGGAGGACTCGATACTGTAAGTGGAGGCTTCCCACCTGAAAGCGGAGAAACCATCGAGAAGCCGGATGTATCGGAATGTGCTTGTAGGCTTCCTTCAGGTCCAGGGAACACAACGGGATACATAATGGGAAGCAAAAGCATGCGGAACTTCTCTCGAACCAGGAACTTGTTCAGTTTCCGCAAATCCAGGATGGGACAAAGATCCCCAGTCTTTTTGGGTACCAGGAAGTACCGAGAATACACCTCGGAGCCCCATTGGCAAGGGGGAATCTCTTCCACAGCCCGCAGGCGAAGGAGGGCCCGCGCTTCCAAAAGAAGCAAGGGGAGTTGTGTCTTGTCGGAAAGAGATTCTCCGGGAGGCCAGTCCGAAGGCAAAGCCCGGAAGTTGAGGGAGTAGCCCTCCCGAATGACGGAGAGGACCCAAGAGTCCGCAGTGATCTCCGCCCAACGATGATAAAAGGTGCGGAGACGTCTCCCGATGGGTAAAGGGAGAACCCGCAAGGTGGAAGGGGCCAGTTCCCTCCCGCTGAGCCAGTCAATAGGACGACTGTTGCTTATGCGCAGCGGGTGTCTGAGGCTTCGGAGGGGCCCTCTGCTGCTGCGGCTGACGAGGCGGAGGGAGAGAAAACGCCGGCGTGGACTTCTGCGGGTACCGCCCGGGGGGGGGGGGGCAGCCGGTAGGAATTCAGCGGAGCGGGCTTCGCCTTGGTCCGTACCAGGGAGGCGAAGGAGCGCTCGTGTTCGGAGAGGCGTTTCGTGGCAGCCTTGATGGAATCATCGAACAACTCATTTCCCAGACACGGAAGATTGGCCAACCTTTCCTGTAGGTTCGGATCCATATCGACAATGCGGAGCCACGCCAAACGACGCATGGCCACTGCGAAGGCCGAGACCCGAGACGACAGTTCAAAGGCATCATAGGAGGCCTGGAACATGTACAGCCGCAGCTGCAACAGGGTATCCAGAAGCCGGCGAAACTCCGCACAGCGCTCAGAAGGCAAATTGTCCTCGAAGGATGGCAAGGACTTGATGCACCACTTAAGATAAGAAGTGAACGTAAAATTACAGTTCAGGACTCGGTTCTCCATCATGGAGTTCTGATAGAGGCGCCTCCCGAATTTATCCATGGTCCTGCCCTCCCGGCCCGGCGGGACAGCGGCGTAGACCTTTGACGGGTGAGATTTCTTAAGGGTAGACTCCACAACCAGAGACTGGTGGGAGAGCTGCGCCTTCTGAAACCCCTTACAAGGCACCGTCCGGAACCTAGACTCCATTTTGGAGGGAATAGCTGGAATAGCATAAGGCGTTTCCAGGTTGCGAAAGAAAGTCTGCTGCAACACCGGATTCAGAGGCAGCCGCAGGGATTCCCGAGGAGGAAGGGGAAGCTCCATCTCCTCCAAGTACTCCTTGGTATACTTGGAATCCGACTGAAGGTCCAGGTGCAAGGCCCTGCCCATATCCTGCACAAAGCGAGTGAAGGAAGAGAGCCTGCTCTCCGAGTGCTCCCCAGGCGGAGTGGTGGAATGAGACCGCAGGGCCGCCGAAAAGGAAGGGGAAGCCTCCCGAGAATAGTGCGGGGGTACATCCGTATCCACCGGCATGAACGTCGAGGAAGCCCCGCTAAAAGAACGAGGAGGCGTCGACAAGAGCTTGCGCCTCGACGTCCCCGTGGGGAAGGACCGCGAGGCATGGGCCGTCGAGGTTCGAGGTTGGTGCCCCGGAGAGCCCTGGCCCGAGGACAAACCTCAGGAAAATGAGCCCGGGGCCCCTGAGGTAGGCTCCTCCCGGATCGGGGAATCCAACCGGACCGGCGACCTCAACAGACTCGGGTTGGACAGTGAGGTCCGAGGTCTTAATGGAGCCAGTAGTGCGAGGACCCGGGGACCTGCCCCGCCTTAGGGGAAGTCCCGTGGAGGCTTCGCAAGGTCCGAGGGAGAAACATGCCTCGATGCAAGAGGTGAGGAATCAGACGAGGACAGACACCAAGAATGACGTGTCTTGCCTCGAGAAACCTCGACGCGATGCTCAGGCTAGTCCACCGCTCGCGAGGTCGAGGCTCGGAGCAAGATGAGCCAACGCCGAGGAGAGCTCCGAGGAGATGATAGCCTTCAATACCCTCCTCAAACATCAGCACCGTGACCATATTCGGCCGGGCAGGTGCAGCAGTGCGTTCCACCGAGGACGACTTCGAGGATGAGTATTTCCGTGTGGTGGAAGCATGCTTGGAGGGTTTGGAGGATGGTCTCGTCGAGGCCGGCGGGACTACACTCACTGCCTGGATGGCCAGAGACTCCGAGGAAGGCTTCTTCGGTAGCTGAGCTGAACTTGAAGGAGGAAGAGGAGACTTACCCGGAGCTGAGGTCTTCGAGGTTGAGGGAGACTTGCCCGGGGCAGAGGTCTTCGAGGCCGAGGCCGGAGTAGAAGCAGGAGCGGCTTCCATAGCGAAAAGCTCTGCAATTCTGGCCCTACGCCGCCGAAGAACCTGAGGTTGAAGCGTGGCACAGCGAGGACAGGAATCCGTCAGGTGATCCGCACCCAGGCACAGGATACACCAGCGGTGCAGGTCAGTGATTGAGATAACCCGCCCGCACTGAGAGCACTTTTTAAACCCAGTGAGAGGCCGGGACATAAGCCTAGACTGCCGCAGCCACTCGAGGCCAAGCGGCCATGGCAAACCGGGAGCCCCCAGTCGCCGAACCGAAAATGCAAAATGAGAAAAATAAAGAAAGGAAATTAAAAACAACGTGCACAGCGACTCCTGTAGTAAAACAAGAAAGCTGCGGTGCTAGAAAGGCACTTAGAAATCGCAGAGAAGAGAGACAGGGCTTTCTGGCTCCGCGGAAAACCAAGAACTGAAGACTATGAAGAAGGGATGCGCCCTCTAGTGGAACAGGAAGGCACGCATGCTTGGGCAGTACTAGCAAACTTGAGATCTTCAATCAAGTTTGCTTGAAAAGCTGTCCGCGACGGGGCTCCGTGGATGACGTCACCCACATGTAGAGAATATGCTGCCTGCTTGTCCTGGGATAATCCTCGTTTCTGATGTAACTTCCGGTTTTGCAAAACTGGAAGTTACATTAGAAGCAAGGACTCCGGTGGCAGAGGGAAAGCCCGAACGGGTCTCTGTGTATAGATCGGCGGTAGCAAGGCTCTTTCCTTCCCTGCCAGAAGCATTTCTCCTCTCCTCCCTGGCCAGGCAGAAGTGGAGGTAGCGAATGCAATTCACTACCCTGCCGCACCTCTGGGCATCTTCTCTCCATTCAGCCGCCCAAGCGGAAACAGGAAGTTTTCACTGAGGGCAGGCCGCAGTGGAGAGAAGACGCAAAGAGTGGTGGCAGGAGTAGATCGCTAAATAACTACCGCCATCGGCAACATGTTGTAACGTCAAAATAAAGATAGATGGGGGAGAGGGGAGATGGACTTGGGGGAGTTGGTGGACTGGAGGAGATATGGGGAGAAGATGGATGGGAGAGATGAACTTGGTGGAGGAGGAGGGATAGAAGAAATAATGGATCTAAAAACAGGAGAGGGAGAGAGATGGTGGACAATGGGATTTAGGGAGGGAAGGAACAGAAAGGGAGGGAAGTTGGACACAAGGGATGGTGTGGGGGGGATAGAGATACTGGATAGGAGGGTAGTTAGAAATAGAAAGGGAGAGCTGGTGGGGAAGGAGGGAGAGATGCTGGATGAAAGGGTAGTTGAGAAAAGGAGAGATGGTTGATTTGGGGATGATGGGGTCTATCGCTGCAGCTACGGGAATAGAAATGAAAAAAAGGAAAGATGGCAGACCTCCAGGGGAGGGAAGGGAAATGGAAGGGGAGGACAGAAATGGAAGATGGATGGTTACCATGGAGAAAGAAGAAAACGACAAATGGGCAAGAGACCCTAGCAAGCAAGTTACCAGAAGATGTTTGTTGCAGAGCCTGGGACCAACATGATTTGAAAAATGACTACATAAAATCCAAGATAACCCTCTATACACCCACACACCCCCTCTGCTCAGAAATGGAGAAATGCCTATGCACCTCTCCCAGGAAGGTCCCTCCCGTCAGAAACTGCCCGCAAACACTCCTACAGCCACTTCATCCTCCAACTCTGGAACCAACTCACCCCACAAATCAGACTACAGAACTCATTGATGACCTCCCGGAAAGCGGTAAAGACCCTCCTCAACTAAAATTCAACCACAGTCTATGCCTCACCCCCCTTAAACCCTCCTCCCCTCTAACCTCTCTTCTCCATTCGAAACTTCTACTTAAATCGCTGTACAGTCCATTTTTAACCTGTACTTAAATTACTGTATGGTCCTTGTATTTAAACTACTGTATAGTCTTTGTACTGTCCAAATGTACTCCACTGTAAATGTTTGCTTGTAGACCGTTCTGAGATACTGGGAGGATGGGATAAAAATCTAACTAACTAACTAACTAAATAAATAAATAAATCAATAAAATAAATAAATAAAATAGACAACAAAAAGGTAGAAAAATAATTTTATTTTCTGTTTTGTGATTATGTGTCAGATTTCAAATTTGTATCCCGCCAGAGCTGGTATTAGACTGCTAACGTGAGCTAGGATTTAACAGAGAGAAAAAGTATTTTTTGCTTGCTTATTTTGTTTACACCACAGCACCAGTGTGGGTAGGAGAGGGCAAAGGGGTGAAGAGGATATAAAATAAATCCACCAGGATGTTTGCAAAAAAAAAATAAAAAATAAAACACCCAATTGGGCAGGAAAATCGAATCAAAATATTTTTTCCTGAACCAGGCAGCACAAGTAATAACTAGTGCTCTCCGATTCAGGGAAAAAATGTTCAATTCAGCCTACTGAAATTGATTTTTTAATTTGATTTTCCTGCCCAATTGGATGTTTTTTTCCATACGTTCTGGCGGGTTTAGTTTATAGCCCCTTCACCCACCCTCTCCTATCCACACTGGTCCTGTAGTATAAACAAAAAAGAAAGACTTTTCCTCTCTCTGCTAGGTCCTAGCTCACATTTGCTAACACCAGCTCTGGCAGGATACACATTTCAAATTTGACATATTGTAATTAGAAAACGGAAAATGAAATTATTTTTTCTACCTTTTGTTGTCTGGTCATTATTCAAAATCATGTTGGTCCCAAGCTCTGGTTTCTGTTTGTCTTCTGTTAACTCGCTTGCCAGGGCCTACTGCCCATTTGATGTTTTCTTCTTTTTCCGTGCTCACCATCCATCTCTGTCCTACTATCTCCTCCCATTTTCCTTCCCTCCCCCAGAGGTCTGGCACTTCTCCTTTCTGTGGTCTCCATCCTGTAGTTGAGCATTTCTTGAATGACCACTCCCCCCATCCAGTATTTCTACTCCCCCTCCCTCCACACCATCCCTTGGGTTCAACTTCTCTCCTTTCCTTTTCCCTCCCTCCTACCTTTCCATTCACCACCATCTCTCTCCCTCTCTTCTGTTTTAAGACTCATTATGTCTTCCTCTTCACCTCCACCTCCACCCTCAGTCCGGCATATGCCCCTCTTTGGACCCCCCTCCCTCTGTGTAATTCTAATAGCTACATTAGGAGGCTCCCTGAAGGCTGACATGTTTCTCCCTTCTCTCCACTGTCATCAAGCTTCCGCCTGGCCTCTGCAGATTTAGGGGGTTTCCCCTTCTCTCCACCATCGTCTGGCTTCCCTCTGGCCTCCCCGTTTCACTTTCAAAACTAATTACGGCCTGCAGAGGATCGCCGGTGATGTAGCAATTCTAGTAGGCTGCCATCAGCCTCTGTTGCATGTTCCGCCCCCTCTGATGTCACGTCCTGTTTTAGTCTGGGATGGACCACGGCAGAGGGAACGTGCAACAGAGGCCAATGGCAGCATGCTAGAATCTCTACATCATCGGGGATCCTCTGCAGGCCCTAATTAGTTTTGAAAGTAAGCCCAGGAGGCCAGAGAGAAGCCAGACGATGGTGGGGAGAAGGGGAACCCCCTAAAGCAACGGAGCTGAGGGTATCCACAGTGCTGGTGCCTATGCAGCACTTCCTGACCGCCATCCCCCAACCCCCCCCCCCCCCCCCGCGAGCTCTGACATCGGGCCTCCTGAAGCAGGAGCAGCAGTGGATGGCTAGCAAGAGTACTTAGGACAGGCTTTTCGCTGCCAGAACGCTGCTGCTCCTGCTTTAGAAGGCCCGAAGGTAGGCGGGGAGGAAGGTTGATCAGTGAATTGGAAAGCCCAATTTTTTTAAGAAAACAAATCAATTCACCAATATGAATCAGGCAGCACTAGTAATAGCAATACGCTTTGGAGACCAGAACAGAAGCAGCTGTGGGTGAAATTGAAGGTACCAGGGCAGAATGTAAGCAAAAGCTGTTATATGGATGGGGCTAGCAGTAGCTACTGGACACTGGAGTGCCAGGACCAGTATCAGCATGCACAGCCTGAACTGCAGTACAGCATCAAGAGATGAGGACAGGGAGAGATACAAGTACTAAGGAAAAATTATGTTCCTACCTGTTAATTTTCTTTCCTTTAGACGCAGCAGATGAATCCAGAGACCAATGGGATAGCACACATCTACCAGCAGGCGGAGATAGAGAAACTGATTAACAGGTGGTCCTACTGGCTGGCACTCCTCCTGTATCTCCAGTATAGCTCCTTGCCCAAGCATCCGTAACCATCAATAGGCATAGCATATAAAAAAACTTCTTTCCCATAACAAATCTCAAAAGGCAATAATATAGAATACAACCATCAATAATAACAAACTTCGAAAGTTGGAAAAGAAAAAACCGACAGAAAATATCCAGAAAGGGTGGGGCTCTGGATTCATCTGCTGTGTCTAAAGAAAGAAAATTAACAGGTAATAACATAATTTTTCCTTCCTTAGCAACAGCAGCAGATGAATCCAGAGACCAATGGGATGTAGCAAAGCAATCCTCAATCAGGGTGGGAAGCAAACGCTGCCTCCGCAACAACCGAAGCACTAAATGCAGCCTCCATATGCCCTCCCACATCCAACTGGTAATGCTGAGATAAAGTATTCTTGGAAGACCAAGTAGACGCGTGACAAAACTCCAAGGAAAAAACCTCTGGACTGAGTCCAAGTAGCCGCCATTGCTCTGGCTGAATGGTCATGAAGTTCTTCCACCAACCGCTTCCCAGCCATCAAGTAAGCGTAAAGAATGTCCTCCTGGATCCATCGAGCGATGGAGGATTTGGACGCCACCATACGCTTGAGGCGTCTCGTGAAGAATACAAAGAGGTGATCTAAACAACTAAAAGTCATTAGAAACCTAGCTCGTGGAGAACGCTACGCACTTCCAAAAAATGAAGTGTTTAACATTTTTTATTAATTTTTTCATATAACAACAAGTGTATCATAAAGATTCATACAATTACCTTAAGTATACACTTGATATTTCCATAACATATTGTACATACAACATATCTTATATAATCCTTACTATAATTTTAGACATCATATAAAATTTTATAATTTTATCAACTATTATTCAATTATGAATCCCTTTCCCTCCCCTTATTTTGTTAGTTGCACACAATATAACAACTATTATGATAATTTATTTATATTTTATGATAAAGAGAATAAACCTACCCCCCTCCCCTCCTTTATCAAGTATCTTATTATGGGAAAAATTATATCAATCATTACAAAAATCTGTTAATGGTCCCCAAATCTTCTTAAACTTACCTATATATCTTTTTTGTGTTGCAAATGTACGCTCCATCTTATATATATGGCAAACTGAATTCCACCAAAAGTTGTAATTTAATCTGTCATAATTCTTCCAATTGTATGTTATTTCTTGAACTGCTACTCCAGTCAATATAAATAAAAGTTTGTTATTATTTGACGAGATTTGACTCCGAGTTCTCATTGCAGTACCAAACAAAATCGTATCATATGTCAAGGCTACCAGATTTTCCAACATCCTATTTATTTGAGGCCAAATTGATTTCCAAAATAGTAATATCAATGGACAATAAAATAAAAGATGATCTAATGTCCCCGCTTCTAGATGACAGTGCCAGCATCTATTAGACTTAGAGCTATCAATTCTATGTAAACGAACAGGGGTCCAAAAGGCTCTATGTAAAAGAAAAAACCATGTTTGTCTCATAGATGCTGATATTGTACACCTTAACCTCCAAGACCAAAGTCGTGGCCATTGAGATGCATTAATCTGACGCTGTGACACCGGCGAGTCTGCAGGCTGCCCTATTAGCGTTAAGGAGGTAAGAGTGGGGAAGGTGCAGGCTGCAGGGGGAGCAGGCATTCGTTCGTGGAAGAAAAGAGTGCCTTTGTGGCGGGGGGAGCTGGCATTCACGGCGGAGAGGAGTAAAAGAGTGCCTTCGGCGGGGGAGGGAGCAGGCCTTCGTGGAGGAAACAGGCCTTTGCAGTGGGGAGGAAGAGAGAAAGTGCCTTCGTGGGGGGAACAGGTCTTTGACAGTGAGCAGGCCTTCAGGGCAGGGAGGCAGGCCTGTGTAGAGGGAGGAGGAGGAAGAGTTCCTTTGGCGGTGGGGAGGCAGGCCTGTGCAGAGGGAGGAGAAGTAAGGAGTAAGAGAGGGGAAGGGAGATGCCAGACCTGGGGTGAAGGGAAGAGAGAAACCAAACCAAAAAGAGGGGGAGGAAAGCAGAGGAGAGGTGCTGGATTAATGGAGAGAAAAATGAAGTGAATAAAAGCACGTCTCCCCATTTCTCCTCCCAGGAAGAAGGAAGGAAAAGTGAGTGTCATAAAAGAAAGGATGACACCTCCTTATAAAGAAATTGTGGTACCGTCCGAACTGACACCCCAGATTTTGTAAATCAGAAATAGGAATCCCCATCAAACAAGGCCTGCAACTCAGAAAACCGCCGAGCTACAGCCATGGCCACAAGAAACCCCGTGTTCAACGGCACAGCCCTTTAGAGTCTCAAAAGACAAGGATGAAATGAGGCCTTCGGTAAACTGCAAAGAAGTACCTTAAGACTGTACTCCGGACAAGGCTTTCTAAGAGGTGTACATTTAGGAACTTAACTATATGAAGCTGAGAAGTAATCGAAGAGCAATATACCTAGCCCTTGTAACAAGCTAAGAATGGCACTTGAAGCTGAAAAGAATTGAACGCTAAGCCCTTGGCAATACACTTGTGCCAAAAAAGAACTCTGGAAGGGTGCAAATGTTGAGAAGTACCCAAGAAAGGAAAAACTTCCAAAAGGAAGCAGAAGCCAAAGGTGAAGACATCTGTATCGCCTGGATAAGAGAAGAAACAACCTGCTTCGCCTAACCCTTACACGTCAGCCATGACTTTTCAAAAGCTAGGTAGCAATACCAAAGTAGTATGAATATCCATGTTGATCGGATCCTAGGTGAGCAAATCCAGAGATACCAGGAAACTCAACAGTCCGGCTGTCGAAAGACTCATCAAATCCGCATAGCAAGGATGGTGCAGCCAATCCAGAGATTCTACAAATACTGAGCCCTGAAAGCGAGCTTGAGAGGGCAAATCCAAGCTTTCATCAGCCAGGGGAAAACACTGAAAAAAGAGAAACCAGAGGTGAGAAAGAAGCCACGCTGCTACACCCTCTGACTCCCACTCCCTGGGAAGCTTAGAATTTTGAGACGAGGCCATGAGGTCTAGTTCCAGTAGATCTCACTTCCATAAAAAGAGCTGGAATGCCTGAGCCAAAATTCTCAATATCCAGGATGTAGAATGTTTCACTAGTATTAACCTTTACACTTTCTAGAGCGTACACAGCGCTATACACTGTAACATACAATAAATAGGCCATGCACAGATTTCGCAGAGAGAAAGTCTATCCAAACTCTTTTTTTCTGACCCATAAAATGATCTGCCAACAGAAGAGGAAGATGAGGGTCCACCCATTGAAATAGAACCACAACTTTACCCGCCAACTGAGTACATCACCTACTGCTCAGGCTGTAGAGAAATACCCCCATTATAATATGTAATGTAATGTAATGTAATGTAATTCATTTCTTATATACCGCTACATCCGTTAGGTTCTAAGCGGTTTACAGAAAATATACATTAAGATTAGAAATAAGAAAGGTACTTGGAAAATTCCCTTACTGTCCCGAAGGCTCACAATCTAACTAAAGTACCTGGAGGGTAATAATACTGACTGAAAAGACCTTCAGCGTCATTCTGGAAGAATGGTCTGAAGCTCCAGAAAAGGTAGCCTGACCATGCTCCAGAGTAGAAGAATGAACAAGTACTGAGTTGTCTTTTAAGACCAGACTCCTGGAGCGAAGGATGGAAGGCACCGAGCTCCCCAACCTGACAGCCCGGGATTATTGGTGGCCATGAGCTAGTCCAGCAAAGACCAAGGCATGCCTTTGAAAAGAGAAATCTTGCCGAGCCACCAAATCATACAGAGCGATGCTTGAGGAGCCTACCAAATAATTGGAGCCCTGAGATACCGGGAACCACCGGAACAAAAGCAACTGCTGTAGCATTATAATGGGAAAGCAAGCCGAAGTTCCCAGTGGAGTCAGCAATATGGATCCTAGAACCTGTACAGAATCCCATACTCTTGGTCATGGTGACCGAAGAAGAATGCAAACCTGAGACTGTGACCCATCACCCTAGTCTCTGGGAAGAAATACATTTCTCTCCTATATGAATAAAAACATGTCCCTAATATACCTATAAATAGTACAGGAGAAAAGAGCGCTGTGCAAATTCAAAGATTCACATCCAAAGAACTGAGGAAAAGAAACCATCCTTTTCCTGTCAGTCAAATGGCCCGACTGGAAGATGTCCGAATCAAGCAGTCAGTCAAGAAGAAATTAGGTGAATTGCCTGGTAGCGCCAAAACGGTACCACTGCCCACATTTTCTAAAATGTTCGTGAAGCCTTGGGTAGGCGAAATGGCATGTGCCAAAATCGAAAGCACTTCTCCAAGAGAGGCAAGCAAACCTAGTGCAGATTCGGAGTCCATAGTGAAAATGTAAATATTCTCCCAGTTTTTCTGCAGAAGTGTGTAACCCTGAGAAACTAATTCAGCAGAATGGGATCCAGCCTGCCCAATGCCCCCGTCTTGGGCATCATGCAGTAAGTGGAACAACGTCCCTTAGTTCCTGAAGAACTACAAGAACTGCCCTGAGGACTAGTAACACTTAAAAGGGAAACACAAAATATAGAGACTCCAAGAACGAACCGGAAACCTGAGGAGGATGCAAAGTTGCAAGCATCCTGAAAAATGTTCACAGCCCCCTGACCTGCATTATAGCGTCTTCTGCCTCATGAGAAAGCCTGAAGAGTCATTGGAAGAAGTCAAGATCCCCTCAGAATGAAGTGCAGAAGGTCAGGGAATGGCAGGATGAGAACTGTAGGATCTGTAAAAAGAAAGAAAGTCTCCGGGGGGGGGGGGGGGGGGGGCGCGTGGCTTTGATGCATGCCAAGATGGCTGTGTAATTGATCTGCTCCGCGGAGTCAGGCTAATTATTGAGCTATTACATTACATTACACAGTGTTCTCCCCAGGGCCTTTCAGCCGGGCGCTCAGCCCAGCTAATTTAGATGAGCGCCCGGCTGTAATCTCGATCGCAATCCTGCTGCTGCCTTCTGCTCAACATTAAAAAAAAAAAAAAAAACCTTCTCACCGGCTTGGAGATTTACCGGGCTGACTCGGCACAGCCTGAATCGCAGGAGCCTGACTTTTTTTTTTTTTTTAGTTTTTAACGCCAGCAAGCGACTTGAACCCATGCTCCGGGGCTCTAAAGTGCATGCCGCTTCCCTCCGAAACCGGAAGTCACGTCCCGAGGGGGGAAGAGAAGGGAAGTCGGCATGCACACGCCCCGGAGCATGGGTTCGCTATAGGAGACAGGTCAGCTTACAACTTGCTCTTGCTTGCTTCGGGCTTTCCTCGCTGCCGGGTCCTGCCTACTTTCTGTTTCTGTAAAGGCAGAACCCGGCAACGAGGAAGGCCCGAAGCAAGCAAGAGCAGCGAGTTGTAAGCTTCCCTCCGTTGCTGACTTATGGAAGATAGGTCAGTGATGGAAGGAAGCTTACAACTTGCCTTAGTCCAGCCCTGCACAACATGCGGCCCAAAACGGCTCTCACTCCGCTCTCCTTTGAAGATCAGCTCAGGAGGCAAGATTTAGCCCGAGATCAGACGAACATTAAAGGGCATTTGAGCAGATTGAGGAGAACATGTCCTGTTTTTCCATGCCTAAAAATACCACCTTGTCTAATGTAATCTCTGATCAGATCCTTAAAAGCGATACAACTATGTATGCTGGACAGTCTCCTCCAGTAAACAGAGTTTTAAAGCCTGCAGCCATACAGAACCAGATGGTCAAAGGGCTCGGAAGTGTAGTATTGCCAAGGGATCTGTCTCACAAGTTTCTGCTGCTGGCAGATGTAAACACAGCACAAGAAATAGAGACTTGTGGCATTTTGTGTGGAAAGCTGATGCATAATGAATTTACTATTACCCATGTAATAGTGCCAAAGCAGTCTGCTGGACCAGACTACAGTACAGTGATATGGGGAATATGGAAGAATTATTCAGTGTTCAAGATCAACATGATCTCCTCACAGAAGAAAGACGGAGAGAAAGAGAGAGGCAGATACTGGAGAGGGGGGGGGGAGAAGGGAAGGAGATAGAGATGTCAGACCATGGGGTGGAGTGGGAAGGAAGGAAGGAAGGAAAGGAGAAGAGAGAGATGCCAGAGCATAGGGGAGGGGTGGAGACAAAAAATGGAGAGGGGTTGAAGCTGAAATAAATCATGTACAAAGGAGAGAAAGGGCACAGGATATAGAGTTTACTGAAGAGACATAGAAAGAGGGAAGATACCATATGGAACAGAGAGAGGACAGACACTAGATGGAAAAGGCAGAAAGGGTGGACAGTGGATGCAAGGGGCAGAGATAGGGTGGACAGTAGATGGAAGGGGTAGAGAGAGGGTAGAGGCTGGGTGGAAGGGGCAAAGAGAGAGAACAGATGTTGCATGGAAGGGAGCGAGGACAAATGCTGAATAGAAAGAAGAGAGTGAAGAGAAGATGACTAAAGCAGAAACGACAAAAGGTAGAAAAAAAATATTTTTTTTGCTTTACGTAGAATCAAGTAGTATTGTAACTGTATTGATTAAAATGTATCAATAGGAAATGGAAATAAGGCAATTTTGGGGGGGACTAAACCCCTTTCCTCAGATCAGGACAGGATACCATAACAGCTGTATACTGTACTGTCTTGAAGAAAGATTTGGCCTCTGAAAGCTAATTGAAAAATGGATTAGTCCAATAAAATGGTATTTTCATATTTCTCATTATTTGTTTTATTTCTATTTGTTAATTTGTAAAGTGGTGACTTATGTAGAAGTTTTTTTTCAAATTTACATCTACTGTCTTTATATTTTGCACAGTATTAGGGGACATGTGTCACTGTTTCTGTGGTGTTGCATTGTATGAAGAGTCTGGTTTCTACATATTTCTATTTTTAGTTTGTGATTATTCCATATTGGGCGAGGGTGTATCTGTGTTCTGTGTGTATGAAAAGGACATGGCTTTCTGTTAGAATCGACTGCAGGATCAATTGACTGTGTAGGATCTGGTTTGTTTAGTTTTCCAATGCATGTGTTGGTGTTCTAGTGCTCACTGCAGTGTTTAAGATGCTGCCTTTTCCTAGATGCACCCTTATTGTGTGACTCAAGGATTATTACTACAAATATCTTTTTTTATATAGAGGAGGGGGTTGTTAAAAAAATGATTAGCACTGGCTGTCATATATACTAGGTACACCACTGGATTTAATGACCCTATTCTAACTTTACTGTTGACGTAGGTGTTGTCCCCCCAACACACAGACACACACATTATAAAGAATTAAATTAAAGTTGTATTATCATCAAGCAGCTTTCAAATGACATTATAAGCAAATAAAAATAAAATATTTTTAATACATTGCTAATTATTACCTGCATCTTTACCTATACTGTTTTGCCCTAGATCTCACTTTGCACTATAGCAAAATAAAAAAGAAGCAGATAAAGATCAATCACACAGGTGCCCTTCAAGGCTTAGTAACACCACTCCATAAATTATGTGGAAGAGGTCTGGAAGTGGGGATAGCATCTATTTCATATCCTCAGTGAGACCTCAGGAAGGAACCTAGTGATCAAAACATTATTAGAAGTGTTGTACAGCCATTTCTTGTATGACTGGATGAGCTATATTTATCTTTTTTTTAAGTTGTTTAAATTCATGCAGAAATAAATGGTTAGATTGAACCTAATGACTTCATTAACGCATTTCCCTTTTTTAAACCTCTATACCATTTGAAAGAGGGTGAATATCTAATTATTCACTTCTAGAATTGGATACTTCTTAGATTTAGTAAAAATATTCTGGCACAAGTGTCAAACCTTAAAAAAGGAAGTCATATCGAGCATTGGAAAATAATAATAATTAACTAATAAAAATAGTATACATTTAATTTTCTCCACTACCAAATTTCCCCGCCCCACCCGGCTACTTTTTCATGCCACCCGGCTGGAAAAAATTTCTGGGGAGAACACTGTTACATTAGTGATTTCTATTCCGCCATTACCTTGCGGTTCAAGGCGGATTACATCCAAACTAAAACAAGAATTACATTTCAACTTTGAAGTAATAGATTAAACGATGAGATAAAATTTTAAGGGAGAATTATGGGTTTTAGATAATGTTTGGTAACTAGAAAAATTAGAGAGTACTAAGGGTTTATAGTGTGTTGGATGTTGGTGAAAAATTGTTGAGTCATATTAGAGGAGTTATTGTTGAAAAAAAAAAAAATGGCTTTGGGTAAACAAAATAAAACTTCTTTGACGGGAGCTGGTTCATGTAGTGTCAAGCGATCAAAATTAGAAGTGACATCTCCTCAGCTAGTACCGTTACCATCGGAAGAAGTGGAAAACAAAGACCTTATGAGAGAAATACAAAAAATACAGGAGATTGTCTTAGAAAATTCAAAAAATATAGAAGAAGTTAAGGATGAAGTGACAAGTTTAACAAAAAGGTTGAATGTAGTGGATTTGACGATGGATCACTTGGAGAAACGTGTGGAAAAAACTGAAGCAGAAGTAGTGCAATATAAAACTGTTCACAAAGAAACTGATGTATTAAAAAAGGAATTGGAGTATTTGTCGAATCGTGAAAGGAGGAGCAATTTAAGGGTACTTGGTTTACCTGAGGGGATAGAAAAAAGTGATCCGATTGCTTTTTTACTTAATTTTTTACCGAAGATTTTGCCAATTCAAAGCAAGTTTCCGTTGGAATTAGAACGGGCGCACAGGATCCCAATGAAAAGGTTAAGTAATCAAAAAGGACCCCGTCCCTTGATATTTAAAATGTTTAGATACCAGCAAGCAGCGGAAATACTTAAATTGGCTAAGGAAAATAAAAATCTGAAATGTCAGGACTCGAAGATTTTTATTGTTCCTGATTTTGCCAAAGTGACTGCTTATAAAAGAAAACAATTGTTGGACTTGTGCCCACAATTAAGGGCATTGGGAGCTAGGTATGGATTGGTATACTCAGAAGTCATGCGGGTTACCTATGAAAATAAAACCTATAGTTTCGAGGATGCAGCAAAGTTAAAGGAATTTGTGGATCAGTGTGAATTGCCTATGAATACATAAAACGGACTTTGGAAATATATAACTTAGGATCTTTTTTCTTATTATAATTTGCTGGTTTTTCTTGATTTTTGAGGAAAAAGAAAAAAGAAAGAAAGGAAAAGAGGAAGAAAAAAAAAGGGGGGAAATCTATTTTATTTTATAAAGATAACATTTTCCGTTTAGTAATGCTACAGTTGGTCTGTAGAACTCAGCATTCTTTGTTGGTCTCGTGGCCACTTGAATAATCAAAAGATTTTGCTTTCAAGTAACTTCTTACCTGCATTAAAATTACAGCTAAAGAACATGAATATTGGATAGTTTTCTTCAATTATACTGTTCTTTGATTCTTATATAAGCAAATAACTTTCATGTCACCAAGTGCTTAATGGATTTATTTTTTAAGTCCTGTAATAGAGCTGGCTTGCCTGTTTGGAGGATGGCGCTATACAGAATATCGAGTGTTATTATAAGTGAGCGTATGAGGGAGTTACGAGCACTACCTACTGAGCAGGAGGAAGTGTGAAGACGGATTTCTGAGGATCGGAATGAGCAAGATTTTTGTTAGCAAAGGATTGCTTGCCTGTGGATGAGTATTATTTATGTCTCCCGATTCAAGATTTTACAGTGCTGTATTGTTTGGATTGAATTTTCAATATGACAACTTTAATGCGCTATTTGCAGACTTGATATTGAGATCTTCGTTAAGATTTGGCCTGTACCTGACATAAGGGGAGATATAATAAGTGTGATGTGTTGATTTATGATCAGAGGGAGTGCCTGTAAGATACAGCCTGTTCTCTGATATACATCATACGTTTATATCTGCTTTTTGATTATCTTAAAAAAACCTATTGACATTGTTAGGTGAAGAAAAGACAAAAGAAGGGATTACTGCATACTATACGTGGATTATAAAGTATCCAGTTGGATGACTTAAAGTTTTACGATAGCAGCTAAAATGTGGATATGACCTTTATGGAATTTTATGGAGTGCTGAGTTTTGGAGCAGTTCATTCAAATGAGACTTCTAAGTTATAATAGGACTGATATGACTGATTTAAATTTGGTCTTATTTTTGTCTATGTGGTTTGGATTGGAAGGTTTTTTGGGAGGTTTCCTTTTGCCAATGCTTACTGACTAAATTGAAGAGTAATTGTATTTTTGCTTATAAATATGATTTAAGGATTGTGTGGTAAGGGGATTTATTGGGTTTTACCATTAAAAAAGGATAGTGAAAGTGGGTGGATATGGGTTGTTGCAGTGATTAAACAGAATTTCTGTTTGAGTTATTGAGTTTTATTTTGTTAATATATAGTATGGGTTTGGAATGACAAACAATATAATTTGATGGATTTTTCTTTTTCTTTGGTTGAATGTTATTGTATATTCTTTCATGAAGGAAAATTAAGGGGGGGAAGTAGAAAAAGAAAAAGGGGAAAAAAGAAAAGGGAAAAATATAATAATAAAAATAGATAGGTTGGGAGAATATATTTAAAGATTTTATTTTTTTTCCTGTGACTCTCTTTTGTTATTAAAATCTTTATGTTAAATATTAGAATTATTTTGGATCTTGCCTGCAGGGAGTTTAGTTTACTTAGCCTGTATGTGCGTTTCAAAGCTTGCATTTATGTTAGGGATGGGGAGGGTGGGGGTGGAGGGTATTGGGAGGGTTTGGGGGGGTTGGGATGTGGGATTGCTTAGATTATTGGTTTGGGGAAAAGGATTACATATTATTGTTATGGTGGATATTTATGGATATTGTATTTAATTTGTATAATGGATTTTAAAATTCTTTCATTATAAACGTTAATGGCCTCAACCGTCCAATTAAAAGGAAAAAAGTATTATTATATCTTCAGCAACAGAAGGCGAATGTTTGCTTTCTACAGGAGACACATCTGCCTGGAGAAGAATCTAAAAAACTGGCTGATATTTGGGTGAAACATTGTTTTTTTGCACCTGCGACAAGGAAAAAAGCTGGAGTAGCAATACTAATTAATAAAAAATGTTCTGCTGTATTTAACATGATAGCTGCAGATCCTTTTGGTAGATGGTTGCATGTTGACATGAGCATGGGCAATACTACTGTAGCGCTTTTTAATGTATATACCCCTAATTCAAATCAAATTGAGTTCTTTAAATCTTTGCAACAATTAGTTTTACCACTGGCTGCTACTAATTTAGTGATAGCAGGGGATTTTAATGCTGTTATGGATCCTTTAATGGATAAAAATCCTAGTAGGATTGTGAAATCTTTAGGTCTAGATAATTTTGTATAATCTTGTGAAAGATATTTGGCGTATACTTCATTTTAATGATCGGGAATATTCATTTTGTTCACATGTTCATAAATCTTTTTCTAGAATCAATTATATCTTTGTTACTGATCAATTAGTGCAACAGGTTACACAATCCTCTATAGATCCAATCATTTTGTCTGATCATGGTGGTGTGTGGATTACATTAAATTTAGTGGATTTAGATAATTCTAAACCTGTTTGGAGATTTGATAATGCATTGTGAAGATTTTCAAGTTAAAATTAATGAATATTTTCAAATTAATAATTTGGAAGAAATCTCTGTAGAAATCTTGTGGGATGCTTTTAAGGCAACCATAAGAGGACAAATTATTTCATTCTCAGTGTATACCAAGAAGCAATTAAGAAAGCAATTTTCTAATTTGGAACAGGAAATTAAGGTGTTAGAATCAAAATTGATTGGAAAATGGGAACATTCTACACTTCATACTCTATTGAAAGCAAAATGTAAGTATAATGAGATTTTTTCTAAATTAGTAAGGAAAGATATTTTTTCTCAGCAAGCTTTGTATTATGGTAGTTCAAATAAGGTGGGAAGATTATTGGCAAATTATCTTAAGGCAAAAAAGAAAAGGACAAAAATATGTGCAATTAAGGATGATAAAGGAAATACTCATTCTCAAATTGGATTGATATTAAAACAGTTTTTGAATTTTTATAATACCCTTTACTCTTCCGAGTCTTATTTGGGAAAAGAACAGGATGGTTTGGATTTTTTAAATTTAATTGAAGGTCCTAGGGTTCCTGATCATATAAAAAGATGTTTAGATGAGCCAATATCACTAAAAGAATTAGAAACAGCGTTGAAATCCCTTATAGTTGGGACCGCTCCAGGTGGTGATGGATTTACGGTAGAGTTTTATAAATCGTTCCAAATTACCCTTTTACCTTATCTATTAAATTTATATCAGTATCAACTAAATAAAGGTTGTATTTCAGGCACTATGGCAGAATCTCTAACTATTGTTTTGCCAAAGCCAAATAGAGATCCCACATTGGTTTCAAACTACAGGCCTATTTCTTTAATAAATGTAGATAGTAAATTGTTGGCTAAAGTTTTAGCTTTATGTTTGGCTAAGATTCTTCCTCATATAGTTGGTATGCATCAAACAGGTTTTGTTGCTCAGAGACATTCTTCAAATAATACCAGATTGGCCTTTCATATGTTATATCTAACAAAAACAATTGAAGATCCGGCTTTTTCTGTATCCTTAGATGCTAAAAAGGCTTTTAATCGGGTTGAATGGACCTTTATGTATCAAGCTATGAAATGGTTTGGTATTGGATCCAGATTTATACAAATGATTCAAACGTTGTATAGCTCCCCTGTTGCTCGTTTATATATTAATAATAATTTTTCAGATTGTTTTAAGTTGCAAATGGGAATTAGACAAGGTTGTCCCTTGTCTCCTTTGCTTTTTGATATAGTACTTGAACCCTTGTTATTAGCTATTCAACAAGTGAAGGATATACAAGGCATTCCATCTTCTGGAAAGGAATATAAGGTATCTGCTTATGCAGATGATATTTTGCTTCATTTGAAAAATCCTGAAGTAACCATTCCATGTTTGCTTGAATTGATTGACACATTTGGGAAATTCTCAGGATATAAAATAAATTGGACTAAGTCTGAAGTTATTCTTTTAAATTTGCATTGTACAAAGTGTTTATTTGATTCGTTCCCTTTTATTTGGAAAAAGGAAGGAATAAAATATTTAGGAATTTGGATAAAAAACACACTTGAAGAGACAATGAAAGTGAATGAAAGGTTTTTATTACAAAAGGTAACAGAGTTATGTGAGCAATGGAATCCTTTGCATTTATCTTGGTGGGGAAGAGTTCAAACTATTAAGATGATGATTTTGCCTGTTTGTTACCAAATGGGTACGATACCAGTTTTTTTTCAGGGTTTTTTTAAATAAAAAGTTAAACAGTATTCTTATCAAATTTATTTGGCTGGGTAAAATTGCAAGAGTTGCTTTAGTGTCTCTACAAAGACCAATTAAGGAGGGTGGGGTAAATTTTCCCAACTTCTATAGATATCATCAGTCCTATATTATGCGCCAGGGTATGTATTGGGTCCTCCCAGAGCTCTTGGAACAGCTTCCAGACTGGTTATGGTTGGAAAGACAACTTATGTTTCCAATTAGGCTTGGTCTTCTTCTTAGTATCAAAATGCCTAGAATATGCAAAGATAATAGAATATTAATGGACACTTGGAAAACTATGAGATTTGTTGATAAATTAACACCTATTCCTATTGAAAAATCTACATATTAAACTATATGGTTGAACTCCAGGATTCAAATAGGCGGTTTCAAGATTGTCTGGAAGGATTGGATTAAAGCGGAGATACGTACCTTAGATGACGTTATATCTAATGATAAACTGCTTGATTTTTCACAGTTGCAACATAAATTTGGTCTTAATAAAAAACAAAGTTATAAGTGGTTGCAATTGAAGCAGGCTAATCAGGCGGGGTTCCCTGAATGGAAATCTCTTAATACTCAATTTAGTTTAGAATTCCTATGCTTTCAGGCAGATTTTCTGAGTCACCAGGCCCCACAGTGGTATAAATTATTATCTAAATATTTGAATATGAAACCAAAAAATGGACTTAGAGATATTTGGAGCATTGAGATTAAGCATCAGATTAATGCATCTCAATGGACACGTATTTGGTCTTGGAGGATGAGATGTACAATATCGGCATCTATGAGGCAAACATGGTTTTTCCTGTTGCACAGAGCATTCTGGACCCCTGTTCATTTACAAAAATTGGATTGCTCTAAGCCTAATAGATGTTGGCATTGTCATATTGATGCTGGAATCTTAGATCATTTATTGTTTCATTGTCCATATATTAAGGCATTTTGGTGTTCGATTTGGGATCAAGTCAATTGTATGATGGAAAATCATGTGGCATTGTCATATGATACGGTATTGTTTGGAATGTCTATGAGGGCTAAATGTCAAATCTCTTCTGATAATAACAAACCTTTGATGATTCTTACGGGAGTTGCTATTCAACAGATAACATACAATTGGAAGGATTATACAAGATTGAATTATAGTTTTTGGTGGAACTCAGTATGTCATGTATATAAAATGGAAAGAATGTTAGGAGTGCAAAAGGGATATTTTAATAAGTTTAAGGATGTGTGGGGGCCATTAATAAGCCATTATAATGAATAATTATTATTTTTCCCTATGGATTATTAATGTTGATTGGGATGGGGGAGGGTCTTTGTATTTTATTATTAAGGGTAAAAAGAATGTTATTACATGTTATAGTACATAATATATAGGTTTGGTTGGGCAGGTGAGGGATAAAACTAATTTTAGAAATTGTAGAATTTCAAGTGAAGTGTTATTTTAAAAGTGAAATATTTTATGTGCACTTGTTAAATGCAAAATGAATAAAGATTAAAAAAAAAAAAGAAAGTCTCCTAGGAAAAATAAATTTTTGCAATATAAATAGGAGTATACTGGAACCATGAAAACAGTACCAACTCCATGCAAAGTGAGCGAAATACGTATGTCCTTTAAAGTGAATACGTACTAGACGCAATCAAGATGCTGCATCTACCGCCCCGTGTAAAACAACAGCATCCTAACAGGTATCAGACAAAGCTCACATCACTAATGAGAGCTTCAGGGATGAGGCTAACTGCCACATAGCGTGCGCTCCTCCGCGGATTTGACAGAATAGGTAACTGGCTCCTGGTTAGAAGGAGCTGCACAGCCCTTCCTGTCTGGTCGGGGGGTCCGTCTAGCATGTGCCATGAGAAGATGGTGACAGGAGAAACCAGCGTGATAAGCATGGAAATCTGAAGTCCAAGCCCTCTCAGAAATAGAGAAAGAGAGTCCTGGTCGCAGGAAGATGCGAAATGTCATTATGCCCATAGAGACAGCCCGAACTTGGAAACTACCTTTAGGCATATATATCCTATGCCACTACTAGACACATGCAGCACAGCACAGAGGCTCAAATAAGAAGGACATTACCAACAGACAAAGGCTCAATCTGCTGTCCAAGAGAGACAATGAGATACCCATGTGAAATACAGGGCACTATCTTACTGCTGATCTCACTGTGCCGTGAGTTGCCATATGTCGACCCAGTCCGGAGACAAACCGAGACTGGGTGACCTAGCACAGGTCAGAGTCTCTCTGGTAATCCCCTTGAGTGCTAACATCAGAGTCCGATTAAACTAGCAGCTTCCTTCAAGGGAATACAGCAGGAACTCAGACAGACATATAAATCTGCCCAAGCTTGTCCCAAAGCTGGTGAAACACATACAACTTGTCTGAACTGAAAAGGAGAGAAGCCGCGGTCAGCTGTAAATAAACTATCGGAACGCTGCAGCTCTCCCGCCATCGCCAGAGACCCAAGCGCACGCCTGATTCTCGCTGACATGTGGCCACTGCATCAACGCTCCTAGAAACATAGTCGGATTCAAGCCCCGCAAAATTTACCCTGCCATGGCCTGCACAGAAAGAAAAATCAGACTCAGGAAATAACCAGAAGAACGGTGCAGTGCTTCCCACAGTGCTGGAAAAAACATGTCCCATCTCATGCGCGCTGCTATAAACCGGCACCTGCACAATCAGCTGCACATGGCCGTGACAAACACCGATGAAAGAGAGCCTCAGAATAAACAGGACTACTATTGCTGCACTGAAACCCAACAAGGAGAACAAGTGCGAGTATGAAATCGCACCGCTACTGCCGCGCTGTAACCAACAAGGAAACCAAGCGCGTGCATGCAAAGGGCGGGAAAATCCCAGCTCCCTCAATGGATTTCTAGTCATAAATCTTAGCCTCAATAAAATATCCATGCCTTAAACATACGTTGACCGAACTCACAGCACTAAGACTCCCAAAGAGAACCTGAAGTTCAAAGAACAGTAAAAAACACATACATACTCACAAGCTTGTTGTTAGGGCCGGTTGAAGCCAGTAAGAGCTGGTTGTTCAGCACTAACAGGACAGAATGTAGCAACTGTGGTCTCCTGGTTTGTTTCTTTTTTGTTTTGTTTTTTTAAACAGAGAAAGGAAAGAAGAAAAAAATCGAGACCCAGTCAGACCCTCTAGCAATGAAGGGAGGGTGAGGCAGGGACCTGGGGGGGGCCCAGGTGTAACCCCTAAAGCCGGCACCGTTCAGCCGGACAGCCCTGTCTCACTGAAGAGAAAATCTCAACAGGAGAAATAGCATTGCCAGCTCACTGAAGAGAAACCTCAACAGGAGAAACAGAATGGCAGTCTCACTGAAGAGAAACCTCAACAGGAGAAAATAAAGTTCCAGTCACAGCCAGAATCCAGGAGCTATTCGAATAGCGACCATCACCTGCTGGGAGATAGAGCATACTGGAGATACAGGAGGAGTGCCAGCCAATAGGACCACCTGTTAATCAGTTTCTCTATCGCCGCCTGCTGGTAGATGTGTGCTAACCCATTGGTCTCTGGATTCATCTGCTACTGTTGCTAAGGAATGTGGGGATTAGCTAAAGGAAACTAATTGTGGGGATTGAGGTGGCATAAAAAAGGCTGGAAAGAGCTAGAGAGCAAGAGAAGGAGAAAAACATTGGAACTGGCTGGGAGGAGGGAGATAAGAGGGCTAGTAAGGGTTGGTGATTGTGAAGAGGAACTGGGAAGAGTGGTGGGCATAAACCAAGAGTCTTTGAACATTTTGGTGGTTAATGAGGGGTCCATACAACCAAAGAACCTTTGCTCTAATTCATTTTTGTATTTGAGTTTTTAAAATTTATACCACTTTTACAAAGACATGAAATAAATTTACCTACATTGCAAACACCCCATGCAACAGTACATTCCTCTGAAGTGGCAGATGCTTGATTTGCTTGACATTCTATACCTGGAGGAACAAAGAAAACACAGTGAGATGTTACAGGAAGCCCAACTATCAGATCCAGTGCCAGGAAAGGTAAGGCAGCAAGGCATTCTTTCCAGGTAACTTCTGGAATATCTATGTCTCTCAGGCACTGCACTAGCTGATTTATAGCAAGTAGGGCAGACATGGAAGGGAAAAACTGATTCAAATCTAATAACAGAAAGTGACCAGAGAGAGAACACTACACATAGTTAACAGATTTCTCCCAGACTACGATTTACTCTAAAATCCATTATTTATTCATCTAACATTTTAAAACAAGGCAAAAGAACACTATATATTACATACTGTAGGTAAACAGCGAAGGTAATCCCCTGTACACAAGTACTCAAGTTGTGAAGATTTATGGGGCTGCATTTGCATGACCATTTCTTGGCAGGCTATTAGCAGTGTGGTTTGCTATTGTTGTTGTTTTTTTGGGGTTTAGGGTTTTGTTTTTTTGGGGGGAGGTAACTCATGACCAGGAAAGGCAAAGTTATTTAAGTGTTCCTATTAATCAGGACACGTATCCCAAATCTTTTTCTCCCCAGTCTTATAAAAGAAGAACTATGAATCCCAGCAAAGCTTAAAAGTTAAGAGTTATCTGACAATACTTACATAAAACTCTAATAGTAGAAAAAAAAACAAGAGAAGAAGAATTATATCTGCTACTTACACAAATCCATGATGTGATTTCTACAAATGGCACAATTATCAACCACAATATCCCATGCCCAAAGAGCAACAGCATTCCACTGAAAGAAAAATATAATATTGTATACTGCTTTGATCTGTTCGTCAAATAGAATGGTAAACATTCTTCATAAACAAACATTGTTTGGGTTAATATCAAGGGAGTCACTTACCAAGCCTATAATGCAATACAGTAATGCATTTTTCATATATAAAGGAATCAGTATAAATCACTTTTGCTTTTTAACCCTTGGCCTGCTGCTCTCATACAAACAACCTTTTCAGGGACAATAATAATATAGTCCTTAAAGAATAGAATCCAGTGGTACTTTGGATTACGAGCATAATCCATTCCAGGAGCATGCTCGTAATCCAAAATGCTCGTTTATCAAAGCGAGTTTCCCCATAGAAAATAATGGAAACTCGCTTTGATACGTTTCCCCACCCGATAACCAGTATCGCTCCCCCCCGCTCGCAAAGGCCCCTCGCTCCAACCGGCACCCCCCCTCCGCACAAACCGGCCCCCCCCCCCCCGCCGAACAACTTAAACTTCACCCCCCACCTGGCACCGGCACGCAGGCACAGATCGTGCCGGTGCCTAGAAGATATTCTGGCTTCTGCCTGCCTTGAGCATGCATCTGCGCAT
Source organism: Geotrypetes seraphini (assembly GCF_902459505.1). NCBI lineage: Eukaryota > Metazoa > Chordata > Amphibia > Gymnophiona > Dermophiidae > Geotrypetes > Geotrypetes seraphini. Next base: position 226,717,131 of record NC_047085.1, read on the forward strand.
GCTCAAGGACTTCTAATTCTCCCTCGAGGGGGGGGGTAAGTTTAAGTTTTTCGGGCGGGGGACCGGTGCGCGCGGGGAGGGGGGTTGCCGGTTATCGGGGGGGGGGGGGTGTTCGCAAATCGAGTCAACACTCGGTTTGCGAGTCAAAAGTTTGCTGAGTGTTTTGCTCGTCTTGCAAAACACTCGCAAACCGGGTTACTCGCAAACCGAGGTTTAACTGTATTTACATTTGGTAATTTACTCCATCTTCTGCTTAAACAGTCTTCTATTCTTGGCCTTCTAACAGAAGTAGTGCTGCCTGATTCAGGAAAAAAATTTCGATTCGATTCAGCCTATTGAATCGATTTTTCGATTTTCCTGCCCAATTGGGTGTTTTTCCCAAACATCCTGGTGGGTTTATTTTATAGCCTCTTCACCCCCTTTGCCCTCTTCTACCCACGCTGTTCTTGTGGTGTAAACAAAATAAACAAAAATAAATTTTCCTCTCTCTATTAAATCCTAGCTCACGTTTGCGGTCCAACACCAGCTCTGGAAGGATACACATTTCAAATCTGACATATTGTAATCACAAAACAGAAAATAAAATTATTTTTTCTACGTTTTGTTGTCTGGTCATTTTTCAAATCTTGTTGGTCCCATGTTGGTCTGGTTGTCTTCTGATCAGGCTCTCCTTTCTTCTTTCTCTGTGCTAACCATCCATCTTCCATCTCTGTCCTCCCCTTCTGTTTCCCTTTCCTCCCCCGGAGATCTGGCATCTTTCTTTTTTTTCATTTCCATCCCCCCGCAACTGCAGCAATGGACCCCACCATCCACAGATCCACCATCTCTCCTTTTCTCATCTACCCTTTTATCCAGCATCTCTCTTCTGTGTCCCTATCCCTATTCTCCTCTCCAGTACTGTCCCCCTATTGTCCCTGTTCCTATGCTCTCTCCATGCCCAGCATCTTATTTCTCCCCATATCCAGCTTCTTCTTTCTCTCTTCCTTACCTCCTGTATTCCCTTCCCAAGGTACAGGCTTTCTCCTACTCTCTCTCCTGCCATCCTGCACCCTGCCCACCTATTTGGAGCAGTATCTGTCCCTCTTGTACCCTTTCCCTTGTGGTCTTACATTTCTCTCTCCATTAATCCAGCACCTCTCCTCTGCTTTCCTCCCCCTCTTTTTGGTTTGGTTTCTCTCTTCCCTTCACCCCAGGTCTGACATCTCCCTTCCCCTCTCTTACTCCTTACTCCTCCTCCCTCTGCACAGGCCTGCCTCCCCACCGCCAAAGGAACTCTTCCTCCTCCTCCCTCTGCACAGGCCTGCCTCCCTGCCCTGAAGGCCTGCTCACTGTCAAAGACCTGTTCCCCCCACGAAGGCACTTTCTCTCTTCCTCCCCACTGCAAAGGCCTGCTTCCTCCACAAAGGCCTGCTCCCTCCCCCACCGAAGGCACTCTTTTACTCCTCTCCGCCGTGAATGCCAGCTCCCCCCGCCACAAAGGCACTCTTTTCTGCCACGAATGAATGCCTGCTCCCCCTGCAGCCTGCACCTTCCCCACTCTTACCTCCTTAATGCTAATAGGGCAGCCTGCAGACTCGCTGGTGTTGTAGCGATCCCTGCAGCTGCCCGTGGTCCTCAGCGGCATGCTCTCTCTGTCACGATCCTACCCCTGACGTCAGAGCAGGGGCAGGATCGCGGCAGAGAGAACGTGCTGCTGAGGACCATGGGCAATTGCAGGGATCGCTATAACACTAGCGAGTCTGCAGGCATCCCTATTAGCCTAAAGGAGGTAAGAGCAGGCAAGCTGAGGGAGGCCTTTCTGACCGACCCTCCCCCCTCAAGCAGGAGCAGCAGTGGATGGCCAGCAAGAGGCAGCGCTGCAGCTCCTGATTTAGGAAGGCACGGTGGAAGGGTCAACCATTGAATCGGGAGGCCAATTTTTTTTTTTTTTAATTGAATCGATTCAAATCGATTTGCCTGATTCGAATCAGTGAATCGATTTGAATCGTGAATCGGGCAGCACTAGACAGAAGGTACACGCAAAATAATCTTAAGCCTTCAAGGGATCTAGGCAAAGATGCTGACTGGCAATAAGCTTACCACACAGGAATAGCTCAGTTACTTACCTGTAACAAGTATTATCTGAGGAGAGCAGGCAAATATTCTCACATGTGGGTGATCATCCACAGAGCCTGGTATGGACACTATTAAAGTGTACTATCACTTTAAAAATTTTTCAAAGTCTCAAGACTGCTCATACCGTGCATGTGCCAGTACCTCACTGCCCAATGTTGGCTCGTGGGACCACCAGTTCAGTAAAAAAAAAGCTAAGAAGCCCACTAGGGGAGGTGGGAGGTTTGTGAGAATATTTCCTGATGTCCTCAGATAGCACCTGTTACAGGTAAGTAACTGTGCTTTATCCCAGGACAAGCAGGCAGCATATTCTCACATGTAGGACTCCCTGGCTATCAGGATCATAAGTCTGAGACTGGTAAAATGAAAAAGGGTTGAATAGAAGTTGGCATCTAATTGGAAAATAAATTCTGACAAACTGCTTGGTCAAACTGATTATCTCATTTGGAATGATTCTCCAGATAGAAGTGGGAATTGAAAACTAAATAGCTACCTTATAAGATGTCTGCAATAGAGAGCTGCCAATCTTCGCAAATGGGATCCATGGCCACCTTCAGAGTAAGTCCTCAGCTGGAGTATTTATATTTTATATTTACACTAGTGTTTTAGCCCATTACATTTGTTATAGTAATGAGTGCTAGAATAGCCCCACCTATACCCTGACCCCATCCATGCCTCTCCATTTGGCCTCCTGGACCCCCATTACTTCCCCGAGGCAGCAGCAGTGGTCCTAACGTATCAATCCCTCCTCCATCAGTGCTCCAAAGCAGCAGCAGTCCTACCATTTCCATCTCTCCCTTTCCCCCTTTCACACCCTCTACCATCTCTCTCTGATCCTGTTTCACCCCTTTTGCCATCTTTTCCTTTCCTGTCCCCTCCGTCCTTCCTCAAGGTCATCTCTCTCTCTCTCCTGCCCCCTCCATCCTCCCTGAAGCTTATCTCACCCTATCCCCTATCATCTCTCCCTGTCCCCCTTATAGCCCCTGTCTTTCTCATCCATCTCCCAAATCTGACATTTCTCCCTCCCTCCCTCCTTTACACCATCCCCGAGTCTATCTCTCTCTCCTTTCCTCACTTGACTCAAACATCTCTCCCTTCTCCCACTCCCTCCCCCCAAATCCAGCACCTCCTACTTCTGCGAAGCTCTCGCAGCTCCTCCTCCGTTTACCATCATTCCCTTTCCTATCCCCTTCGTTGAGGGAGCGAGATTTTGCTTCCGGCCCTCTCTGCCGCTCCCCTTCCCGGCATATAATGCTGTTACTTTCACACCCTCCGGCAACCTCAGCGGACGCTTCCCTGCTTAGCAGTTACTTTTACACCCTTGGGCCACCTCAGCAGACGCTTCCCTGCTCGGCGGTTACTTGCTGCATCTTCTCTCCACTGCAGCCCTGCTTCCCTGTTGGGCGGTTCTACTGTACTGCGCATATGGCGGCACAGAAGCTGGACGCACGGAGTTTGAAGTGCGCATGGGTTTTATTACAGCGGATTAGAGGCTCTGGCAGAGACCCGTTTACAAAATATATTCTTCCCAATTAATAAGTGATAAGTGAAAATTGACTCTTGGAGGAAGATTTGGAGGTTTTTTCCTGGACTCTGAGGGCATAGCCCTGTATCATTATTTGTAGAACCCAATGATCAGTTGTATAAGGGTTGCAAAAATGAGTCAGGCAGTCTTCTATAGGTAGAGAGTGATGGAGAGGCTGGGACATACTGGCTAAGTTCTCTAGAAGAAAGTCTAAAAGATTTTTGGGACTTCTGCCAAGTCTGGGTTTGAGATTTCTGAGTCCTCTGTTGTCTGGGATATCTTTGTGTTGGCATGATAGAGAACACAGATGGTTGAGGGTATCTTCTCTTGTAATAAGAGGTGTGTTTAGGATTATAAAACCTCTTACATGTTTGAGGTTTGGATGATTTGGACGAAAAGATAAGCATAAAATCTTCATGCCTCTTTACATTTTTTGAGTTGCCTCCTCTATTTTGTCTCCAAATAAGTCTTCTCCTAGAAATGGAATATAGGCCAAACTTTCTTGTATGTTAGCTTCCAAGTCTGAAACTCAAATTCATGCCTGACTCCTCATGGTTATAGACACTGCTGATGTTCTTGATGTGATGTCAAATGCATCAAAAACTTAGTGTGCCATAAACATACATGTTTCAAGATCATTAGTGATGTGCTGGAAAGGTTCCAAATGTTCTGTGGGTATGTATTGTTCATAAAGCACAGTTACTTACCGTAACAGGTGTTATCCAGAGACAGCAGGCAGATATTCTCACATGTGGGTGACGTCATCCACGGAGCCCCGATGCGGACAGCTTTTCAAGCAAACTTAAAAGAAATTTCAAGCTTGCTATGCTGCACCACATATGCATGCCTTCCCGCTCCACTAGAGGGCGCATCCCCACCTCGTGGTCCTCAGTTCACATAGCCAGCAAAGAAGCCATCCCCGGGGAGGAGGGTGGGTTGCAAGAATATCTGCCTGCTGTCCCTGGATAACACCTGTTACGGTAAGTATCTGTGCTTTATCCCAGGACAAGCAGGCAGCATATTCTCACATGTGGGTGACCTCCAAGCCAAGCAAAACAGGAATGGTGGGAAGATGGCAATTTAGGAAAACAGATTACGCAAAACCGACTGGCCAAACCGGCCATCGCTCCTGGACAAAGTATCCAGACAGTAGTGTGAGGTAAAAGTATGAACCGAAGATCAAGTGGCAGCCTTGCAGATCTCCTCGATAGGCGTAGACTGAGGAAAGCGACAGAAACCGCCATCACTCGGACTTTATGCCCTGTGACCCGACCCCGCAGCGCGAGACCAGCCTGAGCGTAGCAGAAGGAAATACAAGCCACCAACCAATTGGACAAGGTGCGCTTGGAAACCGGCCGACCCAATCTATTGGGATCAAAGGACAAAAACAATTGAGGAACCTTCCGATGAGACTGAGTGCGTTGAAGATAGAAAGCCAACGCCCACTTACAGTCAAGAGTATGCAACGCCACCTCTCCAGGATGAGAATGTGGCTTGGGAAAAAAGACAGGAAGCACAATGGACTGATTGAGATGAAAATCAGATACCACCTTGGGCAAAAATTTAGGATGAGTGCGGAGAACCACCTTGTCATGATGGAATACAGTAAAAGGCGGATCCGCCACTAAAGCCTACAGCTCACTAATTCTACGAGCAGAGGTGAGCGCAAGCAAAAAGATCACCTTCCAAGTAAGAAACTTCAGGTGAGACTTATCCAGAGGCTCAAACGGAGGCTTCATTAGCTGAGCAAGAACCATGTTGAGATCCCAAACCACAGGAGGAGGCTTGAGAGGAGGATGGACATTCAAGAGCCCTCTCATAAAGCGAGAAATCAAAGGATGAACAGAAATGGGCTTGCCATCAAGCTGCTGATGAAATGCAGCAATAGCACTAAGATGAACCCGAACAGAATTCGTCTTAAGGCCCGAACGACACAAATGAAGCAAATAATCCAGAACGGAAGACAAAGTCGCAGACGAAGGATGAATAGAATGCGAAGCACACCAGGAAGCGAATCTAGTCCACTTCTGGGAATAACATTGCTGCGTAGAAGCCTTACGAGAGGCCTCCAAAACATCCCGCACCGACTGGGACAACTGAAGAGACGGAATTAGGTGGAAAGGAACCAAGATGTCAGATGAAGAGACTGCAGATTGGGATGCAACAGTGACCCCTGACTCTGAGACAGCAGAGAAGGAAAAACAGGCAGAAGAAGAGGCTCCCTAACACTGAGTTGAAGAAGCAGGGAGAACCAGGGCTGCCGAGGCCACCGAGGCGCAATCAGGATCAGATCGGCATGAGTCGACTTGAGATGTACAGCGTTCTCAAAATCAGAGGAAAAGGCGGGAACGCGTAAAGGAACTTCCCCTCCCAAGCCAGGAGGAAAGCATCCGCCTCGAGACGATCCGGCGAGTATATCCGGGAACAGAAGAGAGGCAACTTGTGGTTGAGGGGGGAAGCAAATAGATGTATCTGAGGAGTCCCCCAGCACTTGAACACCCGACGTAACGTCTGAGAATGAAGAGACCATTCGTGCGCCGCAGGAGACGACTCAGTTTCTCCGCCAAACAATTGCGGTCTCCCTGAATGTAAACCGCACAAAGAAAGACGTTGTGGCGGAATGCCCAATCCCACAGGCGAAGGGCTTCCCTGCAAAGAGACAGGGACCCCGTGCCCCCTGTTTGTTGACATAATACATCGCCACTTGATTGTCCGTGCGAACGAGAACCACCTTGTCCCGAAGCAGATGACAAAAAGCCACCACCGCCAAGTAAATGGCACGAAGCTCCAGCAGATTGATGTGACAGAGGCGATCCACCGCCGACCAAGCTCCCTGGGTCCGAAGACCATCGAGGTGCGCCCCCCACGCATACTCCGAGGAGTCCGTGGTCAGGACCTTGTGATGCGGAGGAACGAGAAAGAGCAAACTCCTGGAAAGATTGGAAGAGACGGTCCACCAACGGAGCGAGCGTCTCAAAGAAAGAGTCACAGCAACAAGACGGGAAACCGGGTACCGATCCTGCCACCATTGGGACCCCGAGGTCCACTGAGGAACTCGAAGATGCAGCCGGGTAAACGGCGTAACATGAACGGTGGAGGCCATGTGACCCAAGAGGACCATCAGCTGCTTGGCTGAGACTCAGGACCTCAGGGAAATCTGCTCGCATAGTTTGACAAGAGCCTCCCAACGGGGCCGAGGCAGGAACGAGCGAAGCTGAACCGCGTCCAGCACGGCTCCAATGAATTGCAGTGACTGCGAGGGGCACAACTGAGACTTGGGGAAGTTCACCTCGAACCCCAGACTTTGAAGATATGAAATAGTCTGTCGGGTCGCTGCAATAACCCCCTCCCGCGAAGGCGCCTTTATCAACCAGTCATCGAGGTAAGAGAAGACCTGAAGGCCCCGGGACCGCAGGGCCGCTGCGACAACAACTAGACACTTCGTGAAGACTCGAGGGGACGAAGCCAGTCCAAAGGGGACGACCCGATATTGGAGGTGCAACTCCCCCACCTGAAAGCGCAGGTACTTGCGAAAGGCTGGATGCACCGGAACATGTGTATAAGCCTCCTTCAGATCGAGGGAGCACATCCAGTCCCCTCCGTCGAGCAGCGGGTACAGAACCGGAAGGGAGAGCATTCTGAACTTCTCCCAGACAAGGTACTTGTTGAGCCGCCGGAGGTCCAGGATAGGACGAAGAACCCCGGTCTTCTTGGGAACCAAGAAGTATCGGGAATAGAACCCCCGGCCCTGCTGACGAAGCGGGACATGCTCCACCGCACAGAGGCGCAAAAGGGCCTCGGCCTCCGATAACAGGAGCGGTAGCTGTGACTTGTTGGAAGGACACGCGCCGGGCGGACTGTCTGGAGGAACCTCCCAGAATTTGAGAGAATAACCCTCAGACACGACCTTGAGGACCCAAGCGTCTGAGGTGATAAGGGTCCAAGCAGGATAAAATGCCCGGAGACGACCCCCGATGGGGAGCGGGGTCGACGACAGTGCGGAGGGGGCCCGCCCCCAACCGCACAAACCGTCAAAAAGACAGTGCGGGCTTAGACGTGGCCGGCGCCTGCGGTTTCTGCTGCGCCCGGGACTACTGAGGTGGCCTTCGAGGGGCGGTCTCGAGAAAGCCGGAGTGGTCTTCTGAGGGTAGCGCCGAGGCGGAGCCCGATAGGTCTTAGGAATTGCGGGCTTTGCTTTGGGACGCACCAGAGAAGCAAAAGATCTTTCGTGCTCAGAGGCGCGCTTCGTGGCCGCCTCGATAGAGTCATCAAAGAGCTCCGAGCCCACACAGGGAAGGGTAGCGAAGCGATCCTGAAGATTAGGATCCATATCTACAATCCGGAGCCACGCCAGCCGGCGCATGGCCACAGCGAACGCGGATACCCTGGAGGTGAGCTCAAAAACGTCGTAAGTAGCATGGAAAAGATAAAGACACAGCTGAGAAAGGGACTCTATCAACTGCCCAAAGTCGCTCCAGTGAGAATCCGGCAAAACCCCAAAAAAGGCAGGCATAGACTTCACCAACTGTCTGAGATAGGAGGAATAAGTGAAGGAATAATTCAGAACACGATTGGCCATCATCGAGTTCTGATATAGTCTCCGTCCAAATTTGTCAAGAGTGCGGCCTTCACGCCCCAGCGGGACTCCCGCAGAAACCCGGGAAGGGTTAGACTTTTTAAGTGAGGACTCCACCAGCAACGACTGGTGGGATAACTGGGCCTGCTCAAACCCCGGGCAGAGCACCGTACGGTACTTAGACTCCATTTTAGATGGAACTGCAGTAACAACGTACGGGGTTTCCAGGTTCTTCAAAAAAGCCTGGCGAAGCACTGGATTTAAGGGAAGGCGGAGAGATTCCCGAGGCAGGGAAGGCAAATCCATCTCCGCCAGGAACTCTTTAGTATATTTGGAGCCAGACTTAAGGTCCAAATCCAACGCCCGCCCCATATCCAGGACAAACCTCGAAAACGAGGAAGGACGAGCACCGGACCGGTCGTCCGCCGGGGTAGATGAGCGGGAACAGCAAGCCACCGAAAAAGATGGCGAGGCTTCGTGAGAATACCGGGGTTCACGACCTGCACCATGACCCGAACCCCAAGAGGTAGCGCCCAATGAACGCGCCGGGGTCAAGGACCGCCGAGGCACCGAGGATCCCCTTGGGAAAGACCTCAGGGTACGGGGCACCGAAACTCTTCGACGCCTCAGAGAAGTGTCCCGAGAGCCCCGGGGCGAACCCTTAGACCGAGGTGACCGAAGCAACCGTGGGTTCGAGAGTGAAAGATCAAAGACCCGGAGCGCCTCGACGGCACGGCCCGTCGAGGAACGGCCCCGTCCTGAGGGGGAACCCCGGGGATGCTTAGACGACCGACGAAGTGGGAACAAGGGACGCTTAGATCGGCGCTTTGATCAAGGCCGGCCCGAGGGCGAGGAACGGCCCGATGCCCGGGGCGAAGACTCCGAGGACGAGAGCCGCCGGGTCTGGCGCACCTTGCCTCGAGACTCTGCAATACCGCGCTCAGGCTGGTCCGAGGTCGAGGGAGGCTGCAAGTGGGCCAATGCCGAGGACAGCTCCGACAAAATTAGAGCCCGGACCATCTACTGAAAGACCAGGACCGCCGTCATGGACGGCATATCCGGGGCGGCTGTACATTCCACAGAGGGCAACCTCGGTACCGAGTATTCCCTGGGAGTGGATACATGCACCGACTTGGAGGACCGAACCGGGGCCGAGGACGCCCCCCCCCCTCCAATGCCCCGTAGAGGTCCCCGAGGATGGCTTCTTCGCCGGAGTGGCACCTGAGGAGAGAAGCGAGGACTTACCCTGTGAAGACTTCGGGCCTGAAGTCGAGGGCTTCGAGGCCGAGGACAGCCGGAGCGGGGCCGAAGCCGCCGAGGCCAAGGTCAAGACCGGGGCCGAAGCCGAGGCCGACGTCAAGGCCGCGGTCGGCTCCACCACAAACAGGTCTGCCATACGAGCCTGGCGGCCTGGAGCGCTCGGGGTTGGAAAGTCGCGCACCTGGGACACGAATCGGTGGGATGATCATCCCCCAGGCACAGGATGCACCAACGATGGGGGTCGGTGATCGACAACAGCCGATCACAGTGGGTGCATTTCTTAAATCCGGACAAGGGCCGGGACATGAAAAACACAGGCCGCGACCGAACAGGGCCATGCGGCACGGCAATCCGAGAGCCCCCAGATGCCGAGCACGATGCTGAAAAATAAGTCTTTTTTGTTTTTTAAATTAAAAAAAACAAAAAAAACAAATGTGCACAGCGACTCTGAAAAGAAATTAACAAAGCCGGGTGCTAGAAGGCAAAATACACGGAGAGCAAAAGATAAGGGCTTCTGGCTCCGCAGAAACTTTAGAACTGAGGACCACGAGGTGGGGATGCGCCCTCCTGGATATGGAAATAATATCCATATCCTCCTGGATATGGAAATAATCGAAGATATAGAAAATATCACTTTGCGTGGGGACACAGTATTGCTAGGTGACTTCAACATGCCTGATGTGGCTTGGGTTACACTTACCTCTGCTTCCGGCAGCAGCAGGAGGCTATTAAACTCTATGAAAGGAGCAAGCCTCAGGCAACTGGTGTTGGAACCGACAAGTGATCAGGCAATACTGGACCTGATACTTACCAATGGAGAAAGTGTCACAGAGGTCTCGGTGGGCGACACATTGGCCTCCAGTGACCACAACATGGTATGGTTCAATCTCAGGAAAGGTTTCACTAAATCTACTACACTAACCAAAGTCCTCAAATTCAAGGACACAAATTTCAAAGAAATGGGAGACTTCGTTCACCAGGCGCTACAAAGCCAAGAAGAAACCGATAACGTGGAAGACATGTGGTCGACTTTGAAAGCAACCATACAAGAAGCAACAAACCGCTATGTAAAATCAGTAAGTAAACGGCGAAGGAACAATAAGCCACAGTGGTTTACTGCGGAGATCTCAGACCTGATCAAGGAGAAGAAAAAAGCATTCATCTCTTACAAACAATCAGGGAAGCAGGACTCTAGAGCAGACTACCTGGCCAAATCAAAAGCCGTCAAAACAGCAGTCAGGGAGGCTAAATTCCTCATGGAGGAGTCTCTAGCAAAGAACATCCAGAAGGGAGATAAATCCTTCTTCAGGTATATCAGTGATAGAAGAAAAAACTCAGACGGGATTGTACGTCTTAGGAAACCAGACGGAGACTATGTGGAAAAGGATTCGGAAAAAGCCCAACTATTAAATGAATACTTCTGCTCAGTCTTCACCCGAGAAGCGCCAGGGCTCAGCCCTCAGCTACAGACAAGGGTTGGCTCAGTTGACCCGTTTAGTAACTTTGAGTTTACGCCCAGCAGTGTCTACGGTGAGCTGTCAAGGCTCAAGGTTAGCAAGGCAATGGGGCCGGACAACCTGCACCCCAGGGTGCTTAGGGAGCTGAGTGATGTCTTGGCGGAGCCACTGTCCGCGCTCTTCAACCTCTCCCTTAGTACAGGCAGCGTTCCGTTGGACTGGAGGACGGCTAACGTCATTCCACTCCACAAGAAAGGCTCAAAGATGGAGACAGCAAACTACAGACCAGTGAGTCTAACATCGATAGTGAGCAAACTAATGGAAACTCTAATCAAACACCAATTAGATAAGATCCTGGATGAGGAGAATCTACGGGATCCCCGACAACATGGATTTACTAAGGGGAGATCCTGCCAATCCAACCTGATCAGCTTCTTTGACTGGGTAACGGGGAAGCTGGATATTGGGGAGTCCCTGGACATCGTGTACCTGGACTTTAGCAAAGCATTCGATAGCGTACCACACCGCAGGTTACTGAGCAAGATGAGTTCTATAGGATTAGGTGACACATTGACGAAATGGGTTGGGAGCTGGTTTGGAAGTAGGCTCCAAAGGGTGGTGGTGAACGGCACCCCCTCCGAAATGACGGAGGTGATTAGTGGAGTACCACAGGGCTCAGTCTTGGGCCCAATCCTATTCAACATCTTTATAAGAGACTTGGCAGAAGGGCTTCGAGGTAAAATAACATTATTCGCCGATGACGCCAAACTGAGTAATGTAGTGGGCAAATGCACAACAGACGAAGATTCAGTGCCCGACAACATGATGCACGACCTACTCCTACTGGAGCGATGGTCTAGGACATGGCAACTCAACTTCAATGCCAAAAAATGCAAAGTTATGCACCTGGGCAGCCAGAATCCATGCAAGTCTTATACCCTTAATGGCGAGATCCTAGCAAAAACGGTAGCAGAACGAGACTTGGGGGTAATCGTCAGTGAGGACATGAAGTCTGCCAATCAAGTGGAGCAGGCTTCGTCCAAGGCAAGACAAATCATGGGCTGCATACGAAGGGGTTTCGTCAGTCGTAAGGCGGAAGTCATTATGCCATTGTATAGATCCATGGTGAGGCCCCACCTGGAATACTGTGTGCAATTCTGGAGGCCGCATTATCGCAAGGATGTGCTGAGACTGGAGTCGGTGCAAAGAATGGCCACCCGGATGGTCTCGGGACTCAAGGATCTACCATACGAAAAACGGCTTGACAAATTACAGCTATACTCGCTCGAGGAGCGCAGAGAGAGGGGGGACATGATCGAGACGTTCAAGTATCTTACGGGCCGCATCGAGGCGGAGGAAGATATCTTCTTTTTCAAGGGTCCCGCGGCAACAAGAGGGCATCTGTGGAAAATCAGGGGCGGGAAACTACGAGGTGACACCAGGAAAAGAGTGGTTGATCGCTGGAATAGTCTTCCACTACAGGTGATTGAGGCCAGCAGCGTGCCTGATTTTAAGGCCAAATGGGATCGGCACATGGGATCTATTCACAGGGCAAAGGTAGGGGAGGGACATTAAGGTGGGCAGACTAGATGGGCCGTGGGCCCTTATCTGCCATCTATTTCTATGTTTCTATGTTTCTAGTGGAGCAGGAAGGCATGCACATGCGTGGTGCAGCTTAGCAAGCATGAAATTTCTTTCAAGTTTGCTTGAAAAGCTGTCCGCGACGGGGCTCCGTGGATGACGTCACCCACATGTGAGAATATGCTGCCTGCTTGTCCTGGGATAATTAGAAAGTTTCTGGACGATAGTTGGGTTGAGCTTGCTACACACAGAAACAAGATGGCAGAGGCGTGATAACAGTTAAACACCTGAGCTCCGTCTTACCTTGCATACCTTGTGAAAGTTGCTTTCCCTTGCCAGGGAAACGAAACTATGCCACACAGTAAGACAAACACCAATGGACCGGTTTTTCACAAGTTCACCGGTCATACTAGGAGGGGGTATCCCTGCTGTTGCTCCAATGGAAGGAGCCATCAGAGCCTTGAGGCTGGAAACATCATTATCCACACCCCCCCCACCACCGCAGCCCGCCTAATCTGGCTTAGGACGTGGGAAGCGTGATTTCGAAGAGCTGATGAGCCTAACACAACCACGTGGAGGGGGGCTCCACGTAGTCAACAGGAAGCTGAGTCAACAACAAATCAAGGAGCTGAGGAAACTGACTCCTTTCTTGCGACACTACCAAACATTTGGTGAGTACTCCAAAAACTCGAAGCTGCTGCTACAAAGTCTGACCGGGACATATCAAAAGTTTTAAGTACATTGGATGAGTTATCAATTGCAGTACAGAATATTAAACTTGAAACGGAAGCTAAATTTGATTATTAACAAGGAAATTTCTTCTCTACAAAATATTTCCGCAAATGTTGTTAAAGATAGAATTTTTACACAGCGAAAAATTGAACTCAAGAATTTCAATAGGAGGCTCAATCTTCGTATATTAAATTTTCCTAAATCTGCTCTAACCTATTGATATGTTCAAAAAAATACCTTTTTGAAAATTTGAAATTTTCATCTGAAATAATTCCCCCAGTTAATAGAATTTACTATCTTCTGATAAAGTCAGAGAAATTATCATGAAATTTGATAATGAAGACTTTTTTTGATCCCCTCATAGCCTATTTCTGGGGCAAAAATCTGGATCTTCCCCGATGTTACAAAGGCTACTCAAGACCATAGAAAGTTATTTTTGGCAATGCGAGAAGAGACATTAAAATGGGAGCTACCTTTATGTTAAGATACCCCTGTAAATGTCAGATAAAATATTGTGACAAACCCGTGGCCAGCTTTGTCCCTGTAATGGATAAAAGCACAGCCTCCACATAGTTGTTTTGATAATAGTCCAACAACTGCTCCCGAAGATACTTATGAAACGCCAGATCTTTTTAGAGAAAGCTGGGAAACCTCCACACTCGCTCTTGAGACTTAGCCGTAATACGGAAAGTGAATGGTCAGAAAGAGGGGTCTCCAAAATGCTAACATCTGTCACCACAGAAAGCAGGTGCGACGGAAAAAGAATGTAGTCCAGGCAGGCATAGACCTTGTGAGGGTGGGAGTACAAAGTATATGCATGTTTGGTCGGATGTAATACCCAACTATTCATGAGGTCTAGATGGTACATCAAAAAGTTGAACTCCCCAGCCCCCATGCATCGATTTAGCTGGCCTACAGTCCTGGGAAGGATCTGCAGTGATATTGAAGTCTCCCCCCATAAATGTCCGATATTCCGGATAGCGAGTCAAAATTGCTAGTAAAGCAGAAAAGAAACAATGATTATATATTAGGTGCGTAAACGTTACAAGTCACTTTTGACCCCAAAGTTCCACCAATTGCATGACATATCAGCCCTCTTTATCCTGAATGACTTTATGGACCTGAATCAGTAACCGTTTGTGAAATAAAGTGGCCACCCCCCTCCGTCTGTTATTATAAGAAGAGAAGCACACCTCACCCACCCACTCACGGCGTAATTTACTATGTTTTATGGCGTTAAGGTGGGTTTCTTGCAAAAAAGCAATATCCACTCTCTCTTTCTTGAACCAATTTAAGATTTTTTTTCTCTTTATAGGAAAGTGGATCCCAGCAACATTAAGGGGTGCTATCTTTAGCTCAACCATAGGTCCCTCTCGGCTGAAAGTGATACAACCTGGAAGATGAGGTGTAATGAATTGCTACAATGGTCTCCCAGCTAAACCACTCCAGCCCAGGTGGAAGTACTTCATAAAACATGGCAAAAGGATATCAAGCAGCAGAATGCCCCCTCAAGGTGTACATACAACCATACCAGCCCTCTTTCCCACAACCATACTCCCATACACACCAGACTCATTTCCCCCCCACCTGTCTCCAAACATACATCCCCACATATTGCCTCCCCACCCGACACCCCCCCCTTCCTGAGTAATCCATTCCCAGAAAGCCCCAAAATAGCAAAACAAACTAAAAAATAGAATGCCAAAGCATTAAGAAACTGCAGAGAAGAGTCCAGGCTCTCCGGCCTAAGAAAAAGATTCAGCCATCATAAACAACTTAAATGCATAAACAGTGAGCACTGACAATCATAACCAGTGTAAGAATAATAATAATAGAAGAACCCCAGCTGCTGAGCTAGGGGACCAAAATTTCAAGCCCCGGAGGGAGGGGTCCAGTATGCTACATGGAGCGAACCCCTATATAGCTGACAAAATTCCAGTCCCAGGGCCCAGAAAACCAGCCATCGAGCCAGCGTGTTTCATCCTTAAGGTATTCAACCTCATCGACCCCTTCGGCCTAGAAACTACAAAGAGGGCAGAAGAAAAAGACATAATAACCCCAGAGAGGAAAATAGAAAAAAAAAAAGGGGGGAAGGGAGAATCAACACTCAGACCCTGTGATATGAGTGGGACAGGTGCAGCACCTTGATCCCGAGACCGAAGGCCCAAAGCCAGAAGGGGGCCCTATGGCCCTTCAAACCAGAAAAAAAACTATTGACCCCAAGGCAGGAACAGCCCATTAGGTGTAAGCCCCATTAAGTTTCATACAAGGGCCTGGGCATGAAAGAGAAACATCCCCCCCTCAGGACAGCAAAAGAAAACATTCCCAACTATTCTGTCCCGGCTCCAAGCCAGGACCAGGTCTTAAGGAACCAGCCCCAACCGTGTGGAACATGTGCCATCCAATTCCAATGGGGCAGAAAGTTAAGAAACTGCCCAAAATTGTCTGAAAGGAAAGGGAAAGCACAAAAGAGCAAGAGTCTGCTAGCCAAGCACTGCCAAAAAGAAAACGTATGATCCCCCACACCCCTGCGCGAGTCTAGAATATACAAAGGCAGGGCAAATAAAATAAGGCACTCCGAGCTCGAAAGGTCCACAGTCTCGAAGACCACTGCCAAACAGATTTAAACCTGAGGGCGTTCTGGTTCAGGATCAGGTTGATTGCAGGAATCCAAAAATATTTACGCTGCCCCCTTATCAGCCAGAGAGATCATTTTGCCATCTCTTCACACCCGAAGTTGGGCCGGATATATCAAGGAGAAACAAATTCCCTTCTTGTGGAGAGATGAACAGATGGGCGCCATGTCTCACCGCTGAGTCACCACTTTTGCCAAGTAATTGCTGAATAGCAACAATCGCGCTCCATTATAATCCAGGCTGCCCTTGCTTCGGTACGCTTTCAGCAGGCACTCCTCTTCCTGCCAGTTCACATACCAAGCAATAGCAGATCTGGGCCGATCAACCCACATGTTCCTCTGGCCAATTCAGTGTGCAGACAAAGGCAATAGCCAACACCGAGAGTCCCAATTGTGAAGGTAGCCACTCGTGGACGATAGAACAGAGATCCTGTTCAGACAGCGAATGTTGTTGTAACACTGTTGGTTTTCTTATTCTTCCAGGCGTTCTGTCAGCGTCGCGACCTGAGCCTGCAATCCCTCCAGCCTGGCAGCATCCTGTCAAGCTTCATCTTCACGCATAGAGATTCTCTGTTCTGCCTCAGCAAGGCACTGGGAATGCACTTCAAAACACTTGTGTATCCTGTCCACTACAGATTGCAATTTATTTAAATGGTCCTCGAGCGCAGTGGTTACCAACCGGAAAATCTCTTGCACCCAGTCTCCTATCTGAGGGGTCGATAGAAATGCAGCCACTGCCATCTTTAGGTGCGTGAGGTTCACTCTTGCTCTTAGGGTTCTTTGATGTTTTTGTTGGCATCCTGCAATTCCAGCTGCCCAAAAAAGATAGTCACCAGAACCGCGGGTTATCACCAAGTATGCAAAGGGTCCAACTTCACCACTCCAGACAATTTCTAACACCAGTAACTCCCCCACATTTATCTTAGTACAGGCTGAAGCAAAAGCACAGTTACTTACCGTAACAGGTGTTATCCAGGGACAGCAGGCAGATATTCTCACATGTGGGTGACGTCATCTACGGAGCCCCAGCGCGGACAGCTTTTCAAGCAAACTTGATTGAAGTTTCAAGTTTGCTACACTGCACCACGCATGTGCATGCCTTCTTGCCCACTAGAGGGCGCATCCCACCTCGTGGTCCTCAGTTCCATAACTAGCAAAGAAACCATCCTCGGGGAGGCAGGCGGGTTGTGAGAATATCTGCCTGCTGTCCCTGGATAACACCTGTTACGGTAAGTAACTGTGCTTTATCCCAGGACAAACAGGCAGCATATTCTCACATGTGGGTGACCTCCAAGCCAACCAAAAAAGGGCAGGTGGGAGGATGGCAATTTAGGAAAACAGATTACGTAACACCGACTGGCCAAACCGTCCGTCTTGTCTGGACAAAGTGTCCAGACAATAGTGGGAGGTGAACGTATGAACCGAAGACCAAGTGGCAGCTTTACATATGTCCTCCAGATCGGAGGAAAGCAACCGAAGCTGCCATCGCCCGGACCTTATGCCCCGTGACTCGACCCGGGAGCGTAAGACCAGCCTGAGCGTAGCAAAAAGAAATACAAGCAGCCAACCAGTTGGACACGGTGCGCTTGGAAACAGGGTGTCCTAAACGATTAGGATCAAAGGACAAAAACAATTGAGGAACCTTCCGATGAGACCTGGTACGTTGGAGATAAAACGCCAACGCCCTCTTACAGTCAAGCGTGTGGAGCGCCGTCTCGCCAGGATGGGAGTGGGGCTTAGGAAAGAACACAGGAAGGACAATGGACTGATTGAGGTGGAAATCAGACACAACTTTAGGTAAAAATTTAGGATGGGTGCGGAGAACCACCTTGTCATGATGGAACACAGTGAAAGGCGGGTCCGCAACCAAAGCTTGCAACTCACTAATCCGTCGAGCAGATGTGAGAGCAATCAGAAATACCACCTTCCAAGTAAGGAATTTCAGGAGAGACTTGTCGATAGGCTCAAAGGGAGGTTTCATCAGTTGAGCTAAGACAACATTCAAATCCCAAACGACAGGAGGGGGCTTCAGAGGGGGACAAACATTGATTAGACCCTTCATGAAACGCGTCACCAGAGGATGAAGCGAAAGAGAACGTCCATCCAAGTGCCGATGGAAAGCCGAAATGGCACTGAGATGTACCCGGACAGATGTCGTCTTCAGGCCGGAATTAGACAAATGTAACAAATAGTCCAATACCGAAGACACCGGGACCGAATCCGGATCCAGATGACGCGAGGAACACCAGGAGGAAAACCTGGTCCACTTCTGGGAATAACAAAGCCTGGTCGAGACCTTGCGCGAGGCTTCCAAAACTTCCCGCACCGACTGTGAAACCGGAACCGAAGTCAAGGGGAAAGGAACCAAGCGGTCAGGTGTAACGACTGAAGATTGGGATGCAACAGCGAACCCCGACTCTGAGATAGCAGAGAGGGAAACACAGGCAGAAGCAGAAGCTCCCTGACACTGAGTTGAAGAAGCAGGGAGAACCAGTGTTGACAAGGCCACCGAGGCGCAATGAGAATCATAGTGGCTCTGGATGATTTGAGACGAACCAACATCCTCAAGATCAGGGGAAAAGGAGGAAACGCATAAAGGAACCTCCCTCCCCAGTCGAGAAGAAAGGCGTCCGCTTCCAGACGGTCCGGGGAGAACATCCTAGAACAATACAGGGGTAGTTTGCGAGTCTCCGGGGAGGCAAACAGATCCACTTGTGGAGTCCCCCAGCGGTCGAAGACCTCGCGCAGGACTCTGGAGTTGAGTGACCACTCGTGCGGCTGGAGAAGCCGACTGAGTTTGTCTGCCAAGCAGTTCTGTTCCCCCTGTATATAGACCGCCTGTAGGAAGATGTTCTGGGAGATCGCCCATTCCCAAAGACGCAGAGCTTCCCGGCAAAGGGACCAAGAGCCTGTCCCACCTTGCTTGTTCACATAATACATGGCCACCTGGTTGTCCGTTCGCACGAGGACTACCTGATCGCGGAGCAGGTGGCAGAAAGCTCGAGCCGCCAGAAAGATGGTGCGAAGCTCCAACACATTGATGTGACAGCGTCGGTCCTCCACCGACCACAGGCCTTGGGTCCGCAGACCGTCGAGATGGGCCCCCCACGCGTACTCCGAGGAGTCCGTGGTCAGAACCTTGCGATGCGGAGGGACGAGAAAGAGCAAACCCCCGGAAAGATTCAAAGAGTCGGTCCACCAACGGAGCGAGCGTCTCAAAGAAGGAGTCACCATTATGCGAGAAGAGACAGGATCGCACTCCTGGCGCCACTGAGAGGCCAGAGTCCACTGAGGAATTCTCATGTGCAGTCTGGCGAACGGCGTGACGTGGACCGTAGAAGCCATGTGGCCCAGAAGCATCATCATGCGCTGAGCCGACACCATCGGCAGCTGAAGGATCAGACGACCCAACCGAACCAAAGCCTCCAACCGCGGAGGAGGGAGGAATGAACGGAGGCGAACAGTGTCCAGCACTGCGCCTATAAACTGAAGTGATTGGGTCGGGCATAATTGGGACTTGGGAAAGTTCACTTCGAACCCTAGTCGTTGAAGGAAGGCGATAGACTGTAGGGTCGCTGAGATAACCCCTTCCCTGGTCGGGGCATTGATCAGCCAATCGTCCAGGTAAGGGAAGACCTGAAACCCCCGAGACCTTAGTGCTGCAGCGACTACCACCATACACTTCGTGAAGACTCGAGGGGACGAGGCCAGGCCGAAGGGGAGGACTCTGTACTGCAGGTGCAGCTCGCCCACCTGGGAACCGTAAGAATTTGCGGAAAGCAGGATGCACCGGAACATGGGTGTACGCTTCCTTCAAGTCCAGGGAGCACATCCAGTCCCCTTCCTCCAAGAGAGGATATAATACCGGAAGTGACAACATCCGGAACTTCTCCCGGACCAGGAACTTGTTAAGCTTCCTGAGGTCTAGAATGGGGCGCAAGTCCCCGGTCTTCTTTGGGACCAAAAAGTAACGGGAGTAAAACCCCCGCCCCCGCTGGTCGGAGGGTACAGGTTCCACCGCCCGAAGCCTCAACAAGGCCCTGGCCTCGGCCATGAGGACGGGGAGCTGGGTCCGGTTGTATGGGCAAGCCCCCGGTGAATGTTCCGGAGGCGCAGAGCAAAAGTTGAGAGAGTAGCCCTCGGAGACGGTCCGGAGCACCCAAGCGTCAGATGTTATCTCGGTCCAGGCCGCGTAAAAGGACCGGAGTCGACCCCTTATGGGAAGGGGGTCCGGCGCGATGGCGGAGGGGGGCCGGCCCCATCCGCCTATCCCGTCAAAAGGACGGCGCTGGCTTGGCAGGACCCTGCGCTGGAGTTTTGGTTTGTCCCCCTCTGCCCTGTCGAGGGGGGCGCCGAGGCGGTGGCCTTGAAAAAGCCGGGGTCGACTTTTGGGGGTACCTCCTCGGGGGAGGCCGGAAGGGTTTCTGCGGCGTGGCTCGAGGTTTCGGACGGACCAAGGAGGCTAACGAGCGCTCCTGCTCCGAGAGCCGTTTAGTCGCCGCCTCCAGGGATTCATCGAATAATTCGGACCCCACGCAAGGCAAGTCCGCAAGGCGTTCCTGCAGGTTTGGGTCCATATCGAGGGTGCGTAGCCACGCCAACCGGCGCATAGCTACCGCAAAGGCCGACACCCTCGATACCAGCTCAAACGTATCGTACACCGCATGAAAAAGGTACAAACGCAATTGAGACAGGTTGGACATAAATCTGTCGAACCCTTCCTTGCGGGAGTCCGGCAAGGCCTCACGATATTGGGGCAGATCCTTTATCATGCCACGCAGATAGGAGGAAAAGGTAAAGGCATAATTCAACGCCCTGGTTGCCATGAAGGAATTGGCATAGAGGCGACGACCAAACTTGTCAAGGGTCCGACCCTCCCTGCCGGGCGGAACCGCCGCAGAAACCCGGGAGGGTTGCGTCTTTTTGAGCGCAGACTCGACCAGTAGAGACTGGTGGGAGAGTTGAGCCTTCTCAAACCCCTTGGTATTGTCCTGTACTTTGACTCCATCTTAGACGGCACCGCTGCGACTGTAAGAGGTGAAGTCAGGTTCTTAAGCAAGGTCTGATGAAGGACCTTATTCAGGGGCAGCCGAGGGGATTCCCTTGGGGGAGCAGGAAGGTCCTGTTCCTCGAGGAACTCTTTAGTATATTGCGACCCAGCCATGAGGTCCAGGCCCAAGGCACGCGCCATGTCCTGCACAAAGCTGGAGAAGGAGTATGGCCTGGCAGGCGGGGAGGGAGTTCTCGACCTCTCCGCCGAACAAAAGAGGGACGCCTCGTGAGAATAACGTGGCTCCCTACCGGATCCCGAGCCCCATGAGGCCAGATCTAATGGTCTCGAGGGGGTCGGGGAACGTCTCCGCCTCGAAGAACCCCTGGGAGACGTCCCAGGCGTCCGAGGGACCGAGGCACGCCCCCTTTTCCTCGGCGAGGAGTCACGAGAACCCCCTCTCGCAGGGGAACAGAGAAGCCTCGGGTTATCGAGACGAAGCTCCGAAACCCGCAAGGCCTTGCCCCCGAGCGGCGAGGAGCAACCACGTTGCCGAGGAGAGCCTCGCGAACGCTTCGGCTTCCTCGGGCGACGCCTCGCCCGAGGGCGAGGAACCCCGGGAGGACCTCGAGGAGGAGGAGGAGGAAATCTGTCTCACTCTGCGTACCTTGTCCCGGGGCCGAACGTTGCTCTCAGGCGGGGCCTCCGAGGTCGAGGGCAAGGTCGAGGTCGGTGGTGCCCCGGTAGCCGAGACCGAGGGAGTCGAGACCGAGGTCGCCGAGGTCGGTGCCCCCGAGGTCAAAGCAGTCGAGGTCGCAGCCCGCTGCAGTTGTTCGAGGGCGCCAGACAGCTCCGAGGAAATCAATGCTCGGAGCAGGTCTTGGAACGCCGGGATCCCGACCATGGTAGGCAGGTCCGAGGCCGGGGGATGCTCCCTGGAGGGCGACCTCGGTCTCGAGTATTCCCTCGGGGCATTAGTGGCCGGAGTCCTGGGCGGGGCCGAGAACGACCCACCCGCCGCAGAGGAGCTCGAGGATGGCTTCTTCGATGACCCCGGAGTCGGGGATGGAAAAGAGGACTTACCCGAGGCAGGTTTGGTCGCAGGCGTCGGCTTCGAGGTCGAGGGACGCGGCGAAGCCGAAGGCGCCGAGGTCAAGGCCGGGGCCGAGGCCGACGTCGAGGCCTTCCCGGGCACGGAGTCAACTGCGTAAAGCTCCGCCATCCTGGCGCGGCGTCGACGGAGCGCTCTGGCCTGAAGAGTGGAACACCGATCGCAGGAATTAGTCGGATGCTCGGGTCCAAGGCAGAGCAAGCACCACCGGTGGGGGTCAGTGATGGATAGTAACCGCTCACACCGGGTGCATTTCTTAAAGCCCGTCGAGGGACGGGACATGAAAAAGAAAGGGGCCGGGAACGAACGATGTCCCGCAGCCGCGGCTCCCGGGAGCCCCCGGAGCCGAACGGAAGAAATAAACCTTTTTTTTTTTTGACGATAAACGACAGCTAAGAAGGAAAAACAACAAATAAAGCACAGTGACCGAGCTAAATAACCCAGACGCGGTGTCAGAAGGCAGAAAATTAGGAGCTCAATTTCCACAGGGCTTCTGGCTCTGCGGAAAAAACTGAACTGAGGACCACGAGGTGGGATGCGCCCTCTAGTGGGCAAGAAGGCATGCACATGCGTGGTGCAGTGTAGCAAACTTGAAACTTCAATCAAGTTTGCTTGAAAAGCTGTCCGCGCTGGGGCTCCGTAGATGACGTCACCCACATGTGAGAATATGCTGCCTGCTTGTCCTGGGATAAGAATTAATTTAATCTCTCTGCTATGGCCTTGTCTTCTCAAAAGCTTCTTCTATCCATTGGTCATCTAGTGGTCCAACCGATTCTCTTCCCAGCTTCTTGCTTTTTAATATACCTAAAAAAGTCTTTACTGTGTGTTTTTGCTTCCAGCGCAATCTTCTTTTCGAGGTCTTTTTGCCTTCCTTATTAGTGCCTTGCATTTGACTTGACATTCCTTGTACTGTTTACAATTATTTTCAGCTGAATTCTTTTTTCACTTTCTGAAGGATTCTCTTTTAACTCTAATAGCTTCCTTCACCTCTGTCAACTATGCTGGCTGCCATTTGGTCTTTGGACACTCAACGGCTGTCACTTGCAGCTGTACTGAGAATTTATAAGCAGAAGATTCCTGATGAAGCCGGACTGGTGAAATAGGGATGACCCTGTAGGATCTCTGCATTTAATTTTGAATGAAAAGAAGAATCATGGTTTGTGATACAGACTCCGCTGGAAACAGCCTTTGAGTGTACATGGCTGAAATTCAGAGCAAGCTTTTGATATATTTATTGCTGCTGTGTCGATTATTATGAACTGCCTGCACTGTGCTGCTTTGGATTAATTCAAGCTTAAGGATTTTTGCATTTGCATTGGTATATCTATCTATATTGTGTATATTCAAGACCCAAGAAAGAACTTTTTAGAAGCCAGCTTGGGAGGGTTTTTATAGCCCATGAAGCTCATCTGAGGCCTTTCCTTACCTCATTCCCGATCCCAGCCCTCCCCTCTCAGCTGGGTCATACGATATGGCCTGTCTCTAGTTCCCGACTCCTCCTCCTACCACCTTCTCCACTGCTGAAATTTAAAATCTTCAGGCAGCCGACAGCACAATGAAGCCAGCCTTCCGCCATCGGCCTACCTCAGAAGTGTTCTTTCTGCAGCACATCCTTTTAAGAAAGGTTTGGCAAGTTCCTGGAGGAAAAGTCCATCATTTATTATTGAGAAAGCCATGGGGGAAGTCACTGCTTGCCCTGGATCGGTAGCATGGGATATTGCTACTACTTGGGTTTTGAACAGGTACTAGTGACCTGGATTGGCCACTGTGAGAACGGGCTACTGGGCTTGATGGACCTTTGGTCTGACCCAGTAAGGCTATTCTTATGTTCCTGCGTAGGCTGACGGTGGGACGCTGGCTTCATTGTGCTGTCGGCTGCCCGAAGATTTTAAATTTCGGCAGTGTAGAAGTGGTAGGTGGGGGAGTCGGGAACTGGAGACAGGTCATATCGTATGACCCAGCTGAGAGGGGAGGGCTGGGGTCAGGAATGAGATAAGGACATGCTTCTCGGGCTGTGGGGGGTTGGGGAAGCAAGGAGCACAAATGCTGCACAGGCTAGGAGGAGGTTGGGAAGGACAGAGGCTGTATGGGCAGGGGGTTAGGAAGGGAGGGAAAGAGATGCTGCTGGTGGGTGAGGAAACAGAAAGAAAATTCTTGGGCTTTAGGTGTGTGGAGTGAGAAGGAAAGAGATGGTACACATGGGGAAAAGTGAGAATTGTTGGATATGATAATGGTGGAGAGGAAGGAGAGAGAGAAGCCAGATCGCAGGAAGAGGGAGTGAAGGAGAGATATTCCAGACCATTGGAGAGGAGAGAAATTCCAGGCTATGGGAAGGAGAGGAGAAAGATGCCAGACCATATGAGGGAGAAGGGGGAAGACAAAGTTGTCAGACCATGGGAGAGGGATGAGATGGTGCACAGGGATATAGAGGAAGGGGAGACAGAGAGAGGAGATGATGCACAACAATGGGTGTGGCAGGGAAGAGATAAGAAGAAATGCTTCTTATTGATAGATGGTAATAGGGGAGAAGAAAGAGGGAGGAGATGGTACACATGGATAGATGGGAAGGGAAGACATGGAAGGAAAAATTATGTTCTTACCTGTTAATTTTCTTTCCCTTAGACCAGGGGTGTCCAATGTCGGTCCTCGAGGGCCGCAGTCCAGTCGGATTTTCAGGATTTCCCCAATGAATATACATGAGGTCTATTTGCATGCACTGCTTTCATTGAATGCTAATAGATCTCATGCATATTCATTGGGGAAATCCTGAAAACCCAACTGGATTGCGGCCCTCGAGGACCGACATTGGACACCCCTGCCTTAGACGCAGCAGATGAATCCAGATACCAATGGGATAGCCCACATCTACCAGCAGGCGGAGATAGAGAAACTGATTAACAGGTGGTCCTATTGGCTGGCACTCCTCCTGTCTCAGCAGTATAGCTCCTTGCCCAAGCACACGTAACCAGCAATAGGCATAGCATGTAAAAAACTTCCTTCCCAGAACAAATCGTAAAAGGCAATGATACAGAATACAACCATCAACCACAACAAACCGCGAAAGTTGCACAAGAAAAAAACGACAGACAATTACCAGAAAGGGTGGGGCTCTGGATTCATCTGCTGCGTCTAAGGGAAAGAAAATTAACAGGTAAGAACATAATTTTTCCTTCCCTAGCAACAGCAGCAGATGAATCCAGAGACCAATGGGATGTAGCAAAGCAATCCTCAATCTGGGTGGGAAGCAAACGCCGTCTCCGCAACAACCAAAGCACTAAATACATGTACCGCTTGTGCCCCCACATCCAACCAGAAATGCTGAGAAACAACACTCTCGGAAGACCAAGCAGCCGCGAGACAAAACTCCTCCAAGGAAAAAACCTCTGGACCGAGTCCAAGAAGTAGCCATCATTCTGATGGAATGGTCATGAAGTTCTTTCGCCAACCGCATCAAGCAAGCATAAAGAAGGTCCTCCTGGACCCATCGAGCTCTGGCGGAATGGTCATGAAGTGCGTTCGCCAACCGCTTTCCTGCCATCAAGTAAGCAGAAAGTCCTCCTGGACCCATCGAGCGATGGCGGCTATGGACGCCGCTAGAAGTTTGAGGCGTCCCGTGAAGAATACAAAAAAAATTGAGCTAAACAACTAAAAGTCATTAGAAACCTTCCTCGCGGAGAAAGCTACGCACTAACAAAAAATGCAGTAAATAAAAGCACGACTCCCTATTTCTCCTCCCAGGAAGAAGGAAGGAAAAGTGAGCTAGTCATAAAAGAAAGGATGACACCCCCTTAGAAAGAATTGTGGAACCATCTGAACAGATACCCCAGATAGCGGAAATCAGAAACAAGAATCTCCGCTGAACAAGGCCTGCAACTCGGAAAACTGCAGAGCCGAAACCAAATCCACAAGAAACCCCGTGATCAACGGCACAAGGAGGAAATGACGCCTTCAGTAAACTGTGAAGGAGTACCGGAAGATTGCACTCCATACAGGGCTCCTAAGAGGTGTACAAATATACCATGCTCCGTTTAGGAACGGAACGACATGAAGCTGAGAAGTAATCGAAGAGCAATATACCTAGCTCAGGTAACAAGCTAAGAATAGCACTTGAAGCTGAAGGGAACTGAACGCTAAGCCCTTGGCAATACACCTGTGCCAAAAAGAAACTATGTAAGGGTGCAAAGTTGAGAAGTATCCAAAAGTAAGCAGAATCCACAGGAGAAGATGTCTGTAGCGCCAGAATAAGAGAAGAAACAACCCGCTTCCCATAACCCTTACACGTCAGTCAGGACTTCTCAAAAGCAATGTCGTAATACCAAAGTAGTACGAATATCCATGTTGAGCCTAGGTGAGCAAATCCGGAGATACCAGGAAACTCAACAGTCCGGCTGTCGAAAGACTCACCAGATCCGCATAGCAAGGATGGCGCAGCCAATCCAGAAATTCCACAAATACTGTGCCCTGAAAGCGAGCTTGAGATGGCAAATCCAAGCCATCATCAGCCAGGGGAAAACACTGAAAAAAGAGAAACCAGAGGCGAGAAAGAAGCCACGCTGCTACCCCCTCCGACTCCGACTCCCTGTGCTAGGAAGCATTGAATCGTGAGACGAGACCAAGATGTCTAGTTCCAGGAGATCTCACGTCCATAAAAAGAGCTGGAACGCCTGAGCCAAAATTCCCAATATCCAGGATGTAGAAGATTTCAGTATTACTAACGTGTACACTTGCTAGAGCGTACACAGTGCTGAATACCTTAACACACAATAAATGGGTCATGCTCAGAGAGCAAATCTACCCAAACTCATTTCTTGACATCTAAAATGATCTGCCAACAGAAGAGGAAGATGAGGGTCTACCCATCGAATAGAACAACTGTACCCGGCAATGGAGTACAGCACCTACTGCCCAAGCTGTAGAGAAATACCCCCATCAAAATACCGACTGAAAGGCCCTCAGCGGCATTCCGGAAGAAGGGTCTGAAGCTCCAGAAAGGCAGCCTGACCACGCTCAAGAGTAGAAGAATGAACAAGTACGGAGTCGTCCCTGAAGATAAAACTCCCGGAGCCGAGGACGGAAGGCACCGAGTCCCCCCAACCCAACAGCCCGGGATGTATGGTGGCCATGAGCTAATCCAGCAAAGACAGAGGCACACCTTTTAAAAACGAAATCTCGCTGAGCCACCAAACCATACAGAGCGATGCATGAGGAGCCTATCAACTAATCGGAGCCCTGACAAACCGGGCACCACCAGAACAAAGGCGACTGCTGTAGCGTCATAATGGGAAAGCAAGCCGAAGTTCCCAGTGCAGTCAACAACAGAATCCCATACTCTGGGTCATGGTGACCAAAGAAGCATGCAAACATGAGACTGTGACCCATCGCCCTAGTTTCTGGGAAGAACACATTTCTCTCCTATATGAACAAGAAAACATCTCGACATACCTATAAATAGTACAGGAGAAAAGAGCGCTGTGCAAATTCAAAGATTCACGTCCAAAGAACTGAGGAAAGAAATCACCCTGTTCGTGTCAGACAAATGGCCCAACTGGCAGACGTCCGAATCAAGCAGGCAGTCAAGAAGAAAGTAGGTGAATCACCTGGAAGCGCCAAAACAGCACCTCTGGCCACATTTTCTAAAATGTTCATGAAGCCCTGGGTAGGAGAAACGGCACGGCCAAAACCGAAAGCGCTGCTCAAAGAGAGACAAGCAACTAACTGCCAATTTATTGAATCCATGATTGCCACCTCTCCATTATTATATCATTAAACCGATACCGTCTATCCCGCCAATACCCTTCAGTCTAGGTGGATTAGAACAAGAGGTTGCCTCGGCACTGCCATGGAGAATACATGGGTAAAAGAAATATGTGGCGGGATCAGGGAGGGTCAATCAGGAATTGTGAGATCAATTTAACAAATGACTGGAATAGAAACCGGAAAAGCGTTCATCCGGGACACCGCTGCAATGACAGGTTGTCCAGAGTGAGGCGCCACCAACCCAACTGAGATATATCGGACACAATATATATGCCAGCAAGGCCACTAGACCGTCCCATTAAGGGTATAAACAAAACAGACCGACTCTATAATAGTAACTCAACCCACGAGGAGGACCCGTTATACAAAAATTCAGCTCAGAGATATAAAACTCTAAAGAGGAAGAGGTGACCCACTCTTAGGAAAAGAGTTTATCTTCCAATCATTGCTTCATAATGTAACAAACGAGTCCAACTCAAAGGTATAAATGATTATGACTGTGTATATATCTCAATAATGATGCAATATGCATTCAAAGAGCTTTCAAAGACCAAGCAAAATTTTTTGCATTCAGGTGAGCACTAAAAAACTTTACATTCATACAGTAAGTTCTCAAAAATACTTATCAGGGTCCCGACGCGGCCCCGTTTCGGTGTCTACTTCAGGAGACCCCGTCTGGCTGATTGACTTTTGCTTAAAGATTGACAACCATGAAACAGTTGAATGTAAGTTCGTTCAGCAAATGAAAAATTTTTTTGCATTTTCTAGGAATCAGAATTTGAAACAGAGATTGGTTCACTCTCAGTTCATCAGTCCCTCTAACGAAGTCCCTGCCACCGCGGGTGGTCATCACCCGTGTGGGCATTGCAAAATATGCCAATACAGTGTTTCCCTGCAAGAGATGAATGTTCACATAAAGAGAAAAACACACGCTGAGGGCTTCGGACTGCAACTCTAAACAAGTGGTTTACGTAATTCAATGTCCGTGCAACCTACTGTATGTGGGCTGCACCACCCGCAGTGTCAAAACTCGGATTGTTGAGCACATCAGCAGAATTAAGTCAGGCATACAAGAAGCCTCGTTGGTTCTTCACTGGCTTCAACGCCGGCATGTTTTAGCGGATTTGAAATTCTCAGTATTAGACACCATTGTTACCACGAGAGGTGGTGACACAGCTAAGCTACTCTGGCGAAAGGAACAGAAATGGATACACGAACTTAATACTTTGCACCCTCAAGGACTTAACAATGAAATAGAATGGGTGGCTTTTCTCTGATGTGTTTGGGACTTTTCACAAATATCTTTTTACATTTTTTTCATCTTTTCAATCATCTTTATTTACAGTGACAGTTGTTCACCCACAGCTGTAACTTTTTTCACGTTATGATGTCATCACGTTTGCATACAGAGCTCCCCTCCCCCTCCCTCCCCTTTGCTTTAAATCGGGTGAGGCAGGCAGGGCTCTCTGTTGCTTGGAACTCTGGAAGTTTGCAATTGGTATGTACTTTTTTTGAATTTTCTTGTGTTTCCCGCCTCATCTTTGCCAATAAGACATTAACTTTTCCCACAGCGTAGACTATTTAAGTATATTTTTCTATGGTTTGTGTGGTTCTGATTTAAATTTTTGTATTTTAGATTTTCTCATGGAAAGCTGTTACTGTTGTACAGAGTCTCAATGAGTACATCGTTCAATTAAGTGTTTCTGGGTCTCCTGAAGCAGAACACGAAATGGGGCCGCATTGAGACCCCTGAGAGCTATACTTACAAGATAAGTGTTCCAAACTAGCAATCCAGTGAGATTTGTGGCATAAGAAATTTGAATATTTACGCCAGCCTTACAAGCAAGTCTAATTATCAATACATGTTTTACCAGTGTTCAGAGAGTGTTTTTTCATGAAACATATGCAATGATTGGATGGTAAACTCTTACCCCAAGAGGAGGTTCTCACCCCCTTTTCAGAGTTTCATTTCTCTGAGCATACAGCTAATGAGTTATTCATTTTCTCCACACTGGTAGTTTCTTTATTATATAGTCAGTCTCCCATTATATACATAGCCTTTTACTGACTATTGTTTATAGACAGTCCCTGTAATTTGCTATAACAAAGATGGATGTATGGCAGAAAGTGAAGGAGAGAAAAACAGTAAATGGATAAGGTGGCCCTGGATACACAGTTAAGAGCACAGACAGAACAGCCAGAGAATGGGAAAAGATGGTTTGAAAAACAAAATCAGCATACAATAAAGGTAGGGAAATAAAGCACAGTTACTTACCTTAACAGGTGTTATCCAGGGACAGCAGGCAGATATTCTTGATTGATGGGTAACGGCACCGACGGAGCCCTGGTACGGACAATTTTAGAGTGATTGCACTCTAAGAACTTGGAAAGTTCTAGCAGGCCGCACGCGCGAGTGCCTTCCCGCCCGACAGAGGCGCGCGCGGTCCCCAGTTAAGATAAGCCAGCTAAGAAGCCAACCCGGGGAGGTGGGTGGGACGCAAGAATATCTGCCTGCTGTCCCTGGATAACACCTGTTACGGTAAGTAACTGTGCTTTATCCCAGGACAAGCAGGCAGCATATTCTTGACTGATGGGTGACCTCTAAGCTAACAAAAAAAGAGGGATGGAGGGAAGGTTGGCCATTAGGAAAACAAATTTTGCAAAACAGATTGGCCGAAGTGTCCATCCCGTCTGGAGAATGCATCCAGACAATGAGATGTAAAAGTATGAACTGAGGACCAAGTAGCAGCTTTGCAGATTTCCTCAATAGGAGTGGAACGGAGGAAAGCTACAGATGCTGCCATAGCTCGAACTCAATGGGCCGTGACAGAACCTTCCAGTGTCAGTCCGGTCTGAGCATAACAGAATGAAATGCACGCTGCAAGCCAATTAGACAACGTACGTTTAGAAACAGGACGTCCCAATTTATTCGGATCAAAGGACAGAAAGAGTTGGGGAGCTGATCTGTGGGGTTTAGTACGTTCTAGATGGTTCACGGAAGTTTCGCCCCCCACATTTCGCCCCCAGCAATTCGCCCCTCACATTTCGCCCCCGCACATTTCGCCCCCCGGATGTTTCGCCCCCACACATTTCGCCCCCGCACATTTCGCCCCCCGGATGTTTCACCCCCACACATTTCGCCCCCGCACATTTCGCCCCTGAGTGTCAGACTATTCCTCTCGCAGGCGATTTCTTTGCCGACACGACGGCAGGCTACAAATTCAAAGTGCACAGCTGGCTGTTCTCACTGCCTCTAATGTCGGCCCTGCAGCTCCGGACTTCCCCACACCTGCTCTCTCCCCCCCCCCCCCGATCACTATTATTTTAAATGTTATGGCAGCCACGGCGCTGTATCCATCGGAGGAGACTTCTAACCTCGGCCATGAAGTTGCTGTTGCAGGAAGAGTTCCGGGGCAGGCCGAGGTTAGAAGTCTCCTCCGATGGATACAGCGCCGTGGCTGCCATAACATTTAAAATAATAGTGATCGGGGGGGGGGGGGGGAGAGAGCAGGTGTGGGGAAGTCCGGAGCTGCAGGGCCGCCAGCTGTGCACTTTGAATTTGTAGCGGTTTTTTTTTTTAAGGAGTCAGGGAGTATGCTGATGCGCCCCCGAACGCCGGCGCCGCCCCCCAGCGCGAAGAGAGTCGCTCGGCGCCGCGAGCCGCCAGCCCAAACGCGGCCCGCGCAGAGGCGCGGCCCCCCCCCCCAACGACCAGCCGACCCCGAACGCCACCGCGAGAAGACAACCCCAACGCGGCCCGCGGCCCGGCAGTAGGGGAGCGCCGGTCCGCTGCGGTCGGCGCCGCCAGCCGCTACAGGGGGAGCGCCGGCACGCGCGTTCTGCGCCGCGAGCTGCTGGCCCTAACGCGGCTCGCGGCCTGGGAGGAAGGGAGCGCCGGTCTAATGCGTTTTTTGCCGCGGGCCGCTGGCTCCTACGCGGCTCGCGGCCTGGGAGGAAGGAAGCGCCGGTCTGGTGCGGTCGGCCATTGGTGCCGGAGGGGGAGAAGGAGCCCCCAAGCGGCCCGGCCGGGAGGAGGGGAGCGCCGGTACGGTGCGTTTTTGCGCCGCGGGCCGCTGGCTCCAACGCGGCCCGCGGTATGAGAGGAGGGAAGACTACCGGCTAAGGGCAGGAATCCGATCCGACGCTCCCGGGCAGGCGGACCAGCCCGCACGTGTGGGGCGACCCGCCCCGCTCATATAGTTGCCAGGAAGAGAGTTGTTCGGTGCCGCGAGCCGCTGGCTCACATGCGGCCCGCGGCCTGGGCAGAGGTGCCGCCCCCCCCAACGATTAGCCGACCCCGAACGGCAAAGCAACCTGCGGCCAGGGAGGAGGGAGTCGGCGGCCCTGAAAGCCGGCGCGGCCGACGCCCCGACTCCTTGCAAGCCGCACCCCCCCCTCCTGCACCAGCTCCACGCGGGGAGAGCCGGCAACAAGTTTAAAAAACGCCGAGGGCAGAAAGCCGATCGGCAAGAAGGCGCAGCGCTCTAAGGCGGGCGGACCCGCACGCAAGTTCCGGGCGGGCCGCCCCCACCGTCCTCTCCCTCATCGAGAGCGCCGTCGTGTCGGCAAAGAAATCGCCTGCGAGAGGAATAGTCTGACACTCAGGGGCGAAATGTGCGGGGGCGAAATGTGTGGGGGCGAAACATCCGGGGGGCGAAATGTGCGGGGGCGAAATGTGTGGGGGCGAAATGTGTCTGGGGGCGAAATGTGGGGGGCGAAATGTGAGGGGCGAATTGCTGGGGGCGAAATGTGGGGGGCGAACCTTCCGGATCCCGTTCTAGATAGTAAGCTAGAGCCCTCTTACAGTCCAAAGTATGCAGAGCCTGTTCACCAGAATGAGAGTGAGGTTTCGGAAAGAAGATAGGCAGAACAATGGATTGGTTGAGATGGAATTCAGAGACAACCTTAGGGAGAAACTTTGGATGTGTACGCAGAACCACCTTGTCATGATGAAAGACCGTAAAAGGTGGATCTGCAACTAGTGCATGTAGCTCACTGACCCTCCTGGCAGAGGTAAGAGCAATAAGGAAAAGTACTTTCCAAGTGAGAAACTTGAAAGGAGTGGTAGCCAAAGGTTCAAATGGAGGCTTCATTAAGGCGGAAAGAACCACATTGAGATCCCAGATTACAGGAGGGGCTTTAAGAGGTGGTTTCACATTGAAAAGACCCCGCATGAACCTGGACACCAAGGGATGAGCTGAGAGAAGTTTTCCATGAACCGGCTCATGAAAAGCAGCAATAGCACTGAGGTGGACTCTGATGGAAGTAGACTTAAGGCCAGAGTCAGACAAAGAAAGCAGATAATCCAACAATGTCTCCACTGCCAGGGAAGTGGGATCAAGATGATGAAGAAGACACCAGGAAGAAAATCGTGTCCACTTCTGATGGTAACATTGCAGAGTGGCTGGTTTCCTGGAGGCATCTAGAATGGAACGAACGGGCTGAGACAAAAGAGTATCATGAGAAGTCAGCCCGAGAGATACCAAGCTGTCAGGTGCAGAGACTGGAGGTTGGGATGTAGAAGGGTCTCCTGATGCTGTGTAAGCAGAGAAGGAAACAGTGGAAGAAGAAAAGGTTCCCTGGAACTGAGTTGAAGTAGAAGGGAGAACCAATGTTGCCTGGGCCACCATGGAGCAATCAGAATCATGGTGGCTCGTTCCCTCTTGAGCTTGAACAAAGTCCTTAACATGAGAGGCAGAGGAGGGAAAGGCAGATTGGACCAGTCGAGGAGAAATGCATCCGCTGCCAGACGGTGAGGAGAGTAGAGTCTGGAGCAGAATAGGGGCAGCTGGTGATTGTGAGGAGCTGCAAAGAGGTCTATCTGAGGAGTGCCCCACTGAGCGAAGATGGATTGTAGAGTGAAATGGTCGAGTGTCCACTCGTGAGGCTGGAGAATTCTGCTGAGCTTGTCCGCTAAGGAATTCTGTTCTCCCTGAATGTAGATAGCTTCCAGGAATAGATGGTGATCTATGGCCCAAGCCCAAATCTTCTGAGCTTCCTGGCACAAGAGGCGAGAGCATGTCCCACCCTGCTTGTTGATGTAGTACATCGCAACTTGATTGTCTGTGCACAGCAAGAGGACTTGAGGAAAGAGAAGATGTTGGAAGGCCTTGAGGGCATAAAACATCGCTCTGAGTTCCAGGAAATTGATGTGATGCTTTATTTCCTGGGCTGTCCAAAGTCCTGGGCTGTCCAAAGTTTGGAATTCGTTCAAATGAGCTCCCCAGGCATAAGGGGAGGCGTCGGTGGTGATGATAAGGTGATGAGGAGGTAGATGGAACAGAAGACCTCTGGAGAGATTTGAGGATATCAACCACCATTGTAGAGACTGACGAAGAGACGATGTCACAGATATGTGTCGTGAGCAGGGATCTGTCGCTTGGGACCACTGGGTAGCTAGGGTCCATTGAGGAGTGCGCAGGTGAAGACGTGCGAAGGGTGTGACATGAACTGTGGAGGCCATGTGACCCAAGAGTATCATCATTTGCTTGGCAGAGATGGAACGTTGTGGAAACACCTGCTGACATAGACTGAAGAGTTTGAAGACGGTTGGACGGCAGGAATGCTCTCTTGAGGACTGTGTCCAGTACCGCTCCAATGAATTGAAGTCTCTGAGTGGGGATGAGATGAGACTTGGGTTGATTGATCTCGAACCCCAAAAGTTGTAGAAACAGGATGGTTTGATTGGTGGCCAGGAGTACTGTCTGAGATGAATTGGTCTTTATCAACCAATCGTTCAGGTAAGGAAACACCTGAAGGTGGTGGGAACGTAGAAAGGCAGCCACCACAATCAGACATTTGGTAAACACTCTTGGAGAGGAGGCAAAACCGAAGGGTAGCACCTTGTACTGGTAATGACAACGATTGATCATGAAGTGTAGGTACTGTCTGGAGGCCAGATTGACCGGTATATGAGTGTATGCTTCTTTGAGATCGAGGGAACATAGCCAGTCGCCTTGATTGAGAAGAGGGTAAAGAGTGGCCAGAGAAAGCATTCTGAATTTTTCTTTGACCAAGCATTTGTTGAGATCGCGAAGATCTAAAATGGGTCTGAGATCTCCTGTTTTTTTGGGAACTAGAAAATAACGGGAGTAGAATCCCTGCCCCTTTTGATCTAGAGGAACTTCCTCTATGGCGTTCAGAAGGAGGAGGGATTGAACCTCTTGAAGAAGGAGGGAAGACTGAGGAGTGTTCAAAGCAGACTCTTTTGGTAGACTTTGGGCAGGAAGAGTCTGAAAGTTGAGAGAGTAGCCGTGGCGGATGATGTTGAGGACTCACTGATCCGAGGTGATTGTTTCCCAACGGCTTATAAAATGAGTAAGGCGTCCTCCTATAGGCAGCGGAAGATGGGCAGATAGAGGGATACTGGCTATGTCCTGGAGAACCAAGTCAAAAAGGTTGTGAGGATTTTTGTGGAGGAGGAGGCTTCACCTGTTGCTGCTGCTGTGTCGGTCTATTGTTTTGCCTCTGCTGTTGCCTCTGACGCCTGGGCTGTTGAGGTGCCGGTGGCAAAGGACGAGCCACAAATCGACGTTGGTATGCCGATTGCTGACGAAAGGGCCTGGTAGGTGGGGGTCTTCTTTTTTGTTTTGAGGAGAGTATCCCACCTAGTCTCATGAGCTGAAAGCTTTTGGGTAGTGGAGTCCATGGATTCTCCAAACAGCTCATCCCCCAGGCAAGGTGCATTAGCCAGTCGATCCTGATGATTGACATCAAGTTCTGAAACTCTGAGCCAGGCCAGTCGACGCATGGCCACCGACATAGCCGTGGCCCGAGAGGTCAGCTCAAAGGTGTCATAGATCGATCTGACCATGAACTTACGAAGTTGTAAGAGCGATGAAGAAGTTTGGCGAAAGGCAGATCTTTTACGGTCAGGGAGGTATTTTTCAAAAGATGACAAATTTTGAATGAGATGTTTAAGGTAGAAAGAAAAATGGAAAGCATAGTTCCCTGATCTATTAGCAAGCATCGCATTCTGATATAACCTCTTGCCAAACTTATCCATGGCTTTACCTTCTCTGCCAGGAGGGACAGAGGCGTACACACTGGCCCCCGTAGATTTCTTTAAAGTGGATTCCACCAATAAAGATTCATGAGGGAGTTGCGGTTTGTCAAAACCTGGAATAGGTATGACCTTATATAAGGAGTCCAGTTTTCGAGGAGCTCCTGGAATGGTCAAGGGCGTCTCTAGATTTTTGTAGAAAGTTTCTCACAAAATATCATGGAGAGGTAATTTTAGAAATTCCCTTGGAGGCTGGTCAAAGTCCAGTGCATCGAGAAATGCCTTGGATTTTTTAGATTCAGCCTCCAAGGGAATAGAGAGAGAGTCACACATCTCTTTGAGAAAAGAGGTGAAAGAAGTTGCATCAGGTTTGGAGGACGGATCTAAACCAGAAGGATCCTCGACCCTGACGAACACTCTCCCTCAGAGAGGAAAGGCTCCTCTGAATCACCCCACAGATCAGGGTCCCTCACTTGAAAGCTGCGGTCCCGTGACTCCGGTGTGGAGGGTTCCAGGTGTCGAGTTTTGTGAGTCGACTTACCAGATCTCTGTGAAACGGTACCGGGAGATGTTATAGGGTGTGCCGGTGCTGAAGTTTGTACGGCCTGGTGTAAGGACCTCGGTTCCAGCGCTAAGATCGGCATGGATGCTGATGAAGCCGTATGTACCGGTACCGACAACGTGGATACCGATAAAAGAGGTTGCTCCACTGCCGGTACCGGTGGCTCAGACCGGACCTGGAAGGCTCGGCGTCAAAAGAGCAGGAAGGAGCTGTTGTAATTGCTCCTTGAGCTGCACTTGCAGGACGGCGGCAATTCGCTCGTCCAGCGAAGGCACCGGTACCGCTTTTTTCTTCTGCGGTACCTTTGGTGCCGCTCTACACTCCGAAGAGGAACCCGAGGTCGAGGGGCTCACCTCAATTGGAGCGG
This sequence comes from Geotrypetes seraphini, assembly GCF_902459505.1. NCBI lineage: Eukaryota > Metazoa > Chordata > Amphibia > Gymnophiona > Dermophiidae > Geotrypetes > Geotrypetes seraphini. Next base: position 226,753,798 of record NC_047085.1, read on the forward strand.
AGCGCTTCCGTGGGCGCCTCGAGGTCGGTAGGATTGGGCTTGCTGCCACTGAGACCGGAGGGCGCTCCAGCGGGGAAGGCTTCCTAGCCGGCTTACCTGAGGGATGCGACGCCGGTGCGGTGTCGTGCAGCGTCGATGAGGTAGGTGTCGACTGCGTCGGGGCCGGGGCCGCCGAATCCGACATCTTGGTACCAAATAAAAGCCGCTGTTGAATCTGGCGGTTTTTTAAAGTTCTCTTTTTTAGAGTGGCACAGCGGGTGCAGGTGGACGCCCGATGGTCAGGACCCAGGCACTGTAAGCACCAATTGTGCGGGTCGGTGAGGGAAATGGGCCTTGCGCACCGCTGGCACTTCTTAAAACCGGGTTGGGGGGGCCGAGGCCTCGATGGTGGCAGCAGGCCCCACCGGGGCGAACCCGAAAAAAGAAGAAAAAAAGAAAAGAAAATTCTTTTTTTTTTTTTTTTTTTTTTTTTAGGAAATAAGAAAAAGAAGGGAAATAATTCCGAAAAGGTTTACACGAGCGGGAAGGCGTTTGAAAAAAAATTTTCAACAGCCGTTGAAAGTGCGACTTCTTAGCTCCGCGGAAACTAAGAAACTGGGGACCGCGCGCCTCTGTCGGGCGGGAAGGCACTCGCGCGTGCGCGGTGCGGCCTACTAGAACTTTCCAAGTTCTTAGAGTGCAATCACTCTAAAATTGTCCGTACCGGGGCTCCGTCGGTGCCGTCACCCATCAGTCAAGAATATGCTGCCTGCTTGTCCTGGGATAATTTTATTTTCAATTTAGTGATTGAATTGTGTCAGTTTTGAAAATTTACTGTACATCTGCTGTCTATATTTTGCACTGTTCAGGATGAAATGTATTTGTTTCTCTTTCTCTGGGTTGGACTGCATGCAGGGTCTTGCATCTTAAGGTTTTGCTTGTATATATTAGTACTTTTAGTTTGTGGTCCTGTATTTGCATAGGGGTTATCTGTGTTCTGCATTTGTGACCAAGGCCAGATGTTCTGGTAGGAATGAATGTTGAGAAGAATACAGTGTGCTTTGTGTAGTTTAATTTTGTGGTTAACCATTATTGGTTGTTAATAAGATTATATTGTATGTATATATGAAAAATGATGGAAAAAATGGTATTACAATTAGTACTATTATGGGGGCGAGGTCTGGGGGTGGAGCTTTTGGGCCCTCCAAACAAAAAAGCATTCCGCTGCCTATGACTAGAATGACTATTTGAATAAAGTTGGGATTAAGTATGGTTAACATCTATGAGGTGAAAATAACCAAATGGATCACTGGAATGGTGTCTCAGGGTGAGGAATGATCTATACTTCTGCCAAGACTAAGTATCTTAATAAAAAATTTGGCCCTCGACATAGCCTGTGTTTTAGATTTTGGCCCCTTATTTGATTAAGTTTGATACCCCTGGTCTAGGAAATAGCAACCTTGAGGCATTTTAGTAGTGACAGCTTCTTAGTAGTGACAAAGTAGTTCATGCTGTTAGGCAACAGACTTCTGTTATTTTGTACTAGTGTTTAAGCCCGTTACATTAACGGGTGCTAGAATATATGCCTGTCTGTCTTTCTTTATTTATTTATGTCTCTCTCCCTGCTCCTGTCTCTTTCTTCCTGTCTCTCTCCCTCCTGCTATTTTTCTCTCTCTCTCCCTGGCACCCTTTGTCTGTCTGTCTGTCTTTCTTTCTGTCTGTCTCTCTCCCTGGCCTTCTTTTGTCTGTCTGTATTTCTTTCTGTCTCTCTCCCCCCCCCCACTTTCCTTTGCAGAAGCAGCAGCGTATTTCCCTTCCCCTCCAGGTCCCTGTGAAGTAGTAGCAGCATTTCCCCCACCCCCCATTCCCTTCTCTCCCCCCCCTTTCCTTTGCAGAAGCAGCAGCGTATTTCCCTTCCCCTCCAGGTCCCTGTGAAGTAGTAGCAGCATTTTCCCCCACCCCCCATTCCCTTCTCTCCCCCCCCCCACTTTCCTTTGCAGAAGCAGCAGCGTATTTCCCTTCCCCTCCAGGTCCCTGCTGAAGCAATTCCCTTCTCTTACCTGAGCTGTCCTGCTCCGTTTCAGCCCCTCCCTGCGATCTGGCCTGCTCCGTTCGGCCCCTCCCCTTTCCCTTCCCGTGGGCTGGCCTCCTGCGACCGAAGATTTTTGTTTTACGTTTTTTGTTTTAAGTCGGCGGCGGCTCCTCTCAGCTGCTGACTGTAAAGAGCAGCCTGCGATGGTGGCCGGCTTTAGCGAACCTCACAGGCCGATCTCCAGCTTCGGTAGCACGTTCCCTCTGACGCACGGGATCGCGTCAGAGGGAAGGTGCTACCGAGTTGGAGAGCGGCCTGCGAGGTTCGCTAAAGCCGGCCACCATCGCAGGCTGCTCTTTACAGGAGGATCAGCAGCAGCAGCGGTGGCAGCGGCGAGTGAGGGCCAAGTTGTGTTCCCTGCCGAGGACGCGGGCAGGGAGAGAGCTTGCCTGGCTTCCAGGGTGAGTGAGGGCGGGAGGAGGGGAGTGGCCAGAATGTTCCCTGCCGCCGGATTGGCTGCCACATATCAGAAATCACGGCGGCAGGGATCATGAAATTTCAAGAGCGCATGAGCGCTCTAGGGTTTTATTATATAGGATAAGTAAGAGTGTAAGTACTGGTATTGAGAACTTACTCATTCTCCAATAAAATCTGGGGTAGCTGAAATCGTCCATTATTTCTGTGTTAACCAGTTTGTTAGCCTCCCTAATTTCTGATAACATTTCATCCTGGTCAGGCGGATGGCAGTACATTCCTATCAATTCCCTTTTATGTTTATTTGTATTTATAGACCACTCTTTGGTACAACATCATAGCGATTTACACAATATAAAACAGAAGGAAAGGAACTCCATCATCAAAAGAAAAGTAAAAATATAAAAATTCAAAATAAGTATTATGTGATAAAGCACAGTTACTTACCGTAACAGTTGTTATCCAGGGACAGCAGGCAGATATTCCCACACATGGGTGACGTCACCGACGGAGACCCGCAGCGGACAGCCTCGAAAGCAAACTTGCTTGAAGATCTCGAACTTTCGAGCACTGCACCGCGCCTGCGCGCGTGCCTTCCCGCCCGAACTAGGGGGCGCATCTCCTGAGAGGATCCTCAGTTCAGATACCTAGCCAAGAAGCCAACCAGGGGAGGTGGGAGGGTTGTGGGAATATCTGCCTGCTGTCCCTGGATAACAACTGTTACGGTAAGTAACTGTGCTTTATCCCAGGACAAGCAGGCAGCATATTCCCACACATGGGTGACCTCCAAGCTAAGTAAAAAGGGATGGAGGGAAGTTGGCAATTTACGAAAAAAGATTTTGCAAAACAGATTGGCCAAAATGGCCATCCCTCCTGGATAAGGTATCCAGACAATAATGAGAGGTGAAAGTATGAACCGAGGACCAAGTGGCAGCCTTGCAGATTTCCTCAATAGGAGTTGATCGGAGGAAAGCTACAGATGCCGCCATAGCTCTAACTTTGTGGCCCGTCACTCGACCTTGCAGAGGAAGACCAGCCTGAGCATAGCAGAAAGAAATGCAAGCAGCCATCCTGTTGGAAATGGTACACTTTGATATAGGACGACCCAACCTGTTCGGATCAAAAGATATGAAAAGTTGAGGAGATGTTCTGTGAAGCTGAGTGCGTTGGAGGTAGAAAGCCAAAGCACGTTTACAGTCCAAGGTATGAAGAGCCGCCTCTCCTGGATGAGAATGAGGCTTTGGAAAAAATACAGGCAAAACAATAGACTGATTGATATGAAATTCTGAAACAACTTTAGGCAAGAATTTAGGATGAGTACGGAGAACAACTTTGTCATGGTGAAAAACCGTGAAAGGTGGATCAGCCACCAGCGCTTGTAACTCACTGACACGTCGAGCAGAAGTGAGGGCGATCAGGAAAACAACTTTCCAAGTGAGATACTTGAGATGAGCTTTGTCAAGTGGTTCAAAAGGAGATTTCATAAGTTGAGCTAAAACAACATTGAGATCCCAAACCACAGGAGGTGGTTTAAGAGGAGGATGGAGATTGAGAAGTCCTTTCATAAAACGAGAAATCATAGGATGTGCAGAAAGGGGTTTTCCATCCAAGGGCTGATGAAAAGCAGCTATAGCACTAAGGTGGACTCGGATAGATGTAGTCTGAAGTCCAGATTGTGATAAATGAAGTAAATAGTCCAGAACTGATGTCAAGGAAGCAGATCTGGGTGGTAAATTACGTGTAGAACACCAAGCAGAGAATCTTGTCCACTTTTGACCATAACATTGTCTAGTTGATGGTTTTCTGGAAGCAAGTAAAATATCTTGAACAGACGGAGAGAATTGAGAAAAGTCTGTTATATAGAAAGGTACCAAGCTGTCAAATGTAGAGACTGTAGATTGGGATGAAGCAAAGATCCTTGATTCTGCGTGAGTAGAGAAGGAAATATTGGCAGAAGTAGAGGCTCCCTGGTGCTGAGTTGAAGTAGAAGGGAGAACCAAGGTTGCCTGGGCCACCGAGGAGCTATCAGAATCATGGTGGCATGGTCTGATTTCAACTTGACTAGAGTCTTGAGAATCAGAGGAAACGGAGGAAAAGCATAAAGGAACCGATTCCTCCAGTCCAGTAGAAACGCATCCGCTTTGAGACGTTGAGGAGTATAGATGCGGGAGCAAAATTGAGGCAGTTTGAAGTTGAGAGGTGACGCAAACAGATCTATCTGCGGAGTCCCCCAACGAGCAAAAATTTGGCGAAGAGTAGGAGAATTGAGTGTCCATTCGTGAGGTTGTAGAAGACGACTCAATTTGTCCGCCAAACAATTGTGTTGACCCTGAATATAAACCGCTCTGAGGAAGATGTTGTGAAGAATCGCCCAATGCCACAATTTCAGAGCTTCTTGACAGAGGGAATGAGATCCCGTCCCTCCCTCTTTGTTGACGTAATACATGGCTACTTGGTTGTCGGTACGTACTAGAATCACCATGTCGTGAAGAAGATGCTGAAAAGCTTTGAGAGCATAGAATATCGCTCTGAGTTCCAACAGATTTATAGGACACAGCCGGTCCGCTTGGGTCCAGAGCCCTTGAGTGCAAAGACCGTCCACATGAGCTCCCCATGCGTACATTGACGAGTCGGTTGTGAGGACCTTCTGATGAGGAAGAGGGTAAAACAGTAAACCTCTTGAAAGATTCAAAGAGAGCATCCACCAACGGAGAGACTTCTTTAATGAAGGAGTGATGGAAATTAGTCGAGTTGGTGGATCCACTGATTGTTGCCATTGAGATGCCAGTGTCCATTGAGGAATGCGAAGGTGAAGTCTGGCAAAAGGAACCACATGAACTGTAGAAGCCATGTGACCGAGCAGAACCATCATTTTCCTTGCTGGAACAGTGGAAAGTTGGAAGAATTGTTGAGAAATTTGAAGGAGTGCATTGTGACGTGGTTGTGGAAGGTATGCTCTCAGATTGAGTGTCCAGAGTTGCTCCTATAAACTGGAGAGACTGAGAAGGAGTCAGCTGAGATTTGGGAAAATTGATGTGAAATCCCAAACTTTGTAGAAAAAGAATAGTCTGTTGGGTCGCTGCAATAACCTCTGAAAAAGAGGGAGCCTTGATGAGCCAGTCGTCTACGTATGGAAATACTTGGAGACCCTGGTTGCGAAGAGCTGCAGCCACAACCACTAGGCATTTGGTGAAAACCCTGGGGGAAGAAGCCAATCCGAAGGGGAGAACTCTGTACTGAAGATTAAGATTTCCTACTTGGAATCTGAGGTACTTGCGAAACGCTGGATGAATAGGGATATGAGTATAGGCCTCTTTGAGATCGAGGGAGCACATCCAATCCCCTTGATCCATCAAGGAATACAGAGTTGGCAGAGTGAGCATTCGAAATTTCTCTTTAACTAGATATTTGTTGAGAGCTCTGAGATCCAAAATCGGTCGCAAATCCCCCGTCTTTTTGGGAACTAGAAAATAACGGGAGTAGAATCCCAAGTTCCTTTGGGGAAGAGGAACTTCCTCCACTGCTCGCAGGAGAAGAAGAGCTCGAGCCTCTTGAAGAAGGAGGGGAAGATGCGACTGATTTGAAAGACACTCTCTTGGATGGCGATCTGGAGGTACCTGAAGGAGTCGAAGAGAGTATCCCTCTCGTATGATGGTAAGTACCCAGAGATCTGATGTAATGAGCTCCCATTGATGATAAAATGTGGACAGGCGACCCCCTATGGGGAGGGGAGAGTTTGGAAACAGAGAAATTTGAATGCTCAGGTCGAGATTGTCAAAAAGACTGAGCAGGCTTGGTGGCAGCAGGGGTCTGAGACTTCTGTTGTCGTTGTTGTGGAGGAGGCCGACGAGGAGGAGGTCTGGAAAAAGCAGGAGTTGTTTTCTGCGGATAGCGACGTGGAGTTTGTTTGAAACCTCTAGTTGGTGCAGGTTTAGGTTTTGGACGAATGAGGGAAGCAAAAGAGCGCTCATGTTCTGAAAGACGCTTGCCTCTATAGAGTCATCAAATAACTCATTTCCTTGACAAGGAAGATTAGCCAATCTATCCTGAAGGTTAGGATCCATGTCCACTATACGTAACCATGCTAACCGACGCATGGCTACAGCAAATGCAGATACTCTAGACGAGAGTTCAAATGCATCATAGGAAGCTTGTAACATGAATAGTCTCAACTGAGAAAGAGTCTTAAGGATATTTTTAAATTCTGATAGACGATTGGTAGAGATGTCCGGGTAAAAGGAAGGTAAAATCTTTAGAAAATGGTTGAAGTATGACGTAAATATGTAGTTATAATTAAGAACTCTATTTGCCATCATAGAGTTCTGGTATAAACGTCGACCAAATTTATCCATGGTACGGCCTTCCCTACCAGGAGGAACTGAAGCATAAATTTTGGAGGGATGTGCTTTCTTCAATGATGATTCTACCACCAGAGATTGATGAGAAAGTTGAGACTTTTCATAGCCTTTACATGGGACTGTTCTATAACGAGATTCTAACTTGGATGGGATAGCAGTGATAGAATAAGGAGTTTCCATATTGCGAGTGAAGGTCTGCTGCAGAACAGGAGTCATAGGTAATCTAAGTGACTCTTTCGGTGGATGGGGAAGCTCCATATCCGCTAAGTATTCAGGAGTATATTTGGAGTCTGAATGAAGGTCTAGCTTGAGAGCTTGGCCCATGTCAAAAATAAATTTGGCAAAAGAAATTGATTTTGGATCAGATGTTTCCTCAGGAGAGCCACTGCGAGATTTAGGCTGAACTGAGTAGGATGGAGAAGCCTCTCTAGAGTATGGTGAAAGGTCTGATTCCAGACGTAGAGTGACAGAAGAAGCTGCACTGTGAGGTGGAGTAAGAGAATGTTTTCTTTTCAAACTCCTAGATGGAGAAGTACCAGGTGTACGTGGTACAGATTGAGTCGAGGTGTGTGGAGAACTGTCTCGACGGACTGGCTTCAACGGTGTTCTGGATCGAGAAGGGCTTCGAGTCGAGGCTCGATGATGTCGAGATCCATGTTTCGTCTTCGAAGAGCGAGGTAAAGAAGCCTCGGTATCTAAAGTCGAAGACTCCCTCCGAAGCTTGGAAGTAACAGGTCTTGAATGCTTCAACCGGTGCTTCGGAGGAGGTGAGCCCGGAGAAGACTCTGATGAAGAAATGTTCCTCGGTGTCCGGGATCGGCCTCGGGAGACTGGAAGCTCTGGTTGAGTGACAGGCTGATCAGTCCGAGGCAAGGTCGAGGACGGGACCAGTTGAGCCACCAAAGAGGAAATCTGAGTGGTAAGGATAGATTTTAACATGTCCTCCAGCATCGGCACCGAGACAGAAGATTCTGACCTCGTAGGTGCAGCAGTACGCTCCGAAGAGGGCGACCTCGAAGGTGAGTATTCCCTTATCTTGGAGGTACGCTTCGAAGCTGGACGTGCCGAGGACTCTGGTGGCTTCTTGGGTACAGCACCTGAAAGGGAACTCGGAGACTTACCCCCCGTAGAAGACTTCGTGGATGGCGTCGTCTTCGAGGCAACCGAAGCAGAATAGGTCGAGGCCTTCGAGACCGAAACTCCAGCCGGAGTCTGGGTCGAGGCCTTCGAGACCACAGGTGTCGAGGTCGTCGGAGTCGAAGTCTTCGAGACCGGGACAGCCGCCACGGTCGAGGCCGGATCCGAAGATTGCTCCATGCCGAAAAGTTGAAAAAATTGAGCACAGCGTCGCCGAAAAGCCCGTGGAGTAAGGGTGAAGCAGCGATGACAATCTTCTGGGGAATGAGAGGAACCCAGGCACTGTAAACAACGGCAGTGGGGATCGGTGACCGAAATCACCCGATTACACTGTCGACAACGTTTAAACCCGGTAAGAGGCCGGGACATGGAAAAAATGAAGTCCGTGTCGAACGAAGGAGCCTAGGCCTAGGCCCAAAGCTCGACGGCCGAACAAAACCGAAAAACAATTTTTTTTTTTATCAAGAGAAAAAATAAAGGAAAAATAAAGACAAACACAGCGACCGACTTTAAAGAAAGAAACAGCTGCGGTGATGAGAAGGCAATGCTGCAGAGAAAGAAAACGTGTCTTCTTGTCTCCGCGGAAATAAACGAACTGAGGATCCTCTCAGGAGATGCGCCCCCTAGTTCGGGCGGGAAGGCACACGCGCAGGCGCGGTGCAGTGCTCGAAAGTTCGAGATCTTCAAGCAAGTTTGCTTTCGAGGCTGTCCGCTGCGGGGCTCCGTCGGTGACGTCACCCATGTGTGGGAATATGCTGCCTGCTTGTCCTGGGATAATGATAAAATACAAAATAAAATAAAATATATAAAGATATAAAGGCTGCAACTACAAATTTCTCCCACAATGTTCAAACCAGTATAATGCTAATTGTCCTTTGGAAAAGGATTCAACCTAAGAAAATGCTAATCCAAAATGATAGGTTTTCAATGAACTTCTAAATTTAATAAGAGAATTCACTACCCACCCTCTTCTACAAAAGACGCTCAGTAATGGCCCAGAAGCCCATAGAGATTTAAAGGGCTTCAGGGCTGTTGCCGCGTGGCAGCCGCTAGTGCGGCTTTATAAAAGATGGGGTATGTAGGTCTGTGGGCAAAGAATTCCATAAATAGGGTACAGAAGCACACACATGGAATTTCTACCCATAGGGATTCCTGTGTGTTTCTGCTCCTGTAGAATTTTCAGTCCATTCAATTCAAGGCCCTCCTCCGATATGACTGGGGTACAAGTTATATCACTATAATATAAATTGTACCCCAGTATGACAGTGTCCCATTGGTTATCTTCCTTACATCAGGTTTTAGTGATGCCTATTATTTCTATCTTTTCATTTAGTGCAATATATTCTAACTTTCTCATCTAGTTTCTTAGGCTTCTAGCATTTGCATACAGAAATTTCAAACAGTGTTTATCATATCTATTTACAATTTGCTCAGCAATTGGTATGGATAATTTCAAATCTTTAAAATCAGCCTGCTCTGTATTTTAAGAAAACCTGGTCTACTGTAGTCTGCATTGCAAACTCATTATCGGGATGTTCTGTCTTCCCTTTTATATCTTTTAAAGATACCTTAACTCGAATCATGCTCTTGAGTGACTGTCAGCCATTCCCCAGTTTCTAGTTTAAAAGCTGCTCTGTCTCCTTTTTAACGCCAGCAGCCTGGTTCCACCCTAGTTAAGATGGAGTCCATCTTTGCAGAATAGGATCCCCCTTCCCTAGTATGTCACCCAGTTCCTAACAAATCTAAAACCCTCCACCATCACCTCATCCATACATTGAGACTACAAGGCTGTCTGTGTGTCTTTTGGGACCTGCTTGTTAAATAGGAAGCACTTCTAAAAAATGCTACCCTGGAGGTTCTGGATTTTAACTTCCTACCTAAGAGCCTAAATGTGGCTTCCAGAACCTCCCTACTGAATTTTCCTGTCACTGGTACATGTACCAAGACAAAAAGAATATACTTTGTTTAAGAGTGGAATCAAGTAAAGTTCATTCCAGAGATAACTAACCAATCTCAAGTGTCTGCAGTCAGACCTCAGAACAAATCTTGAGGAAAAACTTCAAAGCAGACTATCATTGATCGTTTATATCTCAATTTTTTCTCATAATTTTATTGAGTGCTATATGTTAGTGTTTATAATTGAACTGAAATAGTACTTAACTTAACTTGGTACTTAACATTTACCAAGACAACAGGTTCCTTCCCAGCACTGTCTAAAATCTTATCTAGGTGACGCATGAGGTCTGCCAACTTTGCACAAGGCAGGCAAGTGACCAAGCAATCCTCATGCCCACCAGCCACCCATGTCTAATTATTGAATCTTCCACTACAATGGCTGTACTTACCTTTCCCTCCTAGGCAGAAGCCCCTGGAGACACATCCGGAGACACATCCTTGGAGCAAGAGGATATTGCATCCCCTGGTGAGCAGGTCCTGGCTACAGGATTGTCTCCTACTTCACCAAGGTGATGCTCTCATAGAAACATGGCGGCAGATAAAGGTCAAATGACCCATCTAGTCTGCCCATCCACAGTAACCATTATCTCTTTCTCTGAGATCCCACATGCCTATCCTAGGCCCTCTTGAATTCAGACAGTCTCTGTTTCTACCACCTCTTCCAGGAGATTGTTCCACGCATCTACCACCCTTTTCGTAAAATAGTATTTCCTCAGATTACTCCGGAGCCTATCACCTCTTAACTTCATCCTATGCCCTCTCATTGCAGAGTTTCCTTTCAAATGAAAGAGATTCGACTCATGCACATTTATATTAGGTAGGTATTTAAACGTCTCTATCATATCTCCCCTCTCCCACCTTTCCTCCAAATTATATATATTGAGATCTTTAAGTCTGTCCTCATATGCCTTATCATGAAGACCACACACCATTTTAATAACCTTTCTCTGGACCGACTCCATCCTTTTTATATCTTTTTGAAGGTGCGGTCTCCAGAATTGTACACAATATTTTAAATGAGGTCTCACCAGTCTTAAACAGAGGCATCAATACCTCCTTTTTCCTACTGGCCATACCTCTCCCTATGCAACCTAGCATCCTTCTAGCTTTTGCCGTCACCTTTTCAACCTGTTTGACCACCTTAAGATCATCATATACAATCACACCCAAGTCCCGTTCTTCCATCATGCACATAAGTTCTTCACCCCCCTAAACTGTACCCTTCCCTCCGATTTTCTGAATGACCTTGCATTTCTTAGCATTAAATTTTAGGTGCCAAATTTCATACCATTCTTCAAGCTTCACCAGGTCTTTCATCATGTTATTCACACCATCAGGCGTGTCTACTCTATTGCAGATTTGGTATCATTCGCAAAGAGGCAAATCTTACCCGACAACCCTTCAGCAATATCATTTATAAAAATGTTAAAAAGAACAGGTCCAAGAACAGAACCTTGAGGCACACCACTGATAACATCCCTTTCCTCAGAGCAATCTCCATTGATCACTACCCTCTGTTCCTGACCCAGCCTGTCACTTTGGGACCCATCCCAAGGGCACTCAGTTTATTTATTAGTCATCTGTGTGGAACACTGTCAAAGGCTTTGCTAAAATCTAAATACACCACATCTAATGCACATCCTCTATCCAATTCTCTGGTCATCCATTTAAAGAAATTGATCAGATTTGTCTGACAAGACCTACCTCTAGTGAATCCATGTTGCCTCCAGTCCTGTAATCCACAGGATTCCAAAAACCTGACCATTCTCTGTTTTAAAAGCATTTCCATTAATTTGCTTACCACAGAATTCAGACTTATCGGCCTGTAATTCCCTACTTCTTCCTTACATCCACTTTTGTGGAGAGGGACATCTGCCCTTCTTCAGTCCTCCGCTACCACTCCTGACTCTAGAGACTCATTGAAAAGGTCAGTTAACGGAGCTATCAGAACTTCTCTAAATTCCTTCAGCACCCTCGCTTTATCTACCTTTATTTTAGCTAGCTCCTCACAAACACAACCCTCTGAAAATCGATCAGGGTCTATTACTCCTCCATCCCTATTCACGTTTGTCTTCTGCGGTCCTGCTCCCGGCGCTTCAGCCGTGAACACAGAACAGAAAAATTTGTTAAGCAATTCGGCCTTTTCTTTATCAGCTTCTACATATTCCTCCCCTTCACTAAACCCCTTTCCTCAGGTCAGGACAGGATACCATAACAGCAGGCATGCCCAAATGGTCGATCGCGATCAACCAGTAGATCACAAAGGCAATGTGAGTTGATTGCTTTGCCTTTGCAATCTTTTTCTTCCTGCCTCCCCGAGTCAGGCCAGGCGCCAGACTCACAAGACTTCACCTCTGACGTCAATTCTGACGTCAGTGAGGTAGTTCTGGGCCAGCCAATCGCTGCCTGGCTGGCCTGGAACTTCCTCTCCGACGTTAGAATTGACGTTAGAGGTAAAGTCTTGTGAGTCCGGCGCTTGTACATGCCTGGCCTAGCTCAGGGAAGCAGCAGGGAGAAATCGGCGTGATGGCTTAGGGGATAGGGAAAGAATGGGGGAAGTAGATAAATCGGCGTGATGGCTTGGGGGAGACAGGGGGAGAGAGAGAGAAAGAAAGGCAGAAATAAAGAGGGGGCAGGGAGAGAGAGAAACAGGCAGTCAGGGGGGAGAGAGAAAGAGAGACAGAAAGAAAAGGGAAGTGGCAGAAATAAATAAATATTGGATTTACAGTCAGAAGAAGGAAGTGCAACCAGAGACTCATGAAATCACCAGACAAAAAGGTAGGAAAAATGATTTTATTTTCAATTTAGTGATCAAAATGTGTCCATTTTGAGAATTTATATCTGCTGTCTATATTTTGCACTATGGCCCACTTATACTAAACCGCAATAGCGGTTTTTAGCGCAGGGAGCCTATGAGCATCGAGAGCAGTGCAGGGCATTCAACACATCTCCCTGCGCTAAAAAACGCTATTGTGGTTTAGTAAAAAGGGAGGGGGTATATTTGTTTATTTTTGTACAGTTGTTCCTGAGGTGACATTGCATAAAGTCATCTGCCTTGACCTCTTTGAAAACTCGCGGAATATAAATGATAATTAACATTTTCTCTGCGTACAATGTGCTTTGTGTTTTTTTAAATTTTATTGTTGGTAGATCATTTTGACTTGGTCATTTTAAAAGTAGCCCAAAAAGTGTGGGCACTCCTGCTGTAGAGCCATTCTTATATGACTGGATGAGCTGTATTTATCTTTTTTTTTAGTTGTTTAAATTCATGCAGAAATAAATGGCTAAATTGAACCTAATGACTTCATTAACACCTTTCCCTTTTTTAAACCTCTATACCAGGGGTCTCAAAGTCCCTCCTTGAGGGCTGCAATCCAGTCGGGTTTTCAGGATTTCCCCAATGAATATGCATGAGATCTATGTGCATGCACTGCTTTCAATGCATATTCATTGGGGAAATCCTGAAAACCCAACTGGATTGCGGCCCTCAAGGAGGGACTTTGAGATCCCTGCTCTATACCATTTGAAAGAGGGCAAATATCTAATTATTCCCTTCTAGCATTGGATGCTTCTTAAATTAAGTAAAAATATTCTGGCACAAGTGTCAAACCTTAAAAAAGGAAGTCATATTGAGCATTGGAAAATAATAATAATTAACTAATAAAAATAGTACACATTTAGGGCTTCTTTTACTAAGTTGCGAAAATGGTTTTAGCGTGTGCTTAGCGCACACAGAATTACCACACGCGCTAGACGCTAATGTCAGCATTGAGCTGGCGTTATTTTTCCCGTGTAGCGCAGGAGTTTGCGCATGCTAAAAATGTTAGCGCACCTTAGTAAAAGAGGGGGTTAATTTTCCCCACCACCAAATTTTCCCATCGCGCCCCACCCGGCTACTTTTTCATGCCACCCGGCTGGAAAAAATGTCTGGGGAGAACACTGCTTGAACCCATGCTCTGGGGCTCTAACGTGTGCATGCTGGCTTCTCTTCGAAACCAGAAGTTACATTCGGGGGTAGAGGGGGTAGAGAAGAGAAGCAGGCACGCACATGTTAGAGCCCCGGAACATGAGTTTGCTATAGGCTAAGGCGGGAGACAGGTCAGCAATGGAGGGAAGCTTACAACTTGCCTTAGTCTGTAGCGACTCTGCCGACGGATGTGTGAGATGGGAGGGATGGGAAGATGAATTCGGTGGATGCGGCTGCGGAGAGCTCTCGGCCGGCCAGGGCAGCGGGCTCAGGTGAAGGTCTCTCGGGTCGCTGAGCTGCTGCAGGTAACCCGCTCCTGCCGGCTCCCCGTTAGTTACGATAATCGCTGTGAGACATGGAGGGAGACGTGTTGCCGTGCATTTTCTGCAGTGCACCGGGCTCCCTGGACAGGGCATGTGCTGGTGATTACTGCCCCTCCGCTCTGCCTGACACCAGAGCTGAGCGATGAGTTTGTTTATTTACATGTTTTACCCCAAGTTGCATCTAAAGATTTGGCTTACGACCCTCCAAACTATGCCACAAGAAAGTGTTCAACTAGTATTTGCGCAAAATGATAATGCTTGATAAGGTCTGCTGCTGCTGCTGCTTTTCTACTGCTTTGGATTTTGGCCCTTTTCCTGAAATTATGTTATGACAAAATGCTGCTAGATTAGTTTAAAAGAAGTTGTGCGCTTTTTCTCGGGAAGTGGGATCAGGTTGTATGCTTTTTTTAGTTTTGAATCTGAACAGCCAAATGCCTAGCTCTGGTGTTTCAAGGTTTTGTGATGAAATATAATTTGCTTAAATGTGTGAAGCATGTGAATTCTGCTTTCCCTGTTCTTTTTTTTTTCTTTTTCGTTTCTCTAGCACTTTTATTGTTAAATTGTCAATGCAACTGTTAATTCTTAGGTGTACAGTATGAATAATACCTGGCTTTGGCAAACTGACTTCCTAAAACTTCTTTGATTTGCTTGGCAGTCAAACAGTTCTGCTTTCTGTTGAGGTGGATTGAGATCTACATGGTGTCTTTTCAGCATCAATTCTTTTGTTGGTTTTTTAAAGATGTGGATCTTATGCCTGTCTCCACTCTCAAACTTTATAAAGGATTATATACACACATTCAGCTTCACAAGAATGGGGAATATGACAGAAAACTCTGTCCTGAGCTGAAATGTTAATGGAAAGTTGTCTAGCTGTGAATAAGGTCAAAAGAGAAATGATGACAAGATGAGTGAGAGAACAGTGAGTACAGTGGTAGAAATGTGGTAATGGGGAGTAGATAGCAGGAAATAGGAGGCTGGGAAAGGAGTGAGATGGGCAATGGGAGAGCTAGGGACAGAGAAGATGGAGAATTGAGAGGTAGATGAACATTTAAAAAGAGAAGGATGAGAAAGAAAGCAAGATTTGAGTGGACAGAGGCAAAAAAGAAAAGAAAAAGTTAAAGCTGAAAGGGAAAAATCAATACGTTGGAGACAAGCATAAGGAGGAAATGGAACAAGAGGAGAATGAATAGCAGACATGGAAAGAGAATTAGTTGAAGATAGACAAAAAGCAGAAAGAGACCAAGATGATGGAAAAACAAAATATCCAGACAAGGTAGAAAAAATTGTTTTATTTTGAATTTATTAACTAGAATATGTTAACTTTGGGATATGTGCATCACAATTATTTTTGTATTCAGTGGCTTAGTCATATACAGCTGATTTGGGGAAGGGACTGGAGCCCAAAATTAGTAGATGGGCACCAAAGTTTCTCCCCACCTGAGTGCAATTTACAAATACTTGAGCTATTGGGGATTCCCAAGCCCTGCCACCTGAAGACATCTTCCTCCAGTCTGGCAACCCAAAATCTCCAAGCTTTGCAGCCAATGGCAATATCCTCAGGCTGCCACTTCTTTAATGCATGTATGAAAGCCAAGGTGGGGGGGGGCAGGGAGGAGGGAAGGCAGCAGCTCTGCAATATTGCTGCCAGCTGTAGAACTTGGGAAGTTGGAGGGAAGGAGATGGCCATCAGTTGGTGAAGCTTGGGGATCCCTACTAGCTACAGCAGGGGAAATGTTCATTTTGAGTGAGCCTAAGCTCAAAGTGAGAGGCCCAAAAAAGCAATAATATTTATCCTGACTGAACGATCCTCCACGTGTGCCGCTGAAAGCTGATTCAGCATCCCCACTCTGATGAAGCTCACCTCTGAAGAGGCTCACCGTAGCTGTAATAGAAGTGAATGGGAAAACCAGGAGCAGGCATCCCTGTTCATCAGAGTGGGGATGCGGAAGCCTGTGGCTGCTCCCACTGTCAGCGGTGCACGTGGAGGATCACTCAGTCAGGGTAAGCATTACTGCTTTTTTGGGTTCCTCTCCACAGTGTCCCTTTAATAAAGGTTTATTGTTAGATATGTACATCTTCTATATTAATGATTGCAAATTTGAGATCTGCTCAGCCTTTTTTTTTTTCTTTCTTCTCATCAGTTATTGTTAGTGTTTGTGCGGCCCCAGAAAAATTTTTTTTGTCCAATGTGACCCAGGGAAGCCAAAAGATAAGCACCGTAAGCAGAGAGGGGTAATTAGCATAGCACCAAATTTGAACCACCAAATTTCCCCGTCACGCCTCACCCGGCTACGTTTTTGTGCCACCCGGCTGGAAAAAATTTCTGGGGAGAACACTGGAAGAGAAAGGGAGAGAAGTTGGATCTGGAAATGGAAGGGAGGTAGGGAGAAATTTTAGGCCTGTGGATGGAAGGCAGAGAGTTGCAGCATTTTCTTTTTTTTCCTCCATTTCATTGTTCAGCATCAAAAGGGGAGGGAAGAAGAAAAACAGAAAAGAGAGGGATCAAAATGTTGGACCATGGGGATAGAGGAGGAGAGATGGACCCATGGGAGGGCAGGAGGGATGAGATATGGGATAAGAAAGGGGGTGGAAAGAAAGGGACAGGGAGTTATAGCCTGGAAAGAGGGAGGGGATTCTAAAAGTGGTGAGCCATGTGAATGAGGTCAAAATGGAGATGATAAGATGAGTGAGGTGTAGATAGAAAGAAATAGAAAGCTGGGAAAGGATGAGATGGGAAATGGGAGAGCTAGGGACTGAGAGAAGATGGAGAACAGCAGGCACTGGAAAGAGAATTAGTTAAATATGGACAAAAAGCAGAAAGAGAAACTGGGACCAAGATGATGGAAAAACAAAACATCCAGACAACAAGGTAGAAAAAAATTGTTTTATTTTGAATTTATTAACTGGAATATGTTAGCTTTGGGATATGTGCATCACAATTACCGGTATTTTTGTATTTAGTGGCGTAGTCATATACAGCTGATTTAGGGGAGGGACTGAAACCAAAAATGAGTGGATAGGCACCAAATTTTCTCCCTGCCTGAGTGCAATTTACAAATACTAGAGCTATTGGGGATCCCCAAGCCCTGCCACCTGAAGACATCTTCTTCCAGTCTGACAACCCAAAATCTCCAAGCTTTGCAGCCAATGGCAATATCCTCAAGCAGCCACTTACGTCAGAGGAGGGGCAGGATCGCGTCAGAGGGAACGTGCTACCAAGGTGGAGAGCGGCTTGCGAGGTTCGCTACAGTCGGCCGGCAATCCTCAGCAGGCTGCTTTGAAGAGGAGGGTAGACGCGAATGAATAGATTTACTACCGTCTTAAGAGTGAGTGAGGGCGGGAGGGAGGAGTCGCCGGCATGTTCTCCGCCTCCTTGCGTCCGTGGTCACAAACTCCGCCGCCACAGGCTCGTTCTACTGGCACAGATCACGGACGCAGGGATCACAAAGTTTGAAGTGCGCATGTGCGCTTAGGGTTTTATTATAGTAGAAGATACGTACATCTTCTATATTAGTGATTGCAAATTTGGGACCTGCTCATCCTTTTTTTTTGCTCATCAGCTAGTGTTAGTGTGGCCCCAGAAATTTTTTTTTCATCTAATGCGGCCCAGGGAAGCCAAAAGGTTGGACAACCCTGCCCTACTCCTTCACCGTGAGCAGGGAGGGGTAATTTTCATAGTGTTCCAGGCTATGCGCCAACCCTCATTCCCGCACCTGCTCCTTCACCATAAGCAGGGAGGGGTAATTTGCATAGTACCAAATCTGCACCACCAAATTTCCCCATCCCACCCCACCCGGCTACTTTTTTGTGCTACCCGGCTGGAAAAAATTTCTGGGGAGAACACTGTATGTGATATGGAAACCATATAGTTATGTAGTGTATAAATTTTTAAATAAATAGAAATCAGAGATCAGGCCAGGGGTGGGTGGAAACAAAACAAGCCTTTCCTCAACTGCTATCTGTGCTCTAATCTGATTTTATGCTCTGAAATGTAACCTAAAATACTAATCTAGACAAACACTTTTTAGATAAAAACCCTAACAGACTCTAAAGCCTACATTATTGTCTAAACCAGTGTCTCTCAAACTTTTTAATGCCACAGCACACTAAACTCGGGGCTGTGGGTGGAGGGCATCTGGAAGTGTGCACACATCAACACGATGACATCACACGCATGTATGACATCATTACATCAACGTTCGGGTACATGCAGAGGCCCTTAGCCTGCAATTACAACGCCGGTGGGAGGTGCTGCCGGCTGATTATCTACAGGACTTGCCTCTCCCTGTGAGAGACACCTCATGTAAGCAGTCAGCCAGTGCCTCACAGCACACCCGGAATCTTACCAAAGCACAGAGTTTGCAATACAATGGCCTAAACTGACTTTGCTGAAAAAGCAGAGTAGTGAACTAAAAAAAATAAGAACAATTAAATAACCTACTGAACCCAAGTTTTACTTTTTTCCAAGTTTGAATGCTAGCAGGTAAGATATTCCAATGGAGTTTTTCTTCCCCTTAACAGATCAAGAAACAAAAACCTTCACACGTACTTTGCATATAGATGGTTCGCAGTATACCGAGACAACAAATGATACTTACTTTGCAAAGGAACAACATATATATATGGAGGAAGTTGTATGGCGTTTTCCTCCCGGAATAACGTCATATAAATCCTCTTAGCTCCCAACATAATACACACAGTCTAAGAAGTTGTCATTCCTGTCTCCCAATAAGTGTGCAGGATTCTACATTTGTAAAACAAGCACATTACTATACAGACAATTCTGCTAGGCTTCAAGGCCTCCCTTATTCAGGGAAAGGAAGGAGGCCCTATTTCCCCAACTCGTTCACAACCCTTGTTACCGTGGCAACAATGATGCTCGCGTTGAATGGTTTTGGCAAGACAAGTCATCCACAAAGTTGTGCTTTCATTGGCTCCCCACGACATTCGTCAAAGAAACGGCGCCCGCCCTTACCATAGCGTGCAGCCTCACGCCTAAGCGCTCCCGCACTTTAGAGCGCAGGCCCTGTTATGCGACTAAGAGAAACATTTTTCCCAGAGAAACACTAATCTGGCCGCCATCCTCATACACATTATTCACTGAACTGCATCCTCACATACCTTTTTCACTTCGAAACGCTTCTTACTAGCACCGCTGTTGTTACCACTTGGAGTATCTACATCCATCGCGGCCGCCATTTTCGAAATTGTTCCGGGTCTCTCTATTACGCCATCACGTATATGCGAGAGGAGGAGGGGACTTGCCAGCAAAGGCAACAGAAAAAAAAGGGAGGAGTTGGACATATAACGGTCTTCTTAAAGGCGCAGTGTAGGTGGAGCCGGAAGGGGATCGCGGCTGGAGAGAGCAATGATTTACGCAGGCGCTATACGGGTACTGTGTGGGGAATAGTGACTGTCATTGCTCTGTCTCTATTCCTATCTCTCGACCCCCAACACAAATGATCGTTTGTGAACAGATTATTTGATGCACTCTGCAATGAACCAATAGGTTTAATTTGCCTGCTTACTATGAAGGGAAGGCAAAGAGTAAGGAAACAATCAATAGGAGAGAGGGAGAGATCAGCATCTGTACCCGCGATATGTTTATGTCCGGGGGAGGGCAGTTATACCATCACTACTACTACTAATTTCTATAGCGCTATTAGACATACACTGCGCTGTATATCAAAACACAGCAGAGACAGTCCCTGCTTAAAAAAAAAAAAAGCTTACAATCAAGTGAAAGCAGACAAATTGGGGATGAAGGTGCAGAGATACACTGTACTCAGATGGGGAAATTGCAGAGAGAATGAGAAGACAGATATTGGTGCTTAGAAGGCAGGTTGGAGTTTGGAATTGAAAGCATCATCAAAGAAACGGGCTTCGAGTCTGGATTTGTATAAGTGCACAGCTAAGGCAGGCAGTTTGTTCCAGGCATACAGTGAAGCAAGGTAGAAGGGAAGGAGTCAAGTTGACTATGGAGCAGAAGGGTACAGATAAGAGAGACTTATCCGATGAGGGGAATAGCGTGAGGTGTTGCAGGTGGGTTTTGTGAAGAGTGGTATAAAATTTGGGTAAGATCATAACAGCCCAAGAATTGGTCTAAAGAAGGAAGACTCCCGCACTGCTTGTCAGCCTCAGTGCTGAAAAGGCATTTGATAGAGCAAGCCCTACACCACTCTTCAGCCCCATGAGAGTTTATGGATTCAAGGATTTTCTCTATAAGGCTATACAGACATTATATGCAACCCCAGACGCTAGAGTGTGGGTCTATGGTGTTCTTTCGGGGTGGATTCTTATACAGAGGGGGACGAGACAAGGGTGTCCTCTGTCTTCCCTCCTTTTTGTGCTGACGCTGGATCCCCTTATCAGAGAATTACTGTTCCTCGCCTAGAGTTGTAGATGGGTGGGTTACAAATAATTTTAAATAAAATAAATTACAATCTAACCTGGATATATACAAGGCATTACTATCGGTAACCACATTTTTAAAATAGCAGGTTTTACTGATGACATGTTGGTCTTTACATATGTCCACTCCTGCTTTTAAGTCTGAAATGTCTAACATTAAACATTAAATTTTTGCTGCCTATTTAAGATTATGTTTGCTGTATTTCACTGCCTTTTGTAAGACTCTATATGCTGTATCTCACTACCTTAGTAAGACTCTGTATGCTATATGTAAGATTCCAGATGTTGTACCCCGTACCTTTTTGAAAGATTCTATATGCTTTTTTTTTTTGTAAATTTCTATATACTGTATTCCCTATTGTAACTCGCTGACTGTCCAGCTCTCTTTAGTGTGAACCGCCTAGAAGTCTCACAACTATGGCGGTATAGAAGAATAAAGTTATTATTATTATTATACTGATAGAAGCTGTAACATGCAACCCCAAATTAACAAAATAATAAAGACATAATTCATGACCATGAGAAATCTGAGAAAAATCCGATCATTCTTCGAAAAGAAGCAATTCCTACTATTGGTGCAATTCCTACTATTGGTGCAATCTCTAATCCTTGGGATGCTGGACTACTGCAACATACTATACCTACCATGTCCCGCAACCATGATGAAGCAATTGCAGATGGTACAGAATACAGCCCTGAGACTTGTCTATTCACTAAAAAAATATGATCATATCACAGAGGCATACCATGACTCGCATTGGCTTCCAATAGAAGCAAGAGTGAACTCAAATTCTGCTGCTTACTTTACAAGGCTATCAACGGAGAAAGCCTAACTTACTGGAATAACAGACTAAATCAATCCTCCTCAATCAGACACAGAAGAACCCATTCACTATTCTATTACCCACCATCCAAAAATGTCGAACAAAAAAAACTCTATGACAACTTAATAGCCTCCAAAGCAGCTAAGTTGGACAAACAACTCACCACTCTGTTATCTTCATCCACAGATTACAAAACCTTCAAGAAAGAAATTAAAACCATACTCTTCAAAAAACACATTAAAACCTATCCAGCACAACAATCCTAACCCAACATCCAACACTATAAATCCTTAGTACTCTCTAATTTTTTTCTAATTACCAAACATTATCTAAAACCCATAATTCTCCCTTAAAATTTTATCTCATCGTTTATTCTATTACTTCAAATCTGAAAAGTAATTCTTGTTTTTAGTTTGGATGTAATCCGCCTTGAACCACAAGGTAATGGCGGAATAGAAATCACTAATGTAATGTAATGTAATACTGAAGAGCTGTGAGGCCAATACACTTGTAGGTCAGTAAGAGGAGTTTGAACTGTATGCAGAAGCAGATGAGCCAATTAAGTGATTTGAAAGAGATAATGTGAGTATTGCAATATTAATGGAATTTGAGTCGTGCAGAAGACCGGTGAGAAGCGGGTTGCCATAGTCTAGGTGAGAGATGATGAGGTGCTTAGTAGTGCACTCAATGAAGGGTCTGATTTTAGCGATATTGTAGAGAAAGAAACAACAGGTTTTAGCAATCTTGGATATGTGAAGAGCAGGA
Organism: Geotrypetes seraphini; assembly: GCF_902459505.1. Lineage (NCBI taxonomy): Eukaryota > Metazoa > Chordata > Amphibia > Gymnophiona > Dermophiidae > Geotrypetes > Geotrypetes seraphini. The sequence goes on from NC_047085.1 coordinate 226,776,024, forward strand.
GAGAGAGGGGAGTGAAAGATTACTCCAAGGTTAGGAGCCAACAAGACAAGGTGTTGCTCACAGAAATAGAGAACGGGGAAGAGGAGAGGCAGGTTTAGGTGGAAAGATAAGGAGCTTAGTTTTGGACATGTTTAATTTTAGATGATCGCAAGCCATCCAGGCAGTGATGTCAGACAAGCAAGTTGAAATCCAGGATTGAATGTCTGTCAAGATTTCAGGTATAGAAAAATAGATCTGCAAGTCATCAGAGATGATACTGAAAGCCATGGGAGATTTTTCCTTTGTGCTCTAAAGCGTAAATGGAAAAAAGAAATAGTGCCAGGACAAAGCCCTGAGGTACACCAACAGTGGGATGGCGGTGAAGGAGGATCCACCACAGCATACACTAAAGACACAATGGGAAAGATAGGAAGAAAACCATGTGATAACAGAATCATGAAATCCAAGCAAGGACAGTGTATCATTTAGTAGGTGGTGATTTACCATGTCAAAAGCTGCAGATAGATCAAGAAGATGAGGATGGCGTAGAGGCCTTTGGATTTGGCCAGCAGGTCATTGGAGACTTTCGTAATGGCAGTTTCTGTAGAATGAAGAGCGAAAGTCTGATTGAAGCGGATCATGTTAGCTCGAGATGAAAGAAAGGAAATGTAACGACAGTAGAGAGACAGGATGATAGTTGGAAGGGCAGATAGGGTCCAGCAAGGGTTTTTTGAGGAGTGGTATAACAATGGCATGTTTGAAGGCATCAGACACAGTTGTGGTGGAGAATGATAGGTTGTGGATGTATTGCAGTGTCCCGTAAACTTTCTTGAGCTGCAGCACACTAAAAGTAGTGGCTGTAGCTCGAGGCACCTGGAAGTATGCGGATATTGCTGTGATGACATCATGCGCATGCGTGACATCATCATGTCGATGTCCGCATATGTATGAAGGCTCTCCAGGTGTGCCCTGAGACGCCAGTGGGAAATGCCAGATGGTAAGAGGACCAGAGAGAAGGATAGGTGCTGGTGCCCACTGATTGCCTACAGGATGTGTCTCATCATGAGAGGCACATCCTGTAGGTAGTTAGCTGGTGCTGGCGCCTCTCCACCCCAGTGTACCATGGCACACCTGAAATCTCAGGAGGCACACAGTTTGAGATACACTGATGTAGTGGATAGAAAAGATGACAGGAGAAATAGTGTTAAGCAGATGGGTGGGGATGGGATCTTAGGTGGTGAGCTTGGAGGAGGAAAGAAAGTGCAATTTCAGTGGTGTAGTAAGGGTAGGTGGCACCCCCCCCCCACTCCACACTTGCGCTCTCCCTCCCCTGTACCTCTAATCTTCGCTAGCACGAGTGGCTTCTCCAGCATACTCCTTGCACCAGCGTTGGATTTTCCTCTAATGTCACTTCCTGGCCCCATGACCCGGAAGTGATTCAGAGGAAAACCAGGCTGGCACACGCAACAGGCAGAAGTTGCTCATGCTAGCAAAGATCTATAGAGATATGGGATGGGGGCAGGAATGGTGCGAGCATGGCAAGGTGGAAAGGTGCCGGCATCCCCACCAACAAGGCACCCGGGGTGGCCAGCCCCCCCCCCACCCTTCCTAATCCACTGTGCAGTTTCCTCCTTAGCAATTTGAGGAAAGGAAGGTAAGATGGCTTGGGGATGAGGGGGTGTTAGTAGAGTGAGCTGAGGGGGGTGGTTCAGTAGAGAAATCAAGGTTAATTTTGTAAACCTTGTTGTAGAAGTACTCAACCATAGTCTGGGGGGAGAATGATGAAGGGGTTGGAGATGGGGGGGACAGGCAGGCACTGCACAAAATTGTGAGTACAGCCCCATTATTTCCAATGGGGGGGGGTCTGAAAAAGTCATTTTTTTAGGGTTTTCAATAAGGTTCAGGTCTCCCACCTTTAAAAAAAACAATTTTTTAATTAAATCTCCATGAGATGTTTTTGGTGCATTGACGGCAGCCATCTTGGATTTTTAACAATCTTTTTGCTAAAGCTTTTTTCTGCCTCAAAACACATTTTTACAAAATTTGATGGGGATGAACTCCTCAACCTGTGGTAAAATGAATCCATGCGTTGATTGCGCTGGATTGCCAGGAGAGTTACCATGTACCATAGCACGCAAGGAGAGGGTGGGAGCTTTGAACTTAGCCCCTTCTACCTCCAGGGCTGGAGAACTGTCCTTGGTCTGGGAAATAGGGAGAAAATCCCATCCAGTACCCAAAATTGGTGATGGCCTCACCGGGGGTCAGTCTTTGCTCTTGAGCAAGATTTCTCCCCAGAATTTGTGGAGAGCATTTTTAACGGACCTGAGCCACACTCTGTTGTCGGAGGGAACATCGCAGTGTTTCCAGGGTGATGCTCCAGTTCTTAATGATCACTCAGACCCAGATTGACCAAGCTGGAAGACAGAGTCCATGTCACTTTTATCTCAGGATACTAGCTTGGTCCTGGGTGACTTTGATTCAGTTTTTGGGTCCATCAAGCAAAATGCCTCTGTGGCCCCTGATCATGATGATGATCCTTCTATATGCCGGCTATTTAGGTCAGTCTCAGTCCACCATTTTATTATAGATGCAGTCAAAGAATTAAAACTTGAACCGCAGCTGTTTACTTCTCAGTGTACATTTATGATGAGCCGCTTCAATACTCAAGACCTTGTTTTTTCCAGTCCAGTGCACCCGGACATCACTGTTCTGGTTACAGAGCAGGGGAAGACCCTTGAAGGCTCTTTAAAGGTGGCAAAAGCTATGTCCAGGCTTCATCCCATGGCCCCAGAATTTCAGCAATTGTATGATCAGCCGAAGGTGGACTCTGAAGTGGCTTAAGTCACCAAGCACACAGCCCTCCCTAGTGAAGGAAGAGTGATGCTAAAAGATTTGCAGGATCACAGGGTGGACATGGTTTTAAAAAAGCAGTTTGAAGTCCTGTCTTTGGGTATCAAGACAGCTTGTCACACGAGATTGTGAAGAGTTCACTCAACGGAAGAGGACGCTTGACCGCAGTTGGTGCTGGAAGGGGTGGTTTATGTAGTGGATACCTTGTATGACCTTATTAGGGTCCTAGGCAAAGTCTCGGTGTATGTGGTCTCTGCTTGCAGGATGCTCTGGATTAGGCAGTGAGCCAGTGACTCGGCTTCTAAAGCAACCTTAAGCAGGCTGCTTTTCAAAGGACAAATGCTTTTTGGGGGAAGGCCTTGTTGAATTCATGACTAGCGTGGCAGACTGCTGACCCAAGTCCCTGCTGGACAGAAAATGCTGCTGCCCCTCTGGCAGGTGTCAGGGTAATTTCATCCCTCCCATTAATCTAGCCAAAATAATTTGAACTCCTCCACCCAGAGATCCTTCCAAGGGTACAGACAGCGCTATACAAATCCCAGGCATCAGCAGACCTCTGCGTCTTACATCAATCCTTTCTCCAAAAGTCCCAATGACACCAGGCTTGGAACCATGCCTCTGCACATAGGAGGATGGTCATCAGCGTTTTGGAGGGAATAGGACCTTATATCTTCAGATCAATGGGTGCTGGACATTGTGAGGGAGGGGCACAATTCTTTCACACACACCCTTGCAGATCTATTTTTGGATTCCCAGGCCGGAAAAGGAGGCCAGGGTATACATCATGCTTCAGCAGCTCACAGATATTTGAGCTTTAGAACAGATACCCAACTTTGAATCAGGCTTAGGCAGCTACTCCTTGTTCTTCATCCTGCCCAAGAAAGGCACAGAAGACTGGAGGCACCATCCTGGATCTCATAGCAGTCAATGTGTTTTTTTAAGATTCCTTATTCATACACGGAAACAGCTCAGTTGGTTGTGGCAGCGGTGGCTCCCAGAGAATTCCTTGCACCTCCCAGGCCTTCGTGGGGGGAACAGGTCTTCATGGCGGGGAGCAGGCCTTCACAGAGGGAGGAAGAGGAACGAGTAAGAGAGGGGAGGGGAGATGCCAGACCTGGGGTGAAGTGAAGGGAAGAGAGAGACCAAACCAAAAAGAGGGGGAGGAAAGCAGAGGAGAGGTGCTGGACTAATGGAGAGAGGGAGAGGGAGAGAGAAATGCAAGACAAGGGAAAGGGTACAAGAGGTACAGATACTGCTCCAAAGTAGGTGGGCAGGGTGCAGGATGACAGGAGAGACAGTAGGAGAAAGCCTGTACCTGGGGAAGGGGATACAGGAGGTAAGGAAGAGAGAAAGAAGAAGCTGGATATGGGGAGAGATAAGATGCTGGGCATGGAGGGAGCATAGGAACAGGGACACAGAAGAGGGACACAAGGGGGACAGTACTGGAGAGGAGAATAGGGACAGGGACACAGAAGAGAGATGCTGCATGAAAGGGTAGATGAGAAAAGGAGAGATGGTGGATTTTGTGGATAGTGGGGTCCATCGCTGCAGCTGCAGGGGGATGGAAATAAAAAAAGGAAAGATGCCAGACCTCCGGGGGAAGAAAGGGAAACAGAAGGGGAGGACAGAGATGGAAGATGGATAGTTAGCACGGAGAAAGAAGAAAGGAGAGCCTGATCAGAAGACAACCAGACCAATATGGGGCCAACATGATTTGAAAAATGACCAGACAACAAAAGGTACATAAGAACATAAGCAGTGCCTCCGCCGGGTCAGACCATAGGTCCATCCCGCCCAGCAGTCCACTCCCGCGGCGGCCCGAACAGGTCACGGCCTGTCTGAGTCACCAGAAGGGGCCCCCTTGCCACCTTGGTTTCCCATTGAGTCCTATCTTCCCATCGAAGTCCTAACCCTCCGGTCTTGCACATGCACGACCTGGTTGGATTTCTATACTTATTACCTAGTTAGCTTTCTATACCTGTGTTACATCCCAGCACCTCTCTCAGTATCCCACGATCCCCCTATCCCTCAGGAATCCGTCCAATCCCTGTTTGAATCCTTGTACCGTACTCTGCCTGATCACTTCCTCCGGTAGCGCATTCCAAGTGTCCACGACCCTTTGTGTGAAAAAGAACTTCCTTGCATTTGTTCTGAACCTATCTCCCTTCAGTTTTTCCGAATGCCCCCTCGTGCCTGTTGACCCCTTCAGCCTGAAGAATCTGTCCCTATCCACCCTCTCTATGCCCCTCATGATCTTGAAGGTCTCTATCATAACTCCCCTGAGCCTCCTTTTTTCCAGAGAGAAGAGCCCCAGCCTATCCTCTCGGCGTACGGGCAGTGTTCCAGCCCTCTTACCAGTTTCGTTGCTCTCCTTTGGACTCTCTCGAGTACCGCCATGTCCTTCTTGAGGTACGGCGACCAATATTGAACGCAGTATTCTAGATGTGGACGCACCATCGCTCGATACAATGGCATGATGACTTCCCGCGTCCTGGTTGTTATGCCCCTCTTTATGATGCCCAGCAACCTGTTGGCTTTTTTCGAGGCTGCTGCGCACTGTGCAGATGGCCTCAGTGATGCATCCACCAGCACACCCAAGTCTCTCTCAAGACTGCTGTCTCCCAACAATGCCCCTCCCAATTTGTAGTTGAACAACGGGTTCTTTTTCCCTATATGCATGACCTTGCATTTTTCCACGTTAAAGCGCATTTGCCATTTGTTTGCCCAGTCTTCCAGCTTGTCCAGGTCCCTTTGCAGGTCCTCACACTCCTCCCTGGACCTAACTCTGCCGCACAGTTTGGTATCGTCTGCAAATTTTATAACCTCGCACTTTGCCTCCTTTTCCAGGTCATTGATAAATATGTTGAAAAGTAACGGCACCAGCACTGATCCCTGTGGCACACCGCTCGTGACTCCCCGCCAGTCAGAGTATTGTCCCTTTACTCCGACCCTCTGCAGTCTACCCGACAACCAGTGCTCGATCCATCTGTGCACATCCCCTCCCACCCCGTGGTTCCACAGCTTCCTAAGCAGCCTTTCATGTGGCACCTTGTCGAAAGCCTTTTGAAAATAAATGATGTCTATAGGTTCCCCATTGTCCACCCGACTGCTTATTCCCTCAAAGAAGTACAGAAGGTTCGTTAAGCATGACCTTCCCTTACAGAATCCATGCTGGCTTGTTCTCAGTAGGCCATATCTCTCGATGTGCTCGCAAATACCGTCCTTGATCATAGCTTCCACCATCTTCCCTATAACTGAAGTCAGGCTCACCGGCCTGTAGTTCCCGGGGTCACCCCTCGATCCCTTCTTGAAGATAGGTGTGACATTCGCCAATTTCCAGTCCTCTGGTACCTCTCCAGTTTTCAAGGATAGGTTGCAAACATGCTGGATTGTGCCCGCTATTTCTTGTCCTAGTTCTTTCAGAACCCTTGGGTGGATCCCGTCCGGGCCCGGCGATTTGCCGCATTTTAACCTGTCTATCTGCTTGAGGACATCCTCCTTACTTACCTCTATGTGTTCTAATTTTTCAGCCTGTTCCCCACTCATGAGCTCCTCTGAGTCCGGTATATTAGATGTGTCTTCTCTCGTGAAAACCGACGAGAAGAACGTGTTCAACCTCTCAGCTACCTCTTTATCCTCCTTAATCACTCCCTTCCTATCCCCATCGTCCAACGGCCCCACCTCCTCTCTCGCTGGTCGCTTCCCCTTTACGTAACTGAAGAATGCCTTGAAGTTTTTCGCCTCCCTGGCCAGCCCCTCTTCGTATTTCCCTTTTGCTTTTCTAACTTCTTGGTGGCATTCCTTTTGGCATTTCCTGTGCGCCTGGTGATTTTCCTCCGTTGGGTCCTTTTTCCATCTCCGGAAGGACACTTTCTTGTCGTTTATTGCCCTCTTTACTTCTGTTGAGATCCAAACTGGGTCCTTTGACCGCTTGTTCTTGCCGCCTTTCCTGAAACTTGGGACGTACATTCTTTGTGCTTCCTGCAGGGTGTCCCTGAATAGGGTCCAGGCGCTTCCTACAGTCTCCATCCTAAGGATGTTTTTGAGCTTCCTCCCCACCATTTCCCTCATAGCAACATAGTTCCCTTTCCTGAAGTTGAGCGCAGTTGTTGCTGTCCTCCTTACTGTGGGTGTCCCCCTTTCTAATGTGAATCGGATCGCGTTGTGGTCACTGTTGCCTAGTGGTCCTCCCACTTCTACCCCTTTTGCAGGCCCCTCTAATCCGTTTAGGATGAGGTCAAGAGTAGCACTCCCTCGCGTCGGTTCCCTGACTAGTTGCTCCATGAAGCAGTCCCTCACAGCTTCTACAAATCCCGTTTCCCTAGTGCAGTTGGAGTGACCCGTACTCCAGTCAATCCCCGGGTAGTTGAAGTCCCCCATCACTGTTACACTTCCAGTCCTGCATTCTTGTCTCAGTTCAGCTTCCAAGTCGTGTCCGATTTCCTCCGGCGTACCAGGTGGGCGATAGTACAGCCCCAGTTTTATGCCTGCACCCTTGTTTCCCGGCAATTTGACCCATAGCGATTCCAGCCCCTCTGCCTTCGTTGCCATATCCATCCCGACCGAGTAGATAGAGTCCTTTATATATAGTGCTATGCCTCCTCCCTTCTTGTGGGTCCTGTCTCTCCTGTAGAGCTTGTACCCCGGCAGCGCCACATCCCATTGATTCTCCTCTGTCCACCATGTTTCTGTAATTCCAATTATATCCAGGTCTTCCCCCTTTGCCACGACCTCTAGTTCATCCATCTTGGCCATGAGGCTTCTTGCATTTGCGTATAAGCACTGCAGGTCCCGTCGTTTTTCCTCCACCTCTGCATTCACCTCTGTATTCACCTCTGCATTCACCTGGGCCGCCTCTCCTGTTCCCTGTACTTCTGTTTTGCCCTTTGCCTTTACCCTCGTAGCTTTCAGCTTCCCCACATTTCTTCCACCCCACTTCCCCGCTTTTCCTCTGGGTTTTCTTGCCCCCTCCTGGGCCCCGGCCTCTGTTCGATCCCCCTCGCCTTGTGTAGCCCTTAAAATGCCCTCAGCTTTCGTCCTCTTGCCACCCAGTCCTCCTGTGTCTCCATGCCCCTTAGTCTCCATCCAGCAAGCTCCCTTTACCTGTTGTTTCCCTCGCTGTCTGATCCTGAGATCCACTGGTCTCTCTACTTCCTCCTTGCAGTCAGCCCGTTCAGCATCTGTTCTGGATACTGTTGTCTGAAGCGTCAACATCAGATCAGCTGTCGGCTTTCCCCCTCTCCTCAGTTTAAAGCCCTCTCGATCTCCTTCCTCACATTGGTAGCCAGTAGTCTAGTTCCCTCTGTGCTCAGGTGCAGGCCGTCCCGCCGGTAGAGCTTACTCTTTCCCCAGAAGGACGTCCAGTTCCTTACAAAGTGGAAGCCCTCCTCCTGGCACCATCTCCTCAATCATGCATTCACAGCCTGGAGGTCTGCCTGCCTTTTTGCATCTGCTCTCGGCACAGGCAGGATCTCCGAGAATGCTATCCTCCGGCTACTCCACTTCAGTTTTTGTCCCAGGACCCTGAACTGGTCAGTCAGCGTGGCCATGCTGAAGTTCCTCCGACTCACATCATTTGTTCCGATGTGGATTATCACCGCAGTCTCCTCTGTCTCTGCTCCGTCCAGGATCCTCTCGATCCTATCAGTGACATCCCGTGTCTTGGCCCCTGGTAGACAAGTCACTAGCCGGTCCTCCCTTCCTCCAGCTGTTTTGTGATTACAATATGTCAGATTTGAAATGTGTATCCTTACAGAGCTGGTGTTAGACCGCAAACGTGAGCTAGGATTTAACAGAGGGGAAAAGTATTTTTTGTTTGTTTATTTTGTTTATACCACAGGACCAGTGTGGGTAGGAGAGGGCAAAGAGGCTATAAAATAAATTGGGCAGGAAAATCAAATTGAATAGGAAAATCGATTCAATAGGCTGAATCGAATCAAATTTTTTTTTCCCGAATCAGGCAGCACTAGTGGGAGGTACTAAAGCTGCGAGTGTCATTTCTGCAAAACCCGGTTCGCAGGTTAGGATTGAACACCATTCTTACAGAATCCATAGTAGATTAACAGAAAGAAGATTACCAAAGGTAAGAACCTAATCTTCCCATGTGGTGGGTAGAGGTGGTGGAGCACAGCTGAAGATCAAATGAGGATGTTAGGACTAGAAGCATAGGAGTCAGAGAGGTTGTTAGCATGAATGTTGAAATCATCAAGGGTAAGGGAGGGAGAGAAATGGATATTCAAGAAAGAGGGAAAGCCAGGAGTCAAAGTCAATGAGGAATGAAGAGAGGACTTATCTGGAGGTCAGTAAATGACAGCTAAGCAGAGGGGTAGAGGTGCAAAAAGACAGATAGAGTGGATTTCAAAGGAAGAGAAGTGGGGAGACTGAGATGGAATAAGGGGCTCTTGTACAATCCTACTTTATTCCAGGAACAGTGGGTTATTTCTGTCTACCCACCATAAGAACATAAGAATTAACGCTGCTGGGTCAGACCAGTGCTCACGTGGCGGCCCCTAGGTCAAAGACCAGTGCTGTAAATGAGCCCAGCCTCACCTGCGTACTTTCCAGTTGAGCAGGAACTTGTCCAACTTTGTAAGAAGCCTCAAACTTTAGACTTAAACCCCTCCCCCTCATCACTGTGCCAATGTCCCAGTTATTTATTTATTTATTTAGATTTTTATCCCATCCTCCCAGTAGCTCAGAACGGTCTACAAGTGAACATACACAATGGAGAATAATTTGACATATAAGAAGTACAACAGGTTTAAATGTTTGGACTACAAGAATGTGATGTAATTTAAATAAAGGGAGAATAAGCAAATTAAGAGTAGACTTTAAATATAAGTAGTTTAGTTTAAGAACAGTTCTATGAGTTTAGATACAGTTTGTCAGTGTAAGGACTAAGAGAGGACTATACTGAAATTTAGGGAGAAAATAGGCAGGGGAGAGGGGAGAGAGGAGAGAGGGGGTTTAAGGGGGGGAGAAGACAGAGGGTGATCTTTAGTTGAAGAGGAGGGTCTTTATCAATTTGCGGAATGTTAATAATGAGTTCTGTTGTCTGAGTTGAGGGGGGATTTGGTTCCAGAGGTGTGGAATGAAGTGGCTGTAGGACCGTTTGCGGGCAGTTTCTGTGAGGAGGGACCTTCCGGGGGGGTGCATAGGCGTATCTCCAATTTTGAGTGGAGGGTGCGAGTGGGGGTGTAGATGGGAAGCTTGGATTTTATGTAGGAGGGGGTGGTGGAATAAATTGTCTTGTGGGCAATTGTCAGGGCCTTGAAGGCACAGCGCTGGCTAATTGGGAGCCAGTGTTCAGCACGGAGTGCTGGGGAGATGGGATCGTGGTAGTTGAGGTTGTGTAGGAGGCGGATAGCTGCATTTTGGACCCGTTGAAGGCGTTTGAGATTATTTTTGGTTAGTCCATTAAATAGGGAGTTACAATAATCCATTCTGGAGAGGACATATGCGTAGAGGAGTTGGGCGAGGTCCGGTGTGGAGATGTAGGGTTTGATCCTTTTCAGTTGGCGAAGGTAGTAGAAAGAGGTGGAGATTACTTGGGATATGTGGGCAGATAGGGATAGGTCCGTCTAGGGTTACTCCTAGGCTGCGAACCTGATCTGTTGCCGTTAGTAGAGTGGAGTCCCATGCTAGTGTAGGACGTGGGTATTTGGTGGTTTTTTTTCTGATCCAGAAGAGTTTGGTTTTAGAGGCGTTAAGTTGAAGTTTGTTGTTTGACATCCAAGTTTTCATGTCAGAGAGGCAGTGTTGGAGGTTAGCAATTTGGGACGACCGGTTCTTGCCTAGAGGGAGGAGTAGCTGGATGTCATCTGCATAAGAGTGGATTTTAATGTTATATTTCTTCGCTATATCGATGACAGGCCTGATGTAGAGGTGGGATAGGAGGGGGGATAGAAGGGCGCCTTGAGGAACACCATATTTGATAGGCTTGGGGTTAGATTTATGTGTCCCTAGTAGGACAGTCTGGGTCCTTTGATGGAGGAAGGAGGTGATCCATTGGAGGGCTATGTCCTTGATTCCGATGTCGTAGAGTCTGGATGTGAGGAGATGGTGGTCGACTGTGTCAAAGGCAGCGCTGAGGTCTAGTAGGACTAGTAGGGCATCACTGCCTTTGTCGAGTATTGACCAGCTGTCATCAATGATATCAAGGAGTACTGATTCTGTGCTGTGGCCTTTTCGGAAGCCGGATTGGGCTGGAGATAGAGCAGCTTGTTCTTCAATGAATGGGTGTAGTCGGTGGAGTACAATTCGTTCAAGGAGTTTGGAGACAAATGGGAGGATGGAGACTGGGCGATAGTTGCCAGGTTCGTTAGGATCAAGGGTGGGTTTTTTGAGAGTGGGTTTGATAATAGCTGACTTCCAGCTGAGGGGAACAGTCCCAGTGGTTAGAGAGGTGTTAATGATGGGGAGGATGGATTCTGCCATGGCATCTTCTGTGGATAGCAGGAGGCTGGACGGGCAGGGGTCGAGGATGGTGTTGGAGGGTTTGAGTTCTCTCAGTGTTTTGAGAACCTCAGTATGAGTGGCTATATGAAATTGGGAGAGAGCGGCGGAAGAGGTGGTATTTGGAGTCGGCTGGGGCTGAGTAGGAGCGGGTTTGGTGTTGGCGTCAAGATTATCTCAAATGGTTTGTACTTTGGACTGGAAGAAGTTCGAGAGAGTCTCGCTATCGAGTTCTGTTTGGTTGCTGTGATTATTTCTTTGGGCGTTAGTGAAGAGTTGGTTTGTGAGGGTGAACAGTTATTTAGATCTAGAAGGGGCTAGTTGTAGGAGGCGAGAGTAGTAGGTCTTTTTTGCTTCTAGAATGGCTGCTTTGTAGGTGATGGATATGTTATTCCAGTGGGCTTTGGTTTCTGTGCACGGGTGTTTGATCCAGATCCTTTCTGCTTTTCTCAGTGATCGTTTTATGGATCGGAGGTCATTAGTGTACCAGGGGGCAGGTGCTTTGTTGGTGATTTTTTGGGTTGTTTTTGTCTGGACAAGGCTATTATAGAGGGATTGGATGTTGGAGTGCCATGTGGAGACTGCCAGGTCAATGGAGTGGGGATGTTGGGTGCAGGTTTCATTTAGGTGCAAATACCCGCGGCCATGGCTTGAGGGCTGACCGAATTAGGGAGTTGACGTAGGGTGGGGGGGGTAGGATCTTTACGCGGGGTTAGGGTAGTTTCGAGTGGGAGTTCGAATTCAATGAGGTGGTGGTCTGACCATGGGACAGGTGTGGTAGTATAAGTTTGTTGGGGCTCTGCAGTTGGGTCTCTGAGGGTGAAGAGCAAGTCTAAGATGTTGCCTGCTGAGTGCGTGGGGGTGGTAATAGCTTGGTGGAATCCCAGGTCAGAGAGGGAGGAGAGGAAGTTGTCAATTTGTCCTGAAGTGTTGGGGTAGTCTGGGAAATTGAAATCTCCCAGGATTGTCACTCAGCCTTTCTTCCTATAAGCCAGGCTGCAGGAACTTTTCTTATCTGCTTGTGTTTTATTTTGTGTAATTTCAGTCGTTGCGTTCGCAGTTTTTGCCCTTGTGCTGCAGATGCTGCAGAGGGTCCCTGCGGAGGCAGCTTAAACTGCGGGAGATTGCAGACCTTTGGGAAAAGTCTGTTTCTGGAGGGTTCCCTGCTTGTTAGTAAGCCCTCTGGATAGCCTACACATCAGCTCAGGGCTCAGGGACCATTCCCTTGGGAGCTAGCTCAGCCCAGGCTCGTCCGCTAGTGGGTTGAGTGCAGGCTGTGTGGTTCCATGGAGGTGTGCTCGAGATTGGAGCCACACTGCGTTTCTTTACAAGGTGTGCTGCATGGCATGTCCGAGGGTGTCAGAGATGACCGTCTGTGGAAGTCAGGCCACTGGGGCAGTCAGAAGATTCAAAGTAGAGAATGACACGGTGACAAAATTCATCACCGTTCCCGTCTACGCGGATAACCGCGGGAAATAATCCAAGCCATTTTCTAGTGTCTATTTCAACCTCAGTCCTTCTACACCAGCATTCTTCAAAGCAAAGCTTGTGGGTCAGTGGTTGTGGCCATTCATACTCTAATTCTTCTCTCTTTCCTTAAAGAATGACATGAAGATGGTTTCCCACGGTTATCCGCGGGGACGGGAACGGTGATGAATTTTGTCACCGTGTCATTCTCTAATTCAAAGTTCAGCTTTCCAGCAAGTTGAGGCAGATGATTTCCCTGTGAGCTGTTTTAGCTCCACCTGCAGTGTTTTCCTGTCGGCACATGTTTCTGAGTACCAGCTAACAGCTTGGATCAGAGATTTGGGGGGGGGGGGGGGGGAGGGGTTAAAAAGGGGTTTTAGGTGGTTTCCCTGCATGCCCTACTCCCCCCCTAAAATTGCAGTTTTTGAGGGTTCTCTGTGGTTTTCGTAGGCTATTTTTAGTCAAAATAGGCCTTCAGTGGCCATCATGGATTTTTCCAGATTTGATTTTAAACTTATTTTTATACCTGCCAGATTCATTTTTGAAAGAAAACTACATAGATTAACTCCCCAAGGCAGGATGTCATGGATTCATGCCTCATTTGCAGTGGATGGCTGTCAAATGCGCAGCTGTATTCCACATGCACTGCAGCCTGCGAGGGATGAGACTTGCCCAGATTTGGTGCTTTCAAACTCAGTGGAGGGTCTTCTAGCACCTTCTGTCCAGACTCCCGGGAAAATTGTGTCGAGGCCCTGGGTAGTGTGCATACAACGCTACAGTGAAACACAAGTGTGTCTCGGAGGATAAACCTGGTAAATTCTCCAAACAGTCCCCAATTGGAGCGCATGGGTCAGCACCTGCCATAAAGGATAGGTTTTCCCTGGATTTTGTTGACATGCATTATAAGGCATAATTGAAAACAACAACAAAAAAAAGTGTCTGCCTGCCTCCATGCTGGGCACAGGGACCCATGTAACTTTGGTCCAGGAACTTTTCTCTTTCCTCCCCTAGGGGATGCCGGCAGGTATGCAGATAGTGCCTGCAGTCGCAGGAGGGTGCTGCGGCGGCCAGAGCTGTGGCAGATCTGGCGGTTCTCAAGAAACCAGATCACTGTGAAGCCCATGATTTGGGGGAGGATCCCCCTGTTTGCAGATTTTTAAGCATGCGCTTATTGTGGATTTGATCTCTGAATCTCTACAGGCATTAAAGCTGCAGTCTGAGCTGACTGTCACTGTAGAATGTTCCCTCATGAGTGTCCGGAGGCCACAATCTGCCTCTTTTCCAGATCATCCTGACCTCGTTTGGTTTCATACGTACAGTGAAGAAACTCCCGAGGGTCCCTTGCGCTATGCTCAAGCCATGGAGCAGCTTTATTCCCTTGTGGATGCCTTTAAAAAGCTCTTTGCTTCCTCACAAGTGGATTCCTCAGTGATGCAGTTCACCAAGTGAACTTTTCTCCCCAGTGTGGATTTTGTCCTTAAGTGTCTGTTTGATTTGGCCGGCGCTGGTATTCAGGCAGCATTGGCCTCTTCTTCTTGGCTCGGGCATGCCATTCCAAGATATTCCATGATCCTGACACTGTGGTGCTTAGTAACTTGGATTTTATAATGGTAGTGGATTACAGTATAATCTTGTTATAACGGACTTCAAGGAACCTGGAAAAACAGTCCGTTATAGCCAGAGTTCGTTATAGCCAGAGTTGCATTTTTAAAAAACTTTTAGGTCAACTTGAAACAATGTACAATCGATGAACAATAGTCTCTGCACAAGCATATCAGCAACATCAATAACAAAACGCAGCAAAACATTGGTATGGCACGAAATGACTGCAAAACCAGAACACTAAAAGATGTTCTAAAGCATTATGTTGTACTGTACTGGAAAGAAAAATACTCTTGTCATTTTCTTCTGGGCTGCATTTTGATGCTATATCACTGGCACGTCATGCGCCTTGTAGGCGGAGCCTGCATAGCCAAACAAAACTACAGCTAAAAGCAGCTCTGGAGACCAAATTGGTTGTCCTTTATATCCGAAAGTCCGTTATATGTGAGTCTGTTATAAGTGAAGTAAAGGCTGCTTTGTTTACCTCATTGGAATAACTACAAGACGACATTGTATCTTCCAAAACAGACAATATTCGTTTATTGTTAGTATAAAAACTTACAGTATTACAGCAGCAGAACTAACTCCTCCCTTCCGTCCACGCCTCTCTCACCTCCATCCCCCCCCCCTCAGTAAGGGGGGGGCCTTGCAGAAACAGAGAACTCTTGGTGAACTTTCTTCTTTCAGCACTGAGACATGTAACTGCTAATTGGTGGTTTTACAATTCTGTGCATATTCGGGATGGTGTCCTTGTAAGATGAAAAGTTGGCAAAGGTGACCTTTCAACAATCCAACTGTCTGGTTCCCATAGCTTGGTTCAGAGACAGAGAGCAAATGTTTTGGTACCAAGTTCTTGCATCTCGTTACACCCACATGAGCAGGGCTCCTTGCTCATTATAAAGGTTTTATGGCTTTCCAGGGTGTCTGGCATATGAAGTCATACAGCACTGATAACAGTTCAGCAGAACCTTGGAGGGATATCTTCTCAGCAGGGAATGGAAACAAGAACATCATTGTTATCATTGCAAAGGCTGCAGATGTTTACAGCCAGCATGGTACAGGGCCTGGCTTATGGGAAAATATAGGTCTGTAGTGTCCAGCATACACAAGTGAGGCCAGTATGTCCAGTTGAATCATCTGTATGTCCAGGTTATACATGTCATAAGCGATGATTTTCTGTATGTTTATAAAGGCGCAGGGCCGGGACCAGCGGACCTCGGACCCTATAGGCGAGGCTCCTTTATAATGTCCATTATAATGAGATAATACTGTATATGGCTGATGCCTTGTATGACATTTTGAAGGACTTTGCTAAGCTTTTCACCAGTTCTGTTTTTGCTCGCAGGATGCTCTGGATCCAGCAGTGGTTTGGCGATTCTTCTTCTAAAGCGACAGTCAATTGCCTTTTAAGGGGCAGCTGCTGTTCAGCCATAGTCTGGATGATCTGATGGCCAGTGTGCAGGATCTCAGGCCCAATTTGCTGCCTGTGAATAGATCCTACCCTTCCAGGGGCTTGGGGTCCCTTCAGGCGCTCTCGGCCATACTTGGGCTCTTCCATGGGACAACGGTCCTCTTTGTCTGCCAGACTGCACTTCGGCGAGTCTCAACATCAGCCGACCATGGGGAGTTGTCCGACAGCTTCTGCAAAAGAAACAGTTCCAACCCCAAGCTGGTGTCTCCTCCCCTGTGCATCAGGGGGCAGTTGTTGGCCTTTTTGGTGGAATGGCAAGCCATTACTTCTGACCGCTGGGACCTGAAGGTTCTCAAACTGGAGTTTCTCTGTCCTCTGACCGAGTATTTTCTGCATTCACCTGCAGGCTGCCCTGAAAAGGTAGTTTGGGTGCAGGCCACAGTCCACAGACTTCTGGTTATTGCAGCCATAGAACCCATACCAGAGTGAGACTCGGGCTCTGGGAGATACTCGATATACTTCATCGTTCCAAAGGAAGAATTCGATGATTGGAGACCGATTCTGAACCTCAAGGCGCTGAAAGTGGCTCACTTCCGCATGGAGATGGTGTGCTCAGTGATAGCATTGGTGGCACTGGGGGAGTTTTTAGCCTTCCTGGATCTGACAGAGGTGTATCTCCACATTCCCATTTTCCTGGACCACCAGAAGTATTTGTGGTTCCATGTCTTGAGGCAACATTTCCAGTTTGTGGCAATGCCCTTTGGATCGGCAACAGCACCCAGGACCTTCACCAAAGTGATGGTGGTGGTCCATCTTCACACCCTGGGTGTCCTGGTTCACCCGTATCTGGACGACTGGTTGATCAGAGATCCCTCGCTGTCCGTGGGGTGTCATGCTGTTCATCGGGTTCAGCACTTGGGCTAGGTGATCAACTTCAGGAAGAGTCACCTCGAGCTGATTTAGGATTTGGAATACCTGGGAGTTTGATTTCACACGGGACAGAACAAAGTGTACCTGCCTGTGTCCCATCAGGAGAAGCTTCGACAACTTGTCAGAGACCTTCTGGCCACTCTGGTCGCGACGGCATGGCAGTACATTACATTACATTAGAGATTTCTATTCCGCCTGTGCCTTGCGGTTCTAAGCGGATTACAAAATTGGGTGAAAACTGGACATTTCCAGGGAGTTTACATATCAGGTATATAACATATATATAACAAGTTTACATAACAATAGCAATACATACAAATTAGGAAGATTATTACATAATGTTGAGGGACGGAATATTCTGGTTACAGATGGAGGTTGTTTACATAGTGATAAGGGAAGCAATATTCTGATCCCGGGTGGAGGTTGTATTTTTAGGTTTCTGAGTATGATATTGGGGAAGGTTTGAAGAATTTGGCTAGGGGATACTATAGGGGTGGTGTTTATGAAGGGGTATGCGTGTGCGTGTAGGTTAGAATGATGGAAGGTGTTTTTTGAAAAGAAGAGTTTTGATTTCTTTTCGGAAAAGTTTGATGTCTGTTGTTTTGGTCAGCAGTTTGGAGACGGTTGGGTCAATTTTCGCAGCCTGTGTCGCTAGAAGGTTGTCGTAAAGTTTCTTGCGTCGAGTACCATTGAGAGGTGGGTGTATGAATAGGCTTTGAGTTGTCCTTGTTCTGTGTGTGAGGTTGCGGTACAGACGATTGTTAAGGTAACTTGGTGCATCTCCATGGGTTACTTTGAATAGTAGACAGTAGAATTTGAATTGTGATCTTGCTTTTATCAGAAGCCAGTGCGAGTCTAAGTATGCATTAGTGATGTGGTTAAATTTACTAAGAGAGTAGATGAGTTTGAGGGCTGTGTTCTGAACGGCCTGAAGTTGTTTTATCATGTTGTTTGGGCATGATAAGTAGAGGCTGTTGCAGTAGTCTACAATGCTAAGCACCAGGGATTGGACGATGATTCTGTATTGATCTTTGTTGAAGAATTTTCTGATTTTTCTTAGGTTTCGCATGGTGAAGAAAGCTTTTTGGATGATTTTGTGGATTTGTGTCTGCATGGTGCAGCATCTGTCTAGATGTATTCCCAGAATTTTGAGGGTGCTCTGTACTGGATATTTGATTGCGTTAACTTCCAGTTCTGTAAAGGATGGTAATTTTTCCTTCTCTAATAGTAGGAATTTAGTTTTGTCCGCGTTTAGCTTCAACTTATGGTTAGTCATCCAGTTTTCTACTGTTACCAGTGTTGTCAGGCGTTCTGTGGAGCTGGGGTCTTGAATATCGAATGGGAGGAGGATGGTTATGTCGTCCGCGTAGCTGAATGAGGTTATATTTAGGGCATCTAGAGTTGTGCCTAAGGAAGCTATGAAGAGGTTGAAGAGTATGGGCGATAGTGGAGATCCTTGTGGTACTCCGCAGGGGTTAGACCATGAGTCGGATATAAGATCTTTAGACTTAACCCTGTTTGTTCTTGTTTTAAGGAAACTTTGAAACCAGTTAAGAACTCTACCTGAAATTCCTATGGCATCTAGAATCTGGAGTAATATGGGGTGGTCAACTAAGTCGAAAGCTGCTGAGAGATCGAGTTGGATGATTAGCAGCTTGTTTCCTTTGCTGAGATGTTGTCGGGCAATATCTAGTAAGGATATCAATAGTGTTTCTGTGCTATGATTAGTTCTGAATCCTGATTGTGATGGGTGCAGAATGCGGTGGTCCTCAAGGTAGTTGGAGAGATATTGTGCAACAAGACCTTCTATTAGTTTGACGTATAGTGGGATGGAAGCGATTGGTCTATAATTTGTTGGGTTGTCTATTGGTCCTTTGAGGTCTTTCGGTATAGGAGTAATTATGATTTCGCCAAGTTCTGTTGGGAACTGACCTTCATTGAGAGTAGTTTGCAACCATAGCGTGAGATTAGCTTTGAATTTTGTGGATGCTGTAGCTAGTAGGTAGGGTGGGCAATTGTTCAGATCGCATGAAGATTTGCTGTATTTTTTGTAAAGTCGATCTAGGTCTGACCATTGTACTGTTGGGAAGTTGGTCCAGATCCTATCTGCTGAGATGGCATCGTCTAATGTGGAATTTATTAGTATCTCTTTTATGTTGTTTTGTGAGTTATTGAAAGTAGATCTGATTGTGATGATTTTGTGTTTGAAGTGATCCGCTAATTGGTGAGCTGTTGGAGACTGGTTTCCTTGGGTGGCTAGAAAAGGGTTGGTGTCAGTGAGATTTCGTACGAGCTTGAAAAGTTTTTTTGTGTCTGGTTTTTCGGTGCCAATGAGTTTGGAATAGTATTCTTTCCGTTTTTCCTTCAGTTTGATTTTGTATTGTTTGATTTGGATTCTCCATTCTGTTTTGGGGTGGTCTAGTTTCTGTTTTTTCCATGTCCTTTCTAGTTGTAGGAACTCGGTGTCAAACCATTTGTCTGATGGTCTACATATTTTATTTTTTGTTTTTATTGGGGCTAGTTTGTTCAAGGTAGATTCGCTTAGGGACCGCCAGCTGTTTATGAATTCTATGGGGTTACTGGAGTCTATTGCGGGGTCTACTGTGTCCCAGAATTTGGTTGGTTCAATTTTCTGTCTGGTCTTGATGCTTGTTTTGTGTGGAGTGGGTTTGTATTTACTTTGCGTCCAGTTGATTGTGAATGTATATTTGTAATGGTCTGACCAGAGGGTAGGGTGCCAGGAGCCCTTGGTGATGTGGATGTTTTGTGTGTTGAGGTTGGAAGACACGTAAGCTGCAATGTCAAGCTGATGGCCCTTTTCGTGTGTGGGTTCGGGGTTGAGGATTTGGTAAGATAGTGAATTGAGGTATGACATAAATTCTGCTACTTGTTTGGAGGAGTGGTCTTCTAAGTGGAGGTTTATGTCTCCAAGGATCAAGTTATGTGTGGAGGAGAGGGAATTCTGGAGTATGAATTCTTCGAGTTCTTGTTTTGAGGTGTTCCACTTTCCTGGTGTAGCGTAGCAGAGAAGGCAGTTCAGGTTTCCTGTGAGCGTGTTGTCAGAGAGTTGGCAAGCTAGCAATTCAAGGTGAGGGATGGAATGCTTGGCTAAGACTTTAATGTTGAGATTGTTTTTTACTATGATTGCTAGGCCTCCTCCTCTTCTGTTATCTCGGCATACTAGTTCTAGTTTGTATCCATTGGGGCAGAATTCAGTGATGTGTGGGTCTGCGTCGGATGTGAGCCAGGTTTCGGTTAAGAAGAGGCAGCTTAAATTATCTTTAATCAGCCAGTCCTTGATTAGTTCAGTCTTTGGGCTAATAGATCTAATGTTCATATATGCGCATGTCAATGATGAGCATTTTGTGTGAGAGGGGGGAGTAGTGACTGTGTTCTGGGGACCATGGTGTCAACAATCGCTGTGGTCCTTTGGGCCACAGTCTGTCTGTGTCTTTCTGCAAGATGCTCTGTTTTCACATTGGAATCTCCAGCGGGAACCGTTACATGCATCCCTGCCCTGGACAACTGTGATGTGGAACAGTATTGCATGGTGGCTGCAAAGAAGCCTCCCATCGCAGTGCGGGCTCATTCGACCAGAGGTGTTTCATCTTCTTGGGCAGTCATTGGCTGTTTCTCTGGACGAGATTTGTATGGCCGCTACCTGGTCTTCCTTGCATACATTCACCAAGTTTTACAGGATCGATGTGGCAGCCAAGCAGGATGCTGCTTTTGGTGCTTCCGTTTTGGCAGCAGACTCATCAATCCCACCCTGAATTTTTGGGACTGCTCTGTTATGTCCCACTGATCTCGGAATAAAGTGGGATTTTACAAGAATGAAAGATTAGGTTCTTACATTTTCTAATCTTCTTTCTTGTAAATCCATACTTTATTCCGGGAACCCACCCTTTTCTTTGCTGATTCGCTGATTGTCTGCCTTTACAAGTACTGGTAAGCTGGATTTCTGTTTTCTCACCAGCCTTAAGAAGAGTGCCATCAGAATGGGTTTAGCACTTACATTGGGTGGGTCCCTGGTTCAGGCACCCCATTTGACAGTGCAGGCTGCCTCTCTCTATAGCCCTGTTTTGTCGTTTAAGTTTCTAATGTTTCATAGCCTGTTCTCTCATTTTTCATTGCTGTGAGCAGAATTGATTTATTTGCCGGGGAGTTTCTCCTTTCTCATTATTATCCTCTACAGATGTTCCTGACTGCTTTAGTACTGATTAAAGAACAGAGGCACTGGCACAGTGATGAGGTATGAGGGGGAGGGGTTTTAAGTCTCTAAAATTTGAGGCTTCCTACAAAGTCCTGGTGGGTAGACGGAAATAACTCACTGGTCCCAGAATAAACTGTGGATTTACAAGACAGAAGATTAGCAAAGGTTTGAATATAATTTTCATTGTTGAAATCTGCAAGAGGGTGAGAGCAGTAGCCCATGACCAGCCAGGCGAGGCATATGGAAAAACAGGGAGAGTTGGTCATCATAGGAATAACACAACAGGAATTTGTTCAGTAAAGAGTTAATCTCACCCCTATGAAGAGATGGGTCTTCCTCTTTGAACTAGAATATTTTCAAACATTTTTTAACAGGTTTATGATCTCTTAAAGACTTCCACAGCTGACGTCATAGTTGTTGAGTGGTTTCAGCCATTTTTTTGTGCCTTTCTTCAGGGTATATTCTGAGGTCTGCAGTTTGTCTCTATATAGTTGGATTTCAAAGAGTGATTGGCTAGGGTTTGAAGTGATTTTGGCAGAAAAAGCAGTTACTTATTGTAACAGGTGTTATCCAAGGACAGCAGGCAGATATTCTCACATGTGGGTGACTTCGTCCATGGAGCCCCGGTACGGACAACTTTACAAGTGCATAGCCACTTTAAGAACTTAAGAAAGTTTGTGAATTGCCCGCACCGCACAGGCGTGAGTGCCTTCCCACCCGACACAGGCTTGTGGCTCCTCAGTTCCATAAGCAAGCTAAGAAGCCAACCAAGGGAGGTGGATGGGTTGTGAGAATATCTGCCTGCTGTCCCTGGATAACACCTGTTATAGTAACTGTGCTTTATCCCAGGACAAGCAGGCAGCATATTCTCACATGTGGGACTCCCTAGCTTACTAGAATGGGATGTAGGAAGTGTTAGCCATTAAGAAAATACATTTTACAAGACTGCTTGGCTGAAGTGACCCTCCTGTCTCGAATTAAATTCGAGACAGTAGTGAGATGTGAATGTATGAACTGAGGACCAAGTAGCAGCTGTACAGATTTCATCAATAGGAGTTGATTGTAGGAAAGTAAGTGAAGATGCCATAGTTCTGACTTTGTGGGCTGTGACAACTCCCAGCTGCAGCCCAGCCTGAGCATAAGAGAAAGTGATACAAACCACTAAGTTTCAAGTTTATTATTAAATTTGATTAATCGCCTATTTCAAATTCTAGGCGATGTACAGATCGATAAAAATTACAGAGTTAGGGGAAACAAACGTAATTAACAAAATAAACTAAATCTGAACATAATAAAAAACCAAACATAATAAAACACAAGGAAAGGCTAGGAAAGAAATACAATCTGATCATAAAGAAAAACATGTAGATATAGTTCTCTTGGATACAGGACATCCCAACTTATTAGGATCAACAGAGATGAAAAGTTGAGGAGATGCTCTATGTGACTGAATTCTCTGTAAGTAGGAAGCCAAGGCTTGTTTGAATTGAGAGTATGAAGAGCCATTTCTCTAAAATGAGAATGAGGCTTAGGAAAGAACACTAGAAGTACTGGAGATCAATTTAGATGATATTTCGGGACTACTTTTGGAAGGAACTTCAGATGGGTGCGAAGCACAACTTTGTTATGTTGAAACACTGAATGGTGGATCCGCCACCAGTGCTTGAAGTTCACTTAATCTTCGAACAGAGGTAAGAGAGATGAGAAAAACCACTGTCAAAATGAGGTTTTTCAGATAAGCCAAAGACATTGGTTCAAAAGAAGACTTCATAAGTCTAGGGAGAACAACATGGAGAACCCAAACTACTGGAGGTGGATTGAGAGGTGGTTTGACCTTTGAAAGGTCTTTTAATGATTCTGGACACAACAGGATGAACAATTAGAGGTTTACCTTCAGCAGTGAAAAGCATTGCTAGCATTGAGATGAACACAAATCGAAGTGGTCTTGAGGCCTAAATTGGATAAATGTAGAAGAAATCCAGTACTGCAGATATAGAGGTGAATATAGCATCATGACAATGAAAAGTACACCATTGGGAAAACCGTGTCCATTTCTGCTGGTAACACTGCTGCGTAGTCAGTTTTCATAATGTTTCTAAGATAAGTCTGACAGGATGAGAAAGATGAACCTCAGTACATGTTTACCCGAGAGGTACCAAGCTGTCAGGCATAAAGCCTGAAGATTGAGATGCAGAAGATATCTGTGACTCTGCATTTTTTCAAAGTCAACTCTACCACTAGTTTCTGTTATTTATAGTCAAATATATTTTATTGAGCAAGTAAAAGACAGCATCACAGTAACGATACAAGAAGCAAAACAGCTCAACCTTTTGTCATGAGAAACCCATTCCCCACATATCCCAATCCCCCCAACCAACCCCCCCACCCCAAAACCAACCCACAAAGTACCCCCCACTCCCCACCCCGGGTCTTCCATCCAAAGAAATAGTACAATGGTAAATCCAAAAGAAACAGTCATACCAAGCATAACAAAAAAAGGACACTAGACAAAAATTCAGTAATTAAGCAAACGGCTGCGAGCCAGAGGAGTCATGGTAGTCCAAAACGGTTCCCAGGTACGCTGAAAGATATGACCTGGAAGAGAAGACATATCTTTCACATCCCTCTGTTCCCACATCAAGAGAGTAATCATCTGGCATCGCCATAGTGAATAGTCCGGAGCATCAGTCTCAAGCCATTTTAACAAGATACATTTCAGAGCAATAAGCACAGTCCATTTGAGAAAAGCTGCAACTCCCTTCATACGAGGGAAATAATGAGGAACCATACCAAATAGGAGCAAAGGGGAACGATGAATGGTAATTTTCCAAATGCGTTCCACAAAAGCAAAAACAGCAGCCCAAAAATCTTGAACAGCAGGGCAGGACCATAACATGTGACCTAAGTCCGCTTCAGGAGCATGGCAACGAAGGCAGGCTGCAGTCTCATGGAAGCTAGATAAATAAGCTTTCTTAGGAGAAATATACAAGCGGAAGATCAACTTATAATGTTGCTCCCAAAATGTGGAATATTTGCGATAGGCAAGCAGCCGACGGACAGCCTGAAGAAGCACATCCATTGGCAATTCCACTTCTAGGTCACGAGCCCAAGCATCTTGCAATTTAGAATGGTCAAACAAGGGGGACTCATCTTTCAAGTGACGATGATGGAATTTTAGAGGGACCGGAAGTTGGGAACAAAAGGTAAATGCCGTAGACAACAGCTCTTGGCAGGCTTGCAAGGAACCAGAGGGTAAAGATGAAATGTAATGATATACTTGCATATAAGCAAAATAATCAGAGGACGGGATATCAAACTCTTCTCGCAACTGTGTGCAAAAGACTTAATTTTCCCATCATCGTGAACCAAGTGAAAGACATAATGAATGCCCCTCGCTTCCTACCTAGCAAAACTCGGCCCATCTATCCCAGGTAAGAAGGAGCTATTAAAGCGAGGAGGCAGAAAGGGAGTGACAGAAGAAGAAAGCATGAAATTTGCAGACCCATCGCCAAATCTTCCGCAAGGGACTGTGGAGCACCGTCACCGAGAGAGGCTCTGGCACTAGAGAAGGAAGAGAATGAAGATAGGCACTAAAGTGAGTAGACTGAAAACAGGAAAGTTCCAAGGAAGTATTGGTGAATGCTGAAGTATCCCTAAAAAGATCATTAATGTGGCGCATCCAACAGCCAACAGTCAAATATCTAAGGTTCAACAAACCCAAGCCACCCCTATACCACGGTGTTGCCGCCCATTGATAAGGCAGGCGGGGCCGCTTCCCAGTCCAAAGAAATCTCTGGACCATGCGTTCTAGGCGTCTTTCACCCTGAGACGTCAAGTACAGAGGTAGGACCTGAAAGACATAAAGCCAACAGGGGACGATAAGCATGTTATACAGATGTACCCGACCTAAGAGCGAAAAGGGGAGAGATCCCCATAACTGTAATTTATTCTGAAGGGCCTGAAACAACGGTTCCACATTCAATCGATATAGACGAGATAAATCCTGAGGAATAAAACCCCCCAAATATTTCAAAGTAGAGTCAGCCCAGCGAAGAGGAAAATCACCTCTCCACTCGGCACGTATCTCAGGGGGAAAAGGCAAGGCCAATGACTTATCCAGATTAAGAGTCGGGCCCGAATAAAAGCTAAATTCAGAAATGAGGTCCAGCGCTGTCGGTAACGAATCCTCAGGTCGAGTAAGAATCAAAAACATGTCATCAGCAAATGCTAAAGTCTTTCACTCAATCTCATCCACTTGAAGGCCCCTCACCTCAGCGAACCCCCTAAGAGTACACAACAACGGTTCCAGAGAAAGAAGAAACAGCAAGGAGGAAAGAGGGCAGCCCTGCCGAGTTCCACGAAGGATGGAAAAAAAATCTGTGCGGGTACCGTTAACTAGAAGTGAAGCCCTAGGATTAGAGTAGAGAGAAAGAATGGCGTCAAGGTAAAACCCCCCCAACCCTACATGTTCGAGAGTACGAAACAAAAAAGACCAATGTACACTATCAAAATGCCTTAGATGCATCAAGACTAATAAACAGAGCTGGAATCCGATGAGAACTACAATGGGCAAGAGCAAAGAGAACCTTTCTAACATTACAAACGGATTGACGACCCCGAACAAAACCTACTTGATCCTCATGGATAATCTGAGGAAGGTGAGGAGCAAGACGATCAGCCAACATACGGGCAAGAAGTTTTAAATCCACATTAATCAAAGAAATGGGGCAATAAGACCCTGGGGAATCAGCCTGCTTTCCAGGTTTCAACAATAAAGTGATAAGGGCCTCGTTAGCATAACGCGGAAAAGAACCCTGAGTTATGGCAGCTTTAAAATAAGCCAGCAAAGGGCCATAAAGAGTAAAGGAAAGAATTCGATAGAAGTCTCCCGAAAAACCATCAGGGCCCGGGGCTCGATCAGATTTGAGAGCCTTAATGGCTGACTCCAACTCAACCGCTCGAAATGGACTATTACACCACTGCAGGCGGGGAAGTCCAGAAGACTGAAGGTAATCTGTCAACAGATCCGGAGAGACATCATCGGGAGCATCATAAAGACGTTGAAAAAAGTCAAACAGGACCCCTGAAATGTCAGATGTAGTAGTCGCCACCCTTCCACACGGAGTCCGAAGGGATAAAATTGGTTTCCTACTAATCTCAGTAGCGACCAATCGGCCATAAGGCGACCAGGCTTGTTCCCAAAGCGTTGAAAATGGTGCTGATGAAAAGCCCTCCATTTTTGGGAACGAGAATGAAGTAATGAGTTCAACGCTTCCTGAGTAGACAAATAGCCTTCCCGAGTCTCCCTCGAAGGATGCGCAAGAAAAGACTTTTTAGCCACTTGCAAGGCCCATTCTAAGTTAACAATACCATTATTAATGCATTTATTGCGGGCACTCAAAAAAGAGATAATGTGGCCACGAATCACAGACTTTCCTGCCTCCCAAAACAAAATAGGATCATCCCATTGAGTCTGCAGAAAGGTCCGAAATTCCTCATCTTGAGCAAGATAGAATGGGAATGTGCGAAGGTATGTGGCATCCAGGTGAATGTCCACCCAAATCGGTGCATGATCAGAAATATTCAGAGGACCTACCTCGGCCAACAGGACTGAAGAAAATAATGATGAAGATAGAAAAATATGGTCAGTCCGAGACCAGGTTCCATGGGCACGAGAAAGATGGGTATAGTCACGAACCTCAGGGTGAAGAAGGTGCCAAGGGTCCACTACAGAAAGAGTATCACAAAAATCAGAAAGAAGACGACTCTTGACACCCAAAGAGGCAATGGAGGATCCGGACTTATCCAAGTCAGGATCCAACACCAAATTAAAATCACCCAAGAGAAGAAGAGGATCTCCAGGGAAACGAGAACAAAGGTGAAGCAACCGTTGCAAGAAGGCCGATTCACCCGAATTGGGTCCATAGACCACAAGTAGAAGATAGGATCGTGCTCCCATGGTGAGGCGCAAGAGCAGCGATCTACCATTAGAAGCTTTATCAAGAACTTGAACTCCTAGAGGCGAAGACTTGCGGACCAGCACCGCAATGCCACCATGGCGGCCCTGAGAAGACGCAAAAATACACCTCCCCCACCCAGGAGCGACGCAACTTAAGATGTTCCGCGTCAGTCAAACGAGTTTCTTGCAAACAAGCAATATCTGACCGATAACACTGCAAAGCTGCTAGTATTTTGGACCTCTTTATCGGTGACGAAATGCCCCCAAGAGGTATGTCTAAAAGGGGTACTCAGGTCAGACAATCAAGAGAAGAGTAACAAAGAGAAGGAAAGCTTAAAAGTTGACTACCCCAAGGGCCCAGCCTCCCCCAAGAGCAGTAGTGCCAAACAAGTGGCATGGCCTGAAACAAAAAACAGTGCAAATAGTGAACAAAGTGAGTATACATGATGGAGGACTCCCCACCCCCAAAAACCCATCCCATCCCGAGAACCCCCCCAACCACCCAAACCAATCTCCCCATTCACCCAACCACAATCTAAAGCCCCGCCCCACAAATGTGTAGCGGAGAGAGAGTCACGCAAAGACGTATACAGGGCCCCCAATCCCCCCAACTCCACCCACTCCATGCAGTCCGTACCAGTCATTCAAACAAAAACCCCCACGGTCTCCCAAACCACACCAGCCACACTCCACATTCATTCAACCATACACCCAAAAAGAAGAGCATGACTGTAGGAACCCAAAGAGGCAAGAGGAACCAAGACGCCGCCGCGCCTCAGGCCTCAAAGAGCTCCCCAGCTCTCCAGAATGCCCTCCGAAAAAGAATCTCTAAAACTCACACAGAGCCACCACTCATAATACACAAACAAGCGGGGGCAAATCAAGCCAACAGAACTCTAAAAATAGAAGCCAACCCGGAGTCAGGAATAGAACTCCAAGGTAGCGGAGAAACGATCACTCCCCCCCCAGAAATCCAAACCCCAATGAATACATCCTCAGTCGCAATTCCAAACAGAAACAGAGATCCCACAAGCAATCTACAAACACCCAAGATACGACCATCTCACAAACTACACAGTCATCAAGCAGTCAAGGGCCCAGGCCAGGGAGAAGGGACGGATCCCAACCACAGGAAGTCCCCCAAAAACAGCTACGGCTGCTAAACAGGCTGTGATGGATCCAGCCCTAGCTCCGGTCCCCTTCAATCACACACATAAGCCAAAAGGCCCAGCATTAGTCCCCCCAGGCAACAAACACTCTTCGAAGCATGTGAGGAGAAACAATGCTCATTGGACTGTTGAAGAACTGGACCGGTGATGACAGGATCGATACCAACTAGGAAGATATGCATGTATATACAAATTATAGCCAATTAGCACCAATAATTGATGGTTAGCAGCCAATTAATGGTGCTAATTACCTCATTATTCAGTTACATTTGCGCACACTCAATTTTAAAACATCATTTAAAGACTAAAACTCTATGCATGTTAAGCACATATTGTGGGTGCTGATAACAGATATGGCGCTGAAGCTGCTGGTTGGTTTCACTATTTGTATCCTTGGACAAAAAAAAATGCTGCAGCAAAATCAAACAGTAGCCACATGAGAGGAGGAGAGAACTTTAAAAACAAAAACAAAAATTCAAACTACAGTACTATTTGTGGAGAAAATAGCTGAAACAATGTAGCATCCAGTAAAATAACATGAAAAAAAAAAGATTTCCTGTGAGTGACAAAAATGTAACCTGAGGACTCTGTGGAAAGAACTGAAATGGAACATTCTGGAAATGGAGCATTCTGGAAAGCAACTTCACCTCTATTTACATTCTATGGCCCCAAGTTCTATTGGGTTACTACTTATGCTATTCTGTTTGTTCTCAGAGATTAATTGCAGTTGAAATAAACTGAGCAGTCTTGATGGGCTTTATCTTCCTCATCCGCTGGTAAGTCCATTCAAAGTCTGACAGCATTCAGCGCCAAAACTTTAAATCCCAATGAGTGTTTAAAAGACGCTTCTTTCTTTATTTTTTTTATAAATATATGTTTATTGAGAATGGCCAGTGGTCCAGACATGGAAACACAATCCGCAAAAGAACAACAGAACAATCCATGAGGAACAATGGAAAAGCTAACAAAGATAAACCTCCCCATATACAAAAGCCAGCAGGGCTGGAGGTCTAATTCCAGTAAAAATACAAACGCAGATCCATCCAGGCCCATATCACCCATGACTAGAACAACTCCAGGCTAGACCAATAGCCATAGTATTTTATATTATGTAACCCCACAACTCTCAAACAAACCAGCAGCAACCCATACACCCCAATCCTCACAACAGACATATAATTAGCATACAACAGCCAACACAAACACACTACCCAATCAGACTCCCCTTAAAAGTCCCCCGTCCCCCCAATTTGGAGTACAGATAAGAAAGCATAAGAGCCCCTTACGGACATCTCAGAAAAGCTATTATCCCAGGACAAGCAGGCAGCCTATTCTCAACATATGGGTGACGTCATCCACAGAGCCCAGATGTGGACAGCCCAGATGTGGACAGCTTCGTAAGCAGACTTGCTTGAAGAACTTTTAGAAAGTGCACGAGTGCTTTCCCACCTGACGCAGGGTGCGCATCTCAGTTCTCTGTGGAGCCGATAAGTCCTATTTCGACGCTCTGCACTAGACTCAGTTCTACTTCGTGCCTTCTATCACCGCATCTCGTGTTTTATTTCTTTACAGGGTCGCAGTGTTTTTTCTTGTGTGTTTTATTAAAAAAAAACAACCAAAACTTAATTTGATTTTTCTTTTCTGTCACGGTGGGGCCTGCCTCGTGGCCTCAGCCTGCGGGCTTCGATGTCACTGAGGCTATTTTTCCATTTATGTCCCTGCTGGTCACAGGCTTCAAGAAGTATAGCTGTTGCCAGCGCGCAATCTCCCTCACTGACTCACATAGATGATGTGTTCAGTGTTTGGGACCTGACCTTCGTCCGGAGTCATTGCCTGCTGTGCTACCCTTCAACCTCGAGCCCTCAAACGTCGTCAAGTTCAGGTGGATAAACTCTTCGGCGGTATGGATCCACTTTCATCGGTTTCGACCTCGAATCCGGTCTAGCTTCTCACCAAGGTTCCGCCTTCTTCCCCGACCTTAATCAAACCCTCCTCTTTCGGCAGGTCCTCGTCCTCGAGCAAATCTGCTAAGTCTTCTCCTGACGAGATGCTTGCCTCGCTGCCTTCTACAAGTTAGGTACCAGCAGTGGTTATCAAGCTGCCCAAAAAGCATGTCTCAAAGTCAAAGAGTCGTTCTTCTTCATCTTCCTCGGAGACTATAGCCACACCAAATGTACCAGATCCTCAAATCTCGGTGTCACATTTGGATCATCTGTTTGGTAATATGCTTGCCAAACATACCCCTGCCTCGACTTTGCTTCCTGCAGTCCAGTCTGAGCACTTAGCACTATCACAAGGAGTCGAGTCCTTGGCAGTGCCTCAAGCTGAATCTTCTCACTCCATACAAGGAGTCGAGTCCTTGGGAGTGCCTCGACAGGATTCTACACACTCTATGCAAGGAGTAGAGTCTTTGTGAGTGTCTCATCTGGAGCCAGCATGTTACTCAAGGAGTCCATTCCTTGTCAGTGTCTCGAGATACCTCAACACAAGGAGTCCAATGCCTTTTGGTGTCTCTGTCTCGATCTCAATCTCCAGCCCTCCTTCCTCGGATAAGGCGTTGCCCTTTCCGAGGCATAGAGTGAAGACTCCTCGACGTTCATCTCAAGCACAGTTCTCCACATCAGTCGAGGCATCCATCGAGGCATAGATCCTCCTCTCGAGACAGGCCTTGTTTCTCCAGGCCTCAAGACTCTTCGAGGCCTCCAACTCCGAAATCGAGGACACCACCTCCAGAGCCTTATATTTCTTCTCCTGTGAGGGATTCTATCCTTTCTCTCAGTAAGTCATCTATACTTGCATATTCAGACCTCAGGTATCAGTACTCCAGAGAAGCTTCACCTTCGTTCTCTGCCTTGCGAGGTGCCTCGAGATCACCTTCTCCTTGAGATCAACCTTCCTTGGAGCAGATATCTTTTTCTTCTTTTCTATGTCAAATGAGTAAGGACCTCAATATTACTTTGGACTCTGATTCCAAATACTCTATGGAGTATTTAGAAGAAATGGGTACATCTTGTCCTCCTGCGGAGTCTCTTAAATTGCCCATTAATAGACTTCTTTCTCATACTTTCAAGCGGAATCTTGAAACACCTTATTCCATTCCTGCTGTACCAGGAAAGCTGGAATCTCATTACAGGATGGTCCACCGCAAGGGCTTCGAGAAATCTCAGTTATCCCATCAGTCCCTTCTCTTGGCGTCTTCTCTGAAAAGGATCAATCCTGCCAAAGTTTATGCCACTGTCCCTCCTGGATGAAACAGCAAGAGCATGGACAAGTTTGTCGACGTCTGTATCAAAATTCTCTTATGGCAATTAGAGTTTTGAATTACAATTTTATTTTCATTTCTTATTTAAAGCATTTGCTGGATACACTGCCTGAATATTTCAAATATATTCTTCAACATCGTCTTCCAGGATTTCAGCATGTGATTACCACTTTGACTCAACTCCGCATGCATCTCCTGCAATCTTCCTATGATGCATTTGAACTTTCCTCGAGGGTCATTGCCTTCTCAGTGGCAATGCGCCGGCTTACCTGGCTCCACACTGTAGACATAGACTCCAATCTTCAAGATCATCTGGCCAACATCCCTTTCTAGATCAGAACGATTGGTTATGTTCTCTAGATCTCAAAGAGGCTTACACTCACATTCCCATTCATCCAGCCTCTTGACAGTTCCTCGGATTTCAGGTGGGAAATCTGCATTTCCAATACAGAATACTACCCTTGGCCTGGCATCATCTCCAAGAGTCTTTACCAAGTGCCTAGTTGTAGTAGCAGCAACTCTGCGGAACCATGGTTTACAGATGTTCCCGTACCTTGACGACTGGCTCATCAAAGATTCAACATCTCAAGGGGTTATTGTAGCGACCCAATGGATTATTTGGTTCCTCCAAAGTTTGGGATTCAAAATATAGAAACATAGAAATAGACAGCAGATAAGGGCCACGGCCCATCTAGTCTGCCCACCCCAATGACCCTCCCCTACCTTTCTCTGTGAATAGATCCCATGTGTCTATCCCATTTGGCCTTAAAATCAGGCACGCTGCTGGCCTCAATCACCTGAAGTGGAAGACTATTCCAGCGATCAACCACCCTTTCAGTGAAAAAGAATTTCCTGGTGTCCCCGTGCAGTTTCACGCCCCTGATTTTTCATGGATGCCCCCTTGTTGCCGCAGGACCCTTGAAAAAGATGATATCTTCTTCCACCTCGATGCGGCCCG
Source organism: Geotrypetes seraphini (assembly GCF_902459505.1). Lineage (NCBI taxonomy): Eukaryota > Metazoa > Chordata > Amphibia > Gymnophiona > Dermophiidae > Geotrypetes > Geotrypetes seraphini. Next base: position 226,808,278 of record NC_047085.1, read on the forward strand.
TGAGATACTTGAATGTCTCGATCATGTCACCCCTCTCTCTGCGTTCCTCAAGTGAGTACAGCTGCAACTTATCCAGCCGTTCCTCGTACGGGAGATCCTTGAGTCTCGAGACCATCCGGGTGGCCATTCTCTGGACCGACTCCAGTCTCAGCACATCCTTACGGTAATGCGGCCTCCAGAATTGCACACAGTATTCCAGGTGGGGCCTCACCATGGATCTATACAATGGCATAACGACTTCAGGCTTACGGCTGACGAAACTCCAGCGTATGCAACCTATGATTTGCCTTGCCTTAGATGAAGCTTGCTCCACTTGATTGGCAGTCTTCATGTTCTCACTGACGATCACCCCTAAGTATCGTTCTGCTTCAGTTCTTGTTAGGATCTCGCCATTAAGGGTGTAAGTCTTGCATGGATTTTGGCTGCCCAGGTGCATGACTTTGCATTTTTTGGCATTGAAGCTGAGTTGCCAGGACCTAGACCAGCGCTCCAGTAGGAGTAGGTTGTGCATCATTTTGTCGGACATTGAATTTATGTCTGTTGTGCTTTTGCCCACTACATTGCTTAGTTTGGCGTCATCGGCGAATAATGTTATTTTACCTCGCAGCCCTTCTGCCAAGTCTCTTAAAGATGTTGAATAGGATCGGGCCCAGGACCGAGCCCTGCGGCACTCCACTGATTACCTCCGTCATTTCGGAGGGGGTGCCATTCACCACCACCCTCTGAAGCCTACCTCCAAGCCAGTTCCCAACCCATTTCGTCAATGTGTCGCCCAATCCTATAGAACTCATCTTGCTCAGCAACCTGTGGTGTTGTACGCTATCGAATGCTTTACTGAAGTCCAGGTATACGATGTCCAGGGACTCTCCAACATCCAGCTTCCTCGTCACCCAGTCAAAGAAGCTGATCAGGTTGGATTGGCAGGATCTCCCCTTAGTAAATCCATATCGACGGGGATCCCATAGATTCTCCTCATTCAGGATCGTATCCAATTGGCGTTTGATTAGAGTTTCCATTAGTTTGCACACTATTGATGCGAGACTCACCGGTCTGTAGTTTGCTGTCTCCATCTTGGAGCCTTTCTTGTGGAGTGGAATGACGTTAGCCGTCTTCCAGTCCAACGGGACGTTACCCGTACTAAGGGAGAGATTGAAGAGCGCGGATAGCGGTTCCGCCAAGACATCACACAACTCCCTGAGCACCTGGGGTGTAAGTTGTCAGGCCCCATTGCCTTGTTAACCTTAAGCTTTGACAGCTCGCAGTAGACACCGCTGGGTGTAAACTCGAAATTACTAAATGGGTCATCTGCGTCAACCCTTGTCTGTAGCTGAGGGCCGAGTCCTGGCGCCTCGCGGGTGAAGACTGAGCAGAAGTATTCATTTAACAGTTGGGCTTTTTCCGAATTCGCTTCTGCATAGTCTCCGTCTGGTTTCCTAAGACGTACTATCCTGCCTGAGTTCTTATTTCTGTCACTGATATACCTGAAGGATTTATCTCCTTTCTGGATGTTCTTCGCTAGAGACTCCTTCATGCGGAATTTGGCCTCCATAACTGCTGTTTTAACGGCTTTTGACTTGGCCAGATAGACTTCCCTAGAGTCCTGTTTCCCTGATTGTTTGTAAGAGATGAATGCTTTTTTCTTCTCCTTGATGAGGTCCGAAATCTCCGCAGAAAACCACTGTGGCTTATTGTTCCTTCGCCGTTTACTTACTGATTTAACATAGCGGTTTGTTGCTTCTTGTATGGTGGCTTTCAAAGTCGACCACATTTCTTCCACGTTATCGGTTTCTGCTTGGCTTTGTAGCGCCTGGTGAACGAAGTCTCCCATTTCTTTGAAGATTGTGTCCTTGAATTTGAGGACCTTGGTCAGTGTGGTAGATTTAGTGAAACCTTTCCTGAGATTGAACCATACCATGTTGTGGTCACTGGAGGCCAATGTCGCCCACCGAGACCTCTGTGCCACTTTCTCCATTGGTAAGTATCAGGTCCAGTATTGCCTGATCCCTTGTTGGTTCCAACACCAGTTGCCTGAGTCTTGCTCCCTTCATAGAGTTTAATAGCCCAGCTACACCCCTCTCAAACTCTACAGTTCATCAGAGCTCTCTTGGACACTGTACAACTGAGAGCATTCCTTCCTCAGCAGCGTCAGGATGCTTTCATTCACCTTTGTCACAAAGTGTCATCCCTCACTACACTGTCAGCGAGACACATGATGGTTCTCCTAGGTCACATGGCCTTTACAGTTCACGTGACTCCTTTTGCCAGACTTTACCTCAGAATTCCTCAGTGGACCCGGGCATCTCAGTGGGGTCAGGCTTTCAACCCACTCTCTCAACACATCAGAGTAACTCCTTCATTGAGACAGTCTCTCCACTGGTGGATGCTCTCTTTCAATCTCTCCAGAGTTTACCATTTCAAACACCTCATCAGAAGGTCCTCACTAGAGAATGACACGGGGAGCGATCCCCGCAGCGAACCGCTGCGTGGCTGCGGTTTGGCTGCGGGTTATGGTGACCTCATTAGCAAATCGCCGCAGACGCGGGGACAAATCCTTTCACCGCCCGCAAAAACGGTGAATAGATTTGTCCCCGCAGGCCAATGTCCCCCCTTCTAGGAACCGCTATTTACCTGTGTTTCACCGTGTTCGTGACCGGGTGTTAGATGTCTCCGCCATGTTGTCTGTCTCCTCCAACTTTCGATCCAACTCGCACGTTGCCGCATTTACTCTCGATCCAACTTGCATTTGTCAGATCAACCCTTCCTGCCAATAGAACCCGCCCCCCCCCGACGATCGCCGGCAGGAAGGTGCTCAGCCCTTCATGCCGACAGAACCAGCCCTCCCCAACGATCGCGGCAGGAGGATATCCAACCCCTCCTGCCAGCTCCCCAACAGCCCCCCTATGATCACTGATAGGAGGGTGCCCAACCCCTCCTGCCGGCCCCCCCAACGGCCCCCTATATTGCCAATAGAAGGGTGCCCAACCCCTCCTGCCGGACCCTCCCCCAACAAACCCCGCCATCCCGAAACACCACCCCTAGTCTTACTTTCCAAGTTGGACCGGACAGCTCCTTGCTCGTCTGGCCAGCAGGCCTGCCTCCGTCCAAATGAGGCGGGCCCGCCCCTCCCCTCCCCTGCCTAACCCACAGGATCCTAGGGCCTGATTGGCCCAAGCACCTAAGGCCCCTCCTATAGCGGGAGTGGCTTTAGGTGCCTAGACCAATCAGGCCCTAGGATCCTGTGGGTTGGGCAGGGTAGGGGCGGGCCCGCCTCATTTGGACGGAGGCAAGCCTGCTGGCCATACGTGTGAGGAGCCGTCCGGTCCAACTTGGAAAGTAAGACTAAGGGGGTTCCGGGGTGGGAGGGTTCGTTGGGGGGGGTCCAGCAGGAGGGGTTGGGTACCCTCCTGCCGGCGATCTTAGGGGAGGCCATTGGGAGGACCGGCAGGAGGGGTTGGGTACCCTTCTGCTGCGATTGTCGGGAGGGCCGTTGGGGGGGGGTCTACAGGAATACACAGTCTAGTACCCGAACTCGCAATCTGGGCAACTGCAACTGGGCAACCTGATCCCGAAATCTGAGCAACTGCCTGCTGCCGTCGCGTATGCTGGGACTCCTGCCTTCGTGTATCTGCCGGATACGCGAAGGCAGAAGTCCCGGCATATGCGACGGCAGCAGGCAGTTGCAAATCAGCTGACGCTGGCGCAATCTTGCACACTGGGAAAGAAGAGAATCTCCGGCGTCAGCTGACTAGCAACCCCCCATCGTATGGGACACCTGTCTTCGCATATCTGCCGGATACACGAAGACAGGAGTCCCAGCAAAAGATGCAGCTGCAGGAAGTTGCTAATCAGCTGACGCTGATGCCGGAGCTTCTCTTCCTGCCCAGTGTACACCAGGTACTGCTGGACAAGGGGAGGAGGGGAAGAAGGAAGGGAGAAAGGATACTGTTGGACAGGAGGGAAGGGGTACTGCTGGACAATGGGAACAGGGAAGGGAGAAGGGGTACTGCTGGACAAGGGGGAAGTAAAAGGAAGGGAGAAGAGGTACTGCTGAACCTGGCAGAAAAGGAGGGAAAGGAAAGGTGCTACACACTGGAGGGGAAGGTGAGATGGTGCATGGGGAGAGAGCATGTTGGGTTGTGGGGTGCGAAGGAGGGATACCACTGAGGGAAGAGGCAAGGACAGAGAGAGAAAGTGTGCAGGAGGCAGAAAGTGTTGGACTCATGGAGAGGGCAAGATGGATGGGGAGGACAGAAAGGAGGGAAGGAGAAATGTTACACTGGGGAAGGGGGAGAGCGCAGAGAGTGAAAAGTTGGACTCATGGAGGGAGAGAGAGAGATGCTTGGTTGAGGGAAGGAGGATCAGAGGAGAAGCATACAGGAGGGGTTGGGTGCCCTCCTGTCGTGATAGCTGGGGGGAGGGGAGACTTGCAGCCGTAGCCGCGGTCACTATGCTAATCACGGCAGGGAGATCTTTGCCACGATTAGGTACAGCGGCCGCGTCTACTTACCATGTAGGCTAACATTGTAAGCATTAAAAGTACATCGTGTTTGTTTTTGTATAGTTATTAACTAATATTTAACTAATATTTAACTAAGTTTTAAAGTTTTAAAGAATGTTTCCTTTATACGTAAATAAAGAAAAGTATATAAAATCGTACCCGTTTGAGGCTTTTATGTATGCAGCGGTGACGGTGACGGGGCGGTGAATGGGGTTGCAGTGGCGGTGACGGGGCGGTGAATGGGGTGGCAGTGGCGGTGACGGGGCGGTGAAGGGAATGGCGGTGACGGGGCGGTGCAGAGGATGGTGAGACGGGGACGGGGCGGTGACGGGGACCAATTTTTTCACCGTGTCATTCTCTAGTCCTCACAACAGATTCTTCGATCTATGCTTGAGTGGCTCATCTCGATGGTCTCCGTACTCAAGGCCATTGGTCCAGCCAACCAAATCGCCATGTACTATGTCAACAAGCAGGGAGGAACAGGATCTCTTCCTCTTTGCCAGGAAACTCTGAAGGTTTGGAATTGGGCAATCCTTCACAACACCTTCCTGAAAGCTGTCTACATTGAAGGAGAGAAAAACTGTCTGGTGGACAGATTGAGTCGTCTTCTACAACCTCACGAATGGACACTCAATTCCTCGCCTTTTCATCACATTTGTTCTCAGTGGGGGACTCTCAGATAGATCTCTTCACGTCTCCTCACAACAACAAACTGCCTCAGTTCTGCTCCAGGATATACTCCCCTCACTGACTGGAGGCAGATGCTTTTCTCCTGGAATGGACAATCAATTTCTCTATGCATTCCCTCCATTCCCTCTCATACTCAAGACACTTGTCAAGCTCAAACAAGACCATACCACCATGATTCTCATAGCTCCTCGGTGGCCCAGGCAACCTTGGTACTCTCTTGTACTTCAACTAAGCAGCAGGGAGCCACTAATTCTACCAGTTTTTCCATCTCTGCTTACAGAGTCAGGGGTCTCTACTTCATCCCAACCTGCAGTCTCTACACCTGACAGCTTGGTACCTCTCAACTTAACTGCCACTCTACAGTTTTCTCAATCTGTACAGGACATTTTAGAGGCTTCTAGGAAGCCTACCACTAGACAATGCTACAATCAGAAATGGACTAGATTTTATGCTTGGTGCACCATTAATCACAAGGAGCCTTAATCTACCTCCTTGTCTTCAGTTTTGGATTACCTGTTCCATTTGTCTCAATCAGGCCTCGAATCCACATCCATTCGAGTCCTTCTCAGTGCAATTGCTGATTTTCATCAGCCTATCAAAGAGAAACCCCTTTCTGCTCATCCTGTGGTTTCCAGATTTATGAAAAGTCTTTTCAATGTCAAATCACCTCTCAAACCTCCAGTGGTTTGGGATCTCAATGTTGTTCTTGCTCAATTGATGAAGACTCCTTTCGAACCAATGGCTTCGGCTCATCTTAAATATCTCACTTGGAAAGTGGTTTTTCTCATTGCTCTCACGTCTGCTCGCTACAAGCTTTAGTTGCAGACCCACTTTTCACAGTATTCCATCAGGACAAAGTGGTCCTCCGTAGTCATCCTAAATTCTTACCTAAAGTGGTTTCAGAATTTCATCTCAATCAATCCATTGTGCTTCCAGTACTTTTTTCCAAAGCCTCATTCTCATCCTGGAGAATCAGCTCTTCATACTCTGGACTGTAAGCGTGCTTTGGCTTTTTACTTGCAAAGAACTAAGCCACACAGATTTTCACCTCAACTTTTTGTCTCCTTTGATCCAAACAAGTTGGGACATCCTATTTCCAAGTGCACCATCTCCAACTGGTTAGCTGCTTGCATCTCTTTCTACTATGCTCAGGTTGGACTGCATCTACAGAGTCGAGTCACAGCCCATAAAGTCAGAGCCATGGCGGCATCAGTAGCTTTTCTTAGATCTACTCCTACTGAGGAAATCTGTAAAGCTGCCACTTGGTCCTCAGTTCATACTTTCACCTCTCACTATTGTCTAGATGCTTTTTCCAGATGGGATGGCCATTTCGCCCAGGCAGTGTTACAAAATGTATTCTCTTGAATTGCCAACACTCCCACCATCCCATTCTGGTTAGCTTGGAGGTCACCCATATGTTGAGAATAGGCTGCCTGCCTGTCCTGGGATAAAGCACAGTTACTTAATGTAACAGGTGTTATCCAGGAACTGCAGGCAGCTATTCTCACAATCCACCTACCTCCCCTGGTTGGCTTCTCTGCTAGCTATCTGAACTGAGGAGATAAGCGCCCTGCGTTGGGCGGGAAGGCACTTGTGCATGCGTGGTGTGGCAGTCGCAAACTTTCTAAAAGTTCTTCAAGCAAGTCTGCTTGTGAAGCTGTCCGCATCCGGGCTCCGTGGATGACATCATCTATATGTTGAAAATAGCTGCCTGCTGTCCATGGATAATGCCTGTTACGGTAAATAACTGTGCTATTTGTGCCCTGATCAAAGAGCACTTAAGTAGGAAGGAGATCCAGCAAGCCCCTCCACAAAGTCACATAATGCCTCATGTCCAGTCTGTGGATTTCTCATAGAAGCGAATCTCAAATTGAGCCATCTATCTCAGCTTGGCCCACCATTAAGTGGTAGGAGGGGAATCCTCAGAAACCCAGTAGGTCAGAATCAATTGTTTGGCCACTAAGATGGCATTGTACATAAATCTACATTGGGGAGGGGAGAAATCCTGCCTCTGAAGGGATCCCTGGAGGCCCAACAGAAGGGTGCCATAGTTCCACTCTATAGACCTAAGAAGAACAGATTCAAGGAGGCCCAGGAGTCTCCACCAAAGGGTATGTTCAGAGCATTCAAGAAACGAATGGATATAGGTACCAGGTTCACATTTGACACACAAATCACTGGCCCACAAACCAAGCTGCTTTACCCTGTGCCGTGTGATGTGAACATGGTGGAAGATCTTATACTGCATTTCCTGATAGTCTGTTGACTTAGAGAAAAGGTAAAGGGTCCTGAAACAGTCCAGGAACTGGGGGTTGGGTATGCTCTGGCTCAAATCCACCTCCCAGTTCTCCCACAATTTGCTCATCCCAGGAGCCCAGGAAGAAAGCTATAATATACCATACCAGTGGGACAACTGATTGAGCACAGGCGGAATAGCCGCAAATATCTGATCCAGAGATCCAGAGTCCCACCCTCCCCCGCACTCCTGGCGAGTTGTGGTCCAATAGTGTCAAAGCTGAAGGAAGGAAAACAGGTCCGTATGGGTTAACACCCACTTTGCCTGGACCTGTTGAAAGGAGGGAAAGGAAGACTCCGATAGATCCAGCAGCTGTACCATATGATGGCAGCCCCACTGTGCCCATTCCCGAAACATCGACTGCCCCCAACCTGGTAGAAACCCCGAGTTACCCTCAAACAACAAGGAGAGACTGCAGACGGTAAACCCTGGCGGCGCCGCCACCATGGCCAGTCCTGCCTAAAAGGTAAAAAACAAGAACGGCCCCTAGAGCAAGCAGCGTGCTCCGGCTGAGATTGCAGTAGATTGAAGAACTGAAAGGGTTGGCTCCAACCCGCAACCCACCCTGAGGGAAAATAACGATTTGACCCTGAATAGCCCTCATGGATCAATCGCATAAGTGCGGCCACATTATATAGCCGTATATCTGGAACATTCAGCCTGCTCGCTCCCCTAGCCAATGTCAGCTTGGCCATAGCCACCCGAGGAGCCCTAGACCTCCAAATAAACCGAGAGACTAAAGATTTAAAGCGCAGTTCATCCTGGTGATGGAGCCAAATTGGTACCGTCTGAAGGGGATAAAGTAATTTTGGGAGCATGATCATTTTTACCAGAGCCAACGGCCCCAACAGATGATCCTGCCACACCTGGCACAGTTTCCCAATAGCGTCAAGGTGGCGAAGAACATTCATAGAGTAAATGTGACAGGGTTAGTACTCAAATATATACCCAGATACCTTACTGGAACAGCTGAAGGTGGTAACGAAAGCTCAGACTTGCTACAATTAACCTGTAGACCCGACAAGGCCCCCAAATCCTTCACAATCGCCAGCGTCTTGTTCAAATGGGTGGGAGCCTGGTACAAATACAGTAAAATGTCCGCAAACAGGCTGATTTTGCATTCCCGGCCCCCCACCCAGATTCCCCGAACACTAGGGGCCTGCCATATGTTAATAGCCAAAGGAAATTTAGAACCATTAAAAAATATTTTGATCCTTTATTGTTCAGACTATTGGTGCAGGCATTAGTTTTATCTATTTTAGGCTATTGCAACATCATCTATTTAGTAGCACCCAAAAAAATTCTAAGGAAATTAAGGATAATTCAGAATACAGTTGTTCAATTTATTTTTGGTTTAAAAAAGAACAAACATATTATCATTTACTTCATTGGCTGCCTTTTGGAGGCAAGAGTATTATTCAAATTTTCCTGTATCTGCTTTAAGCTGATATCGGGATTGTCTCCAGCTTACCTTTTTCCTCATTTTGTATTGCATAGACCATCAAGAGAAACTAGAAACTTCTACTTATTTGCTTATCCAAAAATTAATGGGTGTAGACCTTCTTAGACAGGACCCTAGCATTTCAAGCTGGTAGTCAACAATCTTGGTTAGGTAAATGTATTCAGTAAGCCTATTGCTGTTTTCGGAAATTAAGACCATTTTGTTCGATAAGTTTATTATTTAATGAGAGTTTTATTATTGAAACTAGTCTTTAAGCCATTCCATTAACGGGTGCTAGAATATATGTCTGTCTTTCTTTCTGTCTCTCTGCCTCCTGCTGTATTTCTCTCTCCCTGGCCCCCTTTCTCTGTCTTTCTGTCCCTCTTCCTGTCTCCTGTGTCTTTCTTCCTTTCTCCCTCCCTTCCACTGTCTGTATTTCTTTCTGTCTCTCTCCCTGCCCCCTATGTAGCATTCCCTCCCTCTCCATTTCTCTGCGCAGCAGCATTTCCCTCCACCCCACTTTCCTGTGCAGCAGCAGCATTCCCTCCCCTTCTATTTCCCTGTCCAGCAGCATTTCCCTTCCCCCACTTCCTTGTGCAGCAGCAACAGCATTTCCCTCCCCCCACTTCCCTGTGCAGCAGCTGCAGCATTCCCTCCCCTTCCATTTCCCTGTCCAGTAGTATTTCCCTCTCCCTCCCCCTTCCCTGTGCAGCAGCCGCAGCAGCATTCCCTCCCCCTCCATTTCCCTGTGCAGAAGCATTTCTCTCCCCCACCCCACTTCCCTGTGCAGCAGCAGCAGCAGTATTTCCCTTCCCCTCCAGGTCCCTGTGCAGCAGCAGCATTTCCCCCCAACCCCTCCCTTCCCTTCACGCGGTCTGGCACAGAAAAATAACAAAAAGCAACCAACAACCATCAAGGGAATTAAAAAAAAAAAAATACCCCGTACCTTTTAAAATCTCTCCCCTCCTTGTTAGCCGGCTCTCATACTCAGATTAGGAGTGCGGATGTGAGGAGCAAGCTGTGGGCCCAAGCGGGAGCGCATAAGCTTGTTCCTCATATCCTCGATCCTGACCTGAGCAAGAGCTGTCTAGCGAGGGAGGGATACCGCTGGATCACCAGGCTGTTAAAAAAAAAGGTACCAACGATGGCGGCGGTGCTGGGGTGGAGAGGGTTTGAAAAGGTGCGGTGGCAGCGGTGCTGGGGAGGTTTGAAAAGCTGCAGCGGCGGTGCTAAGGGGGGATGAAAAGTTACGGCAGCGGTGCTGAAAGGCGGAGGGGAGAGGGCACAGCAAAAAAGCGGCACTACCGGTCGAAGTTTATTTTTAAGTTTAAAGGTGCCGCGGCGGCTCCTCTCATGATCGCTGCCCGCGTCGGAAGCCTTCTCTAACGCAGGTGCAGCTCGTGAGAGTAGCCACCGCATCACCTTTAAACTTAAAAATAAACTTCGGCCTGTAGTGCCATTTTTCTGGATGGAGGTCTGCGCGAGGTGGAGAGCAGGGAGGCTATTTCCAATTTGTCTGGCGGCCACTGGCAAAGCTAAGCGCGCATGTGCACTCCTACCTGCTGGGGTCCTACTGATCACGGAAAACAAACACGCAGGTAAGAGTGCGCATGTGTGCTTAGGGTTTTATTATAGTAGATTCTATTTTACAAATATTTGTATTTTTTACTGTATTATTGTATTTTGCTGATTGTCCAGCTCTTTTTAGTGTAAACCGCCTAAAACTTTTGGTTATGGCGGTATAAAAGAATAAAGTTATTATTATTATTACTATTATCTATAAGGCTTAAGATGGATTTGCGGGTCCGATATAAGCTGCTGTTGGTAGTTTACCCTGAAATAACTAATGGAGTGTCTGGTGTATCATATTGCGCTTCCCAAGTTGTATTCTTCTGAACAGTGGGATCTGCTGATCCCAACAAGAAAGGAGTTGAGACTTCAATCATCAAGGGCAGAGGTGTTCTCCTGCATTGGTTCAGAGGAATGGAACAGGATTCCACAATATGATGACATTTAATAGATTGCAGAAATGCCGTCTTTTTTGTAAAATGAAATATGGCTGAAGAACAGATGTCTGTGTTGTATGGTTAGATGTTTGTAATGGTATTTATGTCTGTTCATTTGCCATTCGCTTTATATAAGGCAACTAATAAACACAATCCAACACAAATCCAACACATGAAGATGAAAGTAAAATGGGATATAGACAGGGTAGATGAGTTCAATTTCGTTTTTTTAACCAGAAGTAGCACAGAAATTTTATTACTTTTAATAGGCAATTCAAATCTGTTACAGTAATTGGATCCACTTTCCTGACTAACTTTATTTACCTTTGATGCAGTGGTCATCAGTAACATTTAGGGAACAATGATAGGGGACAAACCAAAGGGAAATTTCAAAACACTAAGGGCTCCTTTTATGAAGGCCCGTTAGGGCCTTAATGCGTGGAATAGCACACGCTAAAATGCCATGTGTGCTAGCCGCTACCGCTTCCTCTTGAGCAGGCGGTAATTTTTCAGTTAGTGCGCACTATAGCGCGCGCTAATTCAGTGCATGCACTAAAAACACTAGCGCACCTTTGTAAAAGGAGCCCAAAGTTCACCATATCAGTCATCTCATTACTCACCCTTCCTCATTTACCCCCCCCTTTTTACAAAACCATAGTGTGGTTTTTAGCGCCAGCCATGGCAGTAACAGCTCCGACGCAGCCAGTGCTAAAAAACATGCTATGGTTTTGTAAAAAAAAAAAAAAAAAAAGGGGGAGGGAAGGGTAATTAGCTACTAAAGATACTACAAAAAAAGTTCCAAGTTTTTTATGCATAAAGAACCTCTTAGTCAGTTTCAGCAACCCAATAAAATTACCACTTTTGTAAAATGGTTTAATGAATTCTACATGGGTAGAATGTCTGAAGTCTATAAAGGATGGGGAAGAATTTCAATATAAACCCTGCACCTCTCAGTTCTGTAACATAACACACACGCCACCCATTCTCCTAAAAATGGAACTAGGATATTTCTTCTTACAACTCTGACCATACAAAATTATATAAATATTAAAACTATAGTATCATCTCAGATACACTAGTCTTCTACTGCCAGACTTTCTGTGAAGTGACATTCAAGAAAAGACACTTAGAACCTATTCAGCAACACTATACCATCCCAATAGGACTCAAAGTGCAAGAACCTTACCTATGAAAAGTCAGAACTGCAACACACACACACTCCTCTTTGGGAAAGAGGACTACATAATTACAGAATCTTTCACCTTGATCACATATGGACAGCTCTTCACCAATACAGAATAAGGAACCACAAAATAGAAATGGAAAAAGAAACATGCAGGCAAATATTGAAAGAAAAATCTATATAATTTATATATGATATGAGTAATGCAATACTGGAACCCCCCCCCCCACACACACACACATTTTTCCTTATATTTTGCAGAATACAAAAGAATAAATGGAACATTTCCCAAACAGGAAAATGAAAATATTTTTTTCTACTTTTGTATGGGTACTTTATTTTTCTAATTGGGTTGGGCCTAGTCTCTCTCTTCTACTTTTCTTACACTATCCTTCTTCTAAGTTATTTTCTAGGGTCTCTTTTCCATTTCTTCTCTCCCCTTCTTTCTTCTTCCATTCCTTCTTTACATCTGATCTTGTTTGTATACTTTTTCTCTTCTCTGCCCTTCTACTCACTCATACCTAGATTTTAACCCACATTCCCCCATTTTCTCACCCTCCATATCTTAGTCATCTTTTCACTTCTCATCTACCTGCCAGTTATTTTGTACAACTCCCTTTCACTTCCTTTCCAACATGGCTTTTGCTCCCTTTGTCTCTCCTTTCCCAGTCTCTTATACCTTCTCTATTTTCCACCCACTCTACAGTATCCCATTTCAACCATCTTTACTTACCCCCTCAAAATTCCAACTCAGTCTGAATCCAACTCTCTCTCATTTTACATTTCCTGCTGACCTTCCACTCTAAGTATCCACTATCCAACCCAATCACAAAATCCCTGAAGTCAATTTTTATTCTACTCTACTACCTCAAGTCATTGAGTTCATGTTCTTCCTTCTTCCCAAATTCTGATTTCCTGTTCCCCTCTTGGTCTAACTGAACTTCCAGACTGGTATATCTGGGGCTCTGACTCTACCCAGGAACACCTTTTCCCTCCTACAGCTGTACAGCTGAAACATCTGCTGTCTGAATTTAGGACCTTTTAATCTATAAAGCATTATCCATGATTTAAACAGCTAATGTTTGAAATTCACAGGACACCACAAATACAAATTCCTGTCATTCAAACAAAGCATATTTTAGTTTCATAGCCAGGAAGAAGGAGATGCCCATCACTGAAGCCAAAAGCTGCAGATCCAACCAGACAAGGCTACATACAGGGACGTAGCCAGAGGTGGATCATGGCCCCTACTACTACTATTTATCATTTCTATAGCGCTGAAAGGCATACGCAGCGCTGTACATTTTAACATACAATAGACAATCCCTGCTCAGAAAAACTTACAATCTAATTTAGACAGGACATTTCAGGGTTGGGGAGATTATGGTAGAGGAAATGATAAAGTAGGTATAGGTATCTGACAGCAGTGAGTGGGAGTTAAGAGTTGAGTTTTTTAAAAAAGTGGGCCTTTAGCTTGGGTTTGAATGCTGGCAGGGATGGAGCATGACACATTGATTCAGGCAGCCTGTTCCAGGCATACGGTGCCACAAGAAAGAAGGGACTGAGTCTGGAGTTGGCAGTGGAAGAGAAGGTTCCCTCTGAACTAGACTTGGGCCCACACACTCAGTAGCAATTATACAAGCCAATAACAGATCTGGAAGTAGCACCAACATCTACATTGAATAGTGCCCATCCATGGTAACCAAAATATTAGTTATGGCTGTACCACTAGTTAGAAATGGCAGCTGGTTCTGGTGGCAAACCAATTTTGTGATGGCACACACCATCCCTAGCCAACCTGTAATGATAGCTTGGAGCAGCAATTGAACTGGTGGAACTGGGTCATCTTGATGAATGTAACTACCGGTAAATTTATAAATCAGTAAAACAAAACGTTCCCCATTTTGATCAATCATCTAAAATGCCAGTGCTTTTCTGGAACACTGCTTTTTTTTGGTTTTTAAAACGGCTCCAATGTAGATCTCTGAAAATGTTTTGAAACTAGTTGGATCTATCACATTGAGCCAAGCTTACAAGTGATGAAATATTGTTTAAGCATCAGTAATTTATTAAAATGTTTGACTTCAACAGATTAAAACAAAGACTGTATAGGATACTATATATTGGGTTTATTGTTCTGGACATTTTAACTATTTAAATGAAACTCTGGAAGGTGATCAGAAGGAATATATTGCTGAAAATCAGCTAATATCTTGAGGAGTTGCCTTAAGTAAAATGTCATAGAAACATAGAATATGACGGCAGAAAAGGGCCATCGACCCAACAAGTCTGCCCACTCTAAGAACCCTCCCCACTAAGCACTTCCTCAAAGTGAACCCACATGCTTATCCCATTTTTTCTTAAAATCGAGCACGTTGCTGGCCTCAATTACCTGAAGTGGAAGATTATTCCAACGATCAACCACCCTTTTGGTAAAAAAAACACTTCCTAGTGTCACCATGAAATCTCCCACTCTCTTGTTGCCGTAGGCCCTGTAAAGAAAAGGATGTCTTCTTCTTCCTCAATACGGCCAGTAACATATTTGAACGTCTCTATCATGTCTCCCCCTCTTTCTGCGTTCGAGAGAGTATAGCTGCAACTTACCCAGACGTTCTTCATATGGGAGATCCTTGAGGCTTGAGACCATCCTAGTGGCCATTCGCTGAACTGACTCCATTCTCACCACATCTTTTTGATAATGTGGCCGCCAAAACTAAACACAATATTCCAGATGAAGTCTTACCATAGATCTGTACAATGGCATTATAACTTCAGGCTTCCGGCTGACAAAACTTCTACGGATGCAACCCAGCATTTGTCTAGCCTTGGATGATGCTTTCTCTACTTGATTGGCAGTCTTCATATCTTCACTGATGATTACACCTAGGTCCCGTTCTGCAATAGTTCTTGCTAAGGTCTCACCATTCAGGGTGTAAGTTCTGCGTGGATTTCCACTGCCAAGGTGCATAACCTTACACTTTTTGGCATTAAAACTCAGTTGCCAAGTTACGGACCATTGTTCTAGTAAGTGTAGATCCTGTGTCACAGTGTCTGGCACGGTGCTTTTGCCCATTATGTTGCACAGTTTAGCAGAGGAAGTAATTGCAGAATCCACCGTTCTAGGATTTAAGGGTAAACTAGATGTGCATCTCCTTAAGAGTGGCATAGAGTGATACAAGTAAGGGTAAATTAGATGCACATCTCCCTTGAGAAGCATACAGTGATATGGGGACTAAAACTATGCCAGGGTACACCTGGCGGGGCCTCCGCGTGTGCGGATCACCGGACTTGATGGACCCAGGGTCTGATCCAGAGATGGCAATTCTTATGTCATCGGCATAATGTTCTTATGTCATCGGCAAATAATGCAATTTTACCTCGAAGTCCCTGAGGCAGGTCCCGTACAAAGATGTTAAATAGGATTGGATCCAAGACTCAGCCCTGCGGCACTCCACTGATCACTTCCGATGTTTCGGAGGGAGTACCATTGACCACTACCCTCTGGTGTCTACCACTGAGCCAGTCTTTAACCCATGCAGTCAATGTTTCTCCTAGTCCCAATGAACTCATCTTGTTCAATAACCTGTGGTGTGGGACACTATCAAAAGCCTTGCTGAAGTCCAAATACACGACATCCAGGGACTCTCCCATATCTAGCTTTTTTGTTACCCAGTCAAAGAAGCTGATTAGATTGGATTGGCAGGACCTTCTCTTTGTACATCCATGCTGGAGGGGATTCCTCAGTATATCGCCACTCAGGATCGTATCTAATTTGTGATTAATCAACATTTCCATAAGTTTACACACTATTGATGTGAGACTTACCGGCCTGTAATTTGCAGTCTCTGACTTACATCCCTTTTTGTGGAGCGGAATGACGTTAGCTGTTCTTCAGTCCAATGGGACTCTTCCCGTGCTCAGGGAAAGATTGAAGAGCGCGGCTAACGGCTCCGCCAGGACATCACTCAATTCCCTAAGCACTCTGGGGTGCAATTTATCCGGTCCCATGGCTTTGTTCACTTTGAGCTTTGATAGTTCTTGGTAGACGCTGCTGGCGGTAAGTTCAAAGTTCAGGAACGGGTCTTCTGAGCTCTACCTTGTCTGCAGCTGTGGACAGGATCCCAGCGCCTCACTGATAAAGAGTGAGCAGAAATATTTATTGAGTAGTTCAGCTTTATCGGAGTCTGATTCTACATAGTTACCGTCGGGTTTCCTTAGGCGCACTATCCCGTCTGTGTTCCTTTTTCTGTCACTAACAAACCTGAAAAAGGATTTATCCCCTTTTTTAATATTCTTAGCTAGATTTTCTTCCATCCGGAGTTTGGCATCTCTGACTGCTGTTTTAACATTTCTGGATTTCACCAGATAGGCTTCTTTAGCTTCCAGTCGTTGTGATTGTTTGTAGGCTACAAATGCTCTCTTCTTCTGTTTTACGAGTTCCGAGATCTCCGCGGAGAACCATTGGGGTTTATTATTTCTCAGTCGTTTGCTCACTGTCTTAATATAGAGGTTGGTTGCTTCCTGTAGGGTAGATTTCAGAGCTGACCACAGTACCTCCACACTATCTGTTGTGTCCTGGTTTTGTAGTGCCTCATAGACAAAATCTCCCATGCTCTTGAAGTTAGGGACCTTTGTGGATGTGTTTGACTTAGTGAAACCCTTCCTGAGGTGAAACCACACCATGTTGTGGTCACTGGATGCCAACGCATCACCCACCGAAACCTCTGTCTCTGTTGGTGAGCACCAGGTCCAGTATTGCCTGATCCCTAGTAGGCTCCAATACCATCTGTTTGAGTCGTGCTCCCCTTATGGAGGTTAGTAGCTTTTTGCTGCTGCTGGTAGTAGAAGAAAGTTTGTTCCAGTCTATATCAGGCATACTGAAGTCTCCCAATAGTAGTGTCTCCACACAGAGTGATGGTCTCAATGTCTTCGATCAATTTTTTGTCTATGTCATCCTGTTGTCTTAGAGGTATGTATACCACACCAAGATACAGGCATTTGTCATTTCCCCTGGCCAGGTTCACCCAGAGGGATTCCCTGGTATATTTGATCCCTGTGAGTTTGGTAACTTTGATGTCCTCTTGGATGTATAGTGCTACCCCTCCTCCAGTTTTGCCTTCTCTGTCTCGAAGGAGCAAGTTATATCCTGGTATAGCCTTATCCCACCCATGGGAATCCGTGAACCAGGTTTCAGATATTGCCATTATATCTAAGTCAGCATTCCTCATTTCCATTTCTAATTCCAGGATTTTATTGCCTAAACTGTGGGCATTAACGTACATAGCCCTCCATACACTGAGTTTGCCCGGTCTCCACGGGGATTTTCCCGTTTGAGTTAGTTTGCCCTCTACAGTTTTGTCTGCCACGTGACTACTTGCCTCCGATTCAGAAATGGGGTGGCTACTCACCCCACCAGAAAGGTTACTTACCACACCGTGATGAGAGTGGGTACCCTCCCCCAACTCACCTAGTTTAAAGCCCTTCGGAGCAGGTGAGCCAGTCATCGTCCAAAGACGTTCCTTCTTCTTCTGGTCAGGTGAAGCCCGTCTGATCCCTGCCATGTCATGTAGAAGTTGTAGTTAAGAACACTATTGGTTAATATGGAGGGGCATAATCAAAAAATATGTCTAAGTCTGTTTTGGGCCTAAGTCGCTAGTGGCCCAAAGTCAGCAGTGTCTAAAGTCCATTCTCGAAAAATACGTTCAAAATATTTTTGAGAATCGTCTACCTGTACGTCCAGCCATTTGATTGTCCAGACCACTAAGTCGTCTATCTTTATACCCCATTCTCATCCAAAAATTCAACCAAGTCAAAAAACGCCTAGAACAAGACCTTTTGGACATGGGAGGGGTCAGCAAAGTCATGGACTGGTCACCCAGACATGGCAACACAGTAGTGGGGCACCTTAAAGGACATTGCTGCAAACTTCATAAAAAGGGTGCCACATAAACATATTACCATAACTCCCTTATAGGTCATAGTGAGCCCCCAAAACACCCCTAAAACCTAGTAGACCCACCTGTGTAATAGCCTTATGGGTACAGGTGGCACCTATATGGCAGTACAATAGTGTTTTGGGAGGTTTTAGGGTGCATGTTTCACCATGAATGCAGTGGTTAGAGTGACTTATGGGCCTGGGTCCTCCTCTCTATGGTTCACTAGCCCCCCCCCTAACTACTTAAGCCACCTTTGTACTGCTCTACTAAGCTTTCCTATGTCAGGTGCTGATGTTCTGGAGGCAGTTATGTATGTTTTTATTCTTATTTTTAAATTTTGGGGGGTCAGTGATCACTGGGGCAGTGTATGTGGGTCTATACTTTGGGTTCATAGACAACGGCGCAAAAGACAAAAGCGCGCACCGACAATTGAGCGCAGCGCGCGCCGCCGCTCTGCTCTAAATTACAGTTTTTAGGGGCTCTGACAGGGGGGGTTTGTTGGGGAACCCCCCCAGTTTACTTAATAGACATCGCGCCGGAGTTATGGGGGGTTGTAACCCTCCACATTTTACTGTAAACTGAACTTTTTCCCTAAAAACAGGGAAAAAGTTAAGTTTTCAGTAAAATGTGGGGGGTTACAACCCCCCACACAACGCCCCCACAACGCGGCGCAATGTCTATTAAGTAAAGTGGGGGGGTTCCCCCCACGCCTCCCCCTTCGGAGCGCTAAAAACAGTAATTTAGAGCGGCGTGGCGGCGCGCGCTGCGCTCAATTGTCTGGGCGCGCCTTTGTCCCGGCGCGCTTTTGACCTGACACCATACTTTGTGTCTGCAGTGGTTATCTGATCACTTTGAATAACTTCTGGGCACTTAGACCTGTTTTTACACTGCCTAAGTCAAAACGTACAAGTTCCGTCTAGGCAGTCTCGTTAAACTTTCAGTTATACTTGCAGTACAACTAAGTCTAGGTCAGCTCATGTCCTGCCCAAAACCCACCTTCACCACTCCTAAAACACCCCTTTCAGCTCTGGGTGTACAGCAGCACTGAAAAGGCCTAAGCTGGTTTTAGATATGTCTAAAACCCGTTTCAATTATCGGTAATTGGACGACTGTCTTTTTGATCATCCAAGTGCCGATTTAGACGGGATTTTAGGAGTATTTCCATTTCAATTATGAGCCCCATTGCATTCTGGTAAAGACGATGTCCAAATTTGTCCATGATACGACCCTCACGGCCTGGAGGAGCAGTAGCATATACTCTGGAGCTAGAGGACTTTTTGAGTGTGGATTTCACTAGTAGAGACTGATGAGATAACTGTGGTTTATCGAATCCAGGACGAGATTGAATTCTATAGAGAGAGTCAATTTTCCTTGGAGGTATAGTAGTGGAAAGAGGTATCTCTTAGTTCTTAAACTGAACTTCTTTAAGTAGGTTATGTAAAGGTAATTTAAAAAGCTCCTTAGAAGGCTCATCAAAGTCCAAAGCCTCTGAGCTCTGCTCTGGGCTCAAGAAAGCCTTTCCCATTGAACTGATGAATTTAGTGAAAGAAAGTCCCTCTGGAGGAGATCTGCCCCTGGGAGGTGGAGGAGCTGGATCTGAGAGAATTTCAGAGGATTCCAGGGCAGATAAAGTAGGTTCATTATCAGTATCAGAATGTTGAGACAAATTTGTATCAATATCTGGTGCAGCAGATAACTCTCTGTACGATGGAGATGAAGGCTGCTTTATAGAGGAAGGAGTATGATGAGAGTGTCGAGAATGGCTTCTTTCATGACGCTGGTAAAAATTCAAAGATGATGAAGTGTGTTGTCTGGAGTACTTGAATCTAGATCTGCATCAAGATGAAGAATTGGTACCGTAAGATGCTTTAGATTTTGTAAAATGTGCATCATTACCTCGCGATGTACCTCGATATTGCACTGATGGAGTGTCGATGTAGATTGACAAAGCTTCGATGCAGTCCTACGATATCTTGATGCAGAGTGATGTTGCCTCGATTCAGATCAGGAACTGGTACCACTTAGCCTCGAAATGCTATGCTCTGGCTGGGCCAGTACCAAGGGAGATGGCGTTTGCACCGGCATAGAATGGAGCTTAAAGGTATCTCCGAGCTTCCTGCTAAAAAACTGCTTCAACTGGTCTCTGAAGGTCTGCACCAGTATAGCTGACTCAACAGCCAGTACCATCGATGCAGGGTGTCAAGGGGTGGGAGACCTCGAAGAGGATGGACGCCCCATAGATGGCACCATCTGCACAGGAGATCGTTGCCGTCGACTCTTGGCCTGCATCGAGAGACTCGAAGCTGCCGAGGCCTACGAAGCTTGCTGAGAGTATGGCTTCTTAGTTGGCTTCAATGGAGGAATATCAGCCAATGTCAATACTTCCGGTACCAATGGACCCATTGCTGAGCCAAAATGCTTGTTGCTGGATTCGTCGGATCTTTAATGAGCACTTTTGAAGAACAGCGAGCACAAGTATCCACTTAATGTTCAGGCCCTAAGCACTATATACACCAGCTGTGCGTGTCAGTGATAGAGATTGGGCGCTGGCACTGCTTGCAGGCTTCAACATGGATGGGAATATCACAGCAGTGAAGTCGAAAGCCTCAATGTTGATGGAAAAGTATAAAGAAGAATGGACCCGAAGGTCCCACTGAGGAACCAGACAAAACAAAAAATTATACAGTCGTACCTCGGTTTACGAGTGCACCGGTTTGTGAGTGTTTTGCAAGACAAGCAAAACATTCGCAAAATTGGCGCCTCGGAAACTGAGCTTGCCTCGATTTGCGAGTGGCGCCCTCCCACAATCCGGCACCCTCCCCCCGCGATCTGGCATCTCCCCGCTCGCATCACACCCCCTGCCGCGATCTGAAATCCCCCAGCACCTATCCGAAAACGCTGCTTACCCCTATCTGGCCACCGGCACCGGCACCAACGCACAGACCTGCATCTTCTTCTTTGCTGGGCCTTGAGCATCTGCACATGCTCAAGGCCTTCGGAGAGAGCGTGAACTCGAAGGCCAGTGATTTCCAGAATCCATTTCAAATGCTTCTGCCTGGCTTTTAAGATCATTCACGGCATCCTTCCTCCCCTAATCCCACTATCCTTTAACTCCTCGAGTCCTGACTTCTCCAGACCCGCCCAAAGATACAAACTATCCTTCCCCTCTCTACACGGTATTCTCTATGCAGGTAAACTGGGAAAATCACTTCTCTTCAAAATCACAAGTCTTTGGAACGACCTTACTATCCCGCTGCGGAACCTGGGCTCCCTCCAATTATTCTGCAAGCAACTGAAAACTTGGTTCTTCTCTAACATGTAATTCTAATTTCCCCCTTACTCTTCCTTTCTATATATAAGCTCATGTAAATCTTTTCCTTTCTCTTCTTATATTTTAAGTTCTTGTAAACCGTGCCGAGCTCCACTTCCGTGGAGATTATGCGGTATATAAACTTAAGGTTTAGTTTAGTTTGTATTTGAACATAGTAACAAAAAAAAAAAAAAAAAAAAAAAAGGATAAGACATACTAAGGGCTAAAATGTCTACATAGCTCAATTAAAAAGAAAAAAAAGATAGATGTCTTGCTGTTTCAAAAATGAATATTTTTCTTCACTGGATTTCTGGACATCTTTACCAAAACGTCCAAACTCGGACTTAGACGTCCTATCAAAAATGTCCCTCCAAAGCTCTAGTGCCTTTAATGCCTTCAATGTGTCATTTAAAAATGGGGAACATACCTTAGAAGACATCAAAACAATAAAAATATTCATTACAATGCAAATTTAAAATAATACCAAGCTAAAGTCATTTTCAAAAATATATCTTTCCATTACAGTAACACTGATTATGTCCCTCTGAAATCTCAGGCCACAATGCTTTAAAACCCATGACTTCCTATAAATATCATCAGAACTAGTATTCATATCTTAAAGTAAAGCAATAAAAAAATATGTAATCTGCATGGCTCTATTACTTCAGAAACTAGTTCATAGTTTTGAAGTTTGATGCCCTTCTCCCTATAAAAACAACTCATTATTCCTTAGAGCAACTTTCAGTATGGATGGCTTGCCACTTTTTATTCATCTCATTTTGCTCTGACCTACTTCTCTCTATTGTGTAACATGTTGTTCTCTCATCTTCCCAGCTCCTTTCATGAAGTCTTCTTGGTATGGAGTACATGCTGGTAAAATGGAGTGCTTTAGACTTTCACACAGTAGGACAGTCCCAATCTAGGTGGGCTTGGGTTGAGAGGGGAAGGATGCTTGAAGATGAGCACATCACTGCTCTACTGGCAAGTGCATTTTAAACCAAAAACAAATTTGTCAGGATGTACCTCTCCTTTAACTAAAGCTGAAATTGCTTACATAACAAACCGAACTAAAATTGAAACTAAGCATTGCTCCATTTTAATTTTTAAACCTGTATCAATGCATTCATGTCGGCTAAAATTCTCATTCAATATGATGCGTTAAGGCTCAATCCTCAAAAATTGCTCTTTAGAAGCTTTCTGTCTCTAAATCCATGTTTTTTGCCATGTACTTGTGACTTGGGTTGGCCTCCATGAAGATGGGATACTGGGCTAGATGGACCATTGGTCTGACCCAGTAAGGCTATTCTTATGTTCTTATGTCCATGGTGAATGTCACCTTGTCATTCTACACTCTTGTGGAAAGTCAGCACCTAAAATTTATCAGTTGGTGACTGAGCTTCAGCAGGTAAATCTGCTCTACTCAAACTATGGCAATGTTACTTCTGATTGAGGAACAAAGATCTGCTACTC
This sequence comes from Geotrypetes seraphini, assembly GCF_902459505.1. Lineage (NCBI taxonomy): Eukaryota > Metazoa > Chordata > Amphibia > Gymnophiona > Dermophiidae > Geotrypetes > Geotrypetes seraphini. Next base: position 226,831,108 of record NC_047085.1, read on the forward strand.
ATCCGTCACAATAAAACTCTCAAAGCCAGAACTTGAGATAGGTTGCTGTGCTTTTTGCCGAGGACACTGGGGTGGGGGTGCAGATGTCAGGGGTCAGGTATGTTGGAAATTAGCACAAATCTGTTCAATATCATATATCTCCTTTGGACAGTCAGCAGAGAGGATTAGAGGTGCTTCCTGAGTTATTGCCACATCATCCTCAATGCGTATGCCAATCCCACGAAACTGTTCAGGGGCAGAATTGTCATCTTCTGGGATGTAAATACCTGGAGAAGGTCAAAAAAAGAAAAATGGTGAAGCTATGGTACAGAAAGTACTGATCACAGATGCCATGCAAAACTCTTGTAAAGAAAACAACCAGTTCAAGATATCTTTTCATTAAAAAGTTCTCTGTTTTTCTCGCTCTTATTTAAAGCATGTTTTACCATGGGTTGCTGCAACTATTCATTTAATGGAAAAGAAAGATGCCCAGTTTACTGTTTCAAAATCATTGATGAACACACAAAAAACAGAAGTTAACAAATTAGTAATTCTTCCTTTCTTCATATATTTTTATGAATTGTAGGGGTTAATATAATCCTCATGTAAACCAAGGAAAGACAGCTAAACTGTGTAGAACTCCTCTTTCATTAAACTGAAAGATGCAACAGAGCTCCTTAGCAGCCAAAGATGGTCAAATCTCCCAACTGGATGATATTCATCCCAAGGTTTTATAACATCTCAAATATGAAATTGCAAACCTGCTATTACCAACCAATAACTTACCACTCAAAGCAACCTCTGATCCCGAAGACTAGGGCAATATTTCCCCAATCTTTTCAAGCCCAAGGCACACATGGAATAGCAGCCTAATGGTTTGGTGCAGTGAGCTGAATTGATTTTGAGACCTAAGGTATAGAACAGTGGTCTCAAACTCAAACCCTTTGCAGGGCCACATTTTGGATTTGTAGGTACTTGGAGGGTCTCAGAAAAAATAGTTAATGTCTTATTAAAGAAATGACAATTTTGCATGAGGTAAAACTCTTTGGGCCTCTTTTACAAAGCCGCGCAGCAACAGCCCCGAAGCCCATAGAGATTTAAAGGGCTTTGGGGCTGTTGCCGTGCTGCAGCCGTTAGCACGGCTTTGTAAAAGAGGCCCTTTATAGTTTAAAGGGCTAAGTCTTAATAATAATATTGTAATTTATAGCTAAAGAGACATATGATCAAGAAACTGTTTTATTTTACTTTTGTGATTAAGATAAACATACCGAGGGCCTCAAAACATTACCTGGCGGGCCTCATGTAGCCCCTGGGCCGCAGGTTTGAGACCACTGGTGTAGAAGGTAGTCCAGGAAAGATGGAAGTGGACATGTGAATGGATCAAGAGAATGTATCACACACCAGAAGAAAATATAATCCATTTGAAACAGTAACACCCCTGAGTGGAAGGTTTCCTAGATGCTTCAATGACAGCAGAGACTTCACCTAAGAAGCAAAATGTATTTATTTGCTTAGTGAAAGAAACCACACTGTTAGTGCTAACAATCGAGGGTTGAGATGAAGGAGAGATCCATTCTTATGTGTCAGGAGTGTCAGGAATAAGTGGAGCTTGCTCAGTTCCTTGGATAAGAGTTTTAGGAAGAGTGGGATCCAAGGTTGATGTGGTCAATGAGGTGCTATGAGGATCATGATGTCCTGATCCTGGTGAAATTTGAGTAAAGTTTTCCTGATGAGAAGTACTGAAGGAAATGCATAGTGGAATCTGTCTCCCCAATGAATGAGGAGGTGTCAAACACCAAGCGGTTCTGGGCATAGAGTCTGATCAGAATAGTGGAAGTTTGTTGTTGTGGGGAAAAGCAAAAAAAAAATCTAGGTCCAGTATTTCCAGCTGAAGAAAGTCTGCCATAAGATGGGTGTACTGAAAGACCATTTGTGTGGCTGAAGAAATCTGCTCAATTTGTCCACTAATACATTTTGTTTCCCCTGCTAGGTATACTGATCTGAGAAGTATGTTGCGAATAGTTGCCCAAGTCCAAACCTGGATTGCTTCCATGAAAAAGGCAGCGAGAGTCCATGCCTCCTTATTTGTTCAAATAAAACATGGTGACAAGTTTCAAGTTTATTGAGTTTTTAATATACCGACCATCAACAGGTATCTGGCCGGTTTACAATAAAATTATAAAAAAAGAAGAGTCATAAATATAAAAAGCAAATGGGTGAACATCAAAAACATAACTTGACTAACATGAAAGTGAGGATAAAGAGGAAAGGAGGGGAAAAGTTACATATTTTGGAGAAGAAAGGGAGAAAGTGGGAATGGGAGAAAACATATTGGAAAGGGTCGCTTTTTTAAAGCGGTTGGTTAAATAAATTGGAATCAGCGGAGTGAAGGAGAGAAGAAAATAAAAAAAATAAAAAAAAAACCTCAAAGAAGGGAAATAGAGAGGAAGAAAAGAAGAAAAGGAAGAAGGCTTTAAGGATAGGCGAAAGCGTCACAAAATAAGAACGTCTTCAGGTTAGTCTTGAATTTATCTAAATGTTGTTCTTCTCTAAGTTGTTGTGGTAGGGCATTCCATAATGTAGGGGCGACAACTGTAAAATTTATTTTCCGGGTATAGTAAAACTCTTTTACAGAAGGAATTTGTAAAAGTTTTTGGTCTGTTGACCTCAAGGCACATGAGGAACATTGAGGAATGATGACCTTATCAAGATATAGTGGCTGGTGTGAAAGTTTTATTTTGAAAGTGAGCAAAATGATTTTATAGGTTATACGATGTTTGATGGGCAACCAATGTGCCTCTTTCAGAAGTGGGGTAACATGATCGTATTTGCCTATTTTGTAAATGAGTTTTATTGCTGTATTCTGTATTAATTGTAAACGGCGGGTCTCTTTTTGTGGGAGGCCATTATAAAGAGAATTACAATAGTCTAAGTGAGAGATAACAAGAGAGTGAATCAGAATTGTGATTGCCTCTGTCCCTAGGATTGAAGTTAATGAACGGATAAGGCGAAGTTTGAAGAAACAGATTCTTATTACTGAACTGATTTGATCATGAAATGTAAGATCCTCATCAATAATGACTCCTAATAATTTTATTTTTGATTCCATTTGTATAGGAGTGGATTTGCTAGAAATTTTGCCAGATAAAGATTCACTGTTTTTAATTGGGAGTAGTAGGGCGCAAGATTTATCAATGTTGAGAGAGAGTTTATTTGTATAGAGCCCATCATTTACAGTATCCAGTTTATTGTTTATGTCTGTTATATCTGAAGAATTTGAGGAGTTAATTGGGTGTAGTTGTATGTCATCAGCATAGGCGAAGATTGTGAATCCAATAGATTGTGCTAGTGTAAGAAGAGGGGACAGAAAGATGTTGAAAAGTAGTGGAGATAGAATAGATCCTTGAGGAACACCATAGGTTAGTGTTATAGGTTGAGAAGTTTCATTCTTTACCTGAACTTTAAAGCTACGTTCATTAAAGTATGAAATGAACCATTGAAGAGCCAGACCTGTAATACCGCAGTCTTTGAGTCGATTAATAAGAAGAGAATGGTCAATAGTGTCGAAGGCTGCGGATAGGTCAAGGGAAATAAGAAGAACCGATTTTTGGTGTTCATGATAGTAATGAATAGTTGAAGTAAGGCCTAGTAGAGACAGTTCAGTAGAGTGTGAAGAACGAAAACCAGTTTGGAATGGATGGAGGGCATGGGTGTTTTCAATGAATTCTGTAAGTTGAGTGTGAATAATTTTTTCCGTTAATTTAGAGATTAAGGGTGGGTTGGCAATAGGGCGATAGTTTACTGGCTGAGAAGGGTCTAAGTTGTGTTGTTTTAATTTTGGGATAACGAGTGCTGTTTTCCAAGCAGTAGGTACTAGGTGATCAGAAAGAGACTTAGAAACCATTTCCCAGATGAATGGGCCGAAGAAGGAAAAAAAATTTTTAAGGAGTAGAGGGGGAATACTCTCCATAAGATTAATGGAGGTATTCAAGGATTGTAGGATAAGGAGAAGATTAGCTAGAGAGGGCATTTTGAAATTTGAACAGGTGCTGAATGAGAGATGGGAAGATTCATCGGAAGTATGGGAAAGAGAAGTAGAGGAGGGAGGTCCTAGATACGATCTGATGTTTTTTATTTTTGTATCGAAGAAAAGTGCCAGCTCATTGGCAGATGGTTGTGTAGTTGAGAGTGTGGATTTTTTTTAAGAGTATTTAGAGAGAGATTGGACTAGATTGAAAAGAGCTGAAGAATTTCGGGTGGAGGAGATAAGTTTAGAATAGTATTCTTTCTTGGTTTGTTGTATGGCTGTTTTATAATCAGAGGCTTTTTCCTTGAACAGAACGAGAAAATTATTTTGGCGTGTTTTGCGCCATTTATGTTCGACAGATCGAAGTTGTCGACGAAGGAGGGCAAGTTTATTGTTATACCAGGGTTGTTGTTTTTTTGAGTCTGGTTTGAGATGAGTTTTTATTTCTTGTTGAGGTGCCAGGGAGTCCATTAGAGATTTTGTGGAGGTTTCCCAGAGAGAGAATTGTTCGTCAGTAGGAAGTGAGGAGAAGTCGTTGAGGTTTAGATTGAAGGAGTTTTGGATAGAGGGAAGAGTTATTTTATTAATGTTCCGGGTGATATAGTGATTTTTTTGTTGGGTATAGTAAGAGAGTTCAGGGAATTCCAATTGCCAGTTAATTAAAGTGTGATCTGTCCAAGGCAGGGAATGAGATTGAAAGTTTTGAAAGAGGTGGCAAACAGAAGTTGGGCAAAAAATCATGTCAATGGTGTTACCAGCGGAATGGGTAGGCATTGAGATGAGAGGGGATAATGATAGGTCAGAAATTAATATTAGAAGTTCTGAAGTGTTAGGGTGGTTGGGGATATTAAAATGAATATTAAAATCCCCAAGGATGATAGAGTCAGGATAAGAAATATTAAAGTCCGAGATAGTGGAAATAAGTGTAGAAAGCGAAGTTTTGGTTACTGGATGAGGGAGGTATATGAGAAGAAAATTAAGAGAGGGGGAGTGTTTTATAGAGAATTGAAGGGATTCTACTGGAGCGTCTGAATGGGAGTTGGAGGTGTTGGACTGGAGAGGAATAGAGGCGTGAAAAACAACAGCAATTCCTCCTCCCTTTTTGTTCGGACGGGGTTGGAAGATTGCCTTGAAGTTAGTAGGACAGGCTTGGGTTAGATAAGCCTCCTCTCCCTGAGTCAACCAAATTTCTGTGAGGCATAGAATATGGAAGTTGTATTGAATAATGGTATCATGTATTAGGTGATGTTTATTTTTAATGGATCGAACGTTTACCATGCCTATATTTAATTTGGAGGGGAAGTAATGTGAAGCGGAATGAAAGCTGGGGGTGTGGGAAATCGGGACAGTAATATAGTTTCTTGTTTGAATTTCAGTCGAACTAGGGGGAGGTTTTAGAGGTCTGCGGCCCCATAAAGTGGGAATGGAGGCCATTATGTTAGAGTTGGAATATTGGGGTGTTGATGAATTAGAGTGGGTAGATGTTTGAGGTAACGAAAAAAGAGTGAGGAGGATGTATATAAAGAGAGAGATTCTGACTTGAAATAATGAGATATAAGAGGTTTTGTTGGAAGGAATATTGTGAAATGGAAAATAATAAACAATAGTATGGGCAAGAGTTAGAAGTAGCTGCATGAAGGAGCGCATAAAGGAGCAGGACCTGCTCCTTAGGTGCACGCCGAAGTCGACTTCGTGACTTGATTGTCAGTGTAAACAAGGCCTACTTGATGGATGGAGTCTATCTTGGAATGTTTTGAGAGAATTGCCATTTGCTCATAGTTCTAACAGATTGATATGGAGGGTTTGTTCTTGGTGAGTCCAGACTTTTTGAGTGTGGAGGCCATCCAGGTAAGCTCCCCATCCTACAGTTGAAATGTCTGTAGTGAGAAGCTCCTGGTGGCTGGGGTAGGGTTGGAAGGGAAGACCTTGAGTTAGGTTGTAAGATGCCATTCACTGTTGTAGGGAGAGGTAGAGATTTGGGGTGACCTAAGTTGGAGCAAATAGATGTTACATGGCTTGAGACCATTGGACTGACAGGGTTCATTTTGGGATTCTGAGGTGAAGATGTGCAAACAGGGTGACATGGACGCAATGTACAGAAATATGTAGAAGGGTGGAGATAGTTTGACACAGGTGAATCAGATTGTCTACTCTCTGTTTTAGAAGAAAAGTTTGACTTTGTGTAGGATCTAAGAGAGCTCCTATGAACTCCAGCATCTGAGTTGGGTGTAGATGTGACTTTTGATAGTTGATGACAAACCCAAAGAGCTCCAGCAAATGAACTGTTTAAGACATGGCATGCTGAACTATTTGCAATGATGACATTTTGATTGACTAGTCATTCAAATAAGGAAATACTTGAAATCCCCATCTCCTTTTCCAGTGCAATAGGTCAGACATTCTAGACCAGGGGTCTCAAAGTCCCTCCTTGAGGGCCACAACCCAGTTGGGTTTTCAGGATTTCCCCTATGAATATGCATGAGATCTATGTGCATGCACTGCTTTCAATGCATATTCTTTGGGGAAATCCTGAAAACCCGACTGGATTGCGGCCCTCAAGGAGGGACTTTGAGATCCTTGTTCTAGACCATAGGGACGTACAAAAGCAGTCTCCCAAAGAGTGGGCTTGCTGCACCAGCCTTTTAGACAGAGGACACAAAAGCCGAGTCCCGTCTGGCAGCAACATCCACTCTGTAGAACTTGGCAAACATGTGAAGACACGACTATGTCGCTGCCCTGCAAATCTCCTCAGAAGAAACAGATTGCACTTCGGCTCACGATGAAACCACACTCTTGATAGAATGCACCTTAACAGAAACAGGGGACTGTTTCCCTGCAAGAATATAGGTGGACGAAATGGCTCTATGGATCCACCTGGAGATCGTGTTCTTAGAGAAACGGGAGCACCTTGCTTAGGCGAATGAGTCAGCACAAACAGATGGTGTCAGAAAGCGAAACTTTTTGTGACCTCCAAATAACGCAGAAGCACCCTGTGCACGTCTAACTTTTTCAGTAGATGATCCTGATGTCTGGAACCCATCGGTTGAAAAACAGGCAAACATACCTCCTGATTGACGTGGAAAGCCGAAACTACCTTCGGCAAAAAGGAAGGAACCGTCCGGAGCAAAACTCCTGTCTCCGAGATTCGGAGTAAAGGGGTCTTGACAAGACAACGCCTGTAATTTGGGAACCCTACGGGCAGAAGTGATGGCGACCATAAAAACAGGCTTAAATCCAGGAGAGAAGCATCCTGAAGAGGCTCAAAAGGAGCTCTGGCAAGGCCCGACAGTACCATGAAGGTCCCAGGCCGGGAACGGACATTTAAAGGGTGGCTGGACCCGAAAAGCCCCCTTCAGAAAATGAGCAACATCCGGATGCGATGTAAATGAGAACTGACTATCCCTAGATCAAGATCGAAAACAAGACAGACCAGCCACCTGGATTCGTAGAGATGCTACAGTGATGCCTTTATCCAGACCAGCTTGGAGAAAAGCAAGGACCCGCAACATCAGAGCTGAATAAGGGTTCACCTGTTCCTGGTCACACCAATGTTGGATGGTTTTCCATGCTTTAGCATAGGCTGACACTGTTAATGACTTCTTAGATCTGAGAAGTGTATTGATCACAATCTCCGAATAGCTTTTATGCTCTAAGGCCGCATGCTCAAGAGCCAAACCGTAAGAGCAAAGCGACCACGATCTTCCATGGCCACCGGGCCCTATGTAAGAAGGTCTGGGTAGATGCTCAAGTGCAAACAGTGTCCTACCCACAGCCGCATCAGATCCGCGTACCAGTTTTCGAGGCTAGTCGGGAGCCACTAGAATGATGTGGCCTGGATGAGTCACAATTCTCCGAAGAACCTGGCTGATCATCGGCCAGGGCAGAAAGACGTAAAGAAGAACATCCAGAGGCCATGGCTGCATGAGAGCATTGAGCCCCACGCTTATGGGCTTGGATCTGCGACTGAAGAATCATGACGCTTTCTTGTTCCACATCATGGCCATGAGGTTGAGGCAGGGCTGCCCCAGCGTCTTACGATCGCCCAAAATGCCTGAAGCGACAGGGTCCACTCCCCCCGGGATCCAGAGTTTGACAGCTGAGGAAGTCCGCTTGAACGTTGTCCACTCTAGCCACATTTGATGCTGTTAGCACCAGGAGATGATGTTCCACTCAAAGGAAAAGAAGCCGGGCCTCCTGAGCCAAGGGAGAGCTTTTGTTTCCTCCCTGCCAAATGACACAGGCCACTGCTGTCACGTCGGAAAAGACCCGGACAGCCTGTCCCTCCAAAGACCAGGACAGCTTGTCTCTCTCTGCAATTCTTTCAGGGCCAAATGAATGGCCCTGAGCTCCAGCCGGTTGATGAACCACTTCCTCTGCGATGGAGTCCAACAGCCCTGAATGGAAGGACGATCACAGTGAGCCCCCAAGCCCCGAAGGCTGACATCCGTGGTTACCACAATCCCGGAGAAGTGACTGAGGGCGAAGCAACCAGGTCATGCTTGCTCTGGCCTCCAAAGTCCAAGGGAGTTGCATCTCTAAGGCATCTCAGTGGGGCGCTTCGAGTATCCTGCCCTGACCTGAGGAAGGGGGTTTAGTTCAATAAGAAGATTGCCTTATTGTCATTTCCCACTTATAAACTTTTATCAATACAGCTACAATACTACTTTATTCTAAAGCAACAACAAAATTATTTTATCTACCTTTTATCATTTCTGCTTTAATCATCTTCTCTTCACTCTCTCCCTTCCATCCAATGTCCGCCCTTTCTCTCTCTCTGCCCTTTCCATCCACTGTCCACCATCTCTCTCTTCCATATGGCATCTTCTCTCTTTCTATGTCCCATCTATAAACTGTCTAATTCTGTGCCCCTTCTCTCCTTTACACATGATTCATTTCAGCTTCACCTCCTCTCCATTTTTCAATCTGTCCCAACCCCCCTCCCCTATGCTCTGGCATCACTCTCTTCTTTACTTCCTTCATTTCCACTCCATCCCACAGTCTGGCATCTCTATCTCCTTCCCTTCCCTCCCCCTATGCCCTGATATCTCTCCTTTCCTTCCCTGATCTGGCATCTCTCCTGCCCCCTCAATGGTCTGGTATGTCCTTTCCCTTCCTCCATTCCCATGGTCTGGCATCTCTGTTTCCTCTCTTCTCCCTTCCCTGATCTTCCTTCTCCCTCCCTCTCTCTCTCTACCCAACTAGGTGCAGCATTTCTCTCCCCCTTTATCACCCCCCCAGACAGCTTTTGCTGGCCTCAAGCCTTCCTCTCCGCTGGGTCCTGCCCACTTCCTGTTTCCGCAAAGGCAGGACTTGGCAGAGAGGAAGGCCCAACACTGGCAGAGCAGCGAAATGTGAATTTTGCCACTGCCAGAAGAAGTTCACAATGCTGGAGCACCCCCTTATGGGATGCACCCAGAGTGGACTGCACACCCTTGGTAAGCCACTGCACTTGGCAGTTTTTGTACCGGGTTCTGTGAATGTTGTCACCCATGTAAGAATATTATTCCTGCTTGTCCTCGGAGAACTTCTGTTTCTCCCTTTTCTCCTATTGCCACCTGTGCAGGGCACTCTGCCTCCTGGGTCTATGCTAGTAAAAGATAGGCAAGACATAAAGAATCACTGCTCTTTGTGTGCTGCCACTAGCTCTGCTGGTCTCGCCCCTCTGAAAAACAGAAGTCTATATCAGTGGGGTGAGATTGGCAGAGCTAGCAGTATCAGAAAAAGGCAATGGTCCTGAGCAATTTTTACCGCTACAAACTCAGGAAAACAGCAGTATGCAAAGGACAATGTCTGTCTTTTTTGCTGTGGCATACCTGGTAAGGCAGTGAGAGCCTTGTGGAGAGGCAGTGAGTGGCAGGCAGGAGGAGAAGGTTGCAATTAGAGTTGGGTGCTTCTCATACAGGACACCTATGTTTGGAAGCCCTGTCTTGTTTGTGTATTTTAAGTAAGACCACCTCTTTTTTGTGATAAAGCACAGTTACTTACCGTAACAGGTGTTATCCAGGGACAGCAGGCAGATATTCTTGACTGATGGGTGACGGCACCGACGGAGCCCCGGTACGGACAATTTTAGAGTGATTGCACTCTAAGAACTTTAGAAAGTTCTAGCTAGGCCGCACCGCGCGTGCGCGAGTGCCTTCCCGCCCGACAGAGGCGTGCGGTCCCCAGTTAGGATAAGCCAGCTAAGAAGCCAACCCGGGGAGGTGGGAGGGACGCAAGAATATCTGCCTGCTGTCCCTGGATAACACCTGTTACGGTAAGTAACTGTGCTTTATCCCAGGACAAGCAGGCAGCATATTCTTGACTGATGGGTGACCTCCAAGCTAACAAAAAGAGGGATGGAGGGAAGGTTGGCCATTAGGAAAACAAATTTTGCAAAACAGATTGGCCGAAGTGTCCATCCCGTCTGGAGAATGCATCCAGACAATAATGAGATGTAAAAGTATGAACTGAGGACCAAGTGGCAGCCTTGCAGATTTCCTCAATAGGAGTGGAACGGAGGAAAGCTACAGACGCTGCCATAGCTCTAATTTTGTGGCCTGTGACCGAACCTTCCAGTGTCAGGCCGGACTGAGCATAACAAAAAGAAACGCAAGCAGCAAGCCAATTGGATAGAGTGCGTTTAGAGACAGGATGACCTAACTTGTTAGGATCAAATGACAAAAATAGTTGAGGAGAAGATCTGTGAGGTTTGGTGCGATCAAGATAGTAAGCCAGAGCACGTTTACAATCCAAGGTATGCAAAGCCTGTTCACCTGGATTAGAATGAGGCTTTGGGAAAAAAACAGGTAGAACTATGGATTGGTTAAGATGAAATTCAGACACAACCTTAGGAAGGAATTTGGGATGTGTGCGGAGGACGACCTTATCATGGTGAAAAACCGTGAAAGGTGGATCCGCCACTAGCGCATGAAGCTCACTGACCCTCCTGGCAGAAGTGAGAGCTATTAGAAAGACCACTTTCCAAGTGAGAAATTTAAAATGCGTTGAGGCCAACGGCTCGAAAGGAGGCTTCATCAACGCAGAAAGAACCACATTAAGATCCCAAACAACAGGAGGGGCTTTAAGAGGTGGTTTCACATTGAAGAGGCCCTTCATGAACCTTGAAACTAAGGGATGAGCTGAGAGAGGTTTCCCATGAATCGGCTCATGAAAAGCCGCAATGGCACTAAGGTGGACCCTTATCGAAGAGGATTTCAGACCAGAGTCAGATAAGGACAATAAATAGTCCAAAACCAGTCCCACTGCTGTAGATATGGGATTGTGGTGATGTAACTGGCACCAGGAAGAGAAGCGAGACCACTTTTGTTGGTAACATTGAAGAGTGGACGGTTTCCTGGAGGCATCAATAATAGAACGAACAGGCTGAGACAGGAGAGCATGAGCTGGAGTCAGCCCGAGAGATACCAAGCTGTCAGGTGCAGAGACTGTAAGTTGGGATGAAGCAGTGTTTGTTGATGCTGTGTAAGCAGTGAAGGAAACAGAGGAAGAGGTATGGGTTCCCTGGAACTGAGCTGAAGTAGAAGGGAAAACCAATGCTGTCTGGGCCACCGTGGAGCGATGAGAATCATGGTGGCCTGTTCCCTCTTGAGCTTGAATAAGGTGCGCAGCATGAGCGGAAGAGGAGGGAATGCATAAAGGAAGAGATTGGTCCAATCTAGGAGAAATGCATCGGGTTCCAGACGGTGAGGAGAGTAGAGTCTGGAGCAAAACAGGGGCAGTTGATGGTTGTGGGGAGCTGCAAAAAGATCCACTTGAGGTGTGCCCCATTGAGAGAAAATGGACTGGAGAGTCGAAGGGTCGAGAGTCCATTCGTGAGGTTGAAGAATTCTGCTGAGATTGTCTGCTAAGCAATTCTGTTCCCCTTGGATGTAGACTGCTTTCAGGAATAGGTGACGAGCAGTCGCCCAGGTCCAAATCCTTTGAGCCTCCTGACATAAGGGACGGGATCCCGTCCCTCCCTGTTTGTTGATGTAATACATTGCAACTTGGTTGTCGGTGCAAATGAGAAGAACCTGAGGAAAAAGAAGATGTTGGAAAGCTTTGAGAGCGTAAAATATCGCTCTGAGTTCCAGGAAATTGATGTGGTGTTTCTTTTCCTGGTTGGTCCAAAACCCCTGAGTTTGAAACTCGTTCAAGTGAGCTCCCCATGCATAGGGGGAGGAATCCGTGGTGATGACCAGTTGATGAGGAGGTAGATGGAACAGTAGACCTCTGGATAGATTTGATGATTTCAACCACCAAAGAAGCGACTGTCGAAGAGACGAGGTCACAGATATGTGTCGTGAACAAGGATCCGTCGCTTGTGACCACTGAGTCGCTAGGGTCCATTGAGGAGTACGCAGGTGGAGACGTGCGAAGGGAGTGACATGTACTGTGGAGGCCATGTGTCCCAAGAGCACCATCATGTGATTCGCAGAGATGGAAGGTTGCTGGAACACCTGCTGACAGAGATGAAGGATGGTGTGAAGGCGGTTTAGAGGAAGAAAAGCCCTCATCTGAACAGTATCCAGAATGGCTCCAATGAATTGAAGCCGCTGAGTCGGAATGAGGTGCGACTTGGGTAGATTGATTTCGAACCCCAACAGTCGAAGGAAGTAAATGGTCTGATCCGTGGCTTTGTGAACGGACTGAGGAGAAGGAGCCTTGATGAGCCAGTCGTCCAGGTAAGGGAAGACTTGAAAGTTGTGGGAGTGGAGATAAGCTGCGACCACAATCAGACATTTGGTGAATACCCTGGGCGAGGAGGCTAGGCCGAAGGGTAGCACCTTGTATTGGTAATGATGTTGATTGACAAGAAAGCGCAGATATTGTCTGGACATCAGATGAATTGGAATGTGAGTATACGCCTCCTTGAGATCGAGGGAACATAGCCAGTCTTCCTGAGAAAGAAGAGGATATAGGGTGGCAAGAGATAACATCTTGAACTTCTCCTTGACCAGACATTTGTTGAGATCTCTGAGATCTAATATTGGTCTGAGATCTCCGGTCTTTTTGGGTACAAGAAAGTACCGGGAGTAAAATCCCAGGCCTTGCTGGTCCAGAGGAACTGGTTCGATGGCATTGAGAAGAAGGAGGGAGTGAACCTCCTGAGCGAGGAGGAGGGATTGAGCCTTGTTGGAAGCAGACTCTTTTGGCAGACTTAGAGGTGGAGGAGTCTGAAAATTTAGGGAGTAGCCGTGGGCGATGATAGCAAGTACCCACTGGTCGGAGGTGATTGCTTCCCAGCGAGGTAGAAAAACTTGTAGTCGACCTCCTATGGGTTGAGGTAGAGGACACGAGGGAGGAAGACTGGCAATGTCCTGGAGAAAGGAGTCAAAAGGGCTGTGTCGACTTAGGTTGAATAGCCGGTTTGACAGCAGGCTGCTGTTGTTGACGAGTCTGTTGCTGCTGCTGACGCTGCCTGCGAGGTTGAGGAGGATGGGACTGCGCCGGTCGAGCAGAAAACCTCCTTTGATATGAAGGTTGTTGCCTGAATGGACGAGGAGGAGGAGGTTTCTTCTTGTTTTTCAACAAGGTGTCCCACCTAGTTTCATGGGCGGAGAGCTTTTGGGTGGTGGTATCCATGGACTCCCCAAACAGCTCATCCCCTAGGCAAGGAGCATTGGCAAGTCTGTCCTGATGGTTTACGTCCAGTTCTGAGGTCCGTAGCCATGCCAATCTTCTCATTGCTACAGAGATAGCAGTAGCACGAGACGTCAGTTCAAAAGTATCATAAATAGAACGGACCATAAACTTCCTGAGTTGCAGAAGACTAGAGGTACATTGCTGAAAAGCAGGAAGTTTACGGTCCGGAATATACTGTTGAAAAGAGGTTACCTGTTGAATGAGGTGCTTCAGGTAAAACGAGAAGTGGAAAGCGTAATTACTTGAACGGTTGGCCAGCATTGCATTTTGGTAAAGACGCTTTCCAAATTTGTCCATGGCCTTTCCTTCCCTACCAGGAGGGACAGAGGCATACATACTGGCTCCTGTAGTCTTCTTTAGAGTTGACTCTACCAACAGGGATTCATGAGGAAGTTGGGGTTTGTCAAATCCAGGTATTGGAATCACTTTATATAGAGATTCTAGTTTTCTTGGGGCTCCTGGGATTGTCAAAGGAGTTTCCAGATTCTTATAAAAAGTTTCCCTCAAGATGTCATGGAGGGGTAACTTTAAAAACTCTTTAGGAGGTTGGTCAAAATCCAAGGCATCCAAAAATGCCTTGGATTTTTTAGAGTCAGACTCTAAAGGAATAGACAAGGTGTCTGACATCTCCTTTAAAAATTTTGTGAAGGAGGAGTGCTCTGGCTTAGCAGTAGTATCCTGCACCGACGGTTCCTCCTCATCAGATGTGTAATCCTCCTCGGTACCGAGGGGATCATCTGAATCGTCCCACAAGTCAGGGTCCCGTACCGATTGCAAACGGCCCTGGGAAAGTGGAGTCGATGTATCAGTATGTTTAGTCTTGTGTACCGATTTACCAGACCGAGTGGAGACGGTACCTGGGGAATGTAGTACGGTACGGGGTTCAGAGACCAGTACCGGTTCCGACACCGTAGGAGTAGCACGCCGTTTTGGTTCCGCTGATAGAACAGGCATGGACAAAGATTTTTGCGGTGCCGAAACAGTCGATGCCGATAACAGAGGCTGTTCGACAGACGGCACCGAAGGCTCAGTCGGTACCGACACTGGAAGGTTCGGAGACAATAGAGCCGGGAGCAACTGTTGTAGTTGCTGCTTAAGCTGGACCTGGAGGATAGAGGCAATGCGCTCCTCCAACGTTGGTCCCGATGGCACCGGTACCGGTTTTTTCTTGCTCGGTACCTTCGGTGCCGCTCGACGCTCGGGTGAAGTCGATGCCGATGACGATGCAGAGACTTCAATGGGAGCGGAGCGTTTACGGGGCCGGCGCTCAGTCTGCAGGACTTGGCTCACTGCATGCTCGACTGGCGGGCCTAGAACAGTAGGGGAAGGCTTCTTAGCCGGCTTACCTACAGGAGTCGACACCGACGATGGATCTGGCGGTGCCGAGGTAGTCGGAGTCGACTTGGAGGAAGTCGTCGACGTCGATACCGGTGCAACTTCCATAGCGGTACCGAAAAGGATCCGCTGCTGAATTTGTCTATTTTTTAAAGTTCTTTTTTGTAAAGAACTACAGCGGGTGCAGGTTTCAGCCCTATGGTCCGGACCCAGACACTGGAGGCACCACTTGTGTGGGTCGGAAAGGGAGATAGGGCACGCACACCGCTGACACTTTTTGAAACCCGGTGACGGGGGCATGAAGGGAAATACTGCTGTAGCAAAATCGAAGCCCGAGGCTTCGATGGTGCCAACAGGCCCCGCCGGGTCAGATTCGATAAAAAAAATAATTTTAATTTAATTTTTTTTTTTTTTTTTTACACAAAGGGTAAAAAAGAAAGAAAGAAAGAAAATATGAAGAGAAAAATACGCGCGAGCGGGAAGGCAAGTGAAATAGAAAAAAACTTCCAACAGCCGTTGGAAACACGCGTCTTCTTAGCTCCGCGGAATTAAGAAAACTGGGGACCGCGCGCCTCTGTCGGGCGGGAAGGCACTCGCGCACGCGCGGTGCGGCCTAGCTAGAACTTTCTAAAGTTCTTAGAGTGCAATCACTCTAAAATTGTCCGTACCGGGGCTCCGTCGGTGCCGTCACCCATCAGTCAAGAATATGCTGCCTGCTTGTCCTGGGATAACACAAAGTTTTTTCCAGAACAGGCACAGGAAACCTTTACAGCACAGTTTTTAAAATAGTGGCAAAATAAATCCTCAGTTAGTATGTAGTGGTGGTCAAAAATGTATCAACTAAATGTTAGAAATTATGAAAAAAAAAAGCAGAAAGACAGGAGAGCATATTGATCAGTATTCAATATGTGATTGCATCTCGAGTACTATGTGCAATTCTGGTTGCTTCATTGCCAAAGAGATAAAGCAGAGTTAGAAAAGGTACAAAAAAGGCAACCAAATTGATAAAAGTGATAGAACGGCACCCCTAAGAACAAAATCTAAAGAGGTTAAGGCTCTTTAACTTGGAAAAGAGCTAGCTGAGGTCTATATAATCCTGATGGAATGGATCAGATATATGTAAATTAGATTATTTATTCTTTCAAAAAGTACAAAGATTAGGGGACGCTTTATGAAGTTACAAAGTAGCACATTTAAAACTGGAGAAAATATTTTTTTCAACTAACATATAATTAAGGTTTAGAATGTTTGCCAGAGGATGTAGCAAACAACAAGTTGCGGAAAGAAAAGTTCTGTTATTAATCAAGGGGAAGTTATTGCTTATTCCTGGGTATAAGCAGCATTCCCTGCCAGGTATTTGAAACCTGGACTGGCCACTGTTGAAAGCAGGATATTGAATTTTGTGAACCTTTGTTTTGACTCATTATGACAGTTCTTATGTTCTAGCCCAGTGTTTCTCAACATGGGCTGCTTGTTAGGGGTAAGCGGCCTGGCCGCCAGGATATTTCCCGCCCATCAGTAGAAGCAGCTGCTGCCGGAGATCCCTGCCTGTCCCCTACGCTGATGCCACTGCTGGGGATCCCTCTCTCTCTGCCTGCACTCCCCACCGAAGCTGACCTAGTTACTTGTTGGAGTTACACTAGCTTCCTCCGCCTCCAGCGAACTCTGTGCGCTGCACATAAAGTAGCTGACCCAGAAACTTCCTCTCTGATGTCAGAGGGAAGGCTTATGGGCCAGCCACGTGCATGTGAATCGCTGCTTGCGCCGTCCTTGCACAGAGTTCGCTGAGGGTGGAGGGAGTGAGTGCGGCTCCAACAAGTAACTGGGTTGGCTTCGGGGGGGGGGGGGGCGGGCATGGAGGGAGGGATCCCTGGCGTACAACTTAATTTTGGGACAAAGGCTGGAAGGCAAGGAGGTGGGCATGAACTTAACACAGAAGGAAGGGAGGGGGCATGAACATGGGACACAGAAGGGAGGGAAGAAGGGGGCATACTTAGGTTCTTCAGTGCGGGGGGGAGGCATTGGGGGGAGGAGGGAGTATGCATCTCTCCTACCATTTTTGGGGGGGTTGTTGGGGAGGGGGGTGCTGTCGGGAGGCTTTTTTACATTTTTTTTATTGGGCAGATATTTTGCATGTGTAATACATGCAAAATATCTGTGCCATTAAAAAAATATGGGAAAAAAATCCCAGGCAGACCTGTCGGTAACAGTTACCAGCAGGTCTACAGCAGTCAGGTTTTAGGATTATAAAACCCGATGCAAAATAGCCAAGCAAATGTAAGTGAATCAATCATTTGGCTATTTTGCACGGGGTTTTACTAATTTGTATTGCCGGATCAGAAAATGGGCAATCGAGGGGAACAACACATGGTGGGCTGTTCTGTGAATTGGGTTGGTTAGCAGTGATCGTTGCTAAACCTGTGCGGCAGTCGCTGACCTTAGTAAATCTGGGTCAAAGGTAGGAAAAATTATTTTATTTTCAATTTAGTGATCAAAATGTGTCAGTTTTGAGAATTTATATCTGCTGTCTATATTATGCACTATATTTATCTATTTTTCTATAGTTGTTACTGAGTAACATTGCATATTTAAAAGTCATCTGCCCTGACCGCTTTGAAAAAAAAAAAAAAGAATCTAAATGATAATTAACATTTTCTCTGCTTACAGTGTGCTTTGTGGTTTTTTAATTTTGTGATTACCATTATGTATTAATAAGATTATATTGTGTGTATATGAAAAATGGATGGAATAAACTGCATTACAATTAGTACTTTATTATGGGGGTGGGGTCAGAGGGTGAGCTTGGGTGAGGGTACTCGGTTGTTATTTGTTAGGCTTTGAGGGTACTTGGCTTGAAGAAGTTGAGAAACACTGTTCTAGCCTAATATAGGCTAGTAAGTAAGGCTAATGTGTGTTAATATCTATTAACATATGCTAATGCAAATGAATGCACATTAATTAAGGCAAGGTCCATTATTCTCAAAATACTAAATCTATATAATAAATCTAGCCCTCAGTTAGTAAAGTGCATTATTAATAAATGGGACCCACTACACAAAATGAGAATGGTGATGAGTAATATGCATTCATATAGTAGCACACTTTAGCAGTTCAAGCCCAAAGTCCATAATGCAGATTAACAAGTGTTAAAATGCTAACTGTATCAAGTAAGGTTCTAAGTTTATATCTGAAGCAATGGAGAGTGAAGTTGCTTATAAAAAGAAGGTCAGTGGCAAATCCAGGAAGCCATTTTGACTGAGGAACCTGCAGGAGCAAAAGCAACTGAGGATTGTTCTTGCCCAGAAACAAACCACTGGACCACCAGGCTGTTTAAAGCTAAAGTAGGACTAGGGAGGGCCTCTGGGTGGTGGGAGGGTGGAAGAGGTGGCTGGAGGCTAGCTTGAATGACCTGTATGTTTTCAGCAAGACTATCTTGTTTCTTGTAAAATGGTCCCTGCTTGGTGGTTATATAGACAAAGCAAATATACTTACCTGTAGCAGGTGTTCTCTGAGAACAACGGGCATATATTCTCACATGTGGTATAATCCACAGAACTTGGTACAGACACCGCAAAGTGCACTGTCACTTTAAATCTTTAGACAGTACCCATATCGTGTATGTGCTGATGCCTTCCTGTCTGACGTTGGCTTGCAGGACCATCAGTTCAATAACAAAGCTAAGAAGCCAACTAAGGGAAGTGGGTGGGTTATGGAGGTTATGTTTTAATGTAGAGTGCTGTGCACATCTAGCAGCGAAACTGAAATAAATAGTAGTAGACGAATACATGTCTGCTGTCCTCGGAGAACACCTGCTACAGGTAAGTATTTTTGCATTCTCTGAGGACAAGCAGACACAATATTCTCATATGTGGGGCTCCCAAGCTGCCAGGATCATATCTGTGGAAGAAATTAAACATTGAATATATAGAAACCTGTGAAACCCTATAGGGTTGGAGGGGAAAGTTGGCTTTAAGTAGAGAATAGATTTTGTAGAACTACTTGTCGTAGAACTGCTTGCCTAAACCAACTGTCTCTTCTGAATTGGTGTTCCAAACAGTAATGAGAAGTAAACATATGGACGAGAACCAAGTAGCAGTTTTACAGATTTCTTCAATAGATGCAGAGTGACAATGAGGCAGCCATAGCCTCATTTTCGTGCGATGTCACACAGCCTTGTAGCGTCAACCCAGCCTGAGTATATACAAAGGAAATACAGTATGCTAGCCAAGTTGAGATGGCTCTTTTGGATATAACAATTCCTAGACCATTAGGATCAAAGGCAACAAAGAGCTGTGCGGACCCTCTGTGTGGCTTAGTGTGATCCAGGTAATATATCAGAGCACATTTGCAGTCTAAGGTGCGAAGGTCTACATCTCCAGGATGATAAATGTGGCTCTGGAGAGAAAATATGCAAAATAATAGACTGGTTGAGGACTACCCTATCGTGAGAGAACCTTGTATACGGACAATGAATTGAAGTTCACTCACCCAGCATACAGACGTGAGGACTATGAGAAAAACTACCTTCCAAGTAAGAAGTTTCAGACAGCAAGATGTCAGTGGCTCAAAAGGAGATTTCATAGAGCAAAAAGCCATGCGACAGGATCCCAAGTGACAGGAGGAGATTTGATAGGTGGTTTTGTGTGGAATAGGCCTTTCAATAAAATGGCTTCTAAAGGATATACAGAAAGCGGTTTCTTGTCCAGATGAGAATGAAATACACCGATAACACCGAGATAAATTCTAACCAAATTGGGTTTTAGATCAGAATTAGAGAGGTAGGAAAGACAGTTGAGGATGGGTGGAAGTGGACATGAGATGGGCTCCAGAGAATATAATACACACCAGGAAGAGTAGCGTGTGCATTTGAAGTGATAACAGCATTGAGTGGAAGATTTCCTAGATGCTTCAATGACAAGAGATACTGTAGCAGAGACAGAAAGCATTTACCTATTCGATGAAAGAAACCACGCTGTTAGTGCTAATGGGTGGGGGGGGGCTGGGATGAAGTAGGGGTTAGAGAGCTGCACGGGAACGGGGACGACGGGAATCCTGTGGGTTCCCCCTTTGGGTCATGGGGATCCCGTGGGGACGCCCCCTCGGGTTGCGGGGATCCTGTGTGGATGCCCCTCGTGGTCTCGGGGATCCCGCGGGGTTGGAGGCAGCTCGAACCGAGTGGCTCATCTTCTTTTCCTACCTTCCTGTAGCGTACAGCGCTTCCAGCACTCCGAGTCCACACGTAGCCGACCTGGAAGACTTCCCCCAACGTCAGAGCTGACGTTGGAGGAATGCTTCTCATCACATATGTGCAGCGTGCAGGGCCCACTGCCCTGTGATTGTGAAGAAGTGCTGCTCTGAGTAACATCGGGAGAGGTGGTGAGATGGTTCTGGCATGCGCCTCACATGCCACAGAGTGGAAAGAAGGAAGCAGCGAGTCTTGCGGGAGGGGGCAAAACGGGAGGGAGCAAGCAAGCGGGCATGCTTGCATTGTAATTAGGAGGAAGCAGTTGGGACGTGAGAGGGGCACAGGACGTGTGTGCGTTTTTGAACACAGAAGGCAGGGAAAAGAAGAGAGGAGCAACATTAATGGAAAGAGAACAGATTGGCTGCTTGAGTTGGGCTATTTTGTTGTTTTGTTTTGGGGTTTTTTTTTTTTTTGGGGGGGGGGTGTTCCTGTACATTGTACAACAAGGCAAGGAAGGAAGGGAAATTATCTAGAGGCCTTTGCTTTTTATAGCAAGATAGTTAGCTAGTTTTGACATCCATAACTTGTGGAATGGCATAAACTTGGGAGAGAGGATGGAGGAAGGGATGGAAAGTGATGCTGAGATGGGGGAGAGAATAGAAAGGAAGAATTGGGCTTGAGTGTGTCAGTTAGAGGGAAAGAAATGGAGTACAAGGGGAATGGAAGAAAGGAGAATTTTTGATCATAGGGAGGGAGTGAGGTACAGATTAAAGGGAAGAGAAAGATGAGAGGGAGAAATGTTGTGGTGGAAAGGGAACAGTGGGACAGATTGAAAAGGATGCAAGAGGGAGGAATGTTGGACATAGTGGTGAAGGGAATGGAGGGAGAGATATGGCATGGTGCTGGAGAGGGGTGATAGAAGGAGAAATGTTGGGCATGGGGCTGGTGGGCAGGCACGAAAGATGAGAAAGGGATAAATTCTGGTCCATGGTAGGAGAAACCAATAGACAGCAACAGAAGAATTTACAGAATATAGGAAAGCAGAAAAAAGAAACTGGGACCAACTTTATGGAAAAATAAGTCTCCAAAAACAACAAAGGTAAAAAACGGAATTTGTTGACTAAAATATGTTAGCTTTGGGAAATTTATATAGCAGATGTCTTTGTATTATGTTCAAAAGAAAAGGAAATGCATTTCTGGCTTTCCACCACCACCATCCTCCAGAGATGCCCAGAACTCCCCTCCACTAAGCACAGCAATCGCTGGCAGCATCCATGAGCCACTGAGGTGCCAGCATCTGTGACTCAGGGATGCTACTGCTTCCTGCCAAGCTTGGCAAAAGGGACACCCAGCCAACTGCAAAGGAAGTCCTCAGCTGACAGCTTGGGGGTTCTCATCAGCTGAGATTTTATATTTACATTAGAGACTCTGGTAGAAACCCATTTACAAAGTATGTATTCTTCCCAATTAACATTTCCAAATTAATAGAAGTGTCTTTGCTTATTTGTAAATGGGTCTCTACCAGAGCCTTTAATTCAGTAGCATAATTAAATGAAATTACTATTTCTGAAGTTTATGGGAATGGAGGGGATTCCTCACAGGGACGGAGGGATTCCTCGCGGGGATGGGTGGGATTTTAGTGGGGACGGGTGGGATTTCTGTCCCCGCGCAACTCTCTAGTAGGGGTCCTTCGTGTCAAGTTAGCCATTTTGGAAATGTTTGCAATTTTCATGGTTTCCTGATTGAGGGGAAGATTCTCAAAACATTAATGTGGTCGCTAAACCGGTTCCAGGTGGTTTAGCATTCATGTATTTTAGTTGTGGATTATCAAAATGGCTTTTTGTGGTCTTTTGCAAGCTTCCTAGCAGTCTTTGACTCTGCCATGCAAATGTTTTACAATAAGGTCATTAATATTTAAATGAGTACTCCAGGCGATTCTCTATTATCGCTGGGTGATTCCCTAATCTCGCTGTCCTACATTTGTGAGCAAAATTTTCTAGCAAGTCTGAGCTGTTGTAGCCTTACTTTCTGGTCAATGTCCGAGCATTGATTGGCTCAGACATTGACAGGAAAGTAAGGCTTGACAGGTCAGATCTGCTAGAAAATTTTGCCAGTCAAGCAACCCCCCCCCCCCCCGACACCAGGAGGAATGCCCACTCCTGCTGCTGTCGTTAAGCAATCCCCCCACCACCAGCAGTGGGAAGGATGCCCACTCCCCTCCCACTGCCACACCCCTGATGCCCCTCCCTTACCTTCTTAACGAAGGGTGGCCAGAGGGATGCCTGTATTCACCGCTCAAAATGGCAGGCCTTTCCTCCCTGGTGCATTCTGGGATGTGCCGGGGAGGGGCCTAAAGCCCCTCCTATAGCATCTGGGCCTCCCGGAATCTTAGGCTCAATTTTCAGTGCATTCTGGGATGCAAAGGGAGAGGCCTAAGATTTTGATTGGCTAGATCCCTTAGGCCACTCCCATGGGTGGGGGGGGAGGGCTAGGGCGGGTGGGCTGGGGATGCCTGCTATGTTTGGGGGGATGGGGTTCTAGCAAGAGGGACTGGACATCCCTCTTGCCGGTGATGTATGGGGTGTTCTAGCAGGAGAGCATGGGCATGTACATTGCCGGCGATGTACAGGGAGGGGGGAGGGTTCCGGCAGGAGGGACTGGGCATTTTTCCTGCCGGCAATGTATGAGGGGAATGGCCGGCCACTAAATTTATCACGGTAGGGAGATCCCTTGCTGCGATAAGCTCAGCGGCAACTCGATTCTCTAATCGGCACCGGTGACATGGATGTCGGTTAGAGAATCAGGTTATTAGGTGGGCTTAAGTGCAATTCTCTATAAAATTCCCATGTGCAATTCTCAAAAACCACTTAGGTGGCTTCTGAGATTGGGCATCCTATACAGAATCCAGGCCTAAGTGTCTTCTTTTGCATACGCAGACAGAGGTCATAGTGAATGTCTTGATGATCAGGTCCTAGAAACAGAACATACCAATTATAGGGGGTCAAAGCCTGAAATGGTCTTACATTGAGTAGTGGTATATTTTTGAAGGCACTTGACATCCTCTTTGACATGAAACGAAAAATGGCCAATGTAAAGTCAAAAGGCTCAATGGTCTGAAAGCTCGAGTGAAAAGTATACCAAAAACTGTTGACACTTCCTGGGACGAAAAATATCTCGACGTGGCCCAAAGGCCAAAAAATCAAAAGTGAAGAAAATTTAACCAAATTCAAAGGAATGAATGACTAAAATATAGATAAAAATTAAGGATTATGAAGTACAATAAAATGAAACTGGGAAAGCACAAAAAAGATATCTACCGTATTTTTCGCTCCATAAGACGCAGCTGGCCATAAGACGCACCCACCTGTACATAAGAACATAAGAATTGCCGCTGCTGGGTCAGACCAGTGGTCCATCGTGCCCAGCAGTCCGCTCACGCGGCGGCCCTCTGGTCAAAGACCAGCGCCCTAACTGAGACTAGCCTTATCTGCAGACGTTCTGGTTTAGCAGAAACTTGTCTAACTTTGACTTGAATCCCTGGAGGGTGTTTTCCCCTATGACAGACTCCGGAAGAGCGTTTCATTTTTCTATCACTCTCTGGGTGAAGAAGAACTTCCTTACGTTTATACGGAATCTTTCCCCTTTCAATTTTAGAGAGTGCCCTCTCGTTCTCCCTACCTTGGAGAGGCTGAACAACCTATCTTTATCTACTAAGTCTATTCCCTTCAGTACCTTCAATGTTTCGATCATGTCCCTTCTCAATCTCCTCTGTTCGAGGGAGAAGAGGCCCAGTTTCTGTAATCTTTCACTGTATGGCAACTCCTCTAGCCCCTTAACCATCTTAATCGCTCTTCTCTGGACCCTTTCGAGTAGTACCATGTCCTTCTTTATGTACAGCGACCAGTAGAGGAAGAAAAACCAAGAAAAACACAATTCTGAACCAAATGGTGTGCACTGTACCCTGTCCCCCCCTCTGGTGGTCTAATAGTAGGCTGGGACAGGATACTGGGCATGTCTCGTGGTGGGCATGTCCAGTGGCAGCCGGCCCCCAGCCCCAAGGCAGCCAGCCAGCCAGCCCCAAGGTAGCCAGCCAGCCCTAAGCCAGCCTTCCATCTACCCAGTCACCACAAAATAAGGAAAGTCTGCTGCTTCAGCCTTACCCCATTCCCAGAGCTGCAGGCCTATGTCCAACTCATAGGGGAGAGTATGGCACAGTGGTTAAAGCTATAGCCTCAGCACCCTGGGTTGTGGGTTCAAACCCACGCTGCTCCTTGTGACCCTGGGCAAGTCACTTAATTCCCCCATTGCTCCAGGTACATTAGATAGATTGTGAGCCCGCCAGGACAGACAGGGAAAAATGTTTGAGTACATGAATAAATTCATGTAAACCGTTCTGAGCTCCCTTGGGAGAACGGTATAGAAAATGGAATAATAATAAAAAATAAAATCCCCCCTCCTGGCCCCCACGCTTTTCTGTACTTACTGATCTGTATCACTGCTGCAACTCTGCCGATGAAAAAACAAAAACGCTGGACTGGACTGGTGGCTGGGCACTCCCGAGAACGGAGGCACTTCTCTGGGCATAATGACGGAGGCACATTACTGCTGGGAATCCCATCTTCACAAATTGCTCCTGTTTGCCAAAGGAAGAATGCTGGATACAGGTGGCTAGGAACTTCTGAGGATGAAGGCACTTCATTCACCAGCTCTTTTCCGGCAGTGGCATAGCGGTTTACAACACAGGCACATACTTTTTGCATGCCTCCTTGGTCCCGCTCTGCACTCCGAATGGCTGCCATCAATTCTTGCATGACTCACGAGAACTGACGGCAGCCATTAGAGTGCAGTGCTTGACCAAGCAGGCACGCAAAAAGTGCGTGCCTGCCTCGTGCACTGCTCTGCCGCTGCCAGAAAAGAGCAGGAAAACCAAGGCAGGAGTGTAGAAAGCACGCTGGGAGACAGGATGGAAAAAAATAAAAAAAAGGTATGGATTTTAAAAAATATTCGCTCCTTAAGATGCACCCTTATTTCTACCCCCTTTTTGAGGGTGGAAAAATGCATCTTATGGAGCGAAAAATACAGTAAGTTTGATGTGCTGAGGAGAAATTGAAGATACAGCTTTTTAGCTCCACAGAAAACTAAGAACTGATGGTCCTGCAAACCCGACATCGGGCGGGAAGGCACTGGCAAGCATACGGTATAGGCAATGCCTAAACATTTAAGGTGACAGTGCACTTGGCATTGTCCGTACTAGGTTCTGTGGATGATGTCACCCATATAAGATTATGAAGCTGTTTGTCTCAGATAAAAGTTCATTCTGCCCCTGCTTTATCTTTTACCTGGCTCAATGGTGATCACCATGCCTTGCTGCAGTGGTAACGACCTGGATATATCCGGAGTGTCATGGACATCCATCCCCAAGTAGTGGCCCACATGATGGGGGCAATATCTGCGAACTGCCTGAAAGAAAGCCAAAATAAAGAATAGCAGTTTTTTTTCACTCAGTTTTTTCCTGTTTCTTTGGGTGTACAGTTCAGTCAAAGCAAGAACTGGAATATGACATGATGAGTCTTCATGTTCAACCTCCAAGATATCTATTCTCTTAGGGCTAGATTCACCAAAGATAGTGACTCAATCAGTGTTGGCAGATTCTCTGGCGGATTTTCCAACAGTTATCGATACACTACCAAGTTTGCATGCAAATAATTTGCAAGGAGGTGCAAATCATTTGTATGCAAACCCACCAACACAATCGCTCAGTGAGTAATTGACATGCGCAGAGCCCTAACAGTAGTGACAGGGAAGCAGTTTCTTGTCACTGCTGTCAGGGCTTCTGCTTTTTTTTTTTTTAAATGGAACAGATGTTCTGTGTGACTTAAATAATGCACCATCTATCCCATTAAAAAAGCTCTCCCCCCCCGCACTAGCACCCCGAGTCACCATCCCCCTCCCAGAACCCCAAAAAGATGGCTGGAGGGAAGCCCACTCCCTTCTGCCAGGAAAGACCTCCCCATACTCTCGACCCCCTTGAAGAAAAAAGCAGGAGGGATGCTCACTCCCTCCTGCTATGAAGGTGCCTGCCCACACCCCCCCCAAAAAAAAATGGGCAGGAGGGATGCCCCTCTTTCAACCCTCAGCTCACCATTTAAACGGTCCTTAACAGTTTTTAACTGACTTATTCAATCTTTTCTGGGGACTGCTCACACCTTTGGCGCAAGCAAATTAATTTTTACCCCCTTTTTCAACACTCTCGCACATGAACTCTCCCCAGTAAGTCTATAGTATATTATCTATCTTCTTTCAGCTTTCATCTTTCTAATGTCCTAGTGACAGGCAGGCAGGCCTAGTGGCAGGAAGGCCTAGTGGCCTAGGGAAAGCAGGAAGGCCTAGTGGCAGGCAGGCCTAGTGACAGCAGGGCCCCCCCACCCCGAGGCAAGCAGGCAGGACCCCCCTTCCCGAGGCAGGCAGGGCCCCCCCGTACCTTATTTTAGTTCCTCCGGCGGTCCTGCCCTTTGGCTGACTCCCGAACTAGCTGCAGCAGCGTCAGAGCGGGTAAAAGGCAGGTGCAAGCTTTTCGCGCTCCTGCCTTGTCCCGTGTTGCTACGTAAATGCAAAGCGGGACAAGGCAGGAGTGCGAAAAGCTCGCACCTGCCTTTTACACACTCTGACGCTGCTGCAGTTAGTTCGGGAGTCAGCCGGAGGGAAGGTCAGGTCCGCTGGAGGAACTAAATAAGGCAACGGGGGTGTGTGGGGGTGGGTATTTGCTTCATAAGATACACCCTTATTTCCACCCCCTTTTTGGGGGTGGAAAAAGTGCGTCTTATGGAGCAAAAAATACAGTATTCTCTGTATTTTGTTATCTGCTTTGAACCGCTGCCAGTGGGAATTGGCGGAATATAAGAGTTATATAACATAACATTTTGCCTGAGCTATGCACATCTGTATGCATGCACAGATCAGGAACGCCACACACATGGTAAAACATAGTAAGAACAAGGTTTTGAGGCAGAAATTAAACTTTGAAAAAAAACATTGATAAAAATCGAAGATGGCCGGTGAATTTGCGCTTGGCAAAAATAAAGAAAAATCTAAAGATAAAAAATAGCAATTTGGAGTTTGGAGAGATGTGAGACCTGAACCCTAATCTTAGAAACTCTGAAAATTGAGTTTTACTGCATTCCACAGACCACCCCCGAAGCTCCCATAGGAAATAATGTTACACTACAGCTGAATGGAAGAAAGGATTTTCTGCCTCAGAAACTGCTCCAAATGACTAAACTTGAAGATCTTTGGACTGCCAGTCAGATGGATTCAGACTGTAATCTCCGCCCCCACGAAACCACTCCAAGCGACTGGGGGTGGGAAACACAGCCTGTGCCCTGAAACTCGAAGGGACTTTTACTCAGGACGCATAAAGCCTGTGTTTAAACCCTTGATAAAGTCAGAGGGCAAGCAAACTCCCAGGGGAACGGACCTTGAGTTCAAGAAGGATGGTACACAGCAGGCTGCACTGAAGCCACCCAAAAAAAATGAACTTTAAATGAAAAAAAAAAAAAAAAAAAAAAAAGATGCAGAGCAGAAGACTTCTGCATGGATTTATTGCAGAAATTGAAACTGAATTGTAGGGGGCTCTAACTCTCTCTCTCTAAGGTAGGAGGAGCACAAGCTCAGAAAAGTGTTTGGATTTCTGCAACTCCTGGATTGCGGGAAGGGATCGAACACCTAGCGTACTGAATCCGGAAGGTTGTAACTGAAATTCAGAATTAATAAATTCAGAATAAAAGTGTTTTATACCTTTATCTGAGCATTTTATTTTTCTATTTGTTTTGGTTGGGTGTCTCTTTCTGCTTGTCTGGTTTTTTTTCCTGTCCATTTAGCTTTTTTTCTCTCACAATGTTTACCACCTATCTTCCCTCTCCATCCCTATCTGTCATTTCCCCTCTGTATCCCTGTTCATAGCCCTTCCTCCCACCCTCCAAATTCAGCACCTGTCTTCTCAGTAATCTTATCCTCCCCTATTTTTAGCATCTCCCCTCTGTGTTCCTATTTTCTCTCTGTCTAGCATTGCACTTCTGTGTCCCTGTACCTATGCTCCCTCTAATGTCTAATATATCTCATTTCCTCCCACTCCCTATACTTTCTACCCTGGGGCCAGTATCTCTCTTTCTCTCTTCCATCTTCCACATCCCTGCCCACTATCTCTCCTTATTTCCTCTCTGTCTAGCATTGCACTTCTGTGTTCCATGTCTAATATATCTCATTTCTTCCCATACTCCACTCCCCATACTTCCTACCCTGGGGCCAGTATCTCTCTTTCTCCCCCACCTCACTTCCTTGCCCAATATCTCTCCCTCCTGAAGCTAATATCTTTCACTTCTCTCTTCTTCTCCTCCAGTCTCAGTCTTTCTCTACCCTCCCTTGTACTCCCCCTCCTGGTTTTCAACATCTCTCTCCCTCCAACTCCTAGGTCCAGCCCCTATCTTTCCCTCCCCCACCCCAGGGTCAGCACCTCCTTTACCTCACAGGTCCAGCATTTGGCCTCTTTCTTCCCAGTTCCATTGTCCCCTTTCCTTATCCCCCCACTTCCTGGTTCCAATATCCTTACCCTTTCTGTCTCCACCTTCTCCCAGTTCCAGCATATCTATATCTATATCTATTTCTCTCTCTCTCTCCTTTTTTCCCACCCACTGCTAGTGGTAGCTGCACTGCTTCAATTAAATCAGTCTGCCTCAAGGCTTTAAGGCCTTCCCTGTGATGTGTCCCACCCTCATAGAAGCAGGAAGTTTCATCAGAGAGGGTGATATGCATCACAGAGAAGACCTGAAACCTCGAGGCAGGCTGATTTTGCAGTGCCACTACCGGCAGCATTGGGAAAAAGTGAGAGGGACCATGGGAAGGGAGGGAGAGGACAGAAAAGGAAAGAGGAGAGATGCTGGAATCAGGATGGAGATAGGGAGAGAGATGAAGTGGCCATAACCCAGTGAGAGTCAGGACAGACGCTTAGTCTCCCCAAGTCTTTTATAATGGATGCTTATGTGCAGGGAGGCTCTTTTACCGAGTTCAGACATCATAGAAACATAGAAAGATGATGGCAGAAAAGGGCTATAGCCCATCAAGTCTGCCCACTCTACTGACCCACCCCATTAAGTCTGAGTACTAATGACCTAGTTCCTTAACTCGACCCTCGTAAGGATCCCACTAGGGCATCCCATTTATTCTTAAAGTCAAGCACGCTGGTGGCCTTGATCACCTGCTCTGGAAGCTTGTTCCAGTGATCTACAACTCTTTCTGTGAAGAAATACTTCCTTACGTCACTATCGAATTTCCCTCCTCTGAGTTTGAGCGGATGCCCCCTTGTGACCGAGGGTCCTTTGAGAAAGAAGATGTCTTCTTCCACCTCGACACGTCCCGTGATGTATTTAAATGTCTCAATCATGTCCCCCCTCTCCCTGCGTTCCTCTAGAGTGTAGAGCTGCAATTTGTTTAGTCTTTCTTCATACGAGAGACCCTTGAGCCCCGAGATCATCCTAGTGGCCATCCGCTGAACCGACTCAACTCTAAGCACGTCTTTACGGTAATGTGGCCTCCAGAATTGCACACAGTACTCCAGATGAGGTCTCACCATGGTTCTGTACAGTGGCATTATGACTTCAGATTTGCGGCTAACGAAGCTTCTATGGATACATCCCATAAGTTGCCTTGCTTTGGATGAGGCCTTCTCCACTTGTTTGGCGGCCTTCATGTCTGCACTGATGATTACTCCCAAGTCTCTTTCTTCTGAAGTCCTAGTTAGTGTTTCTCCATTTAAGGTGTAAGGTTTGCATGGATTTCTGCTACCAAAATGCATAACCTTACATTTCTTAGAGTTGAAGCCCAGCTGCCATGTCGAGGACCAGTTTTCCAACGTAAGCAGATCCTGCGTCATACTATCCTGCAGATTGCTTTCACTTACTATATTACATAGTTTGGCGTCATCAGCGAATAGAGTTACTTTACCCTGAAGCCCTCGGGTCAAGTCCCTTATGAATATGTTAAAAAGGAGTGGACCCAGGACCGAGCCCTGTGGCACTCCGCTGGTCACCTCCGATGTCTCAGAGAGGGTGCCGTTGACCACCCCCCTCTGACGTCTTCCACTCAGCCAATCATTGACCCATGCAATTAGTGTCTCACCTAACTCCATCGATTTCATCTTGTTTAATAGTCTACGGTGTGGGACGCTGTCGAAAGCCTTACTGAAATCCAAGTACACTATGTCCAGAGACTCTCCCTAGTCTAGCTTTCCTGTTACCCAATCAAAGAAGCTGATAAGATTGGATTGGCATGACCTACCCCTAGTGAATCCATGTTGACTAGGATCCCTTAGATTCCCCTCATCCAAAATCGTGTCTAATTTACATTTAAGTAGTGTTTCCATGAGTTTACACACTATTGATGTGAGACTCACTGGTCTGTAATTCGCAGCCTCCGCTCTGCAGCCTTTTTTGTGCAGAGGAACGACGTTAGCTGTTTTCCAGTCCAGGGGGACTCTCTCCGTACTTAGGGAGAGATTGAAGAGCATGGCTAACGGTTCCGCCAGGACATCGCACAGCTCTCTGAGCACTCTTGGGTGCAATTTGTCTGGTTCCATGGCTTTGCTCACCTTGAGTCTTGACAGTTCGCTGTAAACATCAGCTGGTGAGAACCCAAAATTCTGAAATGGGTCTTCCTTGCTTGGCTTTGCTTCCAGCTGTGGCCCGTGTCCAGGTGCCTCGCAGGTAAAGACTGAGCAGAAGTAATCGTTCAGTAGTTTGGCTTTTTCGGAATCTGTTTCCACATAATTCCCGTCTGCTGTTCTAAGGCGTACTATCCCGTTTGTGTTCTTCTGCCTGTCACTAATATACCTGAAGAAGGATTTGTCCCCTTTCTTAATATTCTTTGCTAGAATTTCTTCCACTTGAAGTTTGGCCTCCCTGACTGCTGTTTTGACTGCTGCAGACCTTGTCTTGTATTCAATGTTAGCTTCTTTCTCCCCGGTGCGTTTGTATTAAATAAATGCTCTTTTCTTGTCCTTGACTAGGTGTGAGACCTCATCAGTGAACCAAAGGGGTTTCTTCTTTCTTTGTTGTTCATTTACCGATTTTATAAGCAGATAGTTGCTTCGTGTCGTGTCCTTTTCAGTGTTGACCACATAGCTTCCACATCATCCGTTGTTTCTTGAGCCTGTAGCGTCTGGTGGATGAAATCACCCATGCTTGCGAAGTCAGTGCCCCGGAAATTGAGTACCCTCATTTTTGTTTGTGATCTAGGGAAGCCCTTTCTAAGGTTGAACCATACCATGTTATGGTCACTGGTTGCCAGCGTTTCTCCCACCGAGACTTCCGTGACGCTTTCCCTGTTCGTAAGTACCAGGTCCAGGATGACCTGGGCCCTAGTGGGCTCTAGTACCATTTGTTTGAGCTGTACTCCCTTCATGGACGTTAATATCCTCCTGCTACTACAAGTTGTTGCTGAGAATGTGTTCCAGTCTACATCAGGCATGTTGAAGTCCCCTAGCAGGACAACGTCCTCCCGTAAGGTGATATTCTCAATGTCTTCAATTAATTCTGTGTCCTTGTCCTCCGATTGTCTTGGAGGTATGTATACCACACCAAGGTATAGGCATTTCTCTCCGCCTCTGGCCAAGTTTACCCAGATGGATTCCCCAGTGTACTTGACATCTGTGATCCTAGTTGTCTTGATGTTCTCTTTGATGTAAAGTGCTACCCCACCTCCCAACTTACTCTCTCTATCTTGGAGAAGCAGGTTGTATCCTGGTATAGTTATATCCCACCCATGAGAGTCTGTGAACCATGTTTCGGATATTGCTACCACGTCTAGGTCTGCATTTACTATTTCTGTTTCTAGTTCTAGAAATTTATTCCCTAGGCTGTGTGCATTTACATACATAGCTCTCTACTCCACATCCTGCAATAACTGCCAAAGTAGTGCACACTATTCTGGAAGCTAAATAGGGGACAAGTTAGGAGGTGGAAAGTGGGTATTCCTGTGCTAAATAGCACATTCACATTAGTCCGTGCTAACTGGTTAGCACAGAATTACTGTGTGAGCCCTTATTACCTAAAAATGGGTGGCAGTAAGGCACATATTCTATAAATGGTGCCTTACCAGCATCTAAGTTAAGAGGGAAATGCCATTTAAGAGTTTTTTTTAAAAGAGATTTCCAGGAGCTTACAGGTGCCTAAAAAAACAGCGCTGGAATCACACCTCCAGAGGTGCCTACCAGCGCATAATGCCACTATATTACATTACATTAGTGATTTCTATTCCGCTGTTACCTTGCGGTTCAAGGCGGATTACAAAAAGGATCTATCTGGCCATTTCCAGAGGAATTATATAGTTAGGGAGTAGTCAACTTGGTTCATAGGGATGAAGTAGTTCTTGTGGCGTTAGGTTGTTTTAGAGAGTGGGGAAGCGTTAGGTTGGTTTTGATTTTTAATAGTATGGTTTTTATTTCTTTTCTAAATGTTCTATAGTCAGGGGTCGTTATCAGCAAAGTAGAGAGTTGGCGGTCTAATCTCGCAGCTTGTGTGGCCAGGAGGCCATTATAAAGTTTTTTCCATTTGACTTCTCTGATTGGGGGGTATGTGAATGGAGCATGGGTTCTCCTTTGTCTGGTTGAGGCGGTTCGGATTAAACGGTTGTTTAGAAGAATCCTTATCCTGTACACTATTCTATGTGGCCCAAAGCCAAAGAAGATTTCTGCGAATTCGTCCTACACAATTCAATTGGCCCTAACTACAACATACACCTGGACGAAGAAAACAATACAGACACAAAAGAGCTTAAAAACTTTCTATCTCTACTCAACTACAACCTCCCCATACCCACACAAACTCACGAAAAAGGCCATCATTTAGATTTGGTTGCCATGTCCACAAAGGAAATCATTGACCCAATCATCTCTCTGCCTGAAGGCACCTGGTGTCATGACATCTGGTCTGACCACTTCACTTATTATTTTAAATTAATCTGGTTGCACCGAAAATCCAAAACACGTACGATAATGAAAAAAGAACATCACACAAGAGGTTATATTAATCCAGAAGAATACTGGTCACAATACGAACTGCAGACAGAGATAGAGGAAGGAGTAGATTTCTGGGACCACTGGACGACAACCAGCACATCCATTTTAGATAAAATTACCCCTATACATAAAAGCAAAAGCAATGCAAACAAATACAACAAATGGTTCAACACCGAACTACTAAAAATGAAACAACTAGCTAGGCGACTAGAAAGAATTTGGAAAAAAACAGGAGAACTGGCAGACCGCAACAAATGGAGAACCAACATAAAAACCTACAAACAACTGATAAAAGACAAACGTAAAGCGTTCTACTCCACCAAAATCAACCTATCCTGCAATGATTCACAAGGAATCAACACAAAAGAGTTGTTCAACCTAATCACAAATCTATTTGACACCACTCGCTACACCATACCTGTGCACAACACGAAGCTACCCTCTGCGAAAGACCTAGCGCTACATTTTGATTCTAAAATTAAAAACCTAAGAAATAACTGTGTAAGAAATAACTGCGTAATAAAAATCCCTAGTGATCACCTAATAGCTAACTTACAAGACAATGAAATACCAACAAACATGACCTGGAGTTCCTTTCATGATTTAGAATGGAATAACTACACCAAACTATACAACAAATACTCTAAATCTCACTGCGTCCTGGACACGTGCCCCCCGGAGATTATGAAAGCGGCGCCATTAGAATTTAAACTATCACTGCTACACTACCTAGCCCACAACATAAAAAATGGGAATTTCCTCACTAACAACGGTCACATAATAATAACCACAATCCCAAAAAACCGAAAAGAATCTTCAGCGCTAATAACCAACTACAGACCTATAGCATCTATACCATTTATTGTAAAAATCATGGAGGGATTGGTTCACACCCAATTGATGGAATATCTTAATCAATTCTCTCTCCTGCATGAAACTCAATCCGGCTTTAGACCTTTATTCAGTAAGGAGACGGTTATTGCTGCTATCTTAGACTATTTGCGCCTATTATTTAGCAAGGGCCACAATGCCTTGATCATGCAATTTGATATGAGCTCTGCATTCGATCTGGTAGACCATGGGAAAATGCTACAATGCCTAGACGCCATTGGAATCAGGGATGAAGTGTTGAACTGGTTTCGTGGCTTCCTTACATCCCGTATCTACCAGGTACGCTTCAACTATGATCACTCCGATACCTGGAGCAACTCATTCGGGGTACCACAAGGGTTATCGCTTTCCCCATTGCTTTTCAATGTCTACATATCCTCATTGGGCGTGCGACTAACCCAACTAGGGATAAAACTATTCAGTTACGCAGATGATTTTATGATCATCATCCCATTCACTAACTATCTCGGAAACCATTCCCAAGGCATCCGATGCCATAAACGAGATGGAACAATGGATGACAGATTTCAAGCTCAAACTTAATCCAGAAAAAACAAAATTCTTTGTTGCCTCTCCTCACCTGCTTGACAATAAAATCCCACTATGCATCAATGAACTCAATTACCCTATTCAGCCCACCATGAAGATACTAGGGGTAACCCTGGATCAATGCCTAACCATGAAAGACCAGGTGGACTCCGTAATCAAAAAGGGTTTTTTCACTCTCTGGAAACTCAGATCCATTAAATCTTATTTCGATACGTCAGCATTCAGAATCCTAGTGCAATCCCTCGTACTAAGTCAACTTGACTACTGCAACATAGCCTATTTAGCAATCTCCCAAAAGAATATGCGACGTCTTCAAATAATGCAAAATGCTGCGGTCAGACTTATCTTCGGACTGAAGAAATTCGATCATGTGACACCTTACTACCGGCAGTTGCACTGGCTGCCGAAGGAAGCACGTGTAAAGTTTAAATTCGCCTGCCTCTGCTTCAAAGTATTATATGGACTAGCCCCCAAATACATAACGGACCTTTTCTCTTTTTCCACCAACAAACGTAAGAGAAGCACACATTCAAACTTCGTTTCCCCTTCAATCAGAGGTTGCAAACTGAAAAAACACCATGATCACCTTCTCTCACACCAAGCAGCCTTATGGGGTAAAGACCTAGATCAACTGCTTTCGCCCACTACCTACGAGGAATTTAGGAAGCGCCTAAAAACACACCTATTCCTGAAATACCTAAACAACTGACCTACTCTTCTCTCTCTCCACTCTTAAGTCCGCCTAAAACTCCATGGCTCTATGATATATATAAATTGTTACTGTTATCATAGCGTAATTTACGCTGTATTTTTTGAATTGCACGGCCTTTCCCTAACAGGCCCACTTGGACATTTCTTCCAATCTGTATACCATATACTCTCACTCAACAAATTTATATATCTATAATTTTGCATCCTTAATGTTTATGCACTCGGTATTTCCTCTATCTGCACATTGTAACTCGCTGAATGTCCAGCATTCTTGATTGTAAACCGCCTAGAAGTCGCAAAATTGTGGCGGTATAGAAGAATAAAGTTATTATTATTATTATATTGGGCTGTTTCCGTTCATGGTTTTAAATAGAAGACAGTAAAACTTGAATTGTATTCTTGCTTGAATTGGTAGCTAGTGTGAGTGGAGATACGCCTCGGTGATGTGGTCATGTTTTCTCAGAGAGTAGATGAGCCTCAGGGCTGTGTTCTGGATTGTTTGCAGTTGTTTAATCATGGTCGCGGGGCAGGGTAGATAGAGAATGTTACAATAGTCTAGTAGACCCAGCATTAGGGCTTGAATTAGGATCCGGAATTGAGTTTTGTCGAAGAATTTTCGCACTTGTCTTAGGTTTCTCATGATTGCAAAGGATTTCTGCATTATTTTGTTGATTTGTGGTTGCATGGTACAGCACCTGTCAATCGTCACTCCCAGTAGTTTTAGAGTGGTTTGCATGGGGAATGTGGTTGAGTTGATTACTAGGTTTGTAATGGATGGTGACTTATTGTTTTCTAGGAGAATGAATTTTGTTTTTTCCGAGTTTAGTTTCAATTTGTGGCCTTTCATCCAATATGTTATTGTTTCTAATGTTTTATGTATAGTGTCTGTCATGGAGGGTCTTAGTTGATCAAAAGGGAGAAGAATGATGATGTCGTCTGCATAGCTGTAGGAGATTACGTTTGATTTATCTAGACAGGTGCCGAGGGACACGATGTAGAGGTTGAAGAGTGTGGGGGATAAAGGGGATCTCTGAGGTACACCGCAGGGATTGGACCAGGGTTCTGACTTTTCGTTGCTTGATTTTAATCTGTAGGATCTGGTCTTTAAGAATCCTTGGAACCATGTGTGCACTTTATCAGTGATACCAATTGCATCCAGAATTTATAGAAGAATGTTATGATCAACCAGATCAAACGCTGCAGATAGATCTAGTTGTATGAGGAATATTTTTTTTCTTGTACTGAGATGTTGTCTAGTTGTGTCCAGGAGGGATCCTAATAGTGTTTCAGTGCTATAATTGGTTCTGAAGCCAGATTGTGTATGGTGGAGTATGTTGTGGTCTTCTAGATAGTCAGTGAGGAATTTGGCTACTAGGCCTTCCATGATTTTGACATAAAGAGGTATTGATGCTATGGGTCTGTAGTTGGAAGGTTGATCCGTTACTCCTTTAGGGTCTTTTAGGATAGGGGTGACAATGATTTCGCTGAGGACTTGTGGGAAAAGGCCGTCTGTGAGCAGTGTTTGCATCCATTGTAGGAGGAGAGAGCGGAATTTGATACTGGCGTTTTTTAGTAGATATGGAGGGCAATGGTTTAGGTCACAGGCTGCATGACTGTATTTTTTGTAGAGTTTGTTGAAGTCTGACCATTGTATAGTGGGGAAGAGGGACCAGGTTCTATCTGCTGCTGTAGATTCTTTGTCTGAGGGGGTTATAGTGATCTCGTCTAGGAGAGTTGGGTTTCCAGCAAGGTTGGTCCTGGCATTTGTGATTTTATTTTTGAAGTGTTCTGCTAGTGTGGTGGCTGAGAGGGGAGGGGTGTTATCAGTGGTCAGGTAAGGTTTGGTGTCTGTGAGTTCTTTCAGTATTTGGAATAGTTTTTTTTGGGTTTCTCTGCCTATTAGGTTGGTGTAGTATGTCTTTCTTTTGTCTTTTAATTGTAGCTTGTATTGTAGGATGAGTATTTTTCATGCGATTTTTGTGGGTTCTTGGTTGGTTTTCCTCCATTTCCTTTCGAGTCGTCTGCATTTTCTTTTGAGTAGGAGTAGTTCGTTGTCAAACCATTTGTCAGATCGTCTGTTGATTCTGTTTTTTGTTTGCATTGGGGCTAGTTCATTTATTGTGGCTTTACTTAAGCTGCTCCATTGTGAAATGAAGTCTTTGGGGTTAGATTCTTGGATTAATTCATCTGTTTTTGACCAGAATTTGGAGGGGTCGATATGTTTACTCGAGTTGTAGGTTGATTTTTAGGATTTTGGTTTGGATTTGTTTTTGGCCCAGTTGATATTGAAGGAGTATGTGTATTGGTCTGACCATAGTGAACGAAACCACTTTCCATTTGATGTCTGAATATCTGGGAGAAAGGGCTGTAGCGTCATGAAGGCTGTGATGTCGATTTGGTGACCTTTTTCATGGGTGGCTTGTGGGTCTAGGATCTTGCATGTTAAGGCTTCGAGAAAAGATAGTAGGTTTTCTACTTGTTTGGAAGAGTGATCCTCGAGATGTAGGTTTAGATCTCCTAGGATAAGGTTGTATGGGGTCAATAGTGAATTTCGGTATATGAAATCTTCGAATTCTGATTTTGCAGTGTTCCAGTTTCCTATATAGCATAGCATGCATGTCATGGATTCTTTTAGAGTGGAGCATGAGAGCTGGCAAGCTAGAAGGTCCATGTAAGAAGTGGATATTTTGTCTTGTGTGTTGACGTTAAGTGATTTTCTGATTATAATGGCTAGACCTCCTCCTCTTTTTTGTAGTCTTTTGGGCAGATTTCAGTAATCCTGGGGTCTTCGTCTGATGTTAGCCAGGTTTCTGTGAGGAATAGGTAGTCTATGCTCTCGTTTTTTATCCGGTCTTTTATGTGTTCTGTTTTTGGGCCAATGGCTCTTATGTTGAGGTAGGCACAAGTGAGAGTGGTGAATTCTGTTTGTGGACCAGCTGTTGATAAAGGGTATATGAGTGTTCTTGGGTAGGTGTAAGGTTTGGACTTGGGGAGGTGAGAAGGTCTTCCTTTCCATGTTGGAAGTGGCATTAGATGCCAGAGGGCGCCTCCATAGCTGCGATTCACATCAAAAGGTAGGCGCTGGAAAGGTAAGCCTTGAAAACCTTGGCCTTTATTTCTGGTGCTTACCTTTGCTGGAGAAGTGATTCTCTAAATGGTGCTGTCATGACTGACATGCTATCGGTGGCCGCTTTTAAGTTGGCTGCCAACAACAGCGCCGTTTAGAGAATCCTGGCTAAATGCTCACATGGTAGTTTTTTTACTGGTTGCGCACTAATGGCAACATTAGTACATGGCCATTAAAACACAAAATAGAATATTGGCTGTTTTATGCCTGCGATAAAAATGACTTTAGTGGTCTGAAAGACCCACATAAGGCACACTAAGGCCAGTTTTGCCACAGCTTAGTAAAACAACTGTTTGGTTTATAGTGCACAAATTTGAAACTAGCTTATTAAAAATTGCACACAAGAAACATTTTGCACACATAGCCTGGCAAAAATGAGAAAGAAAGCACATTGCCTGTAAGCACAGAGAATTACCTTGAACAGGTGACTTTCAATGTAGTATTTTGGCAGGATTCCCAACTCCATCAGTTTCTGTCCAATTAATGTCAACATCAGGCTATAAATGTTCTCCAGGCTCATACCCACTGTGCACTGGATGAGGCAGGCCTTCTGTACATCCAGCACTGCCTGGTAAAGCGCTGCCTGAGGCTTAGTAAACCTTAGAAATGGAAAACAAATCTAAATCACACAGCACACATATTACAGTCCTATTACCCCGATACAGAATAAATACAGATGTCATCTGCAAGCCTTCTTCCCAGGAACTTTCATGCTGCTCCTACAACTTCAGAGTTAAATATAATATGTATATATATCACATATAACATGTTAAATATAAAACATATAACATGTATATATATATATCTAATATAATAAAATGCTAGGCCGCGCATGCGCACTAAAAAAAACGTGTTCCCTGATCTGTCGGGTTTTTTTTAGTGCGCATGCGCGGGTTGTACGTCACCAAACTCGGCAACGCAAGCCATGTCCGCCGTCGGCCTCAAGCTCCTGGGGGCCGGCGGCTTGAGTCGCCCAGCCGGTGCTGAGTCTCCCCCACTCCCACTTCAGCTGGCACGGACGGTTTGAGAATGAGGGAGAGAACAACGCAGCCAGACGGACCGCGGGAAGGGAAAGGGGGGGAGGGTTTCGAGGGAGCCGGCTGGCCGCATAAATTATTTTAATTTGAAATCTGCCGCCGTCGCCGCGGCTCCTCTCTCATCTTCCGACATAATATAAGTGCAGCTCATGAGAGGAGCCGCGGTGGCGGCTTTGAAAACGGCTCCCTTAGTTCGCTGCATTTTTTTTTTAAGTTTAAAACTGCCGCCGTGGCTCCTCTCACGATCCCGGCCTGTGTCAGAGAAGGCTTCCGACGCAGGCCGGATCGTGAGAGGAGCCGTGTAGGCATCTTTAAACTTAAAAAAAAATCCAGCAAAGAACTAAGGGAGCTGTTTTATCTCCATGCTGCTACGAAGGAACAGGTGAGGGGGAGGGAAATGCTGATGCTGATGCACAGGGAGCAGGCAGGCATGGCAGGCAAGCAGGGGAAGAGGGAAAGGGGCTGCTTTGGGGGTAGGGGTGTGCTGGGGGCACATAGCAGTCATGGGCAGGGGATCACAGAACAGGCAGGCATGGCTCAACAAGGGGAGAGGGAAAGGGGTGAGGGGTTTCCTAGGCCAGACAGCAATCATAGGGGGGAAACAGAAAGGGGCCACGGAGCAGGCAGGCATGGCACAAAAGGGGGCAGGGGCATTGGGAAACGGGGCTGCTTTGGGGGGAAGGGTGTTCTGGGGGCACACACCAATCATGCCGGGGAAGAGAAGGGGGCCACAGAGAGATAGGCAGGCATGGCGCAAGACAGAGACACAGACAGAAAGAATGACAGACAGACAGACAGCATCCAAGCACAGAGAGAGAAAGGAAAAAAAAAACCAGTCGTCTACTCTAGCACCTGTTGCACAGGGGGAGAACGAAAGAGATGCTGATGGACAGGGAGTTGAAGAAAAGGAACGGAGGACTAATGTTGGACAGGGGGAGAAGGAAAGAGGTGCTGCTGGACAGGGGGGAGGTAAAACAAAGGGAGAAGGGCTGCTGCTGCATAAGGAGAGCAGTGAAGGGGTGGTGGTGGACACAGGGGAGGTAAAAGGAAGGGAAAATGGACAGGGGGAGCAGGCAAGGGGTGGTGATGGACAGCCAAGGAAAAAGAAAGGCAGAAAGAAAAAAAGCGGCTAAGGAGAGAGAGAGAAAGAAATAAAGACAGACACACACACATATGTTCTAGCCAGTGTTCCCGCTAAGGTGCGCTGGCCTGCGCGCGCGCACAAAATATTACATCGCAGCGCAAAGTTTCTCTTCACAGCGCACACACGCGTCGCAAAGGTAAGGGGAGGTAAGGTAAGGGGACGCATTGGGGGGATTGCACTTCCCCACAATTGCCATGCTTCGGTTCCTCTTCTTCCCTCCTTCCCCCCCCCCCCCCCCCCGCGGGACCCTGCGGCACCATCAACTCTTACTCCCTCTAATGTCGGCCCTGCAGCTCCAGACTTCCTCGCACCTTCTCCCCTCCCCCTTTGGATCGCTATTATTTTAAATGTTATAGCCGCGGAGCTGTATCCATCAGTGGAGATGTCTAACCTCGGCCTGCCCCGGAACTCTTACTGCAACAGTGACTTCCTGTTCCTGCCTAGACGGGCGGCTGCTGCAGTAAGAGTTCCGGGGCAGGCCGAGGTTAGACATCTCCACTGATGGATACAGCTCCGCGGCTATAACATTTAAAATAATAGCGATCCAAAGGGGGAGGGGAGAAGGTGCGAGGAAGTCTGGAGCTGCAGGGCCGACATTAGAGGGAGTAAGAGTTGATGGTGCCGCAGGGTCCCGCGGGGGGGGGGGGGAGGAAGGAAGGAAGAAGAGGAACCGAAGCATGGCAATTGTGGGGAAGTGCAGAGCTGCAGGGAAGAGTGTTGCGGTACCCAGCTGGAGGGAGAAGGAAGATGAGGGAGGGAATTAAAGGAGATGCCAGGGCTTGGAGCATAGGAGGAAGGTATGCCAGTCTAAGGGAAAAGGAAGGGGGAGATGTGAGAGCATGGAGGGGGAACGAAAGATGGAAGAAAAGGAAAGGAGAGAGATGCCAGAGAATCAGGGAAGGGGAGATACCAGACTATGAGGAGAGGTGTGGGAGAGGGAAGGCGAGGAGAGAGATGCCAGACCAATGGGGTGAAAGGAGAGATGGAAGGGGGAGGCATACAGTTTCTGGAAGGGGCATAGAAGGAGAGAAGATGCCATATAGGGGAAGAGAGACGGCAGACAGTGAATGGAAGGAAGAGAGTTACAAGAAGATGAGGAAAGGAGAAACCACAGAAGACAAAGGTAGAAAAAAATTTCTATTTATTTATTGCTTTAGGAGACATGTGTCACTGTTTCTGTGAAGCATTGTATGCAGAGTCCAGCTTCTTGCTGGTTCAATTTAACCTTTGTCTATGTATTTTTATTTTATCCCCCCTTTTACAAAACTGTGAAGCGTTTTTAGCACCAGCCTTGGTGGTAGCAGCTCTGATGCTCAGAATTTTATGAGCATCAGAGCTGTTACCTCCGTAGCTAAAATCCACACTACAGTTTTGTAAAAGAGGGAGGGGTTAGTTTGTGATTACATATTCCTTACTAGGCGAAGGTGTTTTCTGTGTTCTGTGTGTTCGAAAGACATGGTTTTCTGTTAGGATTGACGGTGTAGGATTGATCTGTGCTGGTCTGGCTTGTTTAGTTTTACAATGGGTGTATTGATGTACTGCTCACTGCAATATGTAAGATGCTGCCTTTTCCTAGGTACTCATGTGTGACGTGTGGTTTGTTACTAAAAATCATGTTTTTCTTACAGATGGGGGGGGGTGCCAAAAAATGATGGGCCCCGGATGTTACATATGCTAGGTACGCCACTGTATGTAAAGATACCAGAAAGCTGGCGTAGCAAAAACTTCTAAGTTTTGAGTATTTAACCCTCCCACAATCTCACGGGCACTCGTTTCAAGTTTATTGAGATTTTGATTTAAACGCAATATCAAATATTTTCAATGCGTATAACAAAAATAAATTTGGGGAAATAAATAAAACCATTTGAACCAGTGTTCCCGCTAAGCTGCGCTGGCGTGCGCTGGCGCACAAAATATTACATCGCAGCGCACACGTTTCTCGTCACAGCGCACGATCGGAAGAGGCGTACGGCAGATGGCAGGGCGGCGAGAGGAGAATCGGGCGAGTTGGCTCATAACTTGCTGGCGCCCGATATTTTTGGCTCACGGTGAAAAAAGTTTGCTCACAACACCCGCCCGCTTAGAGGGAACACTGGTTCTAGCACCCGTTAATGTAACAGGCTTAAAGACTAGTATATATATATATATATATATATATATATATATATATATACATACATACATACATACACTTTGGAATGCCGGCTCTCTAACACATTTAAGTACATGCTAAAGTTCTCCCACCTTCTCTCTTTCTCTTCCTGTGGCTAAATCTCATGCCCTTTTCCCCTGCAAGCCCCGATTCATAGTCCTACCTGCCACTGATAGGCCAAGTGCGTGTGATATCACTCACATAGCAGGAGAATTCACAGCCACCATCAAGAAGCACCATCTCTCCATCCTATAAAAGGGCAAAGAACATATGAGATCATGCAACTTGCCTGAAATAAATTTCCTTAGACATATCTAATCTAAATTGGTATTTATAAGCTGCTTTCTCCCTACAAACAGGTTCAGGGTAGCTCGAAATAAAAATTTTATTCCTGCCTATTACAGTATAAAATTCATCATGAACATATAATCATCCAATTTCTAACTCAAACTTCTCCAATAAATATGTCTTCAGACCTTTCTGGAAGAGTATATATGAAGATAGATTTTTCAATGACTGAGGTAGAGCATTCTAAATTTGCACAGACTGTTAAGTTTACTAGATATTTTTTTTGTCTAATCCTTTTAAATGATTATGGAACTATATCTAGAATGAGATGTTCAATTGGAATTATATCTAACTAGTGTTTAAGCCCATTACATTAACGGGTGCTAGAATATATGTCTGTCTGTCTTTCTTTCTTTCTGTGTCTCTCCCTGCCCCTGTCTCTCTCTTCCTTTCTTTCTGTCTTTCTCCCTCCCGCTGTCTGTCCTTTCTTTCTGGTTCACTCTCTGTCACCCTGTCTGTCTGTCTTTCTTTCTGTCTCTCTCCCTGTCCGCTGTCTTTCTGTGTCTGTCTTTCGTTCTTTTTTTTTTTTTATTGCATTTAAAACATTTACAATATCATAAAGATATCAAAAGAAAAAAAGGTTATCATACAAATTTTCATAAAACACATCAACAAAAAAGACAATCCTTTACAAGCCCACTAAAGGGGAGACATGTTGCTATATATCAACAAATTTTTAAAGAAAAACAAGGGAATAGATTGAGTTTCAAAAGAACCCAAATCATTCCCAACTAAATTAGGACA
Source organism: Geotrypetes seraphini (assembly GCF_902459505.1). Classification (NCBI taxonomy): domain Eukaryota; kingdom Metazoa; phylum Chordata; class Amphibia; order Gymnophiona; family Dermophiidae; genus Geotrypetes; species Geotrypetes seraphini. The sequence goes on from NC_047085.1 coordinate 226,875,030, forward strand.
TTGGACATTCCTACCTTTATTCTCATCGATTAATGAAAATTAAAGAAAGAAAAGAAAACTCACTTCTGTTCACGTGCTACCAAAAATTGTTGCAATTGAATGGGATCCCAGAAAACAAACTCAGTGTCCTGTATTTTAACTAAACATTTACAAGGAAATTTCAAATAGAATGAAGCCTCAAGTGCCAATACTCTAGTTCTTAATTTCAGAAATTATTTTCTTCTAAACTGAGTAGCTCTTGAGACATCAGGAAACATATTAACCAAATCCCCACAGAACTTGGTCAGTCTGTTTTTAAAGTAAAGTTTCATTAACAACGCTTTATCCGTTTCACTAATACATGTTAGAAGCATTGTAGACCGAGTCTGGATAGCATCTTGGGAATCTTCCAGAAACTCTGTCTTTCGTTCTAATGCGCTGCCTGCCTGCCTGCCTGTCTTTCTGTCTCTCCATGGCCCCTTTCTGTCTCCCCTCCCCCAAAGCAAACCAAGATTGCTCCCAGGCCCCCTTTCCCTCTCCGTCCCCTCCACTTCCCTGTGCAGCAGCAGCATTTCCCTCCCACCCTTCCCTGTGCAGCAGCAGCAGCATTCCCCCTCCCCCCACACACACTTCCCTGTGCAGCAGTAGCATTTCCCAGCCTTCCCTGTGCAGAAGCAGCATTTCCCACACACACACACACTTCCCTGTGCAGCAGCAGCATTTCCCACCCTTTCCTGTGCAGCAGCAGCAGCAGCATTTCCCGGCCTTCCCTGTGCAGAAGCAGCATTTCCCCCCAACACACACACTTCCCTGTGCAGCAGCAGCATTTCCTACCCTTCCCTGTGCAGCAGCAGCATTTCCCCCATACACACACACACTTCCCTGTGCAGCAGCAGCACTTCCCGGCCTTCCCTGTGCAGCAGCAGCATTTCCCGGCGCCCCCTTCCCAGCCGCCGTGTTTAAATTCAGAGAAAAGTGCTGCACCGCGCTACCGCTGGCTTCGGCGTCTTCTGTCCACTGCAGCCAACCCTAGCGGAAACAGGAAGTAGTCAGAGAGGGCGGGCCGCAGTGGACAGAAGACGGCGAGGCCAGCGGTAACGCGGTGCAGCACTTTTCTCTGAATTTAAACGTGGGTGAGCCGGCAAGAAGGAGACTCAAAAGTAGCTGGTTTTAGCGGTGAGTGAGGGCAGGAGGGGGGAGTCGCAGGCTGTGCTGTATCTCTCCATGTTCAAATTCAAAAATGGAATTTGGCATGGAGGGACACAGCACTTGTCAGCGGCCACTGCGGTCGGCAATCGGGGGGGCGAGGACGTGGCTCAGGAGACTGGGAAGGTGTTGGTGGGCGGCGGCGGGGACCTTCTCCTGCAGGCGCTCGTGTCTCAGGGGTCTGGCTCATCCCGGCAGGGAGAGAGCTTGCCTGCGCTTCCTCCAGCGGTTGGTGAGTGAGGGCGGGAGGAGGGGAGTGGCTAGAGTGATCCCTGCCACCGTGTTCTCAAATGGAACACGGCCACGGATCAGAAATCACAGCGGCAGGGATCACACAGTTTTAAAAGCGCATGCGCGGGTAAGGCTTTATTATATAGAATAGGAAAAGATATAGTTGAAAAATCTGTGGTGAGATCAGTCCATAAAAAATCTTTTAAATGCTATTTGTGCTTGGAATGATAACCAATGAAGTTCTATAAACAAAGATGACATCTGAGTGCTCTTACTCTGTCTAAATATCATTGGAGCAGCCATATTCTGCAATAATTGTATCCTATTTCAGAATCCTCTCTCTCAAGATTCAATGTATCGCTTGATGTAGTGCATCTTCCTTCTGTACAATTACTTGATCGGAGAAGATTGTCTCCTCAATCAAGTAGTACTCATCAGCACAATATGGTAGCCATATGAACAAGCAAGGTGGTACAGGATCTTGCCTGCTATGTCAAGAAGTGATCCAAATTTAGTCCTGGATGATTCCTTGCAACATTTTCCTAAAAACACTCTACCTAGCATAAAAGGAGAACAGTTTAGCCGACAATAAGAGCAGGCTCCCCCAACCGCACAAGTGGTCACTCAACTCCAACACTTTACATCTAATTTTGTAGATTAGGGACTCCAGGAATGGATCTCTTTGCTTCCCCGTACAATCACAAACTTCCTCTATATTCCAGACTCTGCACTCTCAGTCATCTATGTCGGACGCCTTTCTTCTTAATTAGTGGAACAAGTTCCTGTATGCTTTCCCTCCATGTCCTCTACTTGTGAAGTCTCTAAAACTTCACCAGGAACAAGCCCCATCCCCATTCTCAGGCTCAAACATATTACCCTATTTCCCCATATATAGACCGCGGCCTTTATATGGGTTCTGCAAGCCAGCCCAGTGGGTGCAGCTTGCAAAACTGGGGCAGCCTATACAAGTTTTCAAAATCATCCCCCCACCTTACCTCCCTCGCCTGAATCGCTGCCGCCTTGAATCGTGGCCAGTGGTGCACGGCAGGAGAGATCTTTTTGATCTCCATCCCGGCCGCGCGCTGTTTCCTGTGTGCTGATGCTGTCAGTTCTCGTGGCTGTTGATGAAAACTATGTCTAAATTAATCCTCATGGCAGCTCTCTGGCCAAGTTAAAAATACACTGAGCTGCCGCTAGACAGGAGAAGTACTGCTTGGAAGGCAGGAAGGAAAGGGAAGGGAGAAGAGGTGCTGCTGGACCTGGCAGAAGGGGAGGGAAAGGAAAGATGCTACACACTGGAGGGGAGGGTGAGATGGTGGATGAGGAGAGAGCACATTAGCTGTGAGTGGGGTTGGGGGAGGGAAGGAAGGAAAATTGTTACAGGAGAAGTGAGAATGATGGGAGAGGGAGAAATGGTGCATGGGGAGAAAATATGGGTTGGGGAGTGGGAAGGAAGGATGTCACTCAAGAGAAGAGGCGAGGAGAGAGAGAGAGAGAGAGAGAGAGAGAAAGTGTCTTATCTAGGCCTTCCCACCTTTTCCTCTGTTTTCCAGGGTCTTCAGAAGGTTCTTGTGGACAAGGCGCAACTCATACTCATTGCACCCAGGTGGTCCAGACATTTATGGTACTCTATTCTTACATCTTCTGGATGCTCCTCCATTTCCCTTAGGGGACCATCCTTCTTTTCTCTCTCAGCAGAACAGCCAACTACTGCATCCCAATCCCTGCAATCTCAATCTCATGGCTTTGAAATTGACAGTTCACTCCTAACCAACCTTTCTTTTTCTCAACCAGTGAAATCAGTTCTGCTTACTGCAAGATGTCCTTCTACAAGAAAATCCTACCAGGCTTTTCTCTTGGGGCACAAACTCAAGGTCAAACTCTTCATTGACCGCTGGACCATATCTTCACCTATTTCTTGTATTTATCTGATTCAGGACTCAAAGCAAATTCTGTCAGGCTTCATTTGTCAGCCATCTCGGCGTAATATTCATTAGTGCATAGTAAACTACTTTCACAGCATCCTCTCATTTTACAAGGGGTCTTACTACTCTTTCACCTCCACTAAGAGCCCTACACCATCCTGGGGCCTCAATGTAGTTTTGGAACTATTAATGAAGGTGTCTTTTGAACCATTGGGAACCGCTTCTTTTACTTTCCCTTCCTGAAAATCTGCTTTTCTTATTGCACCTACTTCAACTAGAAGAGTTAGTGAGCTTCAAGCTTTAAGTCACATATTATCCTTACTTACAATTTTTTCCAACAAAGGGCTTTTACAGACTCATCTTAAGTTCCTTCCCAAGGTGGTTTCAGATTTCCACCTTACTCAGACCATCAAGTTACTATCATTCTTCCACCTCCACACTCCTCTTAGGCAGAGGAGCACCTTCATTCCTTAGATTACAAAAGAGCACTTCTTTTCTACCTGAAGACAATTTCTCATCTTCGCAAATCTACTCAACTATTTGTTTCATACAATCCAGATACTTGTGAACAACCAGCGACAAAGAGAGCCATTTCTTCATGGACTATGCGCTGCATACATTTTTCTACATGAGAGCTCATTTTAAGCCCCCTGGTTCAATTGGGGGCACATAACTTACGAGCTATAGCAACTTCAATAGCCAACCTGAATATTTCCAGGATATTTGTAAAGCATTTACCTGGTCTTCTATGCATACTTTCACCAAGCACTCCTGCTTAGACCAAAGTTCAGCTCAAGATGTTAGGTTTGATTGATCAGCTTTGTGTAACCTCTTTGTAATTTAGACTCTTTCCACCTCACGTATGCTTTTTCAGCTTGGGACTCACCATCAAGTGTGGCTGCATATCCCCTGCTCATCTTCAGAGAAAGCAAAGTTGCTTACCTGCAACTGATGTTCTCCGTAGACAGCAGGGGAATGCAGCACACTTGCCCATCCACCATCCCCTCGTCTCCTCTTCTACTGCTAGAGACGAAACTGACAGGAGGAGGGGGCTCGAGGATTAGGGCAATCCTGAACATGCTCAGTAAGCTTACAGCTTACTATAGCTAGGGGAGGGCACCAACACACCAGGCTCAGTCAGAGACTTTACTATCAAGTGTGGCTATATTCCCCAACTGTCTACGGAGAACACCTGTTATAGGTAAGCAACTTTGCTACCTCAACCAATGACCTGGGACTGGCCTTCTTCACTGAAACCTGGCTAAAAGAACCGAACTGTCCAGAATTATCTCCTTTTCCCAACAGGATATATCATCATCCTCCAAACTCCCAGGAGTGGCAGGTGAGAAGGTAGCATAGCCATTGTATACCTTCAATATTATCCTGACTCTACCATCCATCCTGATCTCGAATACATTAACATGCAAGCTTGAAGACAAAACATTATTGGCATACTACCAAATCCAAAGTTCCCAATCAAGTACTACTATGAAGCTGCAAGAAATTATATTGAGCCTTTCCTGCCAATACACCAGAGTGCTCACACTCGGAGATGTTAACATACCTCTTGAGACTACCGGTAAACAATGCTGTTCATAAATTTAAAAAACTGATAAAAGACAACCAAATCGACATCAAGCCATCAGGTCCAACAGACAAAAAAGGTCACTCCCTTGACCTACTCGCATCCATACCTTCCTACTTCACCTCCAACACCAAATGGTCAGATCACTACCTCCTTACCTTCAACCTGAACAGCAAGTCCCCCAACACAGAGAAGCTGGTAAGAGGCAAAACGAATCCTACCAAATTCTGGAACACAGTTGATGAATCGTTGGCTACTTCATCTGATGGCAATGAGTGTTTTGCTGACCATTGCTGGAGTTATTCCTGGATGTGCAATGCCAGGCTTTGGCACTGAATATCCAGTTTATGCAAGGCCAGCTAACATGTGGCCACTTAATATTCAGAACTTAACCAGCCATAGGTTGCCGCCTAAAGATAGTTGTGTTTTATGTGGTACTATTTATGTAATCACCCTGGCTGCTAAGTGCTGATCAGCATATAATGTGCCAACTATGCCCTGAAAATAGTCAATTTTTATTTAGATGCTAACCGCTAATTTTTAGTAGCAATAACCAGTCAAGTGCCCCTGAAAATTAGCGGATAGCCCTGAATAAGTAATTTAACTGGCTGTTTCTGGCCAGTTAAATTATTTTGAATATCAACTAGCAAATATCTAGTGCAAAACATTACTGAAATAACCAAGTCTTTAGTGCTTTCCTAAAATATGTATCTAGGAATAGTTCACAAGGCAAAGAATTCTACTGGTAAGGCCCAGTGTAGCTAAAAGGTTCTGCTAATTAAAGTAACTGAATTAAAGTAACTGAATCAGTTTTTGTTGAGAAGAATGATACATTTCACTTAAGTTGGAGGAGTACAAAGACAAGATACCTTAAAAGAAATTCTATCTTCATTTGGAAGTCAGTGTAATTCCTTAAGAAAAGGAATAATATGATCAAACATTTTTTTTCTGTGATCAACCATGCCATAGTATTCTAAACTAATTACAATCTTTTTAGACAGTTTTTATCAAACCAAGATAAAAAGAATTGCAATAGTTCAAGCAGTTGGTTATCAAGGTATGAATCACTTCAGCTGAGCATTTCTTTTTACTGCGCGGTCCAGAAATCCACCCCCCATCTAGGTTATAGGTGTTGGCATGAGGTGGAAAATAGAGTGATTTGCCTATCTCCCTTGTCCCATTTCTCAGGTCTCTCTTCTCTCTGCCTCAATTCTACAACTTTGTGGTTGCCAGCAGCTTGTAGAACAGGCCTTCCTCCAGACAGCCCCAGGTTCCTTCTTTCTGATTTGACTTCCTTTTGCTTCATGGGAGTGATGTGGCAGAGGGAAAGACTTGTGAGGGTCAGAGGAAGGCCTGTTCTAATAGCTGTTGGCAGCTACAAAGTTTATAGAATCGAAGAGGAAAAGAGGCCCGAGGAGTGGGCGGAGGAAGGCAGGAAAAAATATTAAGCCCACAGGAGAGGGGAGCTATGCTGCACAAAAAGAAAAGGGAAGAGGGGAGACAGGCTGCACGAGAAGGGAAGAGAGAGGGAAAACAAGATAGATTTGAGAAGCAGGATGAAAAATTGAAGAAAGCTGAATGTGTAAGATCAGTACCAAAGAGACATAGGACAGGAGGTAAGAAACGAAATAGAAAATGGAAAGGAGGTTAAGAGCACAGAGGAAAGCAGAACCAAAGACTGGGAACAGATGACTGAAATAACAAAATCACCAGACTACAAAGGTAGGAAAAATGATCTTATTTTCAATGTAATGACTGAATTATGTTGGTGTTGAGAATTTACATGTCAGCTTTATTTTACACTGTTCAGGAGAACATGAATTTCTTTCTGTTTCTCTGGTGTTGCACAAAATGCAGAGTCCATTATTTCTGCTTTCAGTTTTATATCTGCATGTTTTTTGCAGTTCCTTCTTATTTTGTATCAGGTGAGAGCCACATTCTGCATCTGCAGCTGAGGTGAAGGATTCTGACGATATGCCATGTCTATGTAGGAGCCTATAACAAGCCATCTTGTACCAGTTTCCCAGTAGCAGATATATTAGTGCTCTAAGGACTGAGTGGTCTTATGTGCTGGCAGTTTATTATTGGGGGGATATTCCTTGATAAAGCTACTTACAGCGAAACATGTCGGTATGACATTCCCCTTGCCAGAGACCACACGAAAAAGCTAAGTAACAGCTTTTAAATATTGATTAAAAATACATAAATTCTAAAAATTTTTTTTGATAAAATGCAAGTGAAAAATAGCACTTCATAATTGAATATAATAACAGGACCCGATGACGAGTAGACACATAAAGCTTGGAGCAATGAAATGTTATTGAGCTCCAAGTGGTGCCGCTGAGGATCCTTGAAATTTGACTAAAAGTGTTGAATGCATAAGGGTATTTTAATGGTGGTGAAGGTATGCTGCCATTTGAGATATAGTGCTAATTATTTCAGTAGCATAGTTAAATTAAATAATTACATCTGAAGGTTACATGTATGGGTGGGGATAGAGGAGATTACTTGTGGGAATGACATGGATCTTAGCGGGGATAGGTTAGATTCCAGCAGTGTGTCATGACAATTTTTGTGCCTTGTAAGTGTGCCACAAGATAAAAAAGGTTGAAAAGCACTGCTTTAACTAAAATTCCAAAGGCAAGAAATGGTTTCATCTGATGAATCATCTTAGTTGATAAATCTAACTGGATACATGAAGCAAATGGAGATAACATAACAAGTAGTGTCAGTGGCAGAAGCAATTCAGTGGCTTCAATTGTTCATAGCTCATTACTCTAGTCTAACCATAGTTACTTCCTCACCTAATAAACTTGGAGCTAGCTAGTTTTTGGTGGAATTCATAAGGGTTGACTTTGTTGTTTTCATGTGGTCCGATGCAGCTCTATGACTAAAAGGATTAAGCTGGAGACATACGGTCTCTTTTACAAAGCCGTGCTAGCGGCTGTGCTGCGCTAACGGCCCTGAAGCCCATAGAGATTTAAAGGGCTTCGGGGCTGTTGCTGTGCGGCTTTGTAAAAGAGGCCGATAGTAAATGATGGTAGTAAATGATAGTAAAGACCCGAGTGGTCCATCCAGGGCCACCATCAGGGCAGTACTACCAGTCCTGCATTCAGGGGCCCGGAGCTGACAGGGGGCCCAGGCTCCCCCAGGGTCCTAGGCCACAGTTCTTCAACCGCCGGTCCGCAGGAAATTTTTGCCGGTCTGCGCAGGGCCGGCAAGATTGACTCCCTTCAATTTCCTGCCGGTCCGGGCAGGGCCAGCAAGATCAACACCTGAAGTCTGCGCTGGGCCGGAGAGATCTTGGGGAGCCTCCGACAGTGGCTTTCTCCCCTCTCTGCAGCTCTCCTTTACTTCCTAGCGCAGCGATTCACGAAGGCAGCCTCAGGGCTTTTGCTGAGTTGTGGCTGCCTCTGATGATGCAACTTCCTCTTTCCTCAGAGGCGGCGCGACCCAACAAAGGACCCGAGACTGCCTTCCTGAATAGCTGCGCTGGGAAGTAAGGAGAGCTGCTGGGAGGGGAGAAAGCCACTATTGGAGTCTGGGAAGCTGCTGGGCAAGGAGAAACAGGGACAGCTGCTACTGGAGAGGGAGAAGGAAAGATGCTGCTGGGAGGGGAGAAGGGAAAGGAGTCTGGGAAGCTGCTTGGCAAGGGAAAAAAAGGGACAGCTGCTACTAGACCTGGAGGGAAGGAGAAGGAGAGATGCTGCTGGGAAGGGAGGAGGGAAAGGAGTCTGGGAAGCTGCTGGGCAAGGTAAAAAATGGACAGCTGCTACTGGACCTGGAGGGAAGGAGAAGGAGAGATGCTGCTGGGAGGGGAGGAGGGAACGGAGTCTGGGAAGCTGCTGGGCAAGGGAAAAAAAGGGACAGCTGCTACAGGACCTGGAGGGAAGCTTGTGGGCAAGGGAAAAAAAAGGGACAGCTGCTACTGGAGAGGGAGAAGGAGAGATGCTGCTGGGAGGGGAGGGAGGGAAGAGAGTTACTGCTGGACAGGAGGAGGAGGGAAGGGAGAATGAAAAAAGGAAGGAAACAGCTGGCAGAGAGATTAGAGGAGGGGAAGGGGAGACAGGCATGAGAAAGTAGAGAGATTGATGATAGGAAGAGGTCAGCAGAAAAATAAGCAGAGAGGGACAACGATGATAGATCTGGTGTAGGAGAGATAAAAATGAAGAGAGCAGTGAAGCTGGAATGAATCATGTAAAAAGGAGAGAGGGGGCACAAGCTGGATGGAAAGGGGAGAGGGGCACAGAAAGAAGACAGATACCATATGGAAGGACATATGGAGAGGACAGACAGTGGATGGAAGAAGCAGATGCTGGATTGAAGAGACAGAGAGGGCAGGCGCTGGAAGGAAGAGAGTGAAAAGAAGATTGAAAGCAGAAACCAGAGACGACAAAAGGTAGAAAAAAATAATTTTATTTCTATTTTGTGATTAGAATATATCAGATTTGAAATATATATCCTGCTAGAGCTGGTGTTAGACATAACTGGGGACTGCAAAACCCAGGCAGTGCTTCTTTAGCTTCCAGCTGGCTTAGGGCGCTCTCTGATCAGGGGGCAGTTGCCCTAGTTGCACTCCCCTAAAACTATTCCTGTCATGTGTGACTGCAGTATTCTGTTAGCATGATATTTCTGTGTAGCATTCTGCAATAATTTGGCTTGTTCAGTTTTCTTGATAGTAGAGGGGATATATGTGAAGGGGAGGGGAGACAGGGGTTTTGTTGATCCTTGCTCTGAATTATTTGTATTTATAAAATGACAATTGTACAGAATATTGTTTCTTTTTATACTTAATAAAATACATTCAATATAAAATCATAACTGAGGCTTGTGTGGATAGGATCAGATTATTTGTGGGGACCGAGCTCGCAGAGATGGGGCGGAAATGGGGTTTTTAAATTTTAGTCCTAGTAATTTGCCGGTCCACAAAATAATTTTTTTTTTTCTGCCGGTCCACGGGTGTAAAAAGGTTGAAGAACACTGTCCTAGGCCACCATAGCACAAATTCCTGTATTATGCTTCTGCTGTGTACAACAATAAACAATGCTATCATACTTTTTTTTGTCCCCTGCCAATTTCCTGATAGCACCCCCCCCCCCCGGACAAAACTGGATCCGTCTACCTGGCCCGCGGCCGCAGCCGGCGATATACTAGGTGCGTGCCTCTCGTCTCCTGACTCCTTCACCAAGGCCCGCCCTGTCTCCACTCCGATTGGCTTGGGCTTAGGGTGCCTAGCCAATCAGGAGACATATCACTTGCCTGCCACTGAATCTGCAAGAGCGGGTCGGCCGGATGACATCACCACGTCTCTAGGAGGACAGGACGAGAGGAGCAGCACGAGGAGCTGCAGAACTAGTAAGGCAGTGATCAATTTAAACATGCACCTTTCTTCCTCCATCCCATGCATCTTTCTTCCTCCATCCCATAACACACACAGCCTTGTGGTGATGATTATCAGATTGATTCATGAATATATAATGATGTTATGAGTATGCACCTCTTCCTTTCCATCCTCCTTAGCATGTCAAATACAGCATGTTACATTACACAAAGTCTGTGTAATGTAACATGCTGTATGTGACATGCTGAGGAGGATGGGAAGGAAGAGGTGCACACTCATAACACCATTATATATTCATCCATAGCTGCATGTTAATGATGTGCTCATATGCACTTATTTATCATCATAACATATACATCATCATTAACATGCAGCTGTGAATGTGTAAGGACAGCCTGAGGAGGTTGGATGGGAAGGAAGGAAGGTGCACATATCAACATATCGTACATTTTTAACATGCATGATGCAGCTATAGGCAAGCTGAGGAGGATGGGATCATACAGATGTGAATGTTCAGATATGCACTTAGATGTGTAGTTTTTTCTGATATATTTATTAAGCTTACAGTATTTATAAACACACATTTAATACTTGTTACAAAAAATATTGTGCAATTGTGATCTATTTCTTGCCTACAAAGGTCAAAAGAAATCCTTAACTGAGATTTTACATTCAAAAGTGAATTATAGCTACTAGCACTATTATTTATTATGCAGATGTTTGTTAGTTTGTTATTAGTTCAGTATTAGACATATGTTCGTTTAGAATAGATAGGTATAGATTAGTTTAGTTTAGGTTAGGTTAGGGCCCTGCTGAAAGAGTCTACCTTGATGTGGTTGCAGGCTTACAAATCTTTTTGGTCAAAGAGTGCGGCGACAGAGAAAAGTATGTGTGTATTCGGCTCATGGAAGGGAGGGTCGGGGGGGGGAAGGGGTGCGTGGGGGGCCCAATAGGATTGCTCAGTAAGGGGCCCAGAAATTTCTGATGGCGGCCCTGGGTCCATCCAGTCTGCCCAACCATACATGCTCCATAAATTAATTTAGTTTAAATGGTCCTTTTTCTTAGATATTTCTGGGCCAGAAAACCAGAGCTCTGCCCAGTAGTGTGCTCAGGTTCTATCTACTGGAGTCTCCATCAAAGCTCACTCCAGCTCATCTTAACCATCCCAGCCATCGAAACCCTCCTCAGCCCATCCTCAGCTGAATGTTCATGTTCAGTTCTAGAATGTTGCCTGAGTAAGACCTGGGCTTCACTGTCTCTCTCTTATATTTTTAAGTTTTTAGTTCTATTTAGTTAGTTTCTACTTTATTTTATTCCTTTCATCTACCTTATTCATAGTTTTACAGGGTTCTGTACTTTTTTCCTTTTAATTTTCACTCGGGTGAGTCAGAAAACATCTTGGATAGGAGGAGTTTGACAGTTATAGAATCACAGCATAACTGTCTACTAACCTAAAGGCCTGAAATGGTTCATTTTCAGCAGAGGACCTTCCTACCTGCGTGTGGTGACTGGAGATCGCTGTTGGGAGATCGTTGCTGGAAGCGGGACCAGTGGAGGCATGATGGATCACTGCTAGTGGTTGCCTAGGATAGGGTGGTGTCTGCTCTCTCACTGGGGAGGAGCTGGTGGTGTCTCTGGATCCGTGGAGTGGGACTGTGCCGCGGACTCTTCCTTCCGGTTGTCCGATGGAGGCAGAGTGCTGTATTCTTCGGGAGTTGCCCATGAGCATCCACCGCCTACCGAGAGCAGTGCGGCCTGGTGCTGGATTGTTCTATCTCTGTGCATCTTCTGCCTGGAAGCGATGAGTCAGGGCTGCAGCAGCTGGAAAGCCCAAGCTGATATCTGTCCTGACTGGACTTTTGCCGCTGGGATTATTTAAAATACACAGAGGCAACAGAGCTGCTTCAGGAAATTGGACTTCTGACAGACTTATTTGATTTTGGTTTTCAATTTTTTCTTCCAGTTTATTAATTATTTTAAATTTTATTCCATTGTTTTTACCCCTATTCTTATTTTATTAACTGAATTCTATTGTTTAACGGTTCCTCCCTTCTATTCCTTTTTACATATTACTTTAATTCATTTATTTTTTTTTTTTGTAATTCTTTATTCATTTTTAAAACTTACTTCAAGTGTACAATTAATAAAACATTTAATTCATTTAGATATCATTTACATAGATAGTGCTCCTATCTGTAAAGTTAGGAATTTCTATGAAATATTCTACATGCCTCTCTCCTCTCTACTCCTTCCTGCCCTCCCCACCCTCTTCTAACCCCTTCCTCTGTAATATTGCCTAGAGCTTGTGTAGGTATGTGCGATGCACAAATGGAAGAAATAGAATAAATATACGGGACACAAGCCATGCAAGCCTGCCCAGTACTGGCCTTAGTTCCTTCAATGTATATCCATTATTTTCTTTAATTCTTTATTTATATTTTAACATTAGACAATCTTTACAAGTCAAACAGGAAAAAATACCGTGTAAATGAAATACAGAAACCCAAATTATTTAAAAGGTATCTTCATAATACAAAGTACAGTTAGTCTTCTATAATCTTGGGGACGTAGCTAAAGTATAACTGAAATTAAACTTAGGAAATCAAATAATAAGGAAATAAAAAATGGTGGCCTGACTGCTCATGAGCAATTATTTTCCTGAGCTATCTTCAAAATTAAAGTAGTAGATATTGGTTGCTCTGTGACCAAAATAAATTTAGACAACTGTTAAGGTTCATAAAAAAAACATATCTATCATCCTATATAATAAAACGCTAGCCGCGCATGCGCACTCAGACCTGCGTGATCTGTAATCCCTGATCCGTAGGTCCGTGGCCAGAGTGCATTTGCGGTGGCCAGATCGGGAAAGCACAGCAGAGCCGGCGACTACCCCCTCCCGCCCTCACTCACTGCCAAAACCACCACCTCCTTCTTCTCGCCGGCTCACCCGCGTTTAAATGGAGAGAAAAGCGCTGCACCGATGTTTTCCTTCTGATTTGGTTTCCTTGCTGACTCGGTTTCCTTGCTGACTCGGACTGCTGCTTCTTCATGTCATCACCAGTGTTGCTGTCACTATCACTGTCCTGCCCTTTTTCCATCTGTTCTCCGGAACTGCCACACGTGCCATAAACTGCCACAGGCTCCACCACTGTACACATCGCAGAAGCAGCATTGAGAGAAAAGCGCTGGCTTTGCCGTCTTCTGTCTACTGCGGTCCACCCTCTCTGACTACTTCCTGTTTCCGCTAGGGTTGGCCGCAGTGGACAGAAGACGGCAAAGCCAGCGGTAGCGCGGTGCAGCGCTTTTCTCTCAATGCTGCTTCTGCGATGCGTACAGTGATGGAGCCTGTGGCAGTTCATGGCACGTGTGGCAGTTCCGGAGAACAGATGGAAAAAGGGCAGGACAGTGATAGTGACAGCAACACCGGTGATGATGTGAAGAAGCAGCAGTCCGAGTCAGCAAGGAAACCAAATCAGAAGGAAAACTAAGCCCGTGCTGAGGGGGCCACTTCAGAAAACAAACAAAAACAGCATGATGAACGTTGAGAAGCTAACAGGAGAGGAAGCTATGAATGAGACAGAGAGGAAGGAGCCCTGTGCAGATGTTTCTGCCCCAGTGAATGGCGAATTTGCAGCCCAGCAGAATGAGAATGGTGAAGACAAGAACCGGGAAGAAGACCACAGCTGCTGATAATTTCAGAAAATCCACATTTTGGATTTGTAGGTACTTACCTTATGCAAAGTTGTCATTTCTTTAATAAGACATTAACTATTTTTTCTGCGGCCCTCCAAGTACCTACAAATCCAAAATGTGGCCTTGCAGAGGGTTCGAGTTCGAGACCGCTGGTCTATACAGACCTGGTGTTATATTTGTAAGTGTCATTGTCTTCAACATTTTATTTGCAAATATTGAACTGTTAGATCATGTGATGAACAAGAGTGAGAGAGAACTGCTTTATTATATACTAATTTTAGCCCACAAGTGTATTTTGGTTAAATGGAGGCAATAAGATCCTCCAAATCTCATCCAGTGGTGGAATCTATAATATGAACTTATGATTATGGAGAAATTGAGACATCTGGCCAGATGGAAAGAGTTTTGAAAAGTGTGGGAGTCAGTTTGGATGCAGTGCCACATAGAACAAAGAGTTCAGTTCCTGAACTATTGAGTTTGGTTGGTAATACCTGTCTTGAGGATGATTTTGGAATCGAACACTGGAGTTTGGGAAAGGTGGAAGGGGTTAACTGCAATTTGCATTCAACTGCTGTTTTTTATGATTACTTGGTTGTTTTTGATTCTTGTTTATATGTTACTTTAAATAAAATAATAAAAAAACTAAAAAAAAAATATATATACATACTGTTTGCTACTTGCTTTCCTGGGACAAATCCTAACAGATCTACAGAGACCAAGTCTGGGAACGTCCTGGAGTAGATAACCTCAGTGCCAGGTTCTTGGCCAATAGTTTTACATCAATATTCAGCAGTGAAATTAGCCTATATGAGCTACATAGGGATGCATCTTTCTCTTTCTTAATAGCATGGTAATCCCTGTACACTGCATAGATGGGAGTAAAGAAACTCCCTGCTTCCTGCAGTCTATTAAAAAGTGTGGTTTAAAAACCTCTTCACTTAGGCATTTTGGCCCCGATTCTATAAATGGCACCTAACTCCTAGGCACTCTTGAGCGCAATTGTCAATCATTTGTTATGTGCTGTTTATAGAATCCCACCTAGTGGCATCTAAGCAGTCTTAGGCACCAATTGGCATTGAATCCTTAGGCACACTGCCATTTAGGCCAGGGTTTTCTTGGCCTGAGTGAGCCTATGTCAAATCATGCCCAAAATCTGCCTCAAATTCGCCCCTAACCATGCCTACTTGCTGGTAGGAATCTTGGTGTAGAAGCTTACTTTGAAATGGTAGGCACCTACCAGCTAATTAATTTTTTAAAATGCTTTTTTATGTCGCTTTCACTTATCCAGCAATCTCATCTGCTCTTCACTCTTTTTTCCTTGCCCCCAGCTGAATGAGTCCAACGGCATAGCCACAAGGAAGCCTCCCCTCCTCCCCACTTTGGGCTCAAGTTCCCTTCAAACATGGACATTGCAGAAAGTTTAGGGAGATTTGGGACCCATTGACAAAATTTTGTAAGGACTAATTATTGATTTTTGCCCTTTGATTATGCACGTCCAGGGAGGGTGCGTGGGGGGGTTGGGGTTGATACAGATATTAAGTTGATTAAGTTGGGAGGGGGGAACTAGATGTACATGTATTCTGAAAAATATATGTGCTTTTACTTGAATTATTCTTTGTAAAATTATCTGTTATTGCATTGTTGAATGTTTTGAAAATCAATAAAGAATATAAAAAAAAAAGTTCCCTCCAAAATTGTGGCACCAGTTTGTTTTTTAAAATTATTTTCCTTTTAATCAAAATAAACAAGCTGACTTAAATCTAACTATTAGAACACAGTTTATAGCATACTGTGACTTCACGAAATGGCCAAGAACACCATAACAAGCTGAATTACAAAACAGTAATCCCTCTCCTTTCACTATCATGACACTGGTTTAAACGCAGGCAAGATTGCTCAAGCCCTGCTAACTGAAGAGGTCCGCTGCCTGAGTCCTTGCTCAGGCTGCAAGAGTGGCGCTTAAGTCTGTGGTATGTCAGTAGAGTGCAAGCTTGGACAGTATTTCTCATAAAAAAGGAGAAGTGGAGGATCAAGATGAAGAGAAGAGGCAAAGTCAAAACATGAGGAAGAGAAGATGAGAAAGATGGGAGCAGTGCTAGTGGTGGGCATAAGTAGAAAGTAGAGAGGGAGAGGGGAAGAAAGAATGTACAGATTTAATTTTCTAATCAATGTACATTATTTGCAAGGGGAATATCCATAGCAAACTGGGACAACTTTAAAAAGAAAAGCCCATGGATAAATGTACCAATAAATTCTGGAACTATGTGGACAGATATGACAATTGCCCCCTTTTTTCTTCAGAACATGTAATGTACAATCAAAAATGGTCATGGATGTTTAAAATTGTCTTTTATTGCAGTAAGAAGGATAGTCTCAGTAAAAATATTTTTTTGTTGAAGTTCTATATTATTGCTTTAAGCAGTACTTGGAGTTACTTACCTTGATAAGTTGGTTATTTTTCACGTAGTGTAAAGTGTTGGACCGGTTGCCACCAGCAACCACTGGTGGGTAAGCTAGGATGTCAGCGCCTCTAGCACGGCATTCAAAATCAAACTGTAAATTAAAAATATCCCAAAAGTTGAGTGGGCTCCCAGGGCATTCCCTCACTTAACAAGTGTTACCATATATGTACTTCACCTAAGACAAGAGACATTCCTAGTAATATCCTTTCAGCTGTTTGGAAACAAATGTGCATAATCTCTTCAAAATTTCAAGATAAAAATTAAAAATAAAGTTGGCTGATTCTGAATTATCCTCCTCCTCCTCATGATACAAATATCATCTTTGACTTCTCCTTTTGTAAGCATGGCGTTTTCCTCTCTCCCTCCTTGTCACTCTGTCAGGTTTGCAAGGCTAAAGAAGAAATAATGATAACCCCCCACCCCCACTATCAAACCCTTAAAACAGACTGTCTAAGCCAGGGGTGTCCAATGTCGGTCCTCGAGGGCCGCAGTCCAGTCGGGTTTTCAGGATTTCCCCAATAAATATGCATGAGATCTATTTGCATACACTGCTTTCAATGCATATTCATTGGGGAAATCCTGAAAACCCGACTGGACTGCGGCCCTCGAGGACCGACATTGGACACCCCTGGTCTAAGCTGTGACAGCTGGAGTTTGGGGAATTGAAGACTATTACCAGCAGCTGTTTTAGTGTTCTAGTACTATACAACTGTGCACCAGAAAATGTGGGGATCTGAGATCTTGTTGGTTTGTTGAAGTTCCTTAAACACAGAGCAACAGTATCATTATTGTTTATTGTACTTGACATACTTGTATGGCAAAACGGGCAGTAAGGCAGTTTACAATTAAAAACAATAGTAAATTAAAAGAAAAAGACAAAGAACGCCATTAAAAAACTGGACATTGACAATCATTCATATCCCATTCATACTCTATCTCCTCAAGAATAGATCATGTAGCATTAATAACGGGCAAAAGCTTTTCGCATAGATGTGTTTTTTAACACTGAAAGTGAAATGGCGTGGTGGCCATGTTAATCCACTTTCCAAGATAATATAAAGAAATAAAATAAAGGAAATAAAGGTGATACCTTTTTTATTGGACTGGACTAACTCAATGTATTTTATGATGAGCTTTCGGAAGGTAACCCTTCTTCAGATCAGAAAAAAACAAACGTTGACAAATATCAGTATATATAAGGAAAGCGTGAAAGCATTTTAGGGATAGGAAGAGGGAGGGGTGGGTGGGCAGGAGATAGAAACGTGGCAGAGCAGGCAGGCTAAGATGGTGTCGAGAGCAGACGGTTCCCTAATCGCGCTGTTTCCAGCGGCCTTTCACGTCTGTTATGGGGAAAAAGGAAGGGAACCCCACGCTCTAATCCTCCAGCGGTGGTGGCAGTCCCGCAGCGTTTGAGGCAAACGACTTTACCGGAAGCCTTATCCCTCTCCGGCGAGCCGGTTTGCCCTACTTTGGGGGAGAGCCCGATGTCTTCGGGGGATCCTGGCTTCCACTCTGACCAGGTGTCTTTAAGCCAGGAGCAGCAGCTGGTCCTGCCCCAACCAGCACGAGGCTGAAGTGTTTGGCAAGGCAGGCACGACCTAGGATGATGTTTCAGCCAAAGGCACTTGAGGCAGTGTCTGTGAGGGTCCATAAGAGAGATCACACGCTGATACTTGCTACACATCTTGAAGCCCGTGGCAGGCCGGGACATAGAAGGAAAAATAGCCGCCGCAAAATCGAAGCCCTCGGGATGCGGCCAAGCGGCCTGTCCCGGAAAACGAACGGAAGAAGAAATTTTTTTTTTTTTTTTAACTAAAATAAAAGAAATAAACTAAAAACAGTGATTCGTGAGGAAAAAAACACAAACCGCGATTGAGAGAAGGCACATAGGAACAAAGTTAAACGCAGAGAGTCAAAGACGGACTTCTCGGCTCCGCGGAAAGCTGAGAACTGAGGAGACACACCCTGCGCTGGGCGGGAAGGCACTTGCACATGCGTGGTGCGGGCGACTCGAAACTTCGAGTTTCTTCAAGCAAGTCTGCTTGTGAGGTGTCTGCATCCGGGCTCCGTCGATGACGTCACCCATATGTGAGAATACCTGCCTGCTTGTCCTGGGATAAAATATTTTATAGAAATTCTAGATATTCCAACGGACAATTTGCCTCCGATTGTGAGAGCTAATTATCTTCACATAAAGAAACCTGCAGGGGTTTCTACCCTTGACTCAAGTAGATAAAGTGGTGGATATGAATTTAACAACGTTCTTGGAAAGTTCACTAGAGGTCATAACGGAAAGAAAAACCTTGCTGATAACTCTTGCTTTGGAAAGTGATAGAGAATACACTTCTCCCTCTGTATTCATGGTTTCGATTATTCACGGTTTTTAGCTTGCTGGCTCCTCCCCCCAAATTACATCAGCTTGCATAGAGAAATCGCTGATTCCAAGCATTTACAGGGAAAATCGCCGATTCCCGGCACTTTCTTCAACATATTTTGCCTCTCCTTCAGAAACAGGCCAGGTCTCCCACCATGTTATTTGCAGTTTCACCATATTCATGATGGCTTTTAATAGAAAACAGCAAACAACATATAAAAATGTTATTTGCAGTTTTTCAGTATGTGCGTTTCTGTTAATCCCCTATGGAAGGAGAAGTATATGTATTTTGTCTTTATTTCTGACATATAAATGATCAGTTTTTGGGCTCTACTGTGCGAATATTTCCTGACATGTCTCGGAGGTCCCAGAGGTGCAGAAAGGAATTCCTGGCACTAAGGCCGAGTCCTAGCCCTGGGGGCAACTTTTTGTTGAAATTTCCTGTGAAATGTTTTATTACATATCAGACAAAGAATTTCTTGTTTTTGGAGCCTAAACAGCTGTTAGAATTTGTAGAATCTAGGGAGGGTGCAGCATCTGTAACTTAAAGATATGTAACTTGTCATAATTCCGGCTCTAGGATCAATGGGGTATTGTTATTTTCTCATTTGATTAGTTGTATATTCTTTTTTAGAAATTAATTTCCTGTTGTCCGCTCTCAAAGTATTGTGGTCTACAGTATATAACTGAATAGATGTTTCTTTTTTCTTCATTTTCCTTTGAAAACTATTGATCTGATTCAAGTTGCATTTATTATACTTGATTGTTAATAAGAAATGTGTTAAATAAAGAAATAAAAAAAAAAAAAGAAGAAAGGTGGCAAAGCAGTGTTAAATGTCTTCATAGTGGGAAAGAAAGCCCAGATCTCTGTTAAGTTCTGTCAGGTAGGTGTCAAAATACCTTATCATTTTGATTTCAAAAGGTTTTACATTCTTGGATTGTTTTAAAATTCCCTTTTAGTATTCTCAAAATAAAATCATTGGTTTAGTGGTCAGTTTTTCTTAAGTGTTGTCCGACAGAGGTGACATCCTGGTTGGTATTGCAATTCTTAATGTGTCTATGTAGGTTGATTCTGGTCTTTAGCATTTGACTTGTTTCACCGATGTAACATGCCTCTTTGCACTTTTTTATTAATTTGTTTTATATCTCGTTGTCCCCAAATAGCTCAGAATGGGGTACATAATTTCAGTCCAAGTTTACAATACAAGTTTTTATCCTAGCCTGACAAATACTAGGGGTCTAATATTAATATACATAATATATAGTTTTACCAGTTACAATTTGCCATAGTTATCCTTACTATGTAAGATTTTCAGTACAAGTTTTATCCTAATATATAATATAAAGTTATTATCCTAACTCAACACATACTAGGGATCTAATATCAATGTCCATAATATACAGTTTACAGGTTGAATTAGTCAATTACAGTGCCAGATTTTCCAATAAAAGTTTTTATCCTAACATAACACCTAATCGAGGGTCATGTATCCATGTACAGTACATTTCTTTGTCATCTATCGGTCCTAGGAGGGAGAGTTAGGTGAACAGGTATGTTTTTATTGCTTTCCTAAAGTTGATTTTTTACTGAATGATGTATACCACATTAGAAGATGAGCATATGAAGGATCCCTTTATGCAGAATGTTTTTCCCATATGAATGACCATGGGAACCTCTGCAAGGAAAGTATGGTATGATGATTGTTCTAATCTTAGATTCTGAGAAAGCGAATTCCATAACACAGGTGCAATTGCAAAAAAAGCCAAATTTTTTGTTGTTTTTGATGTTTGAGGGATAACCAATCTCTTATCTGTTAAAGATCGTAATGTACTTTTAGGAGTACAGGGGATGATCTATGCAGAAAAAATGAAGGGATTCCAGTGTATAAGACCTTATGAACTAAAGTTACGGTAAGTATCTTCAACTGAATTCTAAATTGTATTGGAAACCAATGCAACCTTTCCAACAAAGGTGTGGCATGATCAAAACTTTGTCCTTTTACACAGTATTCTTGCTCCAGTATTTTGCAAAAGTTTGCAGTTGATTGAATTTAGATATATCTGCATATATAATGTTACAATAATTCAAATTTAAAAATGCATAGTAGAATCCTAAGTGGGGTGGTATCAAAATAATTGCGTTTAGCTCAGAGCTGTGAAAACCTGTTCTATGTTGGAATTTTTTTGTGTGAAAGAGAAAGAGATAACTGTAATATTATTCCCAGATATCAAAAAGATGTTACAGGAAGTATTAGCTTATCAAAAAGGATGAGTTAACAGTTGGTAATGATAATGAGCCTGTAAATCCAACATACAGGATTTAAAACTATATGATGTTTTTGTAACCATGTGGCTACTAGCTTTAAACATGATTGAAGTGAGGTTAGATATATAGGAGATTTGTAATGAATGAATTAGAAGAATACCATCAGCATAAAAGAATAAGTTAATACTGCAGGATTGAATAAGAAGGGCTAATAGGCTAAGAAAAAGACTGAAAATAAAGGGGGATAAAACTGAGCAGGAGAAGTATAGTAAGCATAAAGAAAGAGAATGTATGCCTTTCCTCTCACCATCACCACCACCACCACCACCACCACCACCATTCAGAAATGATAGGATTCAGAAAACTGGTTTCTGTAGGTTCACAAAGTAACTGTAATGTCCTGCTTATGGAAGCTTCCTCTAAGCCAGGGGTGTCCAATGTCGGTCCTCGAGGGCCGCAGTCCAGTCGGATTTTCAGGATTTCCCCAATGAATATACATGAGGTCTATTTGCATGCACTGCTTTCATTGTATGCTAATAGATCTCATGCATATTCATTGGGGAAATCCTGAAAACCCGACTGGATTGCGGCCCTCGAGGACCGACATTGGACACCCCTGCTCTAAGCACTAAAAGCTGTGTTATATCTTACAATACCATATGAGAACTTCTATTCTGCTACATTGCCCAATGGGCTCAGTGCGGATTACAAAAGATAAAGGAACACACAATATCCCTGAATATAAACTTGATATAAATTATGACAAATTGCAATAGGGGAGCTTAACCTATTCAACTCCTACCAGATACAACCTTCTCATTCCATACCTTTATTTTCTAAAAAGATAAGATTTCAAGTCTCCTAAATCTAACATATGAAAGTTCTAGTCTCAAATTAGGTGGTAGGTAATTCCAGTATTTTGCAGCCTGATATGGAAAAGATGCTATTAAAAACCCCCATTTAAAACGTATCTTATGTACTAATGGAAAGAAAAAGATTTTTCACAATAGTAGAGTCCAGCTGATGTCCTAGGCTACACAAGTAATCTAAAGATGGCGTCGAGGATAGAAGCATGAACAAGTCGCGCTACTCGTTTATTTTTTAATTTTATTTAAGCAATCGCCTTTAATCGTTTCTTTCCTTCGTGCTTACCTGCCAACATCCACCCGACCCCTGCCCATCGCATCGTGACAGAGAATGTTCAGACGCCGTGGCAGGGAACTGAAGGAAAGAAGCGGCAGAGAGCCAAGGCCAGGACACTGCGGAAACCACCAGTGTCACTCTCCGCCTGACATCAGCCTGCCCGACACCCACCCGACTTTCTGCCCACCTGGTCCACGCGCCATGACAGAGAACGTTCGGGCGCTGCGGTAGAGAGCCGCATGCCGCGGCTTAGAACTAAGGCAAGGACGTGGTAAAGAGCCAAGACCAGGTCGCTGCGGAAACCACCATGTGAGGCCTACAGCAGTGCTGCTCTCCACCCGAAAGCTACCGCAGCCCACGGCAGCATTGCTCCTCACCCGGACGCAGTGATGGAGCAGAGACACGATCTAGGGCTGAGAGGTGCGATCGTACTCTCAGGCTGAGAGGAGCGATCATACTCCCAGGTGCCATGCCGAGGAACTGAACAGGGAGCGCTGCGGAGGCCACTACTACCTCAGCAGCATCGATCTTCATTGAAGAACCACCACAGAAGTGGAGGAGAAGCAGAGCTTGATCCTGTGGACAGGCGATCTGCCCTTTCCCCGAACCAGGGGGGATACCTAAAAATCAGCACCGATACCAGCGGGCAGGAAAGAGAGACAGGAGTCCGATCCTGCAGGCAAGCGATCCACCCCTCCCCCGAATCAGCGGGGAAATTTTAAACATCAGTGCCGATACTAGCAGGCAGGAGAGAGAAGCAGGAGCCCGATCCTGCAGGCAAGTGATCCACCTCTCCCCCGAACCAGCGGGGAAATTTTAGAGAACAGCACTGATATCAGCGGGCAGGAGAGAAGCAGGAGCCCGATCCTGCAGGCAAGCGAATTGATCTGCCCCTCCCCCAAACCAGTGGGGATACTCAAAATCAGCACTGATACCAGATATCTGATTTTCTGCTATTTTACTAATTTAACTGTTAATTTACCCGTTGTTATTGAATCTGATCTAGGGCTATTTGATTCACTGCTAATTAATTATCATTGAAACGGGAAGTAACAGAAACACCAAATAGCAATTCGGACAAGAAGGAGTCAGTTTAATCTACAAGCATGCATCTCCTACTGATCCTACTAATCTATTTAATATGCAACAACATTAAGGATATTAAGTCACTCTATCCACAGCTACACTCATCCCATTACCCTGATTTACCCATTAGGTTTATAATCAACCAATAGGAAGATAGAGCAAACCATATCAAAGTAATCTCAAGCAACGGAAGACATCAAAATACCCCAAAAAATAAAAGGACAAGGGAAGTAAAACCTATCAGAACCACTACATCCACCAAACCTAACACATCTACCTCCATTCCCTGTGCATATCTTAACACCAGATCTGTTAGGAACAAAGCATTCTTAATTAAAGACTGGATCATCAACAAACAAATAACTTGTCTTTTCCTAACGGAAACGTGGCTTCTGTCTGAAGCTGACCCAATAATAAATGATCTTATACCAGATAATTTTAAAATTCACATGCTAAATCGTGAAGGAAGAAGAGGGGGAGGATTAGCAATTGTCACCAAGGAAGGATTTGTAGTTGAACTATTGGATTCCAAAATGACCAATCAATTAGAAATATTAGCCGTAAAATTAGCAATAAAGAACTAGAAGATTCCCTCTCTTGTATACTATTCTATGTTCCGCCAAAAAGCTGGCCAAAAGCTAGAGAAGACTTCTGCGAATTTGTCCTACATAACTCAATCACTTCATCACATAATCTAATCGCAGGAGACATACACTTACATCTAGATGAAATAGACAATCCAGAAGCGAAAGACTTTAAAAACTTTCTTTCTTTACTCAATTATAATCTCCCTTCACCCACTCAAACACATGAAAAAGGCCATCATCTAGATGTGGTAGCAATGTCCATAAAGGAGATCATAAACCCTCCCATCTCTCTCTCGGATGGTACTTGGTATCTTGATATCTGGTCCGACCATTTCACTTATTATTTCAATCTAATTTGGACTCGGCTAAAATCTAAGACACACCCACAGACAAAAAGAGAACACCTCACAAGGGGTCATATCAACCCAGAGGAATATTGGTCACAATATGATCTACAAGCGAAGATAGAAGAAGAAGGAGCTGACTTCTATGTTTATTGGATGAAAACTAGCACGTCCATCTTAGATAGAATTGCCCCATACGAAAGAGCAAAAGCTGCTCAAACAAATACAACAAATGGTTTGATGTCGAACTCCTAACAATGAAACAATCAGTAAAACGATTAGAAAGAATCTGGAAAAAAATGGGAAAACTGTCAGACCGAAACAACTGGAGATCCAACATAAAACTCTACAAACAACAGATAAAAGAAAAACGTAAAACTTTTTACTCAACCAAAATTAACTCATCTAATACTAGCTCAAAAGGAGCCAATACAAAAGAACTGTTCAACATAGTTATAAATTTATTTGACACCACACGCCACACTCAACCCATGCATACCAAGCTACCTTCAGCAAATGATCTAGCACAACATTTCGATTCAAAAATCAAAAACCTAAGAAATAACTACCGTATTTTCACGCATATAACGCACGCGTTATACACGATTTTACAAACCGAGCATAACCATGCGCGTTATATGCGTGAGCGCGTTTTACAATTTGTTTTTTACATTGCTGGTTCCCCCCCCCGACGTCCGATTCATCCCCCAGCCCTGAAAGCCTGCTGGCCCCCCCACCCTGAAGGACCGCTCGCACCCCCACCCTGAAGGACCGCACGCACCCCCCAACGTACGATTCATCCCCCAGCCCTGAAAGCCTGATGCCCCACCCCGAAGGAGGGACCGCGGCAGAGGAAGCAGTGCAGGGCTCAGAGAAGGGGCGGGACAGCTGGCAGAGGAAGCAGCAGGGCTCACTGGCATCGCGAACCCACAGTAGACTGCTTCTCCACCGCAAACGGTGCGGGGGGGCTGGGGGATGAATCGGACGTCGGGGGTGCGAGCGGTCCTTCAGGGTAGGGGGGCCAGCGGTCCTTCGGGTGGGGCATCAGGCTTTCAGGGTGGGGACAGGACTTCAAGGGGGGACAGGCAGACCTTTAACGGGGGACAGGACTTCAAGGGGGGACAGGACTTCAAGGGGTGGGGGGGGCAGTGTGGTTTGGAGAAGCCAAAGGGGGTGAAAAAGCTATAAAATAAACCCACCAGCGTGCCAATGTGTTGAGAGGAAGAGGTGGTCTGGGAAATTCTGCTGAGCAAACTCTGGGCCCATTTCCACCCCCCAGTTAGTCTACTCCACTCAACTGGTTCACACACTGAGTGGGTCTTTGGGTGTTGTGCCTGGGTAGTTGTTTTGGGATCTCTTTTAGTGGTTTGTCAGTATCTCCTTCTGGTCCAAGGAAGGAAACTTTGTTAACCTTAGCATTGACCTTCAGAATATGTTTGTAACAGCGCTGCTTGTGTGGCATTAGGCTATGTAGTGATCGAAAGAAAAAACCAGACCTTTGCACATTTTTGCACTATATGGTGGGTGTATGAGGAGATTCACATTTCCTGCACAGCTAAGTCGTTGTGAAGTTACCTTGTTCTTTCTGTATTTGACATCTAGCAAGGTCTCTGTTTGGAAGGAAAGATCTAAGTTATGGTAAAAGCAGATAGCGTTGCTGGTTTTAAAAAGGTTTGGACAAATTCCTGGAGAAAAAGTCCATAGTCTGTTATTAAGACATGCTTGCCCTGCTTCTGCGTCTGCTTGCCCTGGATCGGTAGCATGGAATGTTGCTATTCTTTGGGTTTTGACCAGGTACTAGTGACTTGGATAGGCTACCATGAGAATGGGCTACTGGGCATGATGGACCATTGGTCTGACCCAGTTAAGCTATTCTTATGTTCTCATCTGTAGGGGCCTTTGTTTTCACTTCTTATTTTAATGTATTTTTTTCTGGGAACTTATCAGTGTTTTTTATAATGGGAACAAAAATGGAAGAGAATTACCGTAATAATAATAATAATAATAACTTTATTCTTGTATACCGCATTACCATGGAAGTTCTATGCGGTTAACAAATAAGAGACTGTACATTTACAGCGAAGTTACAATTTCAGTAATGTTACACTTACATTTAGGACGATACATTTACAGTGTTGTTACATTTACATTTTAGAAGATAGATTTACGGCAAAGTTGTTTTTTTGGGGGGTTTTTTTCCGCTAGGTTGACATATACTGAGTAGTTACATTTGCTGTAAGTTACCTGCTGCGATGTTACATTAGTAGAGTTACATACGGCGGAGAAGAGACTGGGGGAGAGTCGAGGTCAGAGGGGGAGGCAAGTAAGAGGGTGGATAGATCAGAGGAATTTGTCAAAAAGGTAGGTTTTGATTAACTTCCTGAATGTTTGATAGGGGGGGGGAATTGTGTGTGGTATGGGGGGGTTAACTATCGTAATTTCTTCAGCTAAATAATTCAATCCACCTCAACCAGACATAGGAGAACTCACGCACCATTCACACACTCTCCAACCAAAAACGTCAAAAAAAACAACTGTTCATTCTTATAAACTACCGTATAACTTTTAATCTAGAGTTAGTGAGTATGAATTCAGCAACAAGAACAGAAATCACATGTTCATTCTTATAAACTATAACATTTACCGGTAATCTAGATCAAACGAAGTATCGAGGACAAAATAATCTAAATATAGTTACCGTAATTACGGTAAAGTTGTAAATAAACAAAGTTTATTGGTTTATTCAGTCATCATCATCACAGTCATCTGAATCGTTGAATCCATCAAAATCCGAATTGTCATCATCGTCATTAAATAAAGTGAGCACGGCCTGCAGACGATCCTCGTTTATTTCCGAAGTGATATAGTTATCGTCGTCATCATCATCGCTGATATCCGTGTTGTTGCCTCCTTCCGCTGCATGATTACCGGTAGTAGTGTCATTAGTTTCATAAACAATGCCCGCTTTTCTAAATCCGTTTCGAATAGTATCTTGTGTTATTTTATCCCATGCTGAAGCCACCCACTTGCAGACTTCTGTGAAAGTTGGCCGCTTCAGCCGCCCCGTGGGTGTGTACTTGTGCGTGCTGCTCTGCATCCACTCCTCCCACTCCTTTCTAACAAAAGTCTTGAATGGATGATTCACTGCGATGTCAAGTGGTTGCAGCTTACACGTCAGGCCTCCAAGTATTACAGCGATGTGGGCACCAGTAGAATTAATGTAGGCCTGAACATTTTTTTCTTTGTGGGCAGCCATGGCATCAAAAATTAACAAGGATTTTTTGGAAAAAAATCCACCCTGTCTTGCCCTAAAGCATTTATCTACCCACAATCTCATTACGTCGCAGTCCATCCATCCCTTCTTGTTGCAGTGCACAACCACACTGGTGGGCAGTTTTTCACGGGGCATAGTGACCCTTTTGAAAATGGCCATGGGCTTTAACTTAACCCCGCTAGCTGAGGAACCAAGAACTACTGTAAAACACATTCTTTCATGCCCAGTTGTGGTGATGGCAACAGATTTAGTACCTGTGGGGGCTACGGTTATTGTCGCTGGAATGTCGAATGCCATTGGAATTTCATCCATGTTGATGACGTCTTTTGCAATGATGACAAGTTCAGATATTTCTTTGGCAACAAAGTCACGGAAATCGATCAATTTTTGCTGCCAGTCATCCGGAAGTCGCTGGCCAACAGTTGTTCTCATTCGAACCGATAGTCCGTTCCTTTTCATAAATTTCGAGATCCATGTGAAGCCAGCTTTGAAGTTGGGTATTCCTCTTCCCTTGGCAAGTAGTTTTGCCTTCATCTGAATTGCAACGGTAGAGACTGATTGATTTTGCTCCCTTCTCCCCAGAATCCACTGCTTCAAGTCATCCTCCAGCTGAGGCCATTTTGGTTTGGCCCCACAACGTGCCCGTTTTCGCGGATTGCATTTCTCCAGTTCCTTCTTATCTTTTCTCCATTCACGCACCGATGTTTCTCCAACATCGAACTCTCTCACTGCGGCCCGGTTGCCTATTTCCTCAGCTTTCGCAACGACTTTAAGCTTAAAGTCCACTGTATATGACTTTCGTCTCATTCCTGGCATTATGGCGGTAAATTTAAATTTAATTGATAAACTCTACTAGATAAATGCAGAATACCAATCTGAAGAGATCAAATTAAAATGTGGACTCTACATGCAGCATTAATGATCTTTTATAGGCTTACCCAATGGCTGGGATGCTGTTGTATAGGCAAAATACTATTCAATGGGTCACTGGGCAAATTACAAGGCCAGATAGACAACAGAATGAGATGAGGGGGGACATGGCCACGGTGATCAAAAGCGCGCCGCGACAAAGGCGCGCTGACAACCCGGCGCAGAAAACTGAGCGCAAGCATGCTCAGACCATCTTCTTTGTCTGTAGATGGTCTGCACATGCTTACAGAGCAGGGAGGTGATTCGGGGCAGAGGGCAGGGCAGCGAGAGGAGAGTCTGGACGGCAAGGCAGGAGCAGGGCGGCAATTCGGGGCAGAGCGGCAAGAGGAGAGTCGGGACGGCAAGGCAGGAGCAGGAAGCCGATTCGGGGCAGAGCGGCAAGAGGAGAGTCGGGACGGCAAAGCAGAAGCAGGGCGGCGATTCGGGGCAGAGCGGCAAGAGGAGAGTCAGGACGGCAAGGCAGGAACAGGGCGGCGATTCGGGGCAGAGCGGCAAGAGGAGAGTCGGGATGGCAAGGCAGGAGGAGGTTTTAATTCAACGAGCAGCATGCGCGGTATACGCTTGTGCGCGCTGTTAAATTATTTACATAAATTTCGGTTCCCCGCGCGCTATACCCGTGTGCGCGTTTTATAAGGGTGCGCGTTATATGTGTGAAAATACGGTACTCGACAATTGTTGTTTACGAACATCAATCAACTGATATACAAAGAAATGAAATACCAGTGGACATGATCTGGAGTTCCTTCCACAATTTAGATTGGAATAGCTACATCAACTTATATAACAAATATTCTAAATCATACTGTGTCCTGGACTCATGTCCCCCAGAGATTATGAAAGCAGCTCCACTAGACTTTAAATTATCTTTATTGAATTATCTAACCAATAACCTAAACAATGGAAAATTCCTCACCAACAATGGTCATATTATAATAACCCCAGTCCTAAAAAATTGTAAAGAATCAGCAACATCAATAACCAACTATAGACCAGTAGCATCTATTCCATTTATGGTAAAAATCATGGAAGGATTGGTACACACCCAATTAATGGAATATCTCGACCTATTCTCTCTTCTGCACGAAACTCAATCTGGTTTTAGGACTCTGTTTAGCACTGAGACAGTAATCGTGGCCATTCTGGACAATTTGCGTTACTTGTTCAGTAAGGGCCTCAACGCCCTAATCATGCAATTTGACATGAGCTCTGCCTTTGACTTGGTGGACCATGGAAAATTATTACAATGCCTAGACACAACTGGAATCAGAGGAGAGGTACTGAACTGGTTTCGAGATTTCCTTATATCACGCACCTACCAAGTACGTTTTAATCAAGATCTCTCCGACACATGGAACAATCCATCTGGCGTGCCACAGGATCACCACTATCCCCTTTGCTCTTAAATGTTTACATGTCTTCATTGGGTGCACAACTGTCCCAGCTGGGGATAAAACTATTTAGCTATGCTGATGACTTCACAATAATCATCCCATTCACCAACTCTGTCTCAGAAGTCACCCCAAAGCAACAGAAGTACTAAATCGGATAGAGCAATGGATGACTGAATTCAGACTAAAACTAAACTCAGAGAAAACAAAAATTTTTCATAGCATCACCACACCCACTTGACACTAAAGCACCAATGTGCATCAATAACCTTAGTTACCCCATTCAACCCACTATGAAGATATTGGGAGTAACACTGGACCAGAGCCTGACCATGAAAGACCAGATAGACTCCTTGATTAGAAAAATCTCTCTCACCCTCTGGAAGCTTCGGTCCATCAGAGCTTACTTCGATACCTCCTCATTTTGAATTCTGGTACAATCCCTTATACTGAGTCAACTCGATTATTGTAACATCGCCTACTTGGCACTCCCCCAGAAGAATATGCGGCGATTGCAACTAGTACAAAATGCAGCGGTTAGATTACTTTGTGGACTGAAGAAGTTTGATCACGTAACACCTTCCTATCGACTTCTACACTGGCTGTCGATGGAGGCACGTGTGAAATTCAAGTTTGGTTGTTTTTGCTTCAAGGTACTTTATGGCTTAGCCCCTAAATATATAACAGACCTTTTCTCTTTCACAACCAACAGACACAAGCGAAGCTCACACCGAACTTTGTTTCTCCACCGGTTAGAGGTTGTAAATTTAAAACTCATTACCAATATCTTTTCTCACATCAAGTAGCACTATGGAGAAAAGACCTAGAATTACTCGTGCCTACTACCTATAGGGAATTCAGGAAACGCCTAAAAACACATCTGTTCCTGAAATACTTAGGAAACCAACCTATACAATCTTAGTCCTCAACAAACGATCTCTAGATCTATCAATCATTAAGTCTGTATTTTGTTTATTCTATTCAATCTGTAACATTTCTAATCATTGTAAACCGCATAGAATTTAACGGTCCTGCAGTATATAAATTGTTATTATTATTATTAACCATTTAGGAAGTCATAAGACATACCAGTGGTCACAGTGCTGCAGCTTCAGATTTTCTACCTCCATGCCAGTCAAGTAGGGTCAAGGCGTGTTTTAACTGGAACGAAAGTTCAAGTTTGGAGGAAGGTGAACTAGGTTAAAAAGAAATGTGTAGAGAATTTCTGCTGACAAGATCATGGGGGTCACTTGTACCTGGGCATATAAGGAAGAGGATCTTCAGTGAGGAGTGTCTTATTCTATTTGTTCAGGTGAGATGCTCCAAAGCCAGCAGAAGCTCCAACCATTGATGCCGTCAACATTATCTGCCTTTGAAGACCTTTTCAATTCGACTAGGTATACGAATACAAAGGTGACATGCCAGCGAAGGGGCATGAAAAATGGGCATGCCCAATAGAGTACAATCTGGAGTTTGGACTGTATCTTTTGGCTAGTTAATTTTTTCTGGATTTCTATTACCTGAATTAGCAATAGTAGAAGTAATTTGTGACTAGGAGGGAGAGAGAGAGAGGGCCAATGAGATGCTAGAATTTGCTGACAGACATTGATCCATGCAATTTGGGGTTAAGAGGGCTAAGTAAGTAAGTGTGTGTGTGTGTGTGGGGGGGGAGTTGTTAAGATGTATGAGTGGATACAATTGTGTTTTAGGGGGAGAATGGAAGAAGAGTGATGGGGGAGGGATAGTGGGTTGCATAGGTGCCAGCTCTGTGAGTGCTAGAGCAGTGTTCTTCAACCACCGGTCCATGGACCAGTGCTGGTCCACAGAAATTTCCTGCTGGTCCAGTGTTCTTCAACAGCCGGTCCACAGTGCGATTGATGCGGTGTTATCTTCGAACCAGCTCCCTCTTCCTCACTGATTCAGTGCACGTCATCAGGGAAGCGGCAGAGGAAATTAGGCCAGTAGAAGACCCGAAGCAGCGTTTAGTGTGCCTGCGACGCTGCTGCTCCTGCCGGGTTTGTCCGCCCTGTAGCGGTGGGAGGGTCAATGGGGGTTTTGGTTGTGCCGGGTCGGCGGCGTCGGCGGCGGGGGGGGGGGGGGGGGAGGGGCGGAGCCAGGCAGGTGGAAGGAGAATGGGAGGGAGGCAGGCAGGCTGCCATCGGAGGAGGGGTGGGGGGGTTCAATGGAAGGCAGATAGGATGGCATGGGGGGTTCCATGAAAACATGCTGCTCAGGGGGATGGGAGGCAAGCAAGCAGGCAGCAGGCATGGGGGGGGGTTGGTTTCAGTGGAAGGGGAATGGGAAGCAGGCAGGCTGGCATCGGAAGGGGGTGGGGGGTTCGATGGAAGGCAGACAGCCAGGATGGCATCGGGGGGGGGGTTCCATGGAAACATGTTGCTCAGGGGAATGGGAGGCAGACTGGCATGGGGGGGTTCGGTGGAAGGGGGATGGGAGGCAGACAGGCTGGCATTGGAGGGGGGTGGGGGGGTTCAATGGAAGGCAGGCACGCAGGATGGCATCGGGGGGATTTCCATGGAAATATGCTGCTCAGGGGGATGGGAGGCAGGCAGGCTGGCATGGGGGGTTTCAATGGAAGACAGGCTGGCATCGGAGGGGGGGGAGGAAGGAGGCACTAAGGATATAGAAAGGGGCACTATGGACATAGGAAGGAGGCACACGGAGATTCACAGACAGAAAAAATGACAGACAGGCAGCATGCAAGGAGAGAGAGACAAAGAAAAAAAATACCCAGACAGACAGACATCTACTCTAGCACCCGTTAATGTAACGGGCTTAAAGACTAGTTGTAATATAATTTCTTCCATTAATTTTTCACACACACACAATATAATTCCATTAACAATACATAATGGTAACTACAAAATTTTAAAAAAAAACACAAAGCACACTGTATGCAGAGAAAATGTTAATTATCATTTATATTTGTTTTTTTTTCAAAGAGGTCAAGGCAGATGACTTTAAAATATGCAATGTCACCTCAGGAACAGCTACAAAAAAAAAATAAACAAATATAGTGCAAAATATAGACAGCAGATATAAATGTTCAAAACTGATGATTTTCCCTACCTTTGTTGTCTGGTGATTTTATTAGTCTCTAGTTGCACTTCCTTCTGACTGTGCATCCAAGATTTCTTTCTTTCCGACTCCTGCATGCTTCCTCTCCTCTGGACCTCATTCCTTTCCCCAACCAACATCTCTCTCTGTCCCTCCATGAGTCCAACTTTTTTTCCTCTCTCTCCTCCACCCTCACTGGCAACATGTCTCCCTTTCTCTCTCACTGTCCATCTCTCATTCCCTCCTTTGCTGCAAAGGGAGTGGGGAAAGAGAGAGAGACTGATGTCACTTTCTGGCCCCATAAGCAGTAAGTGATTTCAGAGAGAAGCCAGGCTAGTACAAGGAGCAGGCTAGAGAAACTGCTCACACCGGTAAAGATTTAAAGGGGAGGGAGGGAAGAAAGGATGTGAACATGGCGTGGGGAGGGCAGAAGTGCTGACGCCCCCACCAAGACAGCTCCCAGGGCAGTCCAACACCCCCACCCCCTCTTACCACACCACTGGCTAGAGTTAAGATTACAAGACCTCCTGATGATTCTCAAACACTTGAAAGCAAAGCCATTTCCTAAAATGTTTTGAGAGGAGTGTTAGTGCTAAAGGGCAGATCAGATATAATGCTGTACAAAACTGGATATTTCAAATATTTGATTTAAACATTTTTGTAAACATTTTTGTAGATGTGACTGCAAAATGTAATAAATAAAATGTAAAGTTGGACTAACAGAAAATAATTTTGAAAAAACACCCCAATTTTAAGTAAAAAAAAAAAAAAAATCTATATTCACCTTAGCATACAAAAAAGCTTCATCTATGGGTGCTTTCTTCGTAAACATGGTCTCAATAAAAGCCTGTAAAAAATGTAAAAACAGAATATAGTATATACTTAGCAGTTGTTCCAGTGTTAACTATCTGATGGGGTACTGATATGCACCAAACACAATAAATCATTGGGCAATGATTTTAGGGCTGAACTACATTGTGATAAGGGTTATTCCATGTCAAGTGATCAAGGGCTCCCTGCATGACCATCACGGATTTTGATAAAACTTTATGCACAAAGTCCCACATGTATCAAACGAACTTTGGTAAAGTTTTAGTTTCGCCTGTGGAATATTCATGGAGATATAGCCATTTGTTTGACCCCATACTGCAATGACATACAGTACGACAGTGACATTCTGACAACTTTGAGACACAATATCTCACGAGCTATGTTTCCAAAAAAACTGAAACTTAGCTACCCTGCACAACTTTTGGAGCTCTATTCAGTGCTACCAATAATAATTTTTGTCGAGCACTGAGTGAATGGCTGAATTACAGTAAACTTGGCCGAAAAAATTAGTGCTCCAAAAAAAGTCAAAGTTTGACATTACTTAGCTCCCACAATAATTGAGTAATAAATGCGAAATTTGGCGCATAATGTCTCAGTACAACGTTGTTTTCAAAAGTACAATTTCAACCTCCAGGCTCTTTCCATTAGTTTACAAATTAAGTGTAAAGTTGCTAATTTGTGTAAAAAGGCCAAAAATAGGGTATTTTCAGCCTACTTTTACAGAAAAATACCTTTCAGAAACTCTTTCAAATCAGTCTCATTAGAAAGAGCATATTTCAAACCCCCTAGAAAAGTGGGTTTTATTTTTCAACACAGGTTAACAATGCCCGAAAAAGGGGGACAAAGTTGGGAGATGTCACCATGGCAACGGCCTACGTTTCAACTTACAATTATGTCACTTTTCACACTGTTTTTCCCTGTTTATTTTTACTCAAGCTTTGGGTACAATTATAGTGTTCTTAATTAATGATTATTCCTAACTAGAAATTGAGGTGATAATTTTGTTGCATGCAGATCACAAATTACAACTTGTTTTCTTTTTCAGATCCACATTATTATTAATTCAGTTTAAAATGGATGCCAACGAATCGACTAATAATAATCCTTTTCTGCCAGACTGTGCCATTGGGCAAAAATTGTTGTCAAAGTGTCATGACGGCACATTTTATTTTAAAAAATGTGGGCTCATTTTTTTACATAATTTGTCAGCCGATGAAAAATTGCTTATCACTCGGCGCTCTGAAGTTGAACTGATGGATAAAGACCAAATCTGCCTCCACCACAAAGCAAAGTATCTCGACAAATACGAATTAAAGCAAACATTGTGTTGTAATCCATTTGAAAAGAAAAATCACATTGTTCAAAGTGGATTGTTAAAAGTCGATCTTGCCATGTCTAATGATTTTAGAAAAGTGGCAAAAATAAATATCAAGCCAGGTCAGAAACTTTGCAGTAGGTGCAAAGCCCAATACATTTCAATGAGTGAAGCTACTGCAGCATCTTCATCTTCAGACGATTTTGATATCAGCATCTCCGATGCAGTTGATCAAAGCTTGACTGCTTTAGGAACCTCTCCATTGAAAATTCGAAGGTTAGCTAGTAGAGATAAAGCCGGCTATGTGATACGAAAAATTGAACGTGTGCAGAATGTGATAGCCAAGAAGATTACATCTGCTGCTGGAGTTTCAGCTGAAGAAGTTGGGCCATCTCGTCAGTCTGTAGAATGCAAGTTATGTGAAGATTACACTGACCTCATTGAAGAAATGAAAACGAAAATTGCAATATCCAACAGGTCAATGAAAGTTCAATTATTGACGATGGCCCCAAAATTTGGTCAATAAAGGAAACAGCAATGAAGTTTGGCGTTTCAGAGCGCATGGTCAGAACAGCCCAAAAAGTAAAGAAAGAGAAAGGCATTTGTTCTATATCTGTTGCAAAAATTGGCAAGTCCCTTCCAAAAGAAATTGCAAATAGAGTTCAAGATTTTTACGAAGACGATGAATTCAGCAGAATATGTCCTGGCAAAAAAGATTGCATTTCAGTCCGCCTCAATGGTTTAAAAGTACAAAAGCAAAAGCGGCTGCTGTTGTGTAATTTAAAAGAGCTGTACGTGGCGTACTGTAACAAATACGGAACTGAAATTGGTTTTTCCAAATTCTGTGGGCTCAGGCCAAAGTGGTGTGTAACCATTGGTGCATCAGGTGCACACTCCGTGTGTGTCTGCACGATACATCAAAATGTAAAGCTCATGCTACAAGGCGCCAATGTCAAAGAGAACTACAAAGTTCTTATGGAAAAAACTGTGTGCGACCTAAATGTCAATGACTGTATGCTACAACGATGTCAAAACTGCCCTGGTGAAGAAGCACTAACAGCATACCTGGAAGAAATATTCAAGGATTTAGATCCAGAAGAATCAATAGAATTTAAGCAATGGGTTCACGCTGACCGTGAAACATTAGAAACAAGCGTACTAATCATGGACAACTTTATTGAAAGACTTGCAAGCAAGATTTGGAAGTTGACAAACCACCATTTCATTTCAAAACATCAAAGTGAATATTTGAAGATGTTGAAGACATGCTTAAAAGAAACGGAAATGATCGTTTTGATGGATTTCGCTGAAAATTACTCATTTGTTGTACAGGATGCCGCCCAAGGCTTTCACTGGGAAAATTCACAAGCTACGGTACATCCTTTTGTTGCATATTACCTCAATGAAGTGGGCACATTGCAAGTTGTAAACTGTTGCATTATTTCTGATCATATGCAACATGATACGATATCTGTACACGTGTTTATTCAAAAGTTGATCGAATTTTTGGTAACTCAAACAAACATTACCAAAATATACTACTTCAGTGACGGCTCAGCTGCACAATATAAAAACTACAAGAACTTTGTGAATTTGTGCAATCACAGAAATGATTTCAACATTGAGGCTGAATGGAATTTTTTTGGAACTAGCCACGGAAAATCACCCTGCGATGGAGTTGGTGGAACAACTAAACGACTGGCTGCCCGGGCTAGCCTCCAAAGACCATCAACGAATCAAATATTGACGCCAAAGGATCTATTTAACTTTTGTGACCAAAATATGCACGGAGTTAAATACATTTATGTTCCAAAAGAAGAAATTGAAGAAAGCAAAAAGTTTCAAGAAGAAAGATGGCATGAAAGCAGCACAGTAGCCGGTACCAGAGAGCACCACCAATTTGTACCAGTCGACTCAAACTCGGTTCGTGTCAGCAAAGTTTCAAATGACACAATAAATTTTGTTGCCAAAATTTCTGATACTGCCATTCCAAATTTGAAAGTGTCCGAAATCTTTCCTGGTTGCTACGTTGCCTGTACTTACGATAATCAATGGTGGATAGGCAACGTTGTTGAAGTCTCAATTGAACAAAATGATGCATTGATAAAATTTATGCATCCTCACGGTCCAGCTCATTCGTTTTATTGGCCAGAAAGGCAAGACGTTTGTTGGGTTCCAGAGCAACACCTCATCTGCATGCTTTGTGCCCCTTCAGTTACATCATCCGGCCGCCAATATCAATTTCCAGAAACTGCATTGAAGTGGCTCAAAAATTTAACAGAATGTTATAAAGATTTCTGGCAGTTAAAATCAAAGTGGACTTCACTTCGGCTTGGGAACCATATAAGATACCCAATTTAGGCTTGGGAACCTAGGATAAGACACCCTAATCATTGGCTTTGGAACCAGAAAGATACCAACAAAAGGCTTTGGAACCTTGACAAAGAAACCAAATGCGAGGCTTGGGAACCTGGACGAAGTGGCCCACCCTTGGCTGGTATTGCACAGCTATCGGGCGTGACCCCTATGGCGATGGGGTTGCCAGTTCAAACTCTTGAACTGGTAGTGACAATGTTACCATGGACCAACGCAATAGAGTAGTAGTAATACTACGTCAATACAAAACTGTAACTTTAAAAATGACAGAACTATGTTGAAATAGAGGTTGTTGCCGTGGCAACGTCTCCCAACTTTGTCCCCCTTTTTCAGCCATTGTTAACCTGTATTAAAAAATGAAGTCCACTTTTCTAGGGGATTTGAAATATGCTCTTTCTAATGAGACTGATTTGAAAGAGTTTCTAAAAGGTATTTTTCTGTAAAAGCAGGCTGAAAATACCCTTTTTTGGGCCTTTTTACACAAATTAGCAACTTTACACTTAATTTGTAAACTAATGGAAAGAGCTTGGAGGTTGAAATTGTACTTTTGAAAACAACGTTGTACTGAGACATTATGCGCCAAATTTCGCATTTATTACTCAATTATTGTGGGAGCTAAGTACAGTGGTGCCTCACACAACGAACTTAATTGGTTCCAGGAGCAAGTTTGTTATGCGAAACGTTCGTTATGTGAAACGCGTTTTCCCATAAGAATACATGTAAAAAAAAATAATTCGTTCTGCAGCATAAAATATGCTAAGATGACATAAAAAAAGATAAATTTTTGGTTATTATTTTTATTTAGATACATCTAAAAACATAATTGTTTTTTAAAACAACACACATTTTTTAAATTTAAAGACAGACTAAGTAGAGTCTAATTTTACAGTGAGAGAGGGCAGAGTCTCAGCGGCAAAAACTGGGACTTAACTGTTCATTTTTTTTTTTTTCTACCGTGTTTCCCCCGATGATAAGGCAGGGCCATCAAATAAGACAGCCCCCCCCTTTTTAGAAAAAAATGTAAAATAAGGCACCCCCCCGCAAATAAGCCACCCACCGATACCTGCGCTTACCCGAATCGGGTGGTACGGTGGGTGACTCCGTGTGGTCCCTGGCACCCCCGACACGATCGGGGCAAGAGGGAGCTCAAGCCCTCTTGCCCCCCCCCGACTCCCCGACACGATCGGGGCAAGAGGGAGCCCCAGCCCTCTTGCCCCCCGACTCCCCGACACGATCGGGGCAAGAGGGAGCCCAAGCCCTCTTGCCCCCCCCCCCCCGACTCCCCGACACGATCGGGGCAAGAGGGAGCCCAAGCCCTCTTGCCCCCCGACTCCCCGACACGATCGGGGCAAGAGGGAGCCCAAGCCCTCTTGCCCCCCCCGACTCCCCGACACGATCGGGGCAAGAGGGAGCCCAAGCCCTCTTGCCCCCCCGACTCCCCGACACGATCGGGGCAAGAGGGAGCCCAAGCCCTCTTGCCCCGCCGATTCCCCAACTCCCCGACAATATTGGGCCAGGAGGGAGCCCAAGTCCTCCTGGCCACGGCGACCCCCTAACCCCACCCTGCACTACATTACGGGCAGGAGGGATCCCAGGCCCTCCTGCCCTCGACGCAAACCCCCCCTCCCC
This sequence comes from Geotrypetes seraphini, assembly GCF_902459505.1. Taxonomy (NCBI): domain Eukaryota; kingdom Metazoa; phylum Chordata; class Amphibia; order Gymnophiona; family Dermophiidae; genus Geotrypetes; species Geotrypetes seraphini. Next base: position 226,914,070 of record NC_047085.1, read on the forward strand.
CCAACGACCGCCCCCCCCAAGAACCTCCGACCGCCCCCCCAGCCGACCCGCGACCCCCCTGTCCGACCCCCACGACACCCCCAACCCCCTTCCCCGTACCTTTCTGTAGTTGGCCGGACAGACGGGAGCCAAACCCGCCTGTCCGGCAGGCAGCCAACGACGGAATGAGGCCGGATTGGCCCATCCGTCCCAAAGCTCCGCCTACTGGTGGGGCCTAAGGCGCCTGGGCCAATCAGAATAGGCCCGGGAACCTTAGGTCCCTCCTGGGGGCAGGGCCTGAGGCACATGGTCGGGTTGGGCCCATGTGCCTCAGGCCCCGCCCCCAGGAGGGACCTAAGGCTCCCGGGCCTATTCTGATTGGCCCAGGCGCCTTAGGCCCCACCAGTAGGCGGAGCTTTGGGACGGATGGGCCAATCCGGCCTCATTCCGTCGTTGGCTGCCTGCCGGACAGGCGGGTTTGGCTCCCGTCTGTCCGGCCAACTACAGAAAGGTACGGGGAAGGGGGTTGGGGGTGTCGTGGGGGTCGGCCAGGGGGGTCGCGGGTCGGCTGGGGGGCGGTCGGAGGTTCTTGGGGGGGCGGTCATTGGGGGGAGGGGGGGTTTGCGTCGAGGGCAGGAGGGCCTGGGATCCCTCCTGCCCGTAATGTAGTGCAGGGTGGGGTTAGGGGGTCGCCGTGGCCAGGAGGACTTGGGCTCCCTCCTGGCCCGATCGTGTCGGTGAGTCGGGGGGGCAAGAGGGCTTGGGCTCCCTCTTGCCCCGATCGTGTCGGGGAGTCGGGGGGGGCAAGAGGGCTTGAGCTCCCTCTTGCCCCGATCGTGTCGGGGAGTCGGGGGGGCAAGAGGGCTTGAGCTCCCTCTTGCCCCGATCGTGTCGGGGAGTCGGGGGGGGCAAGAGGGCTTGGGCTCCCTCTTGCCCCGATCGTGTCGGGGAGTCGGGGGGGGGGCAAGAGGGAGCCAGGCGGAGAGAGGGCAGTTAAGGATGCAGCTCGGGCGACTTCGTTGTGTGAAACGAAGTTCGTTGTACGAATCAAGACATAAAGTTCGTTGTGCGCAGCGTTCGCTGTGCGAGGCGTCCGTTATGCGAGGCACCACTGTAATGTCAAACTTTGACTTTTTTTGGAGCATTAATTTTTTCGGCCAAGTTTACTGTAATTCAGGCATTCAATCAGTGCTCGGCAAAAATTGTTATTGGTAGCAATGAACAGAGCTCAAAAAGTTGTGCAGGGTAGGTAACTTTCAGTTTTTTTGGAAAAACAGCTCGGGAGATATTGTGTCTCAAAGTTGTCAGAATGTCATTGTCGTACTGTATTTCATTGTGGTATGGAGTCAAACAAATGGCTATTTCTCCACAAATATTCCACAGGCGAAACTAAAACTTTACCAAAGTTCGTTTGAGACATGGTGGACTCTGCATATGAAGTTTCATCAAAATCCGTGATGGTCATGCAGGGCACTTTCCAAGAATCTGATCACTTGACATGGAATGACCCATAAGGCAGTAGCCAGAGCTAGAAAAATGTAAGGGTACCTGAGGCAAAGTAATATCAGTAGAAAAGAGAAAGCACAGTTACTTACCGTAACAGGTTATCTAGGGACAGCAGGCAGATATTCTCACACACGAGTGACATCACCGACGGAGCCCCGGTATGGACCACTTCAAAAGTGCATCGCCACTTTAAAACTTTAGAAGGTTCACGATAGCCTGCACCGCGCATGCGCGAGTGCCTTTTCGCCCGACGAAGGGCGCACGTCTCCTCAGTTAAGATAAGCCAGCTAAGAAGCCAACCAGGGGAGGTGGGTGGGTTATGAGAATATCTGCCTGCTGTCCCTGGATAACACGTGTTATGGTAAGTAACTGTGCTTTATCTCAGGAAAAGCAGGCAGCATGTTATCACACATGGGTGACCTCCAAGTTAACCAGAATGGGATGGTGGGAGTGTTGGCAATTCAGGAGAATAAATTTTACAATACAAAATGGCCAAAGTGCCCATCTCGTCTGGAGAAAAAATTCCAGACAATAATAATAGGTGAATGTGTGAACTGAGGACTAAGGGGCAGCTGTACAGAAGTTTGAAATAGGAATAAATTCAAGGAAAACTACAGATCAGACTTGAATCACCAGGTGCAGGCCAGGTTGAGCAAAACAGATATACAGGTAACTAAACAGTGAGAAACCGGTTTCTTAGAAACAAAATGTCCCCCAACTTGTCAGAATCAAAGGAGTCGAAGAGTTGGGGAGAAGTCGTATAAGTGTTATATAAAAAGCCAAGCACACTTATAGACCAGAAAGGAGAGAATGAGATGAAACTTCTCTACTCCGTTCGATAGAACTTGTGGTTGTGTACGTAGAAGCATTGTATCCGAGAAAAACTGTAAAAGGATAAATCTGCCTCCAACTCTTGTAACTCACTGACCCTCATGGCAGAAGTGAGAAAGATAGGTAAAAATAACTTTCCAGGTGAAAAACTGAAGATGAGCTATGACCATTGGCTGAAATGTAGGCTTCACTAACCTGGAAAGAACCCCATGAAGGTTCCAGACTACAGGTGAAAGTTTGAGAGGTAGTTTCCCCTTAAAACTCCTTTTTGTGAATCTGAAGACCAAGGGAGGAGCAGAGAGAGGTTGTCCCTCGATTGCATTTGAAAAGCTGAAACAGGCCTTAAGAAGCTTTCCCTCCACTAGCATGTGAAAAGCTAGAGCAGTACTAAGAAAGATTCTAATAGACAAAGGAGAAAATCCACACCATTCCAACTGATAAGGAAGTGAGATCTGGGTGATAAAGAAGACACCAGGAAAAAAACCTAAACCACATTTGGTTATGAGAACAACACAGTACGGCTGGTTTCCTGGAGACATCAAAACTTGCAGATAAGCTGAGAGAGATATAATACAGAAGAGTTCAGCATGAAAGAAACCCAGCTGTCAGATGAAATGATTACAGGCTGAAACAAAGAATATGTCCATGCTGGTGATAGAGCAGACAAAAATGGTAGAGGCATTTGCTCCCTTGTGCTGAGGAAAAAGAAGGAGGGAGAACCAATGCTATGTGAGCTATCCAGAAGCTAAAAGAAGCATGGTGGCTAACTCCTGTTGTAGGTTGATAAAAAACATCAACATGAAAAGAGAGGATGGAAACGCATTGAAAAAAAACCATGCTCGGCCAATCTAGAAAAGATGCCTGTCGTCCAGATAATGCAAGGAGTATAGTCTGAAAAGAGTATAGTCTGAAACAAAAGTGAGGCAGCTTAAAATTGGTGCGAGTCACCACCCATGGAGTGCCCTATTGAACTTAAAAGTATGGAGAGCTGCAGAGCTAGTAGTCCAATGGTTAAGCTGAATAATTATGCTGAGTTTGCCTGATACTGATAGGGAATTCTGCTCCCCAGGAAAAACAGACAATTGTCAAGAGAACGAGGCAAGCAATGGCTCAAAACCAGATTTTCTGAGCTCCCTGACAGAACTGGAGAGACCCTGTGGTTCCATTTGTTTATGGAGTATAAGGGTAGTTGATTTCCAGAACTCAAGAAATGTTGAAAAAAAAGAGCAAAAGACAACATTGTGAACACAGAAAGGCTATCTGAAAAAGTGTACTCCTTGAAGGACTAATATGGGACACATTCTGATCATACCCATCCCCAAAGATCAGAAGATCTCACTCACATTGACGTCCAACTATAGACCCATAGCGAGCACCCCCTTCTTCACCAAAATGCTGGAAGGGCTGGTCAACCTGGAATTAGTAAACCACTTAGATAAATTCAATCTCCTAAACGACCACCAATCAGGATTTAGAAAAGGATTCAGCACCGAGACAGTCCTAGGCTCTCTCCTTAATCACCTATACGACCCCTTCAGTCACGGTACCAGCGCCCTGATCTTACAATTAGACTTTAGTAGCGCTTTCGACTTAGTGGACCATGAAATGATGCTTACGTGCCTAGACGCAATGGGAATATCAGGAAGAGTGTGGATCTGGTTCCAAGGATTCCTAACCAAACAATATTATCAAGTGGTCCATGATGGGAATTACTCCAAATCTTGGAAAAGCCCTTCGGGAGTCCCTCAGGGTTCCCCCCTATCTCCCACCTTGTTCAATATATACATCTCCTCCCTAGGTCACCTACTACAAAAGTTAAACCTAACATACTATATATACGCAGATGACATCTCTATACTAATTCCAATAACAAACGTGACCATTGCCAACTCAAAACACATCTCCTACATCATGACCGAAATTGAACAATGGACTACAAATTTTAAATTGAAACTAAACTCAGAAAAGACAAAAATTTTCCTGGCAAGCCCAAAGGAAAAATTCAATACAACTACAATACATATAAATGGTCACGACCACCCAATACTAAAAACTATAAGAATACTAGGAGTCACCTTAGATACCCACTTGACCTTGACCGATCACATAAATTCGGTGACAAAAAAATGCTTCTTCACTCTTTGGAAACTGAAAACCATAAAAAAATACCTCGACCCTCTATCATTCAGATTACTGGTACAGTCATTGATTCTTTTTATTTTTATTTTTTTGTTCAATAATTTTTATTGAGTATTTTGAAAAATACAGGGAGCATTTCAAATACATAAAAACAAAATAAAGCTTTGTGTATAAAGAATCTGCAAATATATATTTAACTGTAGAGGACCATAGCAGTAAGAAAAGCTCCAAGTATTGGAACTGCTTGTGAAGACTATATGAGAAAAAGAAGAGGGAGAACAGAAATAGAAATTAAAAGAGAAAGGAAAGAAAGAAGAAAAGAGAAGAAAAGGAAGGGAAGACGGGAGTGTCTACGAAGCAGAGCGTACATAGGAATCCAGGAATGACCAGGGTGATTTTTTGCTCTTCAAATTCATGGAGGTTTGGAGTGTAATTTTATTCTCATATGCATAGGATTCAAATCTATGATACATACACAGAGAGTTCCACCAAAAAGTATAGTCTAGTAGCGAAGATGATTTCCAATTTTTCAGAATGTGCATGAGCGCAGTCACAAACATGGTACTGATGAGCTTAGGAGGACAGTTTGATTGTGCGAAACAGGGATGTTGAGAGCGAAGGATTATAATGTCCATAGAGATCTCTTCCGAGCAGTTAGTGATAGATTGTATGGTGTTCCAAATTTGAGTCCAAAAGGAGCGAACCAAAGTACAATGAAAAAACATATGATCATATGAACAGTCATTGATTCTATCCACCCTGGATTACTGTAACATTATTTATTTGGGGATACCTAAAAAAAACATGAGAAAATTGAAAATAGTTCAAAAACGGCCGTCCGCTTAATATTCGGACTAAAGAAAAGTGATAACGTTAGTCCCTTTTACAAACTGTTGCACTGGTTACCAATTGAGGCACAAATTCTATTCAAATTCTCCTGTTTTTGCTACAAACTAATCTGGGGAATGGCCCCCAACTACCTTCTACCTCACTTCGAATTCTACTACTCCACTAGGTCTACCAGAAACCGCAACCTCTTTACATACCCGAAAATCACAGGCTGCAGATATCGAACCTTCCTAGACAGAACATTCAAGTTCCAAGCTGGTAGACAGCAAACTTGGCTAGGCTACTTCATTGATGTCGCTAGATTGATCTACAGTGTCTTTCGGAAAGAATTAAAGATCACCTTGTTTAAGAAATTCATATCCTAGCCAGACTTTCTCCCCATGATCAAAGCTACCTCACCTCACCCGAATTCCTTTATTCCTCATAATAGGAACCCAATATTCTCTGTCTGCTATTACGTCCTCCTCACAATTGTACCCAGCTTCCCGCTGGTGCCAGATCTATTTCAATGTAATATGAAAACAAGTTATTTTTCTTCTAACCATTTTGCATCTTGTAATTCACTGACCGCTCAATGTTCTCTTATCTATTTATACACTGTAATTCGCTGATTGTACAGCTTTTCTACATTGTGAACCGCCTAGAAGTTGCAAGACTATGGCGGTATCTTAAATAATAAAATACTAGCCGCGCATGCGCACTTGCCTCACGTGTTCCCTGATCCCTTTTCTGTCGGGATGTGGCAAGACAAGTGCGCATGCGCGCTTATTACGTCACTGACGGAGAGCAGCAAATGCAGGAAGCGGAGTGGCCAGGTAAACAAAAAAAAAAACAACAAAACAACCGAGCCAGCCGGGCCGCTGAGAAAGCGCGGGAGGCCTGGCCCGGGCTGCGGAAATGTAAGGAGCTGGTGCAGTGAGCCTTCCCTGCGGCTGAAATGGAGCCTGGCCACCCTTCGCGACAGACCACAGCAGTCTGAGTCCTTTTCCGCTAACCCCCCTTCCCGCGGACCCGACTACCTTGGCGATTCAAGCAGCGTATGCACCAGTCTTCACACGCTGCTTCGGGCCCTTCTACTTCCCTGATTTGCTCTGCCGTGTCTCTGATGATGTCATCAGGGACGTCCCAGAGTAAATCAGGGCAGTAGAAGGACCCGAAGCAGCGTGTGAAGACTGGTGCACACGCTGCTTGAATCGCCGGTAGGTAGTAAGGTCCGTGGGAAGGGAAGGGGGGGCGCAAGGAATCTGGGGAGAATGGCAGACATCGGCCCTGTACTAACTCCCGTGGACAGGGGGAGCAGGAAGGGGTGCTGATGGACAGGGGGGGGGAAATGAGGGGAGGCCTTTTGCTGGACAGAGGGAGCAGGAAGAGGTGATGATGGACAGGGGGGGGGAAAAGGAAGGGAGGCTTATTGCTTGACAGGGGGAACAGGAAGAGGTGCTGATGGACAGTGGGGGGAAAATGAAGGGAGGCCTACTGCTGGACAGGGGGAGCAGGAAGAGGTGCTGATGGACAGGGGGGAAATGAAGGGAGGCCTACTGCTGGACAGGGGGAGCAGGAAGAGGTGCTGATGGATGGGGGGAAAGGAATGGAGGCCTATTGTTGGACAGGGGGAGCAGGAAGAGGTGCTGATGGACACGGGGGGGGGGGGAGAATGAAGGGAGGCCTTCTGCTGGACATGGGGAGCAGGAAGAGGTGCTGATGGACAGGGGGGAAATGAAGGGAGACCTACTGCTGCACAGAGTGAGCAGGAAGATGTGATGATGGACACGGGGGAAAAATGAAGGGAGGCTTACTGCTGGACAGGGGGAGCTGGAAGAGGTGCTGATGGACAGGGGGGGAGGTAAAACAAGGAGAAGGGCTGCTGCTGGATAAGAAGAGCAGTGAAGGGGTGGTGGTGGACACAGGGGAGGTAAAAATAAGGGAGAATGGACAGGAAAAAGCGGCTAAGGAGACAAAGAGAGAAAGAAATAAAGACAGACACACATATATTCTAGCACCCGTTAATGTAACGGGCTATAAAGCTAGTAAAAAAATAAAGTTATTATTATTATTAAAGACCTTGGTTTAGAAGGATGTCCAGTTGCGCTTCCTAGGTATATGGAGATGGATCGTCAACAACACTCCTTGAAGAGAAGGAAAGTGCAAAAAAAAAAAAAAAAAAAGAGACCTGCGAAGAGTATTGAGACCATACAGCATTTAAGCAACTGCTGAATAGAGGATGTATAAAAAGACATTGTTGTGAAAGAGCAAGGGTCCACTGAGAAGTATGAAGATGGAGTCTCATCTTAGTGTTCTATGTGACATGGAAGTCATGTGGCCTCAGAAACCTTCAAGTGCCCTGTAGAAAATGTTCAAATTTGAAACAGGTGGATACAGAGGCAAAGAAGAGCAAGTTCAGAAGAAGAAATGCTCTCATTAGAGGAGAGGCCAAAGACTGAAAAACTTTGTTAGGGTCACTGCCGAAACTGAAGAAAAGTAGTCATACAGAAAAAAGATGATAGGCCATAAGAAGGACTTGGTAGCACAAACTGCGCGAAGTGACTGAAAAGCACAAGCATATGTGGGAAGCCAAAAGGAAGGACAAAGAAACAGGCTTCCTTGAAACCCAGAGAGCTGAGACTCGGGAAGGGGAAAAATAATGCACCTTGGTGCGAAAACAACAGTACTGTATAACTGAAAGGTGTTGAAAAACAATTGAGTGGGAAGGAGAAAAAACTCCAGATCCCTAAAAATCAAGATGTTAAAAGATGTTATAAAAAGGGAAAAGAAATGTCAGCAAAAACAAACTGATGATACTGAAGGTCATAAAAATTTTAAGAAAGTGTGATTATATCATTTGCTGATTTGAAAACTGAGAAAAAGAATGCGGCAGTTGAAATGGGATAAGTGCTGACAATAAACGGGAATACAGAAAACCAGTTGTGATTTTGGCAGTTTCATTGAAATTGAATGCAGTGTTGAAACCAGCAAATTACAAATGAAAGATCAGTATTGATTGAAAAAAGGAATTTGTGTTCTGACCAATTTTTTTTTTCTTTGACAAAAAAGGGGATTAAAAAAAAAAAAAAAAAAAAAAAAATTGAGAGAGAGAAGGACTTACATTTCTCTTAAAAATTGTGTGCCTTAGCACTGAAGACAAATAAAAGTCAGCTTACTTATAAAAAACAAATACTGAATTCAATATCAATTTCCTCTTGCAAAGCTGCGATTGGGCTTGTGAGAGAGGAGACACGGGAAAAAAAAATATTCAACGGACCTCTAAAAAACTGAAACAGCAAGATATTGAGGAATTGAGAGACGCTGAGAAAAAACAGAAGAAAATTGCTTAAAGCTGATCAAAATTGAAAAATAACTCTAATAAAGGGTTGCTCTCCTTAATCAGAGCTGCGATTGGGCTTGTAAGAGGAGAGAAAAAAAAAAAAAAAAGTTCCCCTACAACATTGAAAAACTGAAAGTGAGGAAAACATAGGTAAAGGAAAAAGAAAAGAACTTACAAAGAAAACTTTCTATTTCAAAGATATAACAAAATCTTGGAAGAAAAGAGATTAAAAAAAAAAAAAAAAAAAAAAAAAACCTAAAAATATCAAATATAAAAGATTTAAATACAAGAAATAATAATAACTAAGGAAAAGTGAACAATAAAATGGCAAGTACTAGACAAAACAAAAATGAGACAGGTACATCTGCAAAAAGACAGAAACAAGAACAAATAACACCTAGCAAGATACCACTTCCTATTGAAGAATCAGACACATTAAGCAAAGCTGAAGTCATGGAAGAATTAAAACAAATCAAACAAATGTTGAAAGAAACTATTACTAATATGTCTGATATGAAAGAAGAAATTTTAAATATACATAGACAAATGGAAGTTAACGACAAAAGAACAACTGAATTAGAATCAAAAATGGAAATTATAGAATGTGAATCAAAAAGATGTAAAAACGACAACCTGGAATTAAACAAATTAAAAGATCAACTGGAGGATTACGAGAATAGAGGAAGAAGAAAGAACATCAAACTCTTTGGAATACAAGAAAATCTAGAGGGGAAAAATACTATCCTTTTCCTTGAAAATTTAATTCCAAAAATTCTACAATTAGACTTGAAACAAACAATCGAAATCGAAAGGGCACATAGAATCCCAATAAAAAATTCAGAAAATAAAAACAGACCAAGACCAATCATTTTCAAAATGTTGAGATATCAGCAAGCACTAGAGATACTAAATGCTGCAAAAAAAGATAAAAACTTAAACTATAAAGGATCAAGATTATGGTTTTTACCAGATTTCGCCAAAAACACAGCATCTAAAAGGAAAAGACTACTAGATATGAGACCACTACTCAAAGAAAAAGGATTTAAATATGGACTATACTATCCAGCGAAAATGAGAGTGTCATCTGGAGACAAGTCGTTATATTTTGAGGATCCCGAAAAACTAAAAGAGTTTCTATCTAAACCAGAACCTATGATATATTAACAAAATATATTAAAAAGGTTTTGAAGACTCTATGAAAAATTAGGAAATACAACATATCGAAATATTGAAGAAATGGAGGAAAACAATACAAAGAAAAGACAATAATAATTATATGAAAGAAAGAACAGAATATATGAAAATTATTAAATAATACACTGCATACAAGTTTAAAATAATTATATATTGAAATCAAAATATTAAGGAAATACAAATTAACACATTGTTAAATAAAAAATTGATACATTAATAAAATGTTATGGAAAATGATTAAATGAATATAAAAGATCAATATAGATATATAGAAGGGAAATTTGTTAAACAATTGAATATTGATTGCCTGGAATGGGGAGAATGTTAGGATTATATTTCCAATGTGCATCCTTAAGCAGCCAATGAATTGGGTGGGAAAGGGAGGGATAAGAAGAATATTCAATAGAATAATTAAGGGAGATTCATTAGGGTTTAATATGTGTGTCATGAGGAAAATTTTTTGGTTATTAAATATGAAAGAGGAGAGGAAGAATAAGATAATGAAAGGTATTAAAATATATAATGTCTATTAAAATATATTCCATTAATGTCAATGGCCTGAATCATGTAATTAAAAGGGAAAAAATATTAACATATTTAAAAAAACAAAATGCAGATATTTACTGTCTGCAAGAGACCCATCTTAATATGAAGGAATCACAAAAATTATCAGGTGGATGGATAAAAGAGTGTTTTTTTGCTCCAGCAGTGGGTAAAAAAGCAGGGGTTGCAATCCTTATAAACAAAAAATGTATGGCCAATATAAAAGTAAAAAATACAGATCCACATGGAAGATGGATACACATTGATATAGGTATGGGAAATGATACCCTGACGTTATTTAATATATATGCCCCTAATTCGAATCAACCAGAATTTTTCAAAAAGCTACAAAATATGTTATTACCACTGGCTGCCTCTAATTTAGTGGTGGCTGGAGATTTTAATGCTGTAATGGATCCATTATTGGATAAAAAACCAGGTAAAAATATTAAATCTTTAGGTTTAGATAATTTAGTTCGATCATGTGATTTGAAAGATATATGGCGTATTCTTCATTTTAATGATCAGGAGTATTCATTTTGTTCACAGGTTCATAAATCATTTTCAAGAATAGATTATATTTTCGTTTCAACAAATAAAGTGCAACAAGTGAGTAAAGCCTCCATTGATCCTATTATCATTTCGGATCATGCAGGAATATGGATAGAATTACAATTAGATCAATTAGAAAATAATAGACCTCTTTGGAGATTTGATAATGCATTGCTTGTAGATGACAAATTTTTGGAAAATCTTAAAACACAAATTAATGAATTCTTTCAAATAAATTTAGTGGAAGATACATCTATAGAAAATGTATGGGATGCATTTAAAGCAACTATCAGGGGTAATATCATATCATATTCAGCTTTTATTAGGAAACAAATTAAAAAACAACATATAGAATTAGAAAAAGAAATAAAAATATTAGAAGCTAAATTGATAAGCAAATGGGAATATGAAGTTTTGCAAGCTCTTTTGAAAGTAAAAGGTAAATACAACGAATTAACTTCAAAAATAATAAGAAAAGATTTGTTTTCCAAGCAAACAATGTATTATGGAAATTCTAATAAGGCGGGAAAATTATTAGCAAATTATCTTAAGGCAAAAAAAAGGAGAACTAATATTAATGGAATTAAAGATGATAATGGCATAATAACAAATCAAACAAATATAATATTAAAACAATTTTTAAATTTTTATAAGGATCTATATTCTTCTGAACCTTATTTGGAGAAACAAAAAGATGGAAAAAAATTTTTAGATCTAATAAATGGACCTAAGATTCCTGATCATATAAAACGAAGTTTAGAAGAGCCTATATCATTAAAAGAATTAGAAACAGCATTGAGATCTCTTAGAGTTGGATCCGCTCCAGGTGGTGATGGTTACACAGTAGAATTTTATAAAACATTTCAAAATATCCTCTCCCCACATTTATTAAAATTATATCAGACACAACTTATAAAAGGTAATATAAAAGGTACTATGGCTGAATCAATAATAATTGTTTTGCCTAAGCCAAATAAAGATCCTACATTGGTTTCGAACTATAGGCCTATATCTTTGATAAACGTTGATAATAAACTATTGGCGAAAATTTTGGCTTTGAGATTGGCCAAAGCTCTCCCACATATTATAGATATGCATCAAACGGGTTTCATTGCTAAAAGACATTCCTCCAATAACTCTAGATTATTATTTCACATGCTAAACTTGTCAAAAAAAATGGATGAACCGGCATTCACAGTTTCATTAGATGCCGAGAAAGCATTTGATAGGGTAGAATGGAATTTTATGTATCAGGCTTTAGAATGGTTTGGTATAGGTTCTGGATTTATACAAATGGTAAAAACATTGTATAGCTTCCCGATTGCAAGATTAAATATTAATAATAAGATATCGGATGGTTTTCAATTGCAGAGGGGAGTTAGACAAGGTTGTCCTTTATCTCCTTTGTTATTTGATATTGTATTAGAACCCTTACTGTTAGCAATACAACAAACGAGGGAGATACAAGGAATTCTATATTCAGATATGGAATATAAAATTTCGGCTTATGCTGACGATATTTTGCTTTATTTGAGAAATCCAGAATCTACCTTATCTTCTTTATTGAAATTAATTGATAAGTTTGGCAAATTTTCAGGTTATAAAATTAATTGGAATAAATCTGAAATTATACCCTTGAATGTTCACTGTGTAAAAGGATTATTTGATACTTTTCCATTCATATGGAAAGAAGAAGGATTTAAATATCTAGGCATTCAAGTTAAAAAAACAATTGAAGATACTGTAAAAGAAAATGAAAAATATGTATTAAAAAAAGTAACGGAGTTATGTGAACAATGGAATCCACTACATATATCTTGGTGGGGGAGAGTTCAAACTATTAAAATGATGATCTTGCCTGTGGTTTGCTACCAAATGAGTATGATACCTATTTATTTTCAGGGGTCCTTTTATAAAAAACTTAATAGTATTTTAACAAAATTTCTTTGGCTTGGTAAAACATCTAGAATAGCTTTAGTAACCTTACAAAAATCAATTAAGGAGGGAGGGGTAAATTTTCCAAATTTCTATAGGTACCATCAAGCCTATATTCTACGTCAGGGTATGTATTGGATCCTCCCAGAACTTATAGAGAATGCACCAGATTGGTTATATTTGGAATGGCGCCTTATGTTTCCCCTAAATTTAGTTCATCTTCCAAGTATTAATATACCTAAAATATACAGAGAAAATAAAATAATAATGGATACTTGGAAAACATTGAGATTTATAGATAAATTAACACCCATCCCAATATATAAATCAACTAATCAATCCATATGGATAAACTCCAAGATCAAAATAGGCGGAGCCCAAATCCTTTGGAAGAACTGGATTATTGCAGGAATTAGATCTCTAGATGATATTATTTCAGAAGGTAAACTGCTGGATTTTTCACAATTGCAACATAGATTTGGTCTTAATAAAACACAAAGTTTTAAATGGTTGCAATTGAAGCAGGCCATTCAGGTTGGGTTCCCTGAATGGAAATCATTAAACAATCAATATAGTTTAAAATTCTTATGCTTTAAAGCAGACTTCCTGGGACATCAAGCCGCATTGTGGTATAAATTAATATCTGGATATTTGAATAAAAAACCAAAAAATGGTCTAAGAGACATTTGGAGCATTGAGATTGGACATCAAATTAATGCATCTCAATGGCCACTGATTTGGTCTTGGAGAATGGGATGTACAATGTCAGCATCTATGAGACAAACATGGTTCTTTTTATTACATAGAGCTTTTTGGACCCCTACTCGTTTACAAAAACTAGACAGTTCTAAGTCTAATAGATGCTGGCACTGTAATCTAGAACCAGGGACATTAGATCATTTATTATACTACTGTCCTTATATTAAAATATTTTGGAATTCAATTTGGCCACAAATTAATAAATTAATGGAAAATCATATTGCAATATCATATGATACAATTTTATTTGGAACAATGATGAGAAAAAAAAGTCAAATTTCACCAGAAAATAATAAACTTTTATTAATTATGACAGGGGTTGCCATTCAACATATAACTAACAATTGGAAAAACTATAACAACCTAAACTACACATTTTGGTGGAATACAATATGCCATGTTTTTAAAATGGAAAGATCAATATCAATACAAAAGGGAACATATAATAAATTTATAAAAATATGGGGGCCATTGACAAAATTCTGTAATGATTAAATAATAGAATACTTTTTCTTCCTTTCTTCTTTTAGAGATTTTCTTATGACACACATATAGGGGGGGTAATGAAAACAATTTATATATAATATATTATAATATATGATACAAAATGTAACAAATGATTAAGGGATAATAGAAGGGTGGGGGGAGGGAAAATGAATAAAATTTATCTAGAATATATTGTTTTAGATATAAATATGTTAATGAATAAGTATTAATTGTATTTTATTATGTTATATATTTTTATAAAATTTGAAAATATTATATTAAAGTGGTGAAGGGGTGGGGGGAGGGTGAAGGGGAAAATCAAATTCAGACATACAATGTGATAGATATAAAAGTGATACTATGCATATATCAAATGTATTTTATTATTCTGTACACTTTTTATGAAATTTGAAAATAAAAATATAATGGAAAAAAAAAAAAAGATGTTAAAAGCTGGAGGGTGGCGGAAAGTCGAAAGGTCCCAAGGCCAAAAGGCAAAGAAGCCCAAAAATGAAAAGAAGTCAATGTAAGGAGAAAATACAGAAATACCCCTCAAACTAGTAAAAAGAAGGAAACGCTGCGATCAAAACAGGAGAAGAAAAAATATCCTAAAAAGGATTAAGTGGCCTCCTCTGCCCCTACAGCCACTCCCAAACCTCCGGCATGAAGTATAAAGGGATGTAGGAGACTGTGGGATGCTCCAACATTGGGATAGCCTGTATACACCTTCCAACATTAGTGGAACAGTGGAAGAGCAGTGAAGAACAAATACACCTGGTTGATCCTGCATTGCAGCAAAAACAAGGGAATAGCTGTAGTGACGGGAAGACTAACTGATAGGCGCTCCATCCTTGTTAGTTCCACCAGCCAGAAAAAGTCAATGTTCATTGATTCTTCTTGTATTAGTAATATGGAATTACTGAGAAGGCAGAGTCAAGCAGCAGAAAACGACACAGTGGAAAAATTTAATTTGATGTACAGTAGGAATGTCCTCTCCTTCCATAGCAACACCGAAAAGAAAGTTTAGAGCAGGGGTAGGGAACTCTGGTCCTCAAGAGCCGTATTCCAGTCGGGTTTTCAGGATTTCCCCAATGAATATGCACGAGATCTATTTGCATGCACTGCTTTCAATGCATATTCATTGGGGAAATCCTGAAAACCCGACTGGAATACGGCTCTCGAGGACCGGAGTTCCCTACCCCTGGTTTAGAGGATATGCTCCGAAGGAACACATCAAAAAGGCTGAAAAGACTGATGGTAAACAGCCTGAAGCACTGAGTTGAATAATGCCTTCACCACCTAGAATGAGAAGGAGCAGGTGTATAGACACTAGTGCCTGAGGACTTCATGGTATATTGTCACTAGAGATTCATAAAGAAGTTGAGGCGTATCAAATGCATAAATAGGTAGCACTCTGTAGATAATAAGCTTCATAGGAGCCCCTGAAAAAGGGGGGGGGAATGGAGACTCAAGACCATACAGAAAGTCTCTCTCAAAAGGGGAAGAAGTAAAAAATTTTAATATTGCTCTAAAAAATTTGGTTAAGACTGAAGAAGTAGAGTAAGGCAGCGGAATCCGATGCTGTGAGCAGCTGAAGCTAAAGCTGAAGAAATAACATCATCATGCAGAAAGAAATGGTTCCTGCTCAGGGTCTCCAACCAAGCCAAGATTTTGGATAAAATGAGGCCAGTGGAGGAGAATTGGTGTCGAAGACTCAAGATTGTGTTCGGTGCCGTGACAGATTCAGACTAGATGGACACGGAGACAGTTGTGGGTCGACACGGAGACAGTTGTGGGTCGACACGGATACAGTGAAAAACACAGACACACAGTTCTTCCCATAGTAAGTTATCAATATTTTGCTTAAGAGAGAGTACTGGTATCTCTAGTTTATTCTTCAGTACCATCTGTGTCACGTTCTGGTCCCATAAGGATGAGGTTGATGTTGGAACTGCATCAAAGTTAGCATGATTTGAACTTTGAGTTGAGTCCAAGTTTTTTGAACTGAAGTAAAAACACCAGTATCGTTTTCTTTTTCACCGGTACTATTGGTGTCGAGCTCTGGTGCCGTGAGGATGAGGTTGAGGCACTTCACAAGATCAGAACTGGGCGTGTACAGGACATATACAAACACCAGTACCATTGGCGTAACAGAAATGAAGGAGGAGGTTCCCGCCGAAGTTGGACCTGAAACTGCCATAATAAGAGCTCCTGCAGCCTGTCATGTCTGAAAAGCCTGGGACTTTCCTGACGCTGAGGCCGAGGAACCGACCAACACAAAAAGGGAATCCCCCGGTCGCTCTGGCAGTAAGGGAATCCTTCGCGAGGTACATGCGGCAGAGTGCCCTTGCCATTGGCAACTGCTGCCGACGAGACTCCCCCACCGCTCCAGCCTGCGCAACGCTTGCACAGGCCAGCCGTGAGTACCTTGCATCTGAACACAATGAGCAATTTTTCCCAGCTGTAATAAAAATGCCGGTTAGATGAGAAAAACAATACAAACGGCAGTTTGAAAGTGAATTGAGCCCTTTAGACCGGCACACCTCAGGATTTTTTCTTCTTCACTTTGTCAGAGCAGACTTCACGGCTCTCAAAGCTGGAAGCCTGACCAATCAGGGGAGCCAGGCTGCCGGCTGAGGCACCTCTACAAAAATGTGGGGAGGTGGAGGAAGCTGGGGGGAGGGACCCAGCATGAGACCCGCCGAGTTTAACACTCCTGAGGTTGGACGGATCCCCAAACAGGACCTGTCCAAGCTCTATCCAGCAAAAAAGTGGAACCTAGGAATCCAAAACAAAATTCCAACAGTACTAAGAGGGGAGCCAAATTAGTCTTACCGCCTGCTAATTGAGACTGAGGAAGACTGGATTGCAAGAGGGGAAGCTATCCCGATATACAAGTTTGTTCTCAGTCTACACCTGCTGGTAGCAGTGAAGTTTATAACTCATTCGTAAGGACTATACCAGTTTACCAGGCGTTACAGAACTTGATTTTATTCCTGAAACAGAAAATGCTGTATAAGAAATATTACCTCTAGGAGCCCAAGCAGAAAGGAGAGGCATCTCTCAGTAACCTATATAGTATACAGTAATACATTCAAAAATGGGTGTGGGGCTTGTGATGGAGGAGGCTGAGATAATACCTGAGAGGAAATCCTTCCTGCCATCAACATCAGCTCCAGCTCTGTTGGAGACTTGATCAGTCGCAGGTGCTGGATAAGGTGCCGAGCTGGTCTCACCTTGTTTGTGCTCATCGATTTAACTTCCATGATGGGAGCAAGAAGGTCAGTGTGCAGTTGCAAATGGGATGGTTTTGCTGAGTCATACCAAATGGTTACTGCCTCATCTTGAAACACACAAAAGCATGAAAGAGTGAATCTACAAGAAGGGACAGGAGAACCATCTAAGACCAACTAGTGTTAACTATTAATGCATAAAACCTTCTAACAGTACCTAAAAATTCCATTACATTAGCTTTAGTAACTGTTATGCTTGCCCAACTTCATTCCTTCTTAATTAAATATTTAATCTATTTTTAGGCCTGCTCGATGACAATCATGCAGAAGATCCAGGTTCAGAGCAGATTTCTGTTCCATGGACTACCTATGCCCCGAGATACTGTGGAAGCAAAATTCATACAACCCCTGAAGCAGAGGTTCTGAGGACAGTACTAGTACTAGGACCAGGTGTTCTGAAAACAGTAGGCATATATTTTCACATGTGGGTGACAACATCCAAGGAACTCCAGTACCAATATGCCCTCTAAGGACTGGCTGGATGCGTGCAAATTTTCTCTCATGTGAGCAACAAATTCTAAAAAAATTTTTTCTTGTGAGCAACAAATTCTCAAACCAACAATTTTTCAGATTTGCAAGTACCTTTGTGGGCGACCTTGTAAAATCTGTGAATGACACTCCTAAAATGTATAAGCAATTGCTCATGTGCTCAGCTTAGAGGGAACATAGCCCAGTACGGATTAGAGTTGTGCAGGGACAGAAATCCCACCCGTCCCCGTGAGGAATCCCTCCGTCTCCACCTGTCCCCGCGAGGAATCCCCTCCGTCCCTACCCGTCCCTATAAACTTCAGAAATAGTTATTTCATTTAATTATGCTACTGAATTAAAGGCTCTGGTAGAGACCCATTTACAAATATTAATTGGGAAGAATACATACTTTCTAAACGGGTTTCTACCAGAGCCTCTAATGAAATATAAAATATAAATACTCAGCTGATAAGAACCCCCAAGCTGTCAGCTGAGGACTTCCTTTGCAGTTGGCCGGAGGTCCCTTTTGCCAAGCTTAGCAGGCAGCAGTAGTGTCCCTGAGTCACAGATGCTGGCACCTCAGTGGCTCATGGATGTTGCCAGCAACTTCTGTGCTTGGTGGAGGGGAGTTCTGGCCGTCTCTAGAGGAGGTCCTCTGCTGGCGGTGCTTGGGGATCCCCACCAGTCACAGCAAGGGTCAGCAAGTACTTCATTTCCAGCAAGGGTCAGCAAGTACTGCATTTCCTTTTCTTTTGAACACAATACAAAGACATCTGCTATATACATTTCCTAAAGCTAACATATTTTAGTCAATAAATTCCGTTTTTTACCTTTGTTGTCTGGAGACTTATTTTTCCATAAAGTTGGTCCCAGTTTCTTTTTTCCGCTTTCCCATCTTCTGTTAATTCTTCTGTTGCTGTCCATTAGTTCCTCCTACCATGGTCCAGCATTTATCCCTTTCTCATCTTTCACCCCTGCCCACCAGTCCCATGCCCAACATTTCTTCTTCTATCACCCCTCTCCAGCACCATGCCATATATCTCCCTCCATTCCCTTCACCACTATGTCAAACATTCCTCCCTCTTGCATCCATTTCAAATCTGTCCCACTGTTCCCTTTCCACCACAATATTTCTCCCTCTCATCTGTACCTCACTCCCTCCCTATGACCAAAAATTCTCCTTTCTTCCATTCCCCGTGTACACAACCATCTCTTTCCCTCCCTTCCTCTCTCCCAAGTTCTTGCCTTCTGTGTCCAAAAACGTATTCCCTCCCCCACCTCAGCATCTCTTGCCCTTTCTTCCTCTCTCCCAAGTTCATGCCTTCTGTGTCCAAAACCGCATTCCCTCCCCCAACTCAGCATCTCTTTCCCTCACTTCCTCTTTCCCAAGTTCATGCTTTGTATCCAAAATTGCACTCCCTCCCCCCTTTTGTGCTCCACGTTTGTCTCCCAGTCCTCATCTGCAAGCAAATTACCTTAGCAACTTTCTCAGCCAAATGGAGCTCAAGCCGCGAGGCTCGTCTTCTGTTTCCTGTCTGCCATGCTTAAGCCCTCCCTCAGACGTCAGCGCTGACATTGGGGAAGACCTCCGGTCGGCTATGTGTGCTGCGGCAGGGCAGGTAGGAAAAAGAAGACGAGCCTCGCGGCTCGAGTTGTATCGAACCCCGCAGGATCCCCGTGACCTTAGGAGGCATCTCCACGGGATCCCTGCGACCCTTGGGGGCATCCCCATGGGATCCCCGCGACCCTAGGAGGCGTCCCCATGGTCTGAAGGGGGAACCCGCGGGATTCCCATCGTCCCCGTGCAGCTCTCTAGTACAGATTCTACAAAGTGCCCATACCTCGTGTGTGCTGGTGTCTTTCAGCTTATAGGACCATCAGTTCAGTAATAAAGTTAAAAAGCCAACTAGGGGAAGTGGGCGGGTTGTGAGACTAAGTCTGCTGTCCTCAGAGAACACCTACTACAGTTAAGTATCTTTGCTTTTCTAGAGGACAAGCAGGCATAATATTCTCACATGTGGGATTTCCAAGCTGCCAGGATCATTACTCTGGACGAGGATAAGGAGAAATTAGGTTCTTACCTGCTAATTTACTTTCTTTTAGCTTCTCCAGACCAGTAGAGGTTAACTTTACGATTGGGTATATATCTAATCATGACCAGCAGGTGGAGACTGAAAACAAAACTTTGGGACAGTATATCCTAGCCCCTCCTCTCTATTTCCCTCAGTCTGCTGAATAGCCAAGCAGAACCAAGAACTGGAAAACAACAGAGAGAAAAAACAATACTCCGAAAGGAGTAACAAATAACATACCCAAAAATGCTGTTGGAAAATGCAGAGGAGAAATTCCCGAAGGAAGAAGGTCCCCACAGCTCGCCAGCTAAGCCAGCTGAGCCACAGCCGCTGTTCTTCAATTCTCCCCGGCCCTAGAAAAATACTAGAACCCGCAGCAAAAACCAAAAACTGCCCGCGCAACAGCCCCAACAACAACAACAACAGACAGGGTGGGGACCTCTACTGGTCTGGAGAAGCTAAAAGAAAGTAAATTAGCAGGTAAGAACCTAATTTCTCCTTCTTTAGCACTCTCCAGACCAGTAGAGGTTAACTTTACGATTGGGACGTACCAAAGCAGTCCCTCTCACGGGCGGGACCCCCGAAGGGCCGATACCAGAACACGCTCACCGAACACCGCGTCCCGACGCGCCTGAACATCTACCCGATAATGCCGAACAAATGAATGCAAGGAGGACCAAACCGCAGCCTTACAAATATCCACCGGAGGCACGAGCGACGACTCAGCCCAAGAAGCCGCCTGACCCCTAGTGGAATGAGCCTTGAGAAACTCCGGAACCGGCTTCTGACTCAGAAGATAAGCGGAAGCAATCATCTCCTTGATCCAGCGCGCAATAGTAGCCTTAGAAGCGCCAGCCCCCCGACGAGGACCCGCCAGAAGCACAAAGAGATGATCGGAGCTCCGAAAATCCCGGGTCCGCTGCACATAAGCATGGAGTACCCGACTGACATCCAACTTGCGCAGCTGTCGTTGCTCAGAAGAACCCTCCCGACTACCCAAGACCGGGAGGACCACCGATTGATTGACATGAAAAGGAGAAACTACCTTCGGCAGAAAGGAAGGAACAGGCCGCAAAACAACCCGCTCCTTCGAAAACTCCAGGAAGGGAGCCCTACAAGAGAAAGCCTGTAGCTCAGACACCCGTCTAGCGGAAGTAATGGCCACCAAAAAGACCGACTTCAGCGTAAGGTCCTTCAACGAACAGCCATCCAACGGCTCGAAAGGAGGGCGCACTAGAACAGAGAGAACCAGATTGAGATCCCAAGAGGGAATCGAGGGCCTTATGGGAGGCCTGATCAACTTGGCCGCCCTAAGAAAGCGAATCACATCAGGAATGGCTGACAAACGCTGACCTGTCACCAGCCCCCGAAAAGCCGACAGGGCCGCCAGATGAACCCGAAGAGAAGACCAGGCCAGGCCCCTATCCAGGCCCTCCTGCAAAAACTCTAGAATGTTAGGCAGAGAAGCGCGAAAGGAGACCACTCCCCGCGCTCGGCACCATTCCTCAAAAAGACGCCAAACCCGTACATAAGCCCGAGAGGTAGAAAGCCTCCGGGACCCCAAAAGTGTAGAGATTACCTTGTCGGAATATCCCTTCTTACTCAGGCGGCCCCTTTCAAGAGCCAAGCCGTAAGACAAAAGGGAGACGGGTCGAACATGGGAATGGGACCCTGCGCCAGAAGATCGCACCCGAGAGGCAGAGGAAGAGGATCCGCCACCAGATGCCTCACCAGATCCGCATACCACGGACGACGAGGCCAATCCGGAGCCACCAAGACCACCAGCCCCGGATGGCGAACAATGCGAAGCAGTACTCTGCCCACTAACGGCCAAGGAGGGAACACATACAACAGCCCCTCCGTTGGCCACGGTTGGACCAGAGCATCCAGACCCTCGGCCAGACCGTCCCTGCGACGACTGAAGAAGCGGGGGACTTTGGCGTTGCCACTTGTAGCCATCAGATCCATCAGGGGCTGCCCCCAAGCACGCACTAGCAACTGAAACGCCTCGGCGCCGAGACACCACTCTCCCGGATCCAAGAAGTGACGACTGAGGAAGTCCGCCTGAACGTTTTCTACCCCGGCAATGTGAGAGGCCGAGAGGTCCAGAAGATGCGACTCCGCCCAAACCATGAGCCGAGCCGCCTCCTGCGCCACCAGAGTGCTCTTGGTGCCCCCCTGACGATTGACATAAGCCACCGCCGTGGCATTGTCCGACAGGACTCTGACCGACTTGCCCAACAAAAGGGAGTGGAAAGCCAACAGCGCCAGCCGGACCGCCCTGGTCTCCAACACGTTGATCGACCAGGAGGCCTCCTCCGTGGACCAGGTTCCCTGAGCTGAGTGACCCAGGCACTGGGCCCCCCAACCCAGGAGACTCGCATCCGTAAGGAGCACCGTCCACTGCGGAAGATCCAGACCCACCCCCTGAACTAGGTGAGGGGTCCGGAGCCACCAACGCAGACTGCAGCGCGCCAAGCCTCGCAGGGGAACCGGAACATCCATCCCGTGCCTCTGGGGAGACCACCTCCGGAGCAGAGCATACTGGAGAGGACGCATGTGGGCCCGCACCCACCTCACCACGTCCAGGGACGCCGCCATCGACCCCAGGACCTGGAGGAAATCTCGCGCCCGAGGACACCGGGACGCCAAAAGCAGGCGAATCTGAGACTGCAATTTGCTCACCCGGGCCTCTGGGAGGAAGACCTTCCCCAAGGAGGTGTCGAACAGCACCCCGAGGTACTCCAGACGCTGAGCCGGAACCAACCGACTCTTGGAAAGGTTGACCACCCAGCCCAGCGACCGGAGAAACTCCACCACCCGAGCCGTAACCCGGGAGCTTTCCTGCAACGACTTGGCCCGAATTAACCAGTCGTCCAGGTAGGGGTGTACCAGGATGCCCTCCGACCGCAAGGCTGCCGCGACGACCACCATCACCTTGGTGAACGTCCGGGGAGCCGTGGCCAGCCCAAAGGGAAGCGCACAGAACTGATAGTGCCGACCCAAGATCGCAAAGCGCAGGAAACGCTGATGAGAGGCCCGAATAGGAACATGCAAGTAGGCCTCCGTCAGATCGAGAGAAGTGAGAAACTCCCCCGGCTGAACCGCCAGAATGACCGACCGCAGCGTTTCCATACGGAAAGAGGGAACCTTGAGAGCCCTGTTGACCCCTTTCAAATCGAGGATGGGCCGAAAAGTCCCCTCCTTCTTGGGCACCACAAAGTAAATGGAGTACCTGCCCGTGCCCCACTCCGGGGGGGGGCACTGGAACTACTGCCCTGAGATCTAGCAAGCGCTGAAGGGTCTGGCGAAACGCCAGCGTCTTCCCAGGAGTCTGACATGGAGACGCGAGGAAAAAATCCGGCAGAGAGCGGGCGAACTCCAGGGCATAACCGTCCCGCACCACCTCCAGGACCCACTGATCGGACGTGATCTCGGCCCATTTGGGAAAAAAGTCGCGCAGCCGGGCCCCCACCGGAACCAAGGGGGGCGCCGGCAAGGCGTCATTGTGCAGGACGGGAAGCGGGGGAACCGGCGGAGGGATTCCCTGCCCCCCGACGGGCCCCCCGAAAGGGCTGCATGCGCTGGAAGAACCGACCCCGGGAAAACCCCGGAGACTGGAAAGAAGCAGCCCCACGCCCAGGGCGATACTTGCGAAATTCCCGCAAACGCCCCCGGGCCGCACCACCCCGAGACGCCGGGCGGGCACGGTCCTCCGGCAAACGGGGAACTTTCGAGTCCGACAGAGTCTGAATCAACTTATCCAAGTCCTCTCCAAATAAAAACGACCCCCGAAAGGGAAATTTAGTAAGCTTAGCTTTGGACGCAGCATCCGCCGCCCAAGCGCGCAGCCACAACACACGCCTTGCGGCCACGCCAAAAGCCATGGACTTAGCCGAGATCCGCACCAAGTCATACAGAGCATCCGAGAGGAATGAGGCAGCCATCTCAATCTTCGCTACCTCCTGATCCACCAGAGACCAGTCGTCAGACTCTCGATCCAAGACCCGCTCCGCCCACCGAAACACGGCGCGAGCGACCAGTCCCCCACAAATAGCCGCCTGGACCCCAAAGGCAGAGACTTGAAAATTTTGCTTAAGGATGGTCTCCAATTTGCGCTCCTCAGAGTCCCGCAAGGCAGAACCGCCCTCAACAGGCACGGTATGCCGCTTGGAAATAGCCGAGACCACCGCATCCACGACTGGCGAAGCTAACGTAGCCCGATCCCCTTCAGGAATGGGATACAGGCGAGCCATGCTGCGCGCCAGCCGAAACGGCGTCTCCGGCGTTTTCCACTGCTCAAGAATAATATCCCGAATATCCGGATGCATAGGAAAAGAGCGGGAAACGGAACGGATCCCTCGTAACAGAGGGTCCCCCACACGCGGAGTCTCCGGCGGCGCGTCCTCAAAACGCAAAGCCGAAGAAACCTGTTGAATAAGGTCAGGCAGCTCATCTCTCTGAAAAAGGCGCACCACGGACGCCTCGTCACTGGAGAACGGGAAACCCGACAACCCGCCGCCAGCTTCCGTCCCCTCCAGAGGGTCCTGGAATTCCTCAGAAGGGTCCAGGTCCTCCTCCAGACCGACACGTTCCTCCGACCACAAATCCTCGTCCCACGACACCCGCGGACGCTTGGACAAGAGAGGCGGCGGAGGGGACGTCACGTCAGACGAGAGAGGCAAAGCCGCAGGGAGCGCGGAGGAAACCCCCCCCCCCGAGACCCCCTGGGCGCAACCGGGACCCCCAGCCGCCTGAAAATAGGCTTTGCATAATGAAAAGAAAAAATCAGGGGAAAAAACCCCCCGAGGGTCCCAAGGGACTCCCTGCCACCGCAGGGGACCCAGCAGAAACCTGCCCCTGCTTAGCCAAAACAGGGGGAAGGTCACCTGAGGTGGAAGACAAAATGGAGGGGCCAGACAGAGAAGATGGCGTCTTTCCCGCCAAAACAGCTCCCTCCATAGCCTGCAGCGGCTGAGAGACCTGAATAGTCTCAGCCGCTAAAACAGGCAAGCCGGGATCAGCTGTCAAAATAACAGCTGAGAGGGAATCCTCTAAAACCCGACCGTCGGCGGCTCGGGGAATCCCTCCGTGGGCGGACGGAGAAGACCGGGCTTCTCCACCGTTCCCTGCCGACTCGCGAGGCACCATCGGCGGGGAGCTCTGGGCGCCTGCAGCCGCTGCCGACGGAGCTCCTCCACCGCACCGGCCTGAACACCGCTTGCACAGGCCGGCCGCGAGTGCCTCGCGTCTGGAGCACAATGAGCACTTTTTCCCTTTAGAAGTGCTCATTGCTCCATACGCGACCTAGCTGTAAAAAAGTGCCGGTTAGTTGAAAAAATACAGTAAAATACAGTTTTCTTAAAGGGATACAACCCTCCAGACCAGCACTACCTCAGGATTTTTTTTTTTTTTTTTTTTTTACAGAACAGACTCCACAGGCTCTCGAAGCAATATGCCTTGCTTGATTTAGGGGGCAAGGCTTACTGCTGAGGCTCCTCTAAAAAAATATGGGGAGGTGGAGGAAGTGGGGGGAGGGACCCCGCTCGTGACCCGCCGGGTTTGACACCCCCGAGGTCGGACGAACCCCCAAACAGAGTCCGTCCAAGCTCCGTCCGGCTAAAAACAGGGACAATAAACCCCTAAACAAATTCCAACAGCCCTACCAAGGGAGATGGGTACAGATCACTCAACACCTGCTGGAGACTGAAAGAAGACTGAGGGAAATAGAGAGGAGGGGCTAGGATATACTGTCCCAAAGTTTTGTTTTCAGTCTCCACCTGCTGGTCATGATTAGATATATACCCAATCGTAAAGTTAACCTCTACTGGTCTGGAGAGTGCTAAAGAATAGATATATATAAACACGATCCTGGCAAAACCCAAGAGGGTTGGAGGGAAAGTTGGTACTTAGAAAGTAAAAGATTATGAAAAACTGCTTGACCAAACCAACTGTCTCTTCTGGACTTTTGATCTAAACAGTAGTGAGAGGAAAAGGTGTAGATTGAGAACCAAGTAGCCACTTTGCAGATGTTCTCAATAGATGTAGAGTGCATTGGACATTGTGGGCCATGACACAACCTTGCAGTGTCAGCCCAGCCTGAATATACACAGAGGTGACTTGAACTGGAGTAGAGAGATGTCCTGCGGGCTTGAAGCCACTGGGTCGAAAGGGTCCATTGTGGGACTTTGAGATGAAGATGTATGGACAGGATTACATGTATTGTGGATGCCATGGGTCTCAAAGGTGTTGGAGACTATTTGACAAGGTGAATCAGATTGCTAACTCTGTTGCAGTAGAAAATCTCAACCTTGTGCAATGTCTATGAGAGCTTCTATGAACTCTGATGTCTTAGAAACATGATGGCAGATAAAGGTCAAATGGATCATCCAGTCTGCCCATCTGCAGTAACCATTATCTTTTCCTCTCTAAGAGATCCCATATGCCTATCCAAGGATTTCTTGAATTCAGACACAGTCTCTGTCTCCACTACCTCTTCCGGAAGACTGTTCCATGCATCTACCACCCTTTCTGTAAAAAAGTATTTCCTTAGATTACTCCTAAGCCTACCGCCTCTTAACTTCATCCTATGCCCTCATTCTAGAGCTTCCTTTCAAATGAAAGAGACTCAACTCATGCGCATTTATATCATGTAGATATTAGAGAATGAAACAGTGGCAGTTACCCGCGGCTAGCTGCAGGTAACCCGCCGAAACGGTGGGGGGGAAAGTGCTCACTGCAGGCACAGGGACAAGGCCATCCACCACCCCATGGATCGTGCGCGGCCCCCTCCCTCCGGTCAAATCGATCTCCCTCCCTCCCCCTTACCTTCACGGCGCTTTCGTAAAAAACTTACTGAAGCCGGCAAAGCCTGCCTGCTTGCAGTCGCGTGTGTGTGGGCAGAAGCTTCTCCTCTGTAAATCGCCTAGAATTTTGGATAGGCGTTTAATCAAATTTTAAATAAAATTTGAAACAACTAAAGGGATGGCCCTGAACTCCAAAAAAAACTAAGTAGGCTGGCTAACAGGTACCCAGTAGGATTGGCCTATCAGCTACAGACTGAAGTCTGTGTGTTCTCAATGCAGGCAAAGCTGAAGAAATGCTCCAATCATTGCAGTGTTCAAAGCAATTTTACTCCAGATTGAAACATTCTCTTTAACTGTTCTGTTGCTAGCTGCAATAGCTTTGCTTGGCTTCTTATACAAGTCTAGAGTGTACAAGCGAATTAGCTCAGACTTATCTTTAAAGAAGTAGCAGGTTCCGACGTGCCACGTTTCGCTTTGAACACTGCAATGATTGGGTGGTGAGGCGGAACATATTGCCTTCATGTCTCTGAGCAGAGTTCTAATAGCTATATAAAATATTGACAACTGCTGAATTATTATTTACAAATATTTTTCATGTAGTGACTTTTTTTTGCATTTGAGTAATTCTATTTAGTCACTCAACAGTAACAATTTAGTTGCCGAGTTTGTTACCCCTTCAGTATTTTTTGAAGAAATGCTCCAAGCATAAAAGCCTGAAAAAAAAAAAAAAAAAAGACTAAACACCAAATAAATTAATAAAGAAGAGAGAGCAGAACAACACACTCCTGCTGACATACATGCAGAAGGAAAAAACTGTAGGTGGAGCTAGAGAGCACAGTGAAGTACAACAGAGGCAGAGAGAAAAAATCTGCAGATGGCACGCGGCCATGGGGATACTACTCATCTGTTTAGAATGTCTTACCTAGTGCACTGGAAAAATACAAACATTAGGAATATACGTACAATAAATAAGAAATGAAACAAAAATAAGCGACATCAAAATGTAATACTGCAACACAGCAGATACCTTTCAACTTGGACACCAAGTGTTTGAATTCTTCAGTAGTGTAAGCTTCATCCACGCCTGTCAGTGCGACTGCCCCATCTGTCCCTGAACGGGGTCCATCCCACAATTCTCGACTCTGGTCACGTTTTGGCACAAACAGAATGGATTTGTGAGAAGGTAGGCTTTTGCCAGGGATGCTCTGCAACACCAAGATGCTGTCAGGCTCACGAAAGCCACACAAGTACAAGAAGTTAGTGTCCTGATGGAAAGGGTAAGGGATATCATTACTCATGTAGAAGGTGGGGTTCGAGAGCAGGATGACTGCGTGCTCTGTCCCTCCCTGATAGTGCACCTCTTTTTGGATCAGTGACATCAGCTGGTGCCGGCGCAAGGCATATTCTGTCTGGGTTAGCCCTGGAGTCACTTCTCCTGCATTGAAAAGGGAGAAAAAACAAGCCACAGTCAATAAATGACTAAAGACCCAGATCCTGTGACATGAAAAGTAAATGGAGGAGAGGGGAATGACCAAATAGATGACCTTTGCTTGCTACGCTATTAGCTCCTTTAGTGTATGAAGGGAATGGAGATGGAAAATGAATTCAGATCTTGACATTTTACTGGAACTGTTACAACTCTCAACACTTACAACTCTCAACACTGGCTCTTGCCCAGAGCAGCTCAAATATAGAATACAGGTCAAGTTCTTAGACAAGAGTTGTCAAGCTAGGGCTCTACTGGATGAACATATGAATATTTATAAATGTTCCCCAGTCCAAATCAAAACATACATCATTGCTTTCTCATTTATGTTTCCCTTCCTGTCAGTGTTCCCTACCCTTTCCTGCTTTTTACCCAATCACTTATGTCTTCTTTTCGACCATCTCATTTACTTTACTACAGTGCTTTTACCTTTCCTATGCATCCATCTCCTCCTTTGTCACCCTCTTATTCACTTATTTCCTTCTCCTTCATTACATTAATTACTAAATCTCCATCCCCCAAAAAATAACAAAAAACAATACAGATTTCATACATTTTACTTGTATGCATTATGTGCAGAAGGTCAGCCAGAACATACTTGTACCATTTTATTACTGTCTCAATAATATTAAGGAGTTAAATAGTAATTACTTGTGTTAATAAGTCAATTTCATGAAAATACTCCACAAGTTATAGAACCATTATATATCTAAAAAACACAATATGCTGTGTAATAGTAATAAATATTCATTAATATAAGTGAAGTGCTCAGCCTGTAGCTGAGTAAGTTGTATTAAGATTTATATGAAGTTAAGGATTATGAATTTATGTTTAAATTGGATGAGGGTAATTTTGGTTGAACTGTAGTGTTTAAAGTGTAGTTGGAGATTTAGTTAGTCTGTAGTTTTTATCTTTAAGCTGTAGTACTTTTTCTGTTCACAGTGCCCCCTTCCTGACGACGCTTTCTGCAAAACTCTAGTCGAAGGGAGGCTATGGGAGTTTCAAATTTGGGGAGTCTTTATTGAGATGGATATCTTGTTACGAGCGCTGGATTTGAACAAAGCATTTGCTACCTTCTTTTTGCTTATTTGAAGATAAGTGTTTTTTCATTTCTTCTTGACAATTATTACTGTATAAGGAAGGTTTAGGGACTGTGAATGCTATGATGATCCCTGTTGTACAACTGGCGCTTGTACTTTTAATGGTACTTTATGCACGGATCAGTTGGTGACTGAGCACTTCACTTATATTAATGAATATTTATTACTATTATACAGCATATTGTGTTTTTTAGATATATATTGGTTCTATAACTTGTGGACCATTTTATTACTGCACATAATTTTAAAAAATTTAGAAAATACACATAGCAATTAAATTACTCAGCATTAAAAATAAAACCAAAATAACTTATCTGTAGCAGGTGTTCTTCATGGATAGTAAGATATAAGTCCTCATAGTTTAAGCAACGAACCCTATTAAAATTTCAGTTTTAGTACCAAAACCGGTTTTTTAGCCTTGTTTTGATTTTGGCCAAAAGTGCTGGTGCATTTTTGGCTTAAACTAAAATATTGTGGTGTGTTCCCATAGTTCTCCCTCCTTGAACAGGAGCAGGTTCCACTTGCTCCCTCCTTCCCTTCTTCTCCCCTTCCCCCTTGTGAGAAATGAAATTTGAAAAACATAATAATAATAATAATGTAAGATGAATTAATATATTTGTGATAATGAATGGATGTTAATTGTTGCAGAGTGTAATAATCTATCAAACCAGTAGGGGGAATTTTTATTTACTCTGCCTATAGCAGTAATAATCGTTGTTGAATCAGGGGAGGGAGAGGCATTCCTGGGATAGTTTTTGTAACTGTGTAAACCCAATGCCTAAAGGGCTTTTGTTCAGGTAACCAGTCAAAGGACGCAGTACGTAGCACAAGGGGTGAGCATGTGCCCAAATGTGGCTAATCGTAAATAGGGTTGGAGATCTGAAGAATAAGAAAAATGGGAGAAAAAAACAGGGGCGGGGAGAACAAAAGTAGCCAAGGAAGTATCTGATAGGTTGTGAACTGCTGCTCTACCCAATGAGCGAGCAGGCAGGCAGGAGGGACAAAGAAATACTTGAACTAGCTATATAACGAATGTAAACTCTGTGTGCCTACTTTGCCATTCTTATGCAAGTTGGACAGAGAGAAAATAAAAGATATTCTGCTTTACCAGAAGACTTTCTGAAGTATCCTTGTGAGCTGTGTTTTCGTTCTATGCACCCTCCTCCCATTCCCCTGGAACAAAAGCAACCTCCTCTCTCTCTTTGAGCAGAGATATCTACCACCCCTTCCGCACTCCCTGGAACTACCCTACAATTGGTGCTGATCTAGTGTCATAGTCAAGGCTGCTGTGATCTCCAGTGACAGCCATTTTGAAACTGAGCTAGCATAGGCAAGAGTGATCACCATGGCTACTGATGCCACTATAGTTCTAATATGAACTGTTACATGACCCTTAAAAGTCAAGACTGCCTGAGCATAAAAGGGAATGCAATCCTATAGCAAATTGGATAGAGTACATTTTTTGACAGCAACCCTATTTTATTAAGGACTAAAACAAAAAATTGGGTTTCTAAGGGCTTTAGTCAACTCCAGGTAGAAGGCTAAGTCTCTTTTGGGAAGTGAAACTTTGAAAATAATATTTGTAGGATGACTGATTAAGATGGAAATCCAATACTATCTTGGGAATGAATTTTAGAGCAGAGCAGAGATTCCTAAATAGTGGGCACGACCCTGACTGAAAATAAATAGGCAAGTCATTCTGCCAAAGACTGAGCGATCCCCTCCAAGCACATATAACCTGTAATGATTACCTAATACAGAGAATAAAGCTAAGCCAAGAAGCACTTAGGGAAAAAAATGCCTAGGAGAAGAAGGGGGGGGGCACAGGGAGAAACATTCAAACAAGGTGTATCGGCATTGAGGGGCAGGGAGATGAGGACCTACACCCTTTTGTCAGGGTCCCATGGGACCGAAAAAAAAATGTCTCTGCCATTGGATGCAAAAATCGCAACTGGAAGTAGCAGAACAAAGCTCTGCACTTGATCGAGTCTGGTCTGGTTAACAAGGGAGCAGCCTTTAGGCTCAACCTTGCTGAATAGCCTTGGCTAGCAGAGCACTGAGAAAGGTTGTTCAGACTGGTGTTCCTAGTCCCTTGGCCTAACACCTGCTAGAGGCAGAGAAAAATACTGGAACTTTTCTAGAGCATCAGCAGATCTTACCAGTTAGTTTACTGGACAAACATAGCCTTTTCTCTATCTGCTGGTAGGAGGGGATGTCCAGAATGGTGCAACCTCAAACAAGGATCATAGACCTATACTGGGTAGATTATGAACAATGCAAGAAAGTTTTAAAACTAGGGTCATTCCATGTCAAATGGACCAGGACCCCACGCTCGACCCCCTTGAAATCCAACCAAATTTTACAGGGTGTTGTCTAGGGTCTCTGCAAAAGTTTTTGGACCTATCTCAATTTGGTCAGGAGCTAGGAGTGGTTGAACAAAAGCAATCGATCCACTCCCATGTCTTGTGTGACCTAAAACACCAACTTTGCTTAAGCACTGTGGCAGAAGGAAACTACCTAGGAAACTGAAATTTTGCAGTTTGGTACAAGTTTCTGTGCCAGGTTTGAAATCTTTTGCAAACTGCTTCCATTTATACAGGTCATCCAAGTAGCCAAAAAATTCACAAATGAAAATATTTGGCACAGTTTTGCTTATCAACTTTCACTTTCTCACACAGTTTGGATTGCTTGCTTACTCGATTTCACCAGCGTCGCTAAGCCCTGAAGAAACAGTTTTATACCGTGAGATGTTGGCTATTTTTTTAACTTCAACAATAGCACTAGTTATTTTTCACCCAGGGTATACAATCAATATAAATCAACTCAGAGGGTAGACCAAAACTCAGTCACCCCTTTCATGCCCTGGAGCACTTATGGTCTTTATCCCGATCCTCAGCGACACCACTTGGGGCTCAAAACACTCTCATTGCTCCAAGCTTTATGTGTCAACTCGTCACTGGATCGATCTTTTATATTATATTATTTATGTTTTTCAACTTTTGTCTATTCTATATATTCAAACTTCAATATTCACATTTTAGAATGATTTTTAAGCATATCACTTAGCTTAATCATGTGGTCTCTGGCAGGGGATTAACACCGACATGTTTCGCTATACAAGCTTTATCAAGGATATCCCCTAAACATGAATAACCGCCAACCTCTGACCACTCTCTTGATATAAGTGGTCAGAGGTTGGCGATTATTCATGTTTAGGGGATATCCTTGATAAAGCTTGTATAGCGAAACATGTCGGTGTTAATCCCCTGCCAGAGACCACATGATTAAGCTAAGTGATATGCTTAAAAATCATTCTAAAATGTGAATATTGAAGTTTGAATATATAGAATAGACAAAAGTTGAAAAACATAAATAATATAATATAAAAGATCGATCCAGTGACGAGTTGACACATAAAGCTTGGAGCAATGAGAGTGTTTTGAGCCCCAAGTGGTGTCGCTGAGGATCGGGATAAAGACCATAAGTGCTCCAGGGCATGAAAGGGGTGACTGAGTTTTGGTCTACCCTCTGGGCTATTTTTTTAAGACACTACTCGTAATTTTAAAGCACAGCAGGAAGCTTTATATCTCAGTCCTGCACTAAGATTAATAGTGGCAGTAGCACATTCTCCTCAGAAATTTTTGCCAATGATGTGGGTGTAGGAGGTCTGAGCATTTATGCTCTACCAGATTAAACCTGAGGCTTTTCTTCTTTTGAGATAGTGCTCTCAATTTAAAAAGTGGAGCATCTACATTTATAATTACACTTCCCCCTCCCCATTCGCGGTTTCGGCAATCGCGATTTCACATATTCGTGATTTTTTGGGGATGGGGAAAAAAAGAACCCCCCCCCACACAGTTTAGCCTTCCCCCCGGTGTCCCGGCCTTACCTGCTGGTCTAGCGGGCTTTCGGGGCAGGAGCGATCTTCCTACGCTCCTGCCCCGTGAAGATCACCAATAGGAAATGGCTGTGGGGAGTTCCTGTCGTAGTCTCGAGAGACTACGGGAACTCACGGCACGGCACGGCATGGATCGTCAGTGTCACATCAATCTGTTGGAACTTGGAGCGATTTTCAATGTTCTCATAGCTTTTCAGCATCTTCTTCAAGACCAGGTAGTCCTCATTCGGACAGACAACCAAGTAGCCATGTACTATGTCAACATGCAGGGAGGAACAGGATCTTTCCCTCTTTGTCAGGAAGCTCAAAAGGTGTGGAACTGGGCAATCCATCACAACACCTTCCTGAAAGCAGTCTACATTTAAGGACAGAAAAACTGTCTGGCGGACAAATTGAGTCATCTGCTGCGATCTCACGAATGGACACTCAATTCCTCACCTCTCCATCACATGTTTTCTCAGTGGGGGGCTCCTTAGATAGATCTCTTTGCCTCTCTCCACAACAAACTGCCTCAGTTCTGCTCCAGGATATTCTCTCCTCTCCGCCTCGAGGCAGATGCTTTCCTTCTGGAATGGATGAATCAGTTTCTCTATGCATTCCCTCCATTTCCTCTCATTCTCAAGACACTTGTCAAATAGAGAATGACACGGTGGCGGTTTACCCGCGGCCACCGCATTTTAGCCGCGGGTCACCCGCCAAAACGGGGAACGAAAACTAGCAGTCGCTGCGGCAACGGGGACAAGGCCATTCACCGCCCGTGGAGCGGTGAATGGTCTTGTCCCCGCAGTGAGGCATGAAGGATCGTGCGTTCCCGCAGCACACACCCGCCTGCCGGCATAGGGACAGTGACATAAAGGGGACATGCCATAGGGATGGCATATGGACACAGGGGGGGGGGCAATGGCAGATACATAGGGGAGATATTAGAAATGGGGAAAATAGCACAGAAGTGAGATGGTTTGTGGGGATGGGACAGGGACCGAGCTTGCAGGCTCCAGTGGCTTGCACAAATTACATTGTAACGGGCCATGAAAATAAGAGGGAGGAAGGTAGATAGATAGGCCACGCGAGAGGAGCTGAAGGGTAGTAGAAAGGAACAGATGGTAAAGGAGGGAGGGAAGGGTGGTGGTGGAAAGGAATAGGACAGACATTGAAGGAGGGTGGAGAGGAACAGACCCCGAAGGGAAATGTGGAAGACAGAGTGGGAAGAAGACAGATGCCAGACTATGGGGGAGCGGAGGGAAGAAGATGGGTGCTAGACCAATTGGAGGGGGGGTGGTGAAGGGAGAGGCACAGTAACAGCAAGTGGAAGACGCAGAGAGAAGACACACAGTGGATGGAAGGAATTGAATGAGAAGATGTGGAAAGCAGAAACCAGACAACAAAGGTAGAAAAAAAAATTATATTTATTTATTTATTTTTTTGCTTTAGGATAAAATATATTAGTTATGTTGATAAAAATTTATAAACAAAGCCCTGCCAGCTGAACATCTCTTTCTCTAGTTCAGCAGCAGGAACTTTGATTTATAAGAAAGGAATAAGCTAAATATTACAGTACTAAGGCTTATATGGATGCAGCGGGGACGGTGACGGGGCGGTGAATGGGATGGCAGTGGCGGTGACGGGGCGGTGAAAGGGATGGCGGTGACGGGGCAGTGAAGGGAAAGGCGGTGACGGGGCGGTGCAAAGGATGGTGGGCCGGTGACGGGGACAGATTATTTCCCCGTGTCATTCTCTATTGTCAAACTCAAACAAGAACATGCCACTATAATTCTCGTAGCTCCAGGCAACCGTGGTACTCCCTTCTACATCAACTCAGCAGCAGGGAGCAAATACTTCTACCAGTTTGTCCCTCTCTTCTTACACAGAGTCAGGGGTCTCTGCTTCATCCCAACCTGCAGTCTCTACACCTGACAGCTTGGTACCTCTCAACTTAACTGCCACTCTACAGTTTTCTCAATCTGTACAGGACATTTTAGAGGCTTCTAGGAAGCCTACCACTAGACAATGCTACAATCAGAAATGGACTAGATTTTCTGCTTGGTGCACCATTCATTACAAGGAGCCTCAATCTACATCCTTGTCTTCAGTTTTGAATTACCTGTTCCATTTGTCCCAATCAGGCTTCAAATCCACATCCATTCGAGTCCATCTCAGTGTGATTGCCTATCGAAGGGAAACCCCTTCCTGCTCATCTGGTGGTTTCCAGATTTATGAAAGGCTTTTGCTCAATTGATGAAGCCTCCTTTCAAACCAATGGATTTGGCTCATCTTAAATATTTCACTTGGAAAGTGGTTTTTCTCATTGCTCTCACATCTGCTCGCAGGGTCAGTGAGCTACAAGCTTTAGTTGCAGACCCACCTTTCACAGTATTCCATCATAACAAGGTGGTCCTCCGTACTCATCCTAAATTCTTACCTAAAGGGGTTTCAGAATTTCATCTCAATCAATCCATTGTACTTCCAGTGTTTTTTTTCCAAAGCCTCATTCTCATCCTGGAGAAACAGCTCTTCATACTCTGGACTGTAAGCATGCTTTGGCTTTCTACTTGTAACGCATTCAACCACATAGATCTGCTCCTCAACTTTTTGTCTCTTTCGATCCAAACAAGTTGGGACATCTGGTTTCCAAGCACACCATCTCCAACTGGTTAGCTGCTTGCATCTCTTTCTGCTAAGCTCAGGCTGGACTGCATCTACAGAGTCGAGTTACAGCCCTTAAAGTCAGAGCCATGTTGGCATCCGTAGCTTTCCTTAGATCTACTCCTATTGAAAACACATAATGGTTACCACAAAGCACACTGTATGCTTCTCAACATTCATTCCTACCACAACACATGGCCTTGGTCACATATGCAGAACACAGATAACCCCTATGCAAATACGGGACCACAATCTAAAAATACAAATATATACAAATGAAACCCTAAGGTTTTCAAACCTTCTTTTCCCAGTCTCTGGCTGTACTTCCTTCTGTCTGTGTTCTTAACTGTGTATCCAGGGCCACCTTATTCATTTGCTGTTTTTCTCTCCTTCACTTTCTGCCATACATCCATCTTTAGCATTAACTTTTAACATTCAACTTTCTTCCATTGTTCTGCTTTTTTCTCAAAATCTATCTACTTTTCCATGTCTTCTCTTCCCATCTATCCATGTGTACCATCTCCTTCCTTTTTCTTCTCCCCTATTCCCATCTATCCATAAGAAGCATTTCTTCTTATATCTTCCCTGCCACATCCATTGCTGTGCATCATCTCCTCCCTCTGTCTCCCCTTCCCCTCCATCCCTGTGCACCATCTCATCCTTCTCCCTTGGTCAGACAACTCTGTCTTCCTCTTCCCCCCTCATATGGTCTGGCATCTTTCTTCTCTCCTTCGCATAGCCTGGAATCTTTCTCTTCTCCCATAGTCTGGCATCTCTCTCTCTCTCCTTTCCTTCCTCTTCCCGAGGTCTAACATCTCTCTCCTTCTCTCCTCTCCTTCCTGCAATCTGGCATCTCTCCTTCCTGCTGAATGTTTGGTCACCTGCTTCAGCAGGTGAGAAGCTAAGCTAGACGTTACAGCCCCCCCTCCCAGCTGCATCATGTGGCGCAAGGATGCTCTAAAAGCGCTGAATTTGCACAGTTCTAGCAAGAATCCACATGAGAGCCCAAGGACTCCATCCCAGCAGGTTTCCAGTCAAAATTTGCAGTTTTGAAGAAGCAGGGAGCTTTAGAAAGAAAGAAAGAAAAAAAAAAAAAAAAAAGAATATTCGCTAAAAATTCAAGTTGGCCACTGTAAAAAAAAATTCATGCCAAAATTGCAATAGTTTTCACACTTCCCAAACTCTAAAAACAGTGATTTTAGGATTTTTTTTCAGGAGGGGGAACATCCAGAAACACTCAAAACCCCACTTTTCCCAACCTCCCCCGATGTCTCTCACAGCCTGCCGGCCTGTGCACTCACTGTGACCTGACAGGATGTGTGCTGCAAGCTGCTTTCAGCTCTCACAGTAGTTGGATGAGAAAATTCACTGCCACAATGCTGGGAATGCTTCTGAACAGTTGATTTTCGGGCTGCCAGTCAGACTACACCTCCACCCCTGCGGACCAATGGATGCGCACCAGGATGGGCGCGAAGACGTAGCCGGCACCCTGCGAGACACTGCCAAGCCTCCTAAGGGCACCTAATAGCCTGTGCTCAACAATAG
Organism: Geotrypetes seraphini; assembly: GCF_902459505.1. Taxonomy (NCBI): domain Eukaryota; kingdom Metazoa; phylum Chordata; class Amphibia; order Gymnophiona; family Dermophiidae; genus Geotrypetes; species Geotrypetes seraphini. The sequence continues at coordinate 226,951,476 of NC_047085.1, forward strand.
ATGAGACCACATTAGGGACAGCCCTGAGCTCCAGAGAAAATTATACAGGCTGGCTAACAGGTACCCAGTGGGATCAGCCTGCCAGCTACAGACCAGTCTGTGAATTTTCAAATAGGCAGAGCTTCAAAATTGTTTCAAACACCAAATTACCCAAAAGAGACAAAATTACATCAAATAAAAAATAATAAAATGGGGAGAGCAGAATAAACACTCCTGCAGGCATGCGTGCTGAAGGAAAGAACTATAGGTGGAGCTATAGAGCCCAGTGAAGTACAACAGAGGCAGAGTGAAAAATCCAGAGTAGATTCCTTCTGCAGCAGTATGTGGCTATGGGGAAATAACCAATCTGTCTAGAACAGGGGTGCCCACACTTGTTTGACTTGCGAGCTACTTTTAAAATGACCAAGTCAAAATGATCTACCAACAAAAAAATAAAAAAAATATAAAACACAAAGCACACTGTACACAGAGAAAATGTTAATTGTAATTTATATTTGGGTTTTTTTTTCAAAGAGGTCAAGGCAGATGACTTTAAAATATGCAATGTCACCTCAGTAGCAATGTCACCTCAGACAAATATACCCCCTCCCCTTTTACTAAACCGCGATAGCAGTTTTTAGCGCAGGAAGCTGCACTGAATGCCCCATGCTGCTCCCGACACTCATAGGCTCCCTGTGCTAAAAAAACGCTATTTCGGTTTAGTACAGGGGGCCATAATGCAAAATATAGATAGCAGATACTAATTCTCAAAACAGACACATTTTTGATCACTAAATTGAAAATAAAATCATTTTTCCTACCTTTGTTGTCTGGTGATTTCATGAATTTCTGGTTGCACTTCCTTCTGACTGTGCATTTAATATTTCTTCCATTCTTTCTGCCTCCTGCATGCTTCTCCTCCAGACCTCTTTCCATTCCCCTTTCCATTCCCCAACCAACATCTCTCCCTGCCCCCCTTTCTTTTTTTGTCTCTCTCCTTGCCCCCCCCAAGCCACCTCCATCATTGCCAAATGACCCCAGCAAACACTTCCTCCTGTCTGCTCTTACTTCCCAAATTATGTATTTTTCTCTTAGATCCCTTCCCCCATTACAGCGCATGTTCCCTCTATTAAGTTCCTGTCACCCTCACAGCCTATTTATTCTCCAATGCCCCTGCTCCACTCCAAATTTCTGTCTCCATCAGTCTGTCACTTTTCCTTAAAGAACTTTCAGACACTTCTGGCTCTTCAAAGCAACATTCTGTGTCTCAGCTATTAACCCTTTTAATTCACTTCATCCCATCATAGTCTCTTCTATTCCTTCCCATGACTTCACTCACAACATGCGCTTCACTCTCAACCGTCCGCCGGGCCCACAAGGCTTCTCCCCCCCCCCCCCGTCAATTGTGATGTCGAAGAGGAAGTTCTGGGCCAACCAGGCAGTGATTGGCTGGCCTGGAACATGTTCTCCGACTCAAGAATTGATGTGTGAAAATGGATAACTTCTGATAGTTTGGTAAAAGTCAAGCAAGAGTGCATGGACAAAATACAAACTGAGTCAGCTTCATTGAAAAATTCAATTACCACTATCGTTAAAGAACAAAATTCTACTGCCAGTAAAATAGAAATGATTGAGAACTTTAACAGAAGATTGAACTTGAGAATCCTAAATTGCCCAAGGATTTCGGCAATATCACCCATTGAGATTTTTAAAAAATTTCTGGTAGAATGTTTGAATTTTCCGCAAGATCAGATTCCGCCCCTAAATAAAGTATACTTTTTACCTATTTCAAAAAGAAACTCGGATATTTCTAAGGGTGAGAATTTGGTCTCTGATAAAGACTTGCAAAACCTTACGGCAATATTAAAGGAATCATCTATGGAAGTTAAAGAAAGAGGAACTTTAATTGTTAACTTTATCTTTGAACAAGATCTTAATGCAGTTATGAGGTTATTCTTTAAAAAGTCTGGATCACTTTTTTGTGGTCAACGTTTATGGTTATACCATGATGTAACTAGAATAACCCAGGAAAGACGGAAAATGTTTTTGGGCATGAGAGAAGAGACAAGGAAGCTAGGTGCTACTTTTTTGTTAGCTTATCCATGCAAATGTGTTATTAAGTTTAGGGGTCTGAAATATGTGTACTTTACACCAGATCATCTACGTTCCTTTTTAGATCTCAAAGGTTTATCTAGTGGAGGGAGTGTAGCTTAAAGGAAATGCCGAGTTGTTAGCGTTTAAGTCTTTACCTTTTTTGTTGTATTGTTGTATTATTGTAATATTACTCCCTATAATATCTTTGTTTTTCTTTTTTCCTCCTCCTAATTGAGGTCTAAGGAAGAGTTAAGTTTCATATATATATATATATTTATTTTAAATATTGTAATGTTAAATGATGTTTTTCTTTTGGAACATGATTCTGTATTTCTAAACCAAGTAGTTATACTTGTAAAGTATGTTAAATTCAATAAAAATAAAGTTAAAAAAAAAAAAAAGAACTGATGTGTGGGGGGGAGGGGTTGGGGGGAAGGCTTGTGGGCCTGGTGCTTGTGCAGTGGATGCACTTGTCTGGTTTTTGCGGCGTTGGAGAAGCAGGGAAAACGCAAAGGCAACGCGAGTCGATTCCGGAGCCCGGGATGGGCTCTGCGATCGACTCGCGTTGTTCTTGTGATCAACCTTTTGGGCACCCCTGGTCTAGAATGTCTCACCTATTGCACTGGAAAGAAATTTAGAGGAAACACTTTCAAAATACAGTATGCATAAATCTGCAATAAAAAATGGTCTTGATCTCCAGTAACCAGCAATTGGCATGCTCCATGGAACGATGAAGACTGAGGTGATCCTGCACAATAATGGCATGTGGGATGGCTGTTTGAAAGCTTTGAGAGATATCAAAAAATGTAAGTAGTACTCCTTTGCAAGGCTCTGCTAGATATATCACCTATACTATGTGCACCTATCTTGGAGAAAACCTGGATTGTCTGTATTTTTCCATCTGTTATTGTTTGTCTTCTGATTTATTTTCCTCATTTTTTCATATCTATAAGTACTTGTGTGTCATTTTCCCTCTCACATTACTTCCTTTCTAAACCAGTAAGACTCCTCACATCTACAATCTCTGCCTCATACAAACATATCTTCCAGTCTCTCAAACATCTTCCTTTATTCCTCTTTCTTCCATACCCCATGTACATTACACACCCTCACCTTCTACCTCACGTTATCTCCAGTGGAAAGAGGATCAGGTACAAGCAGGATGGCAGATTATGCTTGATTCTAAGTAAGCCACTTGCCCAAACTATACCTGTACAGACCATCAAGATCAATAGCAAACTTACAAGTGGGAAGAACTGACTTGCCATAGTGATTTGCCCCCCCCCCAAAACCTCTTCTCACTCCTCTTAAACTCCATCCTCCAACCCTCTGCTTGCACTAATGAGATAGATTTCACCCCCACCCCACTCACAGCATGAACTTAGGAGATTCTACCAGAAAAAGCTTCCTACCTGGTTTCAGGAGATGGGGATGACTGACAGGGCTGGGCTGTCCCAAATATCGACCTGGCATTTGTCCGCATTGAGTGGGCTGCACACAAAACCTTCGCCATGGACATGATGCACACCTAAAGGCTAAAATTAAAAATCAAGAAGCTGTCAGAGAACTTGAAAATCATGAGACTGGAAGCCCTGAATGTATACTCTAGAGAAAAGGCGGGACAGGGGAGATACGATTCATGTAGAACACAGTATTAATGTAGAACAAAATCTTTTCCAAAGAAAGAAAAATGATAAAACCAGAGGGCATAATCTGAAGTTGAGGGGTGGTAGATTCGAGTAGTGTTAGGAAATTCTTCTTTATGGAGAGGGTAGTTAATTGCCTGGAATGCGCTCCCGAGGGAGGTGGTGGAGAGGAAAACAGTGACAGAGTTCAAAAAAGCATGGGTTGAACACAGAAGATCTCTAATCGGAAAATAATGGTATATATTGAAGAACTAAGGCCAGTACTGGGCAGACTTGCACAATCTGTGTCTCGTATATGGCCATTCAGTTAGATGGGCTGGAGTGAGCTTTGACGGAGACTCCAGTAGATGGAACCTATGCACAGTACCCTTTGGATTTCTGGCCCAGAAATATCTAAGAAAAAGAACAATTTAAATTAAATCATTAAATTATTGAGTATATGTTTAGGCAGACTGGATGGACCATTTGGGTCTCTATCTGCTGCCATTTACTATATTATGAAAACGTATCTTTCAATTAACATTTAGGAGGTAATTATTTATAGATTTCCTAAAGTCAGGTGCTAGGATGAGGTGCACCAAGTACAAATTCCTTATGAATTGCCATTATAGAATACTAGCATAAGTCTGCATTTACATGCCAACATAGGACATAGAAACATAGAACATAGAAAGATGACGGCAGAAAAGGGCTATAGCCCATCAAGTCTGCCCACTCTACTGACCCACCCCAATAAGTCTAGATGCTAGTGACTCGTCCTACGTAGGGATCCCACGTAAATGTCCCATTTACTCTTAAAGTCAAGCACGCTGGTGGCCTCGACCACCTGCACCAGAAGCTTATTCCAGTGATCTACCACCCTTTCTGTGAAAAAATACTTCCTGGTGTCACTACTAAATTTCCCCCCTCTGAGTTTAAGCGGATGCCCTCTTGTGGTCGAGGGTCCTTTGGGGAAGAGGATGTCATCTTCCACCTCGACACGTCCTGTGATGTATTTAAATGTCTCAATTATGTCCCCCTTCTCCCTGCGTTCCTCTAGAGTATAGAGCCGCATTCTGCTCAATCTCTCTTCGTACGAGAGACCCTTGAACCCCAAGATCATCCTAGTGGCCATCCGCTGAACCGACTCGACTTTAAGCACGTCTTTACGGTAATGTGGCCTCCAGAATTGCACACAGTATTCCAGATGAGGTCTCACCATGGTTCTGTACAGCGGCATTATGACTTCTGGTTTCCAACTGACGAAACTTCTATTGATACATCCCATCATTTGCCTTGCCTTGGTTGAGGTCTTCTCTACCTGTTTGGCAGCCTTCATGTCTGCACTGATGATTACTCCCAAATCTCGTTCTACTGAGGTCCTAGCTAATTTAAGGTGTAAGTTCTGCACGGATTTCTGCTACCGAGGTGCATGACCTTACATTTCATAGCATTGAAGCCTAGCTGCCATGTCGAGGACCAGTTTTCCAACGTACGAAGGTCCTGTGTCATACTATCCTGTAAAAAGCTTTCACTTACTATGTTGCACAGTTTGGCGTCATCGGCGAATAATGTTACTTTACCCTGCAGCCCTCGTGTCAAGTCCCTTATGAATATGTTAAAAAGGAGAGGACCCAGGACCGAGCCCTGCGGCACTCCGCTGGTCACTTCTGATGTTTCAGAGAGGGTACCGTTGACCACCACTCTCTGAAGTCTACCACTCAGCCAATCATTGACCCATGCAGTTATCGTCTCACCCAATCCCATTGATTTCATCTTGTTTAGTAGCCTGCGGTGTGGGACGCTGTCAAAAGCTTTGCTGAAATCCAAATATACTATGTCCAAGTTTCCAAGTTTGTCATTTGTGATACTGTTTATCAAAGAAAATACCTAAATGTTTTACAGTTAAGAAATATGCATTAAAAGGTAAATAAAAACAAATTAAATAAATAAATTGTAAATAAAATTGTGGAGGGAAATACCTAACAAATATGCTAACTGGCACAGAAGGGAAAAGGGGAAGGAGAGGTTAAAAAATATATCGAGATAGAAAATAAGATAAAAGGGAAGGGAAGTACGATAGGGGAGGTTTGCTTTTAAGAAAGCGTTTTGTCGACATCCGCCAGGGATATTCCATGAGCTCTGCTTGATAGATTTTCTCTCAGGTGTTATATGCAACTTTGAAAAGGAAGGTTTTCAATTTGGATTTGAATTTGTCTAAGGAAGGTTCAGTTTGAATGTCTAATGGGAGTGTATTCCACAAAGTGGGGGCAGTGACTGAAAAGATATTTAATGACACAACCTGTGAAACTATTTCCCATATAGATGGAATTGTTAGTAAATTTTGATTGTTATATCAGAGGATCCAGGAGGGAATATAAGGGATCAGAAGTTTAGGCATGAGCACTTAAAAGCTCAATGGTTGGCAAAATGCTCATACCTAAATGTACGGAAAACAAAACAGGAGAAACTGCCTTCACAACAGTGAGAGGCATAAAAACAAACAACAAAGGAGACCAGATGGTGCTCAATCCGTTTATTTATTAACAGAGTCGATACGATCATGTTTCGGCTTAAGAAGGCCTGCCTCAGGAGTCTTAATGTAAACTAATAAGACCATGAATGTATTAATTGATGTGTCCAAATAGCCTTAAAAAACCAAGATAATGATTTTACTTTCAGTTCTATGAGTTTTGCTGTACTCGCTGTTAGCCATTATCTTGGTTTTTTAAGGATATTTGGACAAATCGATTAATACATTCATGGTCTTATCAGTTTACAGGAAGACTCCTGAGGCAGGCCTTCTTAGGCCGAAACATGATCGTGTCGAGTCTGTTAATAAATAAAAGGATGGAGCACCATCTGGTCTCCTTCGTTGTTTTCATATCTTAAATGTAGGCAGATTGGTACATAAATGTGTGAATGTTAGGCATGCCCTTGACTTACCTAGGCCCCTTCCGGGTCCATGCCCCCCTTGTAGCTGATGGAATTTTGCACACACAATTTACAGAAACTCAACTAAGGGCAGTTATGCAATAATTCTAATACCAATTATAGCAAATAATTGGTTATATATTAAGGACAATTAGCAGCTAATTTTTAACTGACACTAGTCTATAACTTGCACACTGGGCATAAAAATTGTGTGTGCAAGTTTATAGAATTAATGGGGTATCTGGTCTTAGGGACATCTGGAGTATTGAGATTAAGCACCAAATTTCTGCGTCTCAATGGCCACAAATTTGGACTTGGAGGATGAGATGTACAATGTCGGCATCTATGAGACAAACATATTTTTTTCTGTTACATAGAGCATTCTGGACCCCGGTTTGTTTACAAAAGTTGGATAGCTCTAAGTCAAATAGATGTTGGCATTGTCATCTCGAAGCAGGGACTTTAGATCATTTATTGTTCTATTGTCCTTTTATTATGGCATTTTGGAAATCAATATGGGGCCAAATTAATTGTTTGTTGGAAAATCCAGTGGCATTGTCTTATGATACTATATTATTTGGCATGATTATGAGGGCTAAAAGCCAAATATCATCTAAGAACAACAGGCTTTTGTTAATAATGACAGGAGTCAGGAATCGCCATAAAACAAATTAAAAGCAATTGGAAGAATTGGAAAAGGCTTAATTATAGTTTTTGGTGGAATTCATTGTGTCATATGTATAAAATGGAAAGGACATTGGCCATTCTGAAAGGGAATTTTAAGAGGTTTCAGGAGATTTGGGAGCCATTAGCAAAATATTGTGATGTTTAAATAGTGTTTTCCCCTTTAAATATGCACATCCGGGAGGGGGGAGGTGGGGGGTTGATAGGTTAATGAATTTTGAATAATTGATATGGGCTGATAATAGATATTTTATGTATTGACATAGTAATTGATAAGGGGGGAGGGAGATTCAATTCTGAAATGGATATTTGTGCATAAAATGTTGTATTTATTGTTACACTTATTGTAAGTATTGAAATTAATAAAGAATTGGAAAAAAAAAAAAAAGAATTAATGGGGTAAATGATCTTTAACAGTTCCTTCTCCATGACTATGAGAACATTATAGGTGTGGACACTTTGACAGGTAGCCTGATCTTTATGACACATACATTTAAAGAATTCTTCTCCCTTCATCAAAACCTTATACACAAACATCTATCTTAGCAGAAGTTGGCAACTTTATATTTATTATTGCACTTTTAGCCTCTTGGTACCTATGGAGTTACCAAATTATGATAAAGAAACAAGACATTGTTTTTAGACTGTGTACACACTGATCATGTGATTTGGCAGTGAGAGCTTTTGGATGTTTCTGGCAGTTTATAGCAGTATGCAAAAGGACTTGGAAGATACTCTTTTCTTACAGACAAAATATACAAGAAAATCCTTAACATCTGACACTCACTACAGAAGAAACTACACCGTACATGGAGAAGATTCTGCTGTCCCGTCATCCTCATCCATTTAAGCTAGAAAATGAACAACCTTAAGTACCACACTGTTCTGTACAGGTGTAGTATTCCATACAACAAATCTATGTAATGCAAAGGTATGACAAAGGATTAAAAAATAATTTTAAAATTAGGCATTGTTCAAAACTTTCAGGAGCCAGGAAAACAATTCTTCTTTATGTAACCTGGGGCAGATTTATGCATCAGGAGATAGGAGTATTATTGCATAAATCTCCCCCGAGTCCGACATGAGTGCTGGCAGCCATCTTAGGGCTGCCTGATCAGTAGAGGTAAACTGGAAAGTGAAACTTGATATGCACTGTGTGTGAGCAGTAAACAACTTGCAGACTTTAAATAAAATGTCGGAAGTTTCGTGGCAAAGGAAAGGCCCTGCCGGGGCTAGCCAGAAGCTGCTTGTTTACCAGCATTTCCTCTACTGCCGGCTGCTGCTACAGCTTTGGGTGATAGAGGGATGGGGGTTGTCAGGACTGGCTCTGCTCCACTGTGAACAGAGGGAGGGAGAGGGTTGTCAGGATTGGCTTTACTGCTTTGTGAATGAGGAGGTTGTCAGGACAGGCTGCCTACTGCTTCGAGAATGGAGGGAGAGATTTGTGGCTGCTGCAATGCTTTGGGAGCTGGAGGGAGGAAGGGATATTTGTGGCTGCTGCAATGCTTTGGGAGCTGGAGGGAGGAAGGGATATTTGTGGCTGCTGCTGATGCCTCTGGGGTTGGAGAGAGGGGAGGATGTTGTTGGGTCAGGAGCACTACTTTGGACATAGTCTCCTGTGCTCCTCAGACATTTTTTTTGCAGACAATTTTTTTGCTTGTTGGTTGAGTGTGACGGTTATTTGAATACCAGTTCACTGATATTCTACTGTATGTCACTCGAAGCCCACATGATGAAGTTACGACTGCCTTATTATGGTCACACACTGTCAGATGAGAGAAATCACTGGAGAAGGACATCATGCTTGGGAAGACTGAAGAAACCAGGTGAAGAGAGTGACCTGTAACCAGATGGCTGGACACGTTGAAGACAACCACGGGGATGACACTAGAGCAGTGTCTTTCAAACTGTGTGCCAGGGAACAGTGGTGTACCACAAGAGATTACAGAATTTTACTCTAATTTTAAAATTCCCTTCATAAGTATACACTAGAATAGATGACATGTATGTCACATATGCAAGAGTCTGTCAATGATATCATGTAAGCATATAACTGCCCAGACACTGAATAAAAAATAAAAATAAAATTACTTGCCATTAATTTTCAAGGACCAATCACATCAAAGAATGATGCGTAAGTTATTATAACGAGCAACAAAGCAATCAAGGCTTTGTTACTGTTTGATCTTATCTTTGCGAATTTAGATTTTCAGCTCTGACAGAAGTTAAAATTAGAAACATAGAAACATGATGGCAAATAAAGGCCAAATGGCCCATACAATCTGCCCATCCGCAGTAACCATTATCTCTTCCTCTCTCTAAGAGATCCCACATGCCCATCCTAGGCTTTCTTGAAATCAGACACAGTCTGTCTCCACCACCTTTATCGGGAGACTGTTCAATGCATCTACTACCCTTTCTGTAAAAGATATTTCCTTAGATTACTCCTCACCCTATCACCTCTTAACTTCATCCTATGTCCTCTCATTCAAGTTTCCTTATAAATGAAACAGACTCGACTCATGCGCATTTACACCACATAGGTATTTAAACATCTCCATCATATCCCCCCTCTCCCGCCTTTCCTCCAAAGTATACAGATTGAGATCTTTAAGTCTATCCCCTTAAGCCTTATGACAAAGGCCATGCACCATTTTAGTAGCCTTCCTCTGGACCGACTCCATCCTTTTTATATCTTTTTGAAGGTGCGGTCTCTGGAATTGTACACAATATTCTAAATGAGGTCTCACCAAAGTCTTATACAGGGGCATCAATACTTCCTGTTTCCTACTGGTCATACCTCTCCCTATGCACCCTAGCATCCTTCTAGCTTTAGCCGTCACCTTTTCAACTTGTTTGGCCACTTTAAGATCAATCACACCCAAGTCCCGCTCTTTTGTCATGTACATAAGTTCTTCACCCCCTAAACTGTACTGTTTCCTCGGGTTTTTGCAGCCCAAATGCATGACCTTGCATATCTTAGCATTAAATTTTAGCTACCAAATTTCAGACCATTCTTCAAGTTTCACCAGGTCTTTCTTCATGTTATTCACACCATTCAGGGAGTCTACTGTATTGCAAATTTTGGTATCATCTGCAAAGAGGCAAATCTTACCAGACAGCCCTGCAGCAATATCGTTTATAAAAATGTTAAAAAGAACAGGTCCAAGAACAGAACCTTTTATGCACATCACCGTTTTTAGCACCAGCAGCAGTGGTAACAGCTCAGATGCTCATAGGAATTCTATGAGCGTTGGTGCTGTTATTCCGGCGGCTGGTGCTAAAAACGCTAGCATGGCTTTGTAAACGAAGGGGTTTATTTTTTTGCTGGTTTTGCAATTTTATAATTTAAATTATAAATATATAATGTGCCGCAAAAAACATTTACTGTGTTTAGTGTGCCAGAACTGAAAAAGTTTGAGACACTGCGCTAGAGGACCTCACCACACTAGCACAAAACTGACCTCTTTTTAAATCTATAGTTCTGGCACCTAACAACATAATACTGTCTTTGAGTATCTATCCGAGGCTCAGTACCGAATCCCTTCAAAAGGTTCAGCAACTACATTCTTGTAATAAGTTTGTAATCCTATTACAATTTGATTTATCTGCGGCTTTTGATGTCATCCACCATGGTATTCTAATTTACCAACTCTCCGAGATAGGCATTGATTCCACAGTCTTAGGCTGGTTCTCAAAATTCCTACGATCCCACTCATACACTGTTAATATGAATGGCGCCGTGTCATCTACCTGGAAGCCCCCTATTCTCTTCAACATCTATATGTCTACTTTGAAACTGTTCCAACTATCTCCCTTTGAAACATTATATACCTATGCAGATAACATCTTTGTTCTCCTTGAGATAGATTTCAATCTTACTAACCTCGCTGAGAATATAATAGCAGGTATAATGAAACTCCAATCCTGGGCCCTCACTGTACAAATGAAGCTGAATGAGTCCAAACAAAACTAGTTTGGCTTGGCCCCAAATTAGATCATGTACCTCCGCTCATTTCCTTACCTTCTGGACCCACACTGCAGATTGAATTCTCAAGCAAAGTCCTGGGTGTCATTATAGACTCTACACTTTCATTTACTGACCACCTTAACTCTCTGGCAAAAAAATTGTTTTTTTTAGTCTTCACATGCTGAGAAAAGCGAGATCCTGTTTCCATCAACAACATTTTGCTGTTCTTTCTAGGCTGGACTATTATTGTAACTCCATCTATCTAAGTCTAACCAAGAAAAGTCTTCAAAGACTTAAACAGATCCAGAATACTGCGACTAGGTTGATCTTCGCAAAGAGCAAATTTGACCATGCCCCGCTTCTGTCAAAACTTCACTGGCTTCCAGTTATTTCTAGGGTTCACTTTAAATGTGCCTGCCTAACATTCAAGATCTTGCATGGCACTCTTTCTCCTCTAACTCCACTATCTTGGAATTCTGCGAGACCTGATGCTACCAGATCCATCCAAAAACTTAAACAATCTTTTCCCTCGTTAAAAGGCATTATCTACACTGGAAAATTAGGGAAATCTCTTTTCTTCAAAATCACTGAGCTTTGGAATAACCTTCCTACCCAGCTGCAGAATATGGGCTTCTTCCAATTATTCCAAAAACATGTGAAAACTTGGCTATTCTCAAAAATGTACATTTTGCTGCTCTCTTCATATTCACTAATTCTTATTATTTATTTTCCTTATTTTAATGTTCATGTAAACTGTGCTGAGCTTTATCTCTATAGAAAGGATGCAGTATATAAGCTTAAGGTTTAGTTTACTAATAAAGTTGCTCCATTAAGCAAAAGCAATAGCAAATTTTAAGAAAAAATGAGTTTTATGTAATCAGTAGCTTTGAGGAACCCCAAGATGGGCTTTAAAATTTTAAAAAATTTATTTTATGATCAAGCACAGTCAGCATCATGGGAAAATCTTCAAGTCGCACAGTTTTTCCAACTTTAGGTTTTTCTGGACAACCCTACTAAGGCAGCAACCACAACATCTACATTAGCATCCTTTCACTCTTATCATGCACACATAAAAACAAGGGCATTAACTATACTTAAAACTAAATCCCTTGCACTATCAGTTCTTTAGTATCAATATCCAGGAAAGACGTAAGACTGGGAAGGAAAGTTTCTCACCTGCCCAATTCCTAGAGCCTTTACCAACAGCAAGCAGAAGCTTTTCAGTGGAACGCCACCGCCGCATAGCAACTTTCAAGGACATGAGAGGAGAAAAAAGCTTTGGTAATCACTACACCTCAGTACATAACCATATCCCAGTCCATCTACCAACAATTCACGAGAATACACCACTTGAACACGTGAAGAGGGCTTTGCTTTAGCACCAGCGCTTCTTGATGACATCACATGCTTGTGGTTTCAGCCTTTGCCTAAAAGGAAAAAAAAAAAACACCACAGACTTTACTCTTAAAGGAGCCGCATTTAGATACTGTATTTACCAGGAAGACTGGCAAGAAAACACGATTAGGGAAATAATTTTCAAGAAACAGAAAAAAAAAAAAAAAAAAAAAACCCGGACACACCGTTTCTGAAAGGTTCTCGCTAAAAATGGGAAAGTAACGACGTCTCTTCAAACGCGGTTTTAAGTTTCTCTGTGCACTCCACGACTCCACCCATTCGGGCTCGCGCAGAGCTTTACGCCAGGCTTTACGCTTTGGCTGGGAAAGCTAGAGGGTAGCGCGTGCGCTCTTCTCTCGAGTTCGGCGTGTTTCACGGGCCCGTTGGACGTCGGGAACGCAGGCGCGCGTAAGGAAGCAGAGCAGCGCGAGTGGCAAAGAAGGGTAAAACAGAGCGTGTCGCGTGTAGTAGCAACAGGCGGCATGGACCCCCGGCAGTTGCAGGAATTGCAGGCCTTCATACGGCTCTGCCAAGAGCAGCCAACAGTGCTGCATAGTCCCGAGCTGCGGTTCTTCACGAAGTGGGTGGAGAGGTGAGAGAAGAGTGGAATGTTGTCTTGAGGTGAAAAAGGGTGGGGAGTATTGATCGTCGGTAATAAAGTGGTGATGCTAGTGTTTTGTGTGGCATTCTCTCCCGCATTGAACGCCTGTGTGCGGGATGCTGGACATTTGAGATTTTTTTTCACTTTAGAAAAAAATGGATTAAAAAAAAATAATCTTATTTGGCCACAGGGTAAAGGAGGAATGGGTGCAAAAGCTTATTCAGAAGCATTGAGAGTTAATGTACTCGCACCTGGGAGCTGATTTCTACAATTTGTTGCAACTAGAAGCATACATGTTTCTCTTGTATGGGATCCTTTGAGACTTAATCATGCTACTCTTATTTCCCCGTCCCCCTTTTCATGCTCCACGTCAGGCCTTAACATACCGTATTCCCAAACAGGCCTTATTTGCTTTGTGACTAGTCCTTACCCAAAATAAACTAAGCATGCAAAAGTGATTGATTTCGTTTTGTAGTTGCTCCTCTCTGTGGAGAACAGCAAATTAAAACTTGCATGACACGGACTTGAATAACTTTTTTAGGCACTGCATGGACTGGATGCAGTTTTCTTGAGTTTATCTAAATTGCTGGAGAATCACTATTACTGCTCCTGGTTCAGTGTAGTGGATGTTTTAAGAGTTTACAAACTTTGTAGCAATTTCATGGCATATTTTTTTATATTATTACATATATTTGCAAATTATGTATTTATAGGAACGTCTCTGTGGACAACACTCTCATCCTCCCTGTTTTGTCCGCTCTCAATCTCGAGGTCACCTTTGACTCCTCTCTCCAGATACAACATATTTATTTGATTTAATTTTCTATATTGTTTTCCCAGGGGAGCTCAGAACGGTTTACATTAATTTATTCAGGTACTCAAGCACTTTTCCCTATCTGTCCTGGTGTGCTCACAATCTATCTAATGTACGGGGTGGGGAAGCTACTTGCACAGGGTCTCAAAGAGCAGCATGGGTTTGTAGCTTTAACTACTGTGCCACACTCTAAAACACTGTTTTGCAAACTTTTTCAAGTCGGGGCACACTAAACCTAGTGTCCCTAGCTCATGACACCCAGATTTGTGCTGGCGTTGATGTGATGAGAGAAGGACTGGCAGAGAGAAGAGGTGCCAGCGTCAGGAGATTGCTTATAGGACGTGCCTCTCTTTGCTAGAGGCATATCCTGTATATAGTTATCCGGTGCCGTTACCTCTCCTGTTCCCCAGTGTACTGCGGCATATCTGAAATCTCAGAAGGCACACAGTTTGCGATACACTGCTCTAAAACCTGCTGCTGCTTCTTGCTCTATAACATTATCAAAATCCAACCCCTCCTTTCTGGGCACACTACCAAAACACTTATCCACGCCCTCATCACCTTGCTTTTAGATTACTGCAATTTGCTACGCTCAGGTCTTCCACTAAACCATCTTTCCTCCCTTCTAACTTCAAAATTCAGCTGCAACAATTCATATTCCATGAGAGCATTTACTTCTCTCTTAAAGTCACTTCATTGGCTCCCCATCCGTTTCCATATACAATTCAAACTCCTCTTATGCCCTATACTTTCCTTAAAGAAACTGAATAAATATCCCCCTTCCCTACCACATTTGCAGTCCAGGATCCATTTCCCCCCCTCCCCCCACTATTTGCATTCTAGGATCCATGTTCTCTCCCCTCCTCTCCTTTGCGGGTCTGACCTCCTTCCTATCAATACCCACCACCCCTCACTGTGAAATCAGACATACCTACGAGCTGCTTGTGGCCGGCCCTGCCGGGTCTTTCCCTCTGCCGTGTCTTCTATCCACGGGAAGTGATGCGTCAGAGGGAAGGCCCCGGCAGGGCCATCCGCAAGCAGCCCGTTCACAGCACTGCTGACTGCAGCTGTTGCTGCTTCCTTGAGATGCCCACAGGTATGTCTGATCTCACGGTGGGGGTAGGGATCGGTTGAAGGGAGAGGGGTCAGACCTTCACGAGGGAGGAGTGGAGTGGGGCAGAATGGAAGGTATGCACAGAATTCTGTGTGGATGGGGAATTCCGTGCTGCACAGAATTCTGCCATGAGTAACTCAGTATTACAATCGCTGTATTCAGCGTGAGGCCTTGTTGCAAGGAGTTGAACAGCACTGCAGGCTCTTCCAGTGTCTCGCTAAGTTTTCCAAGTTGCGACACACTAAACTCAGGGCCACGGCTGGAGTGTCTCTGCACTAATGCTGCCCAGTTCGCCGATTCAAATTGATTCACTTGGGTGAATCAAATGATTTGTTTTCTTAAAAAATCAGGATTGCCGATTCAGTGACCAATCCTCCTCCCCACATACCTTCGGGCCTCCTAAAGCAGGAGCAGCAACGCTCTGGTAGTTAGAAGCCTGTCCTAACTGCTGCCTCTTGCTGGCTGTCCACTGCCGTTGCTGCTCCTGCTTTAGGAGGCCCAGTGTCAGAGCTCATGGTGTGGGGGAGGGGGTGTTGGTTGGGAAGGGCTGCATAGGCACCAGGCTGTGGATAACCCTTGGCTCTGCGGTTTTAGGGGGCTCCCAAAAGTCTGGCATATTTTACTCTTCTCTCCACTGATGTTCGGCTTCCCCCCTGGCCTTCTGATCTCAATTTAAAAATTGATTACGGCCTGCATAGGATCGCCGGTGCTTTAGCTACATCAGGGGGGCTCCCTGAAGGATAGTATGTTTTCCCCTGGCCTCTTGTTCTCACTTTAAAAACTAATTACGGTCTGCAGAGGATCACCCGTGCTGTAGCAATTCTAGCAGGCTGCCATTGGCCTTCGCCGCACGTTCCATCCCAGACCAAAACAGGACATCATGTCAGAGGAGGGGCTGGACCGCAGCAGAGGGAGCGTGCAGCGGAGGCCGACGACAGCCTGCTAGGATTGCTATAGCACGGGCGATCCTCTGCAGGCCGTAATTAGTTTTTAAAGTGAGAACAGGAGGCCAGGGGAAAACATACTGGCCTTCAGGGATCCCCCTGATGTAGCTATTAGAAGTACATGGACGGGGTCCAAAGAGAGTGGCATATACCGAACTGAGGGGGTGGGGTGAAGTGAAGGGGAAGAAATAATGGGTCTGAAAATGGAGGAGATGGGGAGAGATGGTGGTCAGAAGGAAAAGAAAGGGAGAGAAGTTGGACCCAAGGGGTGGTATGGAGGGAGATACTGGATAGGAGGGTAGTTGGGAAGAGAAAGGGTCAGATGGTTGACCTTGGGGTGTTGGAGAAGTAGGGAGAGATGCTGAATGAAAGGGTAGTTGAGAAAAGGAGAGATGGTGGATCTGGGAATGGTGGGATCCATCACTGCAGCCTCTCGTTCATTCTTTGGGCTGCTGGCATTGTGAGTGAAGTAAGCACACTGCCTTCTGTGGCTGCAAGCTTTCCCTCTGCTACTGCTTCCTGGTCCCACTTAGGCGCGAAGCAGTAGCAGAGGGAAAGCTTCACTCAAGCTGCTGGTGTCCCAAAGAGCACAAGTGTACTGCCTTATCGGATCCCATGGAGAGGAACAAGGGTGGGGGAGGGGTGGTCGCTAGAGAAATGCTGGACTGCGGGGATGGAGACAAAAAAAGGAAAGATGCCAGACCTTCAGGGGAGGGAAAGGGAAGGGGAGGACAAAGATGGATGGTGAGTACAGAGAGAGAAGAAAATGGGCAAGAGACCCTGGCAAACGAGTTATCAGAAGACAAACAGAAACCAGAGCCTGGGATCAACATGATTTGAAGAATAACCAGACAACAAAAGGTAGAAAAAATAATTTTATTTTCTGTTTTGTGATTACAATGTGTCATATTTGAAATGTGTATCCTGCCAGAACTGGTGTTAGCGAGTGTGAGCTAGTACCTAACAGAGCGAGGAAAAGTCTTTTTTTGTTTACAACACAGTGTTAGCGTGGGTAGGAGAGGGAAAAGGGGGTGGGGTGGGTGAAGAGGCTACAAAATAAACCCATCAGGATGTTTGAAATAAACACCCAATTGGGCAGGAAAATCAAATTGAAAAATCAATTCAATAGGCTGAATAGAATTGAAATTTTTTTCCCCTGAATCGGGCAGCACTCCGCCACACATCCGCAGACATCAAAGTGATAACATCACATGCATGTATGATGTCATCATGTTGACATTCGCACATGCCTGGAGGTCTTCCAGATGGGGCCCTTAGCTTGTTAAAACTAAAATGACTATGCCGGTGGGGAGGTGCGGAGCCCAGAAGAGTCACCAGCGCCGGCTGACTTGCTTATAGATCGTGCCTCTTGCGGTACACTTGGAATCTCACCGTAGCACACAGTTTTCAGTACACTGGGCTGTTTTGTGGTTGTAACATTTTTGTGGAGCTCTACTAGATCACTTAAAGCATCATTAAGGATAACCAGTGCTATACAATATTTTGCCTTATGTAATTTGTCAAGACAGTATTTATATACCGGATTACATAAGAACATAAGCAATGCTGGGCAGTCCATCATGCCCAGCAGCCCGCTCACGCGGCGGCCCATCAGGTCCAGGACCTGCATATTAATCCTCTATCTATACCCTTCAATCCACCTTTTCCTCCAGGAAAACATCTAATCCTTTCTTGAAACCCAATACCGTACTCTGTCCTACCACACCCTCTGGAAGTGCATTCCAGGTGTCCTTCCTAGCATTGGTTCTGAATCTGTCCCCTTTTAATTTATCCGAATGCCCTCTCATTCTTGTAGTCTTCGAATGTTTGAAGAATCTGTCCCTCTCCACTTTCTCTATGCCCTTCATGATCTTGTAAGTCTCTATCATGTCCCCTCTAAGCCTCTGCTTTTCCAGGGAAAAGAGCCCCAGTTTCTCCAATCTTTCAGCACAGGAAAGGTTTTCCATACCTTTTATCAATCTCGTTGCTCTTTTCTGAACCCTCTCGAGTATCGCCGTGTCCTTAAGGTACGGCGACCAGTATTGGACGCAGTACTCCAGATGTGGGCGCACCTTCGCCTGATAACAACGGCAAGATAACTTCCTTCGTTCTGGTTGTAATACCTTTCTTGATAATACCTAGCATTCTGTTCGCCTTCTTAGAGGCTACTGTGCACTGTGCCAACGGTTTCATTGTCTCGTCTACCAGTATCCCCAAGTCCTTTCTAGGCTACTTTCACCCTTTACCAGCCCTTCCATCGTGTAGTTGTACCTCGGGTTTCTGTTTCCTACGTGCAAGACTTTACATTTCTTTACATTGAACTTCATCTGCCATCTCGTCGCCCACTCCCCTAGTTTGTTCAGGTCCCTTTGTAAATCTTCACAGTCCTCTTTAGTCCTAGCCCCATTAAATAGCTTGGTGTCGTCTGCAAATTTTATTACTTCGCACTTCGTCCCTGTTTCTAGATTATTGTCTTTGTGAACTTGTTCTTTACAGTAGTAGACAAAAATACAAGATATGTCTATGTGGAAGACAGATTTCTGTATTATGTTGAACAAATCAGATTTAAGAATGCTATTTATACATTCAGTGAATTCAAAGGCATAACTTTTCCATCTATCTATGATCATGGATTTCCTGCATGGACAATATAGATGAATTTAGCTTGGCAGCTAGCAGATTATCCATAGAATCAATTATTTCCTGTTACCAAATTTCAAGTGATTCTGTCAATAAGAGTTTTTAGAAGTTCTGAGCTTTGTCACAGTCTATGTGGATTTTGATTACCATGACATTTTAGATATCAGATATCATCCCCTTCATTTTTTTTGTCTCGGCTTCATTCTTTCTTTCAAGATGCACTCTTTGGCATTTCCTGTAAATTCAGGTCCTTAAAGGCAATAGAAGTGTTTTCTGTTCTGCAGTTAATATTGTAAGTATTGCAAGTATTGCATAAGTTAAGCTATTATCAGGCCAGAATGTGTGTGTTGGTGGGGGGAGGGGGGATTGTAATAAAAATAATCAATTCACTAATTGATATAGTAAGAGAACTGATGGAGCCTTAAAATTTTTTTCTCATGAGTTATGTGAAAAATTGCCTGTAGTGTAACTGACATATATATAATCCAAATAATGTTTATTTATTTATTTGCTCAATTATTTAACCTGTCCTCCCAAAGAGAACAGGTTACAAAGTGCATCCACAAAGGACAAAAATTACATAATTTACAATAGAGACATGACAAAAAATATATCCACTAAGCAGCTCTGGTGAGAGTAGGGGGCGTAGGTGCATTGACTCTGAATAGCATTTCTGGGTGCATATCCTTAAGGCGCTGGGTTTGTGAAGAGGAAGGTTTTCACAGCCTTCCTGAAGCTCCAGTCCATCTAGTGTTCTAACAGATGGGGGGATGGTGTGCCATAGTTTGGGTATGAAATGTGAGTAGCGTTTGCAAGCTGTTTCAGTTTTGAGGAAGCGGCCAGGAGGTATGGTCAGTCCTTGGGACCTCAGTGGTCACTTTGGGAAGTAGATTTGTAGTTTAGTTGTCATGTAGTGTGGAATCGTTTCGTGGAAGGTTTTGAAAATGAGCATCGGGGCCTTGAAGGCGCAGCGTTTTTTAATGGGCAGCCAGTGCATGGAAGCTAATGCAGGGGTAACGTCGCGAATGCAAAGGTTTTTTTAGGAGGTGGATTTTAGCATTTTGCACCCTTTGGAGGCAGGAGAGAGTTTTGGTGGGCAGGCCCACTAGTAGTGTGTTGCAATAGTCTAAGCGAGATAGTAGTACAAAAGCATACAGTGGTTGGGCGAATTCAGGTTCTGAGAAGTAGGCACGTATGGTTTTTAGCTGGTGGAGTAGAAAGAGGAAGATACTAGTTTGGATACGTGATCTGTCATTGATAAGTTTTGAGTCGAGAGTTACTCCTAGGCTGTGAACGTTATCCTTGGGTATAAGAGTGTTTGTGCCCCAGGAAAAGGACGGACGGGAGTATACGCAAAGATCTTTGTGGATCCAGAGAAGTTCTGTCTTGGACTCATTTAACTGTAACTTGTTCCTGATCATCCAAGTCTTTATTCCAGTTAATCAAGACTGGAGATTTTTGATTTGTGTGTCTGTCGGCCTAGTGGGAGATAGAGTTGTAAGTCATTTGCGAAAGAGTGGATTCTGATTTGGTGTTTTTCCGCTATGTCCAGTACTGGTTTGACATAGAGGTTGAAGAGGAGTGGTGATAGTAAGGCTCCCTGAGGCACTCCATAGTGGAGTGGTTTGGGTTCAGATAAGGATTTCCCTAGTAGAACTCTTTGGGATCTGTTGGTCAGGAATGAGGAGAACCATCGAAGTGCGTTATCATGGATTCCAATGGTTTTTAGCCTGGACAGGAGGAGAGAGTGGCCAATGGTATCGAAGGTGGCACTGAGGTCTAATAGTACCAGCAGTGCATCATTTCCTTCATCTAGGATTTTCCAGCAGTCATTTGAGATGTCCAGGAGAACTGTTTCTGTGCTGTGGTGTTTCCTGAAGCCTGATTGGAAGTTGGAGAGGGTGATGTTTATCTCCATGAAGTCTTGTAGTTGCGTGAGTACTAGTGCTGCCCGATTCAAATCAATTCACCGATTCGAATCAGGTGAATCAATTCAAATCGATTCACTGATTTGAATCGGGTGAATCAGTTCGAATCGATTCAATTTTAAGAAAAAATCGGCCTCCCGATTTGATGGCCGACCCTTCCTAAAGCAGGAGCGGCAGCACTGCCTCTTGCTGGCCATCTACTGCCGCTCCTGCTTGAGGGGAGAGGGTCAGTCGGAAAGGCCTGAATGTTTCCCCAGCTTCCTCGTTCTTACCGCCTTAAGCTAATACAGCAGCCTGCAGGATCGCTGGTGCTATAGCTATCCCTGCAGCTGCCCGTCTTCCTCAGCTGCACGTTCTTTCTGCTATGGTCCCACCCTTCGTCTGATGTCAGAGTCAAAATCGTGGCAGAGGAAACGTGCCGCTGAGGATGACAGCAGCTGCAGGGATTGCTATAGCACCAGCGATCTTGCAGGCTGCCGTATCAGCTTAAGGTAAACACAGGGAAGCTGGGGGGAGCAGGCCCTGGCAGCGAGAGGGGGGGTGCAGGCCTGTGCAGAGGAAGGAGGAGGAAGAGTGACTTTGCGGCAGGAGGCAGGCCTGTGCAGAGGGAGGAGGAATGGTCTAATGTCTGGCAATTAAAATTCAATGCAAAGAAATGCAGAGTAATGCATTTAGGGATTAATAAGCGGAAGGAACCGTATATGCTGGGAGGTGAGAAGCTGATATGCATGGACGGGGAGAGGGACCTTGCGGTGATAGTGTCCGAAGATCTAAAGGCGAAAAAACAGTGTGACAAGGTGGTGGCTGCTGCTAGAAGGATGCTGGGCTGTATAAAGAGAGGTGTAGCCAGTAGAAGGAAGAAGGTGTTAATACCCCTGTACAGGTCATTGGTGAGGCCCCACTTGGAGTATTGTGTTCAGTTTTAGAGACCTTATCTAGCGAAGGACATAAGAAGACTTGAAGCGGTCCAGACAAGGGTGATGAAAATGGTAGGAGGCTTGCACTAGAAGACATATGAGGAGAGACTGGAAGCCTTGAATATGTATACCCTAGAGCAGGGGTGTCCAATGTCGGTCCTCGAGGGCCGCAATCCAGTCGGGTTTTCAGGATTTCCCCAATGAATATGCATGAGATCTATTAGCATACAATGAAAGCAGTGCATGCAAATAGACCTCATGTATATTCATTGGGGAAATCCTGAAAATCCGACTGGACTGCGGCCCTCGAGGACCGACATTGGACACCCCTGCCCTTGAGGAAAGGAGGGACAGGGGAGATATGATTCAGATATTCAAATACTTGTAGGGTATTAACGTAGAACAAAATCTTTTCCAGAGAAAGGAAAATGGTAAAACCAGAGGACATAATTTGAGGTTGAGGGGTGGTAGATTCAAGAGCAATGTTAGGAAATTCTACTTTACGGAGAGGGTGGTGGATGCCTGGAATGCGCTCCCGAGAGAGGTGATGGAGAGGAAAACGGTGAATGAGTTCAAAGAAGCGTGGGATGAACATAGAGGATCTAGAATCGGAAAATAATATTAAATATTGAACTAAGGCCAGTACTGGGCAGACTTGCATGGTCTGTGTCCAGTGTTCTCCCCAGAAATTTTTCCAGCCGGGTGGCATGAAAAAGTAGCCGGGTGAGGCGGGGAGGGGCGGGGAAATTTGGTAGTGGGGAAAATTAAATGTATACTATTTTTATTAGTTAATTATTATTATTTTCCAATGCTCGATATGACTTCCTTTTTTAAGGTTTGACACTTGTGCCAGAATATTTTTACTAAATTTAAGAAGTATCCAATTCTAGACGTGAATAATTAGATATTCACCCTCTTTCAAATAGTATAGAGGTTTAAAAAAGGGAAATGCGTTAATGAAGTCATTAGGTTCAATCTAACCATTTATTTCTGCATGAATTTAAACAACTAAAAAAAAAGATAAATATTGCTCATCCAGTCATACAAGAAATGGCTGTACAACACCTCTAATAATGTTTTGATCACTAGGTTCCTTCCTGAGGTCTTACTGAGGATATGAAATAGATGCTATCCCCACTTCTAGACCTCTTCCACATAATTTATGGAGAGGGCCTTGAAGGGCACCTGTGTGATTGATCTTTATCTGCTTCTTTTTTATTTTGCTATAGTGCAAAGTAAGAGCTAGGGCAAAACAGTATAGGTAAAGATGCAGGTAATAATTAGCAATGAATTAAAAATATTTTATTTTTATTTGCTTATAATGTCATTTGAAAGATGCTTGATGATAATACAACTTTAATTTAATTCTTTATAATGTGTCTGTGTGTTGGGGGGGACAACACCTACGTCAACAGTAAAGTTAGAATAGGGTCATTAAATCCAGTGGTGTACCTAGTATATATGACAGCCAGTGCTAATCATTTTTTTAACAACCCCCTCCTCTATATAAAAAAAGATATTTTTAGTAATAATCCATGAGTCACACAATAAGGGTGCATCTTAAACACTGCAGTGAGCACTAGAACACCAACACACGCATTGTAAAACTAAACAAACCAGATCCTACGCAGTCAATTGATCCTGTACAGTCATTGCTAACAGAAAGCCATGTCCCTTTTATACACACAGACAGATACACCCTCGCCCAATATGGAATAATCACAAACTAAAAATAGAAATATGTAGACAAAAGTTAAACTGAACCAAGAAACCAGACTCTGCAACACGACAGAAATTGTGACACATGTCCCCTAATACTGTGCAAAATATAAAGACAGTAGATATAAATTTGAAAAAAACTTCTACATAACAGTCACTACTTTACAAATTAACAAATAGAAATAAAATAATGAGAAATATGAAAATACAATTTTATTGGACTAATCCATTTTTCAATTAGCTTTCAGAGGCCAAATCTTTCTTCAAGACAGTACAGTATACAGCTGTTATGGTATCCTGTCCTGACCTGAGGAAAGGGGTTTATTCCCCCCCAAAATTGCCTTATTTCCATTTCCTATTGATAAATTTTAATCAATACAGTTACAATACTGCTTGATTCTACATAAAGCAACAAAAATATTTTTTTTCTACCTTTTGTCGTTTCGGCTTTAGTCATCTTCTCTTCACTCTCTTTCTATTCAGCATTTGTCCTCGCTCCCTTCCATGCAACATCTGTCCTCTCTCTCTTTGCCCCTTCCACCCAGCCTCTACCCTCTCTCTACCCCTTGCATCCACTGTCCACCCTTTCTGCCTTTTCCATCCAGTGTCTGCCCTCTCTCTGTTCCATATGGTATTTTCCCTCTTTCTATGTCCCTTCAATAAACTCTATATCCTGTGCCCTTTCTCTCCTTTGTATATGATTTATTTCAGCTTCAACCCCTCTCCATTTTTTGTCTCCACCCCTCCCCTATGCTCTGGCATCTCTCTCTTCTCCTTTCCTTCCTTCCTTCCCACTCCACCCCATGGTCTGACATCTCTATCTCCTTCCCTTCTCTCCCCCCTCTCCAGTATCTGCCTCCTGTCTTTCCCCTTTGGTCCAGGCCTCTCTCTTTCTCTCCATCTCTTCTGTGAGGAGATCATGTTGATCTTGAACACTGAATAATTCTTCCACATTCTCCATATCACTGTACTGTAGACTGGTCCAGCAGACTGCTTTGGCACTATTACATGGGTAATAGTAAATTCATTATGCATCAGCTTTCCACACAGAATGCCACAAGTCTCTATTTCTTGTACTGTGTTTACATCTGCCAGCAGCAGAAACTTGTGAGACAGATCCCTTAGCAATACTACACTTCGGAGCCCTTTGACCATCTGGTTCTGTATGGCTGCAGGCTTTAAAGCTCTGTTTACTGGAAGAGACTGTCCAGCATACATAGTTGCATCACTCTTAAGGATCTGATCAGAGATTACATTAGACAAGGTGGTATTTTTAGGCATGGAAAAACAGGACATGTTCTCCTCAATCTGCTCAGATGCCTTCAAATGCCCTTTAATGTTCGTCTGATCTCGGGCTAAATCTTGCCTCCTGAGCTGATCTTCAAAGGAGAGCGGAGTGAGAGCCATATCGGCAGTGAGATCCGTTTTGGGCCGCATGTTGTGCGGGGCTGGACTAAGGCAAGTCAGCAACGGAAGGAAGCTTACAACTCGCTGCTCTTGCTTGCTTCGGGCTTTCCTCGTTGTCGGGTCCTGCCTTCACGGAAACAGGAAGTAGGCAGGACCCGGCAGCGAGGAAAGCCCGAAGCAAGCAAGAGCAAGTTGTAAGCTGACCTGTCTCCTATAGCGAACCCATGCTCCGGGGCGTGTGCATGCCGACTCCACCCTCAGGACGTGACTTCCGGTTTCGGAGGGAAGCGGCATGCACGTTAGAGCCCCGGAGCATGGGTTCAAGTCGCTTGCTGGCATTAAAAACTTTTTTTTAAAAAAAAGTCAGGCTCCTGCGATTCAGGCTGTGCCGAGTCAGCCCGGTAAATCTCCAAGCCGGTGAGAAGGTTTTTTTTAAAAAATGTTGAGCAGAAGGCGACAGCAGCAGCAGGATTGCGATCGAAATTACAGCCGGGCGCTCATCTAAATTAGCTGGGCGGAGCGCCCGGCTGAAAGGCCCTGGGGAGAACACTGTGTGTCTGTATATGGCCGTTTGGGGGAGGATGGGCTGGAGAGGACTTCAGTGGCTGAGAAGATGTAGATGGGCTGGAGTAGGTTTTAACGGAGATTTCAGCAGTTGGAACACAAGCACAGTACCGGGTAGAGCTTTGGATTATTGGCCAGAAATAACTAAGAAGAAGAAAATTTAAATTGAATTGGGTTGGGCAGACTCGATGGACCATTCGGGTCTTTATCCCAGGACAAGCAGGCAGCATATTCTCACACATGGGTGACGTCACCGACGGAGCCCCGCAGCAGACAGCCTCCAAAGCAAACTTGCTTGAAGATTTTTGAACTTTCAAGTGCTGCACCGCGCATGCGCGCGTGCCTTCCCATCCGAACTAGGGAGCGCATCTCCTGTGAGGATCCTCATTTCGTTATTTTCCGCGGAGCCAAGAAGACGTTTTTTTTCTTCAGCTCTGCAGCGAAATTTGCCTTCTACTCACCGCGGCTGTTTCTTTTCTTTTTAAAGTTCGGTCGCTTTGTGTCTCTCTTCTTTTCTTTTCTGTGTAAAAAAAAAAAAATTATAACTTGTTTTTTCTAACGCTCCTTTCGTCCGGTCGGTGAGCCTTGGGCCTAGACCCAACCGCTCACTTCATTCGACACGGACTTTATTTTTTCTATGTCCCGGCCTCTTACCGGGTTCAAGCGCTGTCGTCAGTGTAATCGGGTGATTTTTGTCACCGATCCTCACTGTCGTTGTTTGCAGTCCATTCACTAGAAGACTGTCGCCGCTGTTTCACTCTTACACCTCGAGCTTTTCATCGTAAGTGTGCCCAATTTCGACAAATTTTTGGTGAGATGGAGCAACCTTCGGACAAGACCTCGACTTTGGCCCCGGCAGCGGCCCCGGTCTTGAAAGCCTCGACTCTGACGTCGATGGGAGTCCTGGTCTCGAAAGCCTCGACCTTGGCTTCGGCTGGAGCTTCGGTCTCGAAGGCCTCGACCACAAACTTCCACTCCTGCACCAGCTTCGACGCCCTTGAAGGTCTCGACTGTGACCTCAGTGAAGATGTCCTCGGTGGGTAAGTCTCCTGTGTACCTAAGAAGCCACCAGAGTCCTCCTTGCGCCCTCCATCTAAGCATGCCTCCAAGATAAGGGAATACTCACCTTCGAGGTCGCCCTCTTTGGAGCGCACTGCTGCACCTACGAGATCAGATCCTTCTGTCTCGGTGCCAATGCTCGAGGACATGCTCAAGTCCATCTTGACCACTCAGATATCCTCCATCGTGGCTCCACTCTGCCTCGGGTAGACCAGCCTGAGACCCAACCGGATCCTCCAGTCCTCGTGTCTCGAGGCAGGTCTTGTGCTTCGAAGCGGTTGTCTTCCAGTGATTCTTCACCTGAGTTGCCTCGTTCGAAGCACCGCTCGAAGCATTCAAGGCATCTTGCTTCCAAGCTTCGTCATGAGTCCTCTGCAGTGCATTCTTCTCTGGATACCGAGACTTCTCTGCCTCGCTCTTCCACCTCGAAGCACAGGTCTCGACTGCACTCTGCCTCGACCTGAAGTCCATCCAGGTCGAAGATTCCTCCTTTGAAGCCGGCTCGCCGGGACTCTTCTCCTCCGGCTTCAACTCATTCTGTGCCTTGCATTCCAGGTACTTTTCCATCACGGAGCCTGAAGCGAAAACATTCTATGACTCCACCTCACAGTGCAGCTTCTTCTGTGACCATGCATCTCGAGTCTGAACCAGTCTCTCAATACTCTAGGGAGGCTTCTCCTTCCTACTTGGCGGCTCCGAAGTCTCGTAGTCCTTCTTCTGATGAAGCCTCTGATTCCAAGTCAACTTCCTTTGCCAAGTTTGTGTTTGACATGGGACAAGCTCTCAAACTGGACCTCCATTCAGACTCCAAATATACTCCTGAATATTTGGCAGACATGGAACTTCCTCATCCACCTAAAGAGTCTTTGAGATTGCCTATGACTCCAGTTCTTAAACAGACTTTCATTCGTAACATGGAGACTCCTTATTCCATCACTGCTATTCCATCTAAGCTGGAATCCCATTATCGCACTGTTCCCTGTAAGGGGTTTCAGAAGTCCCAACTCTCTCATCAATCCTTGGTGGTGGAATCATCTTTGATGAAAGCCCATCCTTCCAAGATCTATGCTGCAGTCCCTCCAGGCAGGAAGGGTCGTAATATGGATAAGTTTGGTCGCCATTTATACCAAAATTCGATGATGGCAAATCGTATTCATAACTATAATTATATTTTCACCAATTATTTCAACCATTTTCTCAAATTGTTGCCTTCCTTTTATCCAAAACACGTCTTTCTGAGTTCAAGCAAATCTCAGTTGAGACTCTTCATGATGCTTTGAATTGTCTTCCCGAGTCTCTGCCTTTGCTGTAGCCATGCGTAGAGTGGCATGGCTACGTATTGTTGACATGGATACCAATCTCCAGGATCGTTTGGCAAACCTACCTTGTCAAGGGAATGAATTATTTGATGACTCTATTGAAGCAGCCACTAAGCGTCTCTCAGAACATGAATGCTCTTTTGCTTCTCTCATTCGCCCTAAACCCAAGACTACACCAGCTAGGGCGTATAAACAAACTCCACGTTGTTACCCTCAGAAAACGACTCCTGCTTTTTCCAGGCCTTCACCTCGCCGTCCTCCGCAGCAGCAACGTCAACAGAAGTCACAAACTCCTGCTGCCACCAAGCAAGCTCAGTCTTTTTGACGTTCTCAGCTTGAGCATTCCAATCTCCCTCTTTCAGAATTCTCCTCTTCCCATAGGGGGTCGCTTGTCCAACTTTTATCATCAGTGGGAGCTCATCACCTCAGATCTCTGAGTTCTTACCATCCTATGAGAGGGATACTCTATTTGCTTGCTTCAGGTACCTCCAGATCACCCTCCAAGAGAGTGTCCTTCCAATCAGTCGAAACTTCCCCTTTTTCACAAAGCCCGGGCTCTTCTTCATCTTTGAGCTTTCGAGGAGATTCCTCTTTCCCAGCGGAACTTAGGATTCTATTCCCGCTACTTTCTAGTTCCAAAGAAGATGGGGGATTTGCGACCTATTCTGGACCTCGGAGCTCTCAACAAATTCCTAGTCAAAGAGAAGTTTCGGATGCTCTCTTTGCCGACCTTGTATTCCCTGATGGATCAGGGAGATTGGATGTGCTCGCTGGATCTCAAGGAGGCTTATACTCATATCCCCATTCATCCAGCCTTTCGCAAGTACCTCAGATTCAAAATGGGGAATCTTCATCTGCAGTACAGGGTTCTTCCTTTCGGCTTGGCCTCATCCCCCAGAGTATTCACAAAATGTCTGGTGGTGGTAGCTGCAGCTCTTTGCACCCAAGGTCTTCAAGTATTTCTCTACCTAGACGACTGGCTCATCAAGGCCCCCTCATTTCCAGGGGTTATTGCAGCGACCCAACAGACTATTATATTCCTCCAAAGTCTGGGGTTCCAGATAAACTTTCCAAAGTCTCAGTTAACCCCATCTCAATCTCTCCAGTTCATTGGGGCAACTCTGAACATTGTCCACCTGAGAGCATACCTTCCACAACCACGTCAGGATACCCTCATTCGACTTTGTCATCAGGTATCTCGTCTTCCATCCATTTCTGCACAGTCACATGGCTTCTACAGTTCACCTTCACATTCCTCAGTGGACCCTGGCATCACAATGACAACAAGCCACAGATCCACCATCTCAACAAATTACAATAACTCCTTTGTTGCAGAAGTCTCTCCGTTGGTGGATGCTCTCTTCCAATCTTTCCAGAGGCTTGCTGTTCCACAATCTTCCTCATCAGAAGGTTCTCACAACCGATTCCTCCGCCTACACCTGGGGAGCCCATGTCGATGGTCTCCGTACTCAGGGTCTATGGACTTCAACAGACCGTCAGTGTCATATCAATCTGTTGGAACTCAGAGCGATCTTCTATGCTCTCAAAGCTTTTCAGCATCTCCTCCACGACATGGTGGTTCTTGTTCGGACAGACAACCAAGTGGCCATGTATTATGTCAACAAACAGGGAGGTACGGGATCTCACTCCCTCTGTCAGGAAGCTCTGAAGCTGTGGCATTGGGAAATTCTTCACAACATCTTCCTCAGAGCTGTCTACATTCAGGGTCAACGCAACTGTTTAGCGGATAAATTGAGTCGTCTTCTACAGCCTCATGAATGGACACTCAATTCTCCCACACTTCATCAAATATTTGCCCGCTAGGGAACCCCCCAGATAGATCTTTTTGCGTCCCCCATCAACTTCAAACTGTCTCAGTTTTGTTCCCGCATTTACACTCCTCAACGTCTCGAGGCGGATGCGTTTCTCCTGGACTGGAGGGCTCAGTTCCTTTATGCCTTTCCTCTGATTCTCAGGACTCTAGTCAAACTAAAGTCAAAACATGCCACCATGATTCTGATAGCTCCTCGGTGGCCCAGACAACCGTGGTACTCCCTTCTACTTCAACTCAGCACCAGGGAGCCTCTGCTTCTGCCAATTTTTCCTTCTCTGCTCACTCAGAGTTAAGGGTCCTTGCTTCATCCCAATCTGTAGTCTCTACACTTAACAGCTTGGTACCCTTCTACATAACAGACTCTTCTCAATTTTCTCAGTCTGTTCAAGATATTTTACTTGCTTCCAGAAAGCCGTCCACTCGTCAATGTTACGGCCAGAAATGGACTAGATTTTCTGCTTGGTGTTCCACACGTCAGCTGCAACCAATGTATTCCTCCTTGGCATCTGTTCTGGACTATTTGCTTCACTTGTCACAATCTGGACTTCAATCTACATCTTTTCGAGTCCATCTCAGTGCTATTGCTGCTTTTCATCAGCCTCTGGAAGGGAAACCTTTCTCTGCACATCCCATGGTTTCCCGCTTTATGAAAGAACTTTTTAATCTTCATCCACCACTTAAACCGCCTCCAGTGGTTTGGGATCTTAATGTTGTTTTGACTCAACTGATGAAGCCTCCCTTTGAACCCCTTGACAAAGCTCACCTTAAGTATCTCGCTTGGAAAGCTGTATTTCTGATTGCCGTCACATCTGCTCGAAGAGTCAGTGAGCTACAAGCGTTGGTTGCGGACCCACCTTTCACAGTTTTTCACCACGACAAGGTGGTCCTCCGTACTCATCCCAAATTCTTACCTAAAGTGGTTTCAGATTTTCACTTCAATCAATCTATTGTTCTGCCAGTATTTTTTCCAAAGCCTCATTCTCATCAGGGAGAAGCGGCACTTCATACTTTGGACTGCAAACGTGCCTTGGCTTTCTACCTCCAACGCACTCAACCTCACAGAACATCTCCTCAATTTTTCATCTGCTTTGATCCGAATAAATTGGGTCGTCCTATCTCTCGAAGCGTACCATTTCCAACTAGATGGCTGCTTGCAACTCTTTCTGCTATGCTCAGGCTGGTCTTCCTCTGCAGGGTTGAGTGACGGGCCACAAAGTTCGAGCTATAGCGGCGTCTGTAGCTTTCCTCAGATCAACTCCTATTGAGGAAATCTGCAAGGCTGCCACTTGGTCCTCGGTTCATACTTTCACCTCTCATTACTGCCTGGATACTTTATCCAGGAGGGATGGCCATTTTGGCCAATCTGTTTTGCAAAATCTTTTTTCTTAAACTGCCAACACTCCCTCCATCCCATTTTGCTTAGCTTGGAGGTCACCCATGTGTGAGAATATGCTGCCTGCTTGTACTGGGATAAAGCACAGTTACTTACCGTAACAGTTGTTATCCAGGGACAGCAGGCAGATATTCTCACAACCCTCCCACCTCCCCTGGTTGGCTTCTTAGCTAGGTATCTGAACTGAGGATCCTCACAGGAGATGCGCCCCCTAGTTCGGGCGGGAAGGCACACGCGCATGCGAGGTGCAGCACTCGAAATTTCAAAGATCTTCAAGCAAGTTTGCTTTCGAGGCTGTCCGCTGCGGGGCTCCGTCGGTGACATCACTCATGTGTGAGAATATCTGCCTGCTGTCCCTGGATAACAACTGTTACGGTAAGTAACTGTGCTTTATCTGCCATCATCTACTATGTTACTATGAGTAAGAGAGGGGAGGGGAGATGCCAGACCTGGGATGAAGGGAAGAGAGACCAAACCAAAAAGAGGGGGAAGAAAGCAGAGGATAGGTGCTGGATAGAGAATGACACGGGGAAAAAAATCTGCCCCGTCACTGCCCCGTCCCCGGCCCACCATCCCCTTCACCGCCCCGTCACCGTCACTGCCATCCCATTTACCACCCCGTCACTGTCCCCGCAGCATCCATATAAGCCTCAGTACTGCAATATTTAGCTTATTCCTTCCTTATAAATCAAAGTTCTGGCTGCTGAACTAGAGAAAGAGATGTTCAGCAGCCAGGGCTTTGTTTATAAATTTTTATCAACACAACTAATATACTACTTTATCCTAAAAGAAAAAGAAAATAAATAGAATTTTTTTTTCTACCTTTGTTGTCTGATTTCTGCTTTCCTCATCTTCTCATTCAATTCCTTCCATTTTCTGTGTGTCTTCTCTCTGCGTCTTCCATTTGCTCTGTTACTGTGCCTCTCCCTTCGCTCCCCCATAGTCTGGAATCTGTCTTCCCTTCCAGTGTCTTCTCCCCACTCTGTCTTCCACATTTCCCTTCAGGGTCTGATCCTCTCCACCCTCCTTCAATGTCTGTTCTATTCCTTTCCACCACCACCCTTCTCTCCCTCCTTCACCATCTATTCCTTTCTACCACCCTTCAGCTCCTCTCGTGCGGCCTATCTATCTACCTCCCTCCCTCTTACTTTTGTGGCATGTTACAATGTAATTTGTGCAAATCGCTGGAGCCTGCGAGCTCGATCCCCAAACAATCTCGCTTCTGTGTTCCTATTTTCCCCATTTCTAATATCTCCCCTATGTATCTGGCATTGCCTCCCCCCATGTCCATATACCATTCCCATGGCATGTATGTCCCCTTTATGTCTCTGTCCCTATGCCCCCATGCACATAATTTCCCCTCTGTTTCTGTTACCTTCTTGTGTCCAGATTTCCCCTGTCTTCCTCTTCCACACCAATGTGTCTCTTCTCTGCAACCCCATCTAGCTTCTTTCCTTCTTTCTTCCCCCCCCCCCCCCCCGCTTCCAGCATCTGCCTCACCTGCCTGCCCTCCCCTTTCTTTCCTGCTGTGGGTTTCTTTCTCTCCCTCTTCATCCCCTTGGGCCAGAATCTCTTTCCCTCCCACTCCCTCCTTCCTAGTGTGAGCCGGGAACACCGTGCGGTCCAGCAGCCCCCTCCTGCCCGATTGCAGCGTTCAGTCAACTCCATCCCTCCATCTCACTTTAGATGCCGAGTTTGCCGGCTTTCTTTTTTGCCCAGCCGCACGCGTTCAAAAAGGTGCGCATGCGCGGCTGCTCTGTTGTTCAATCTTCTCCTCTGACGCAACCGGAAACAGGAAGTTGCAGCAGAGGAGAAGATTGAATAACTTGAGCAGCCGCGTAAAAAAGAAAGCCAGCAAACTCTGCATCTAAGGTGAGGTGGAGGGAGGGAGATGGCGGAATGCTACGATTGGGTGGGTGGGGGCTGCTGGACCGCGCGATCCTTCATTGCCTCACTGCAGAGACAAGTCCATTCACCGCTCCACGGGGCGATGAATGGCCTTGTCCCTGCCCCGCAGCGACCACTATTTTTTCTTTCCCCGTTTCGGCGGGTTACCCATGGCTACTCGCGGCTAGCCGCGGGTAACAATCACCGTGTCATTCTCTAGTGCTGGAATAATGGAGTTGAGAGAGATTAATGCAAGACCACAAAGGGAAGGGTACAAGAGGGAGAGATACTGCTCCAAAGTAGGTGGGCAGGGTGCAGGATGGCAGGAGAGATTGTAGGAGAAAGCCTGTACCTGGGGAAGGGAATACAGGAGATAAAGAAGAAGCTGGATATGGGGAGAGATAAGATGCTGGGCATGGAGGTAGCATAGGAACAGGGACACAAGGGGAAAAGTACTGGAGAGGAGAATAGAGACAGGGACACAGAAGAGAGATGCTGGATGAAAGGGTAGTTGAGAAAATGAGAGATGGTGGATCTGTGGATGGTGGGGTCCAATGCTACAGCTGCAGGGGAATAGAGATGAACAAAAGGAAAGATGCCAGACCTCCGGGGGAGGAAAGGGAAACAGAAGGGGAGGACAGAGATGGAATATGGTTAGCACGGAGAAAGAAGGAGAGCCTGATCAGAAGACAACCAGACCAACATGATTTGAAATGACCAGACAACAAAAGGTAGGAAAAATAATTTTATTTTCTTTTTTGTGATTACAATATGTCAGATTTGAAATGTGTATCCTTCCAGAAATGGTGTTAGACCGTGATCGTGAGCTAGAATTTAACAGAGAGAGGAAAAGTTTATTTTGTTTACACCACAGGAGTAGTGTGGGTAGGAGAGGGCAAAGGGGGTAAAGAGGCTATAAAATAAACCCATCAGGATGTTTGGAAAAAAACACCCAATTGGACAGGAAAATTGAATCGAAAAATTGATTCAGTAGACTGAATCAAATCAAATTTTTTTCCTGAATCAGGCATCACTAGTGAGTACTGTCTTTTCCAATATTTTTGAGATGAATATGAGGTTTGAGACAGGTCTGAAGTAGAGAGTTGCGCGGGGACAGAAATCCCACCCGTCCCCACCCGTCCCCGCCAAAATCCCACCCATCCCCACCCGTCCCCGTGAGGAATCCCTCCGTCCCCACCCGTCCCCGTGAGGAATCCCTCCGTCCCCACCCGTCCCCGCGAGGAATCCCCTCCGTCCCCACCCGTCCCCGCGAGGAATCCCCTCCGTCCCCACCCGTCCCCGCGAGGAATCCCCTCCGTCACCATCCTTCCCTATAAACTTCAGAAATAGTTATTTTATTTAATTATGCTACTGAATTAAAGGCTCTGGTAGAGACCCATTTACAAATAAGCAAAGAGACTATTAATTTGGAAATATTAATTGGGAAGAATACATACTTTGTAAATGGGTTTCTACCAGAACCTCTAATGTAAATATAAAATATAAATACTCAGCTGATGAGAACCCACAAACTGTCAGCTGAGGACTTCCTTTGCAGTTGGCCTGGGGTCCCTTTTGCCAAGCTTGGCAGGCAGCAGTAGCGTCCCTGAGTCACAGATGCTGGCACCTCAGTGGCTCATGGATGCTGCCAGCGACTGCTGCGCTTGGTGGAGGGGAGTTCTGACCATCTCTAGAGGAGGTCCTCTGCTGGCGGTGCTTGGGGATCCCCACCAGTCACAGCAAGGGCCAACAAGTACTTCAACACTGTAGAAATAAAACCAGAAATGCATTTCCTTTTCTTTTGAACACAAAACAAAGATATCTGCCATATACATTTCCCAAGGCAGATGACTCTATGCAATGTCACCTCGGTAACAAAATACAAAAATAGACAAATACACCCCCTCCCTTTTACTAAACCACAATAGTAGGTTTTAGCACAGGGAGTTACGCTGAATGCCTCGCGCTGCTCTCAATGCTCATAGGCTCCCTGCGCTAAAAAACAATATTGCGGTTTAGTAAAAGGGAGCCATAGTGCAAAATATAGACAGCAGATATAAATTCTCAAAACAGACACATTTTGATCACTAAATTGAAAATAAAATCATTTTTCCTATCTTTGCTGTTTGGTGATTTCATGAGTCTCTGGTTGCACTTTCTTCTTCTGACTGTGCATCCAATCTTTCTTCCTTTCTTTCAGCCTCCTGTATGTTTCCTCTCCTCCAGACCTCATTCTCTCCCCCAACTTTTTCTTTCTGTCTCCCTGTTCCCCCTTCTTTCTGTCTCTCTGTCTGCCCCCTTTCTTTCTTTCTCCGTGCCCTCCCCCAAGCCACTCGGTTTGCTGCCACCGCCATCGGGGAATAGTCCCCAAGCCACCGCTGTCCCAAGCTTTCCCTGCCGAAGCGTCGCGCTGACCAGCATTCCGCTCCCTGACGTCAATTCTGACGTAGGAGAGGAAGTTCCGGGCCAACAAGGCATTTCTCCTCATTCCATCCAGCCTGAGCCCCATCTCTCCTTGATCCAGCATTTCCCTTCTGTGTCTGTCAGAATTACCATTCCACCTATTTTCCAGCATCACCCTTCTTTGTGTCCATCTCACCTATATCCCTATCTCACCACTTTTTCAGAATCTTCATTTGTCTCTGTCCTTGTCTTTACCCCATATTCACCATTTGCCCTTTCAATGTCTTTATCTCCCCCCCCCACACACACTTTTTCAGCATTACTTCTATGTCTCTATTTCACCTCCTCTTCATGTCCCCTCTGTATCTCTATCCTTATTCAGAAGGTCCTGCTTACCCTTTCTCTTCTTTGTGTCACTATCTCCATTTTCAGCTTTCCCCCCTTTTCCTTTGTTAATGCACCCTGTAGCCAGAATCTTTCCACCCTCTCTCCACTCCGGCCCAGCCCAGTATGAAATATTTCCTTTTGTTTCTCTCCCCTCTCTCTTCTCCTCCCTCACCCACGAGTCCTGCATCTGGCCCTCTCCCTTCTACCTGCACCTGGCAACACCCCCCTGCTCGCGGCTCTCTTAAGCAACTCGTCAGCAGCGGTGATCAAGACAAGCTGCCGACATCGAGGCCTTCCCTCTACGAGTCCCACCTTTGTGGAAAAAGGAAGTTGAAACAAGCGGGACTCGCAGAGGGTAGGCCCCGACGTCAGAAGCTGCTGCTGAGTTGCCGAAGAGAGCCGCGGAGCAGGGGAAGGGAGAGGGAGATAGGAAGGCTGTAGAAGCTCCGGAGCATGACACCGAACCCGGCCAGGATGATTTCTTTTTCAGGCTGCTGCTGCCGCTGCCATCCCCCACCCGAAATGACAAAAAACAGCCTAATGCCCGCGTCGGGAAATAGCCATGCTGAGCAGTGAGCTCAGCACGTACACAGATGAAAGCCTTGCTTGCTGATTGGTCCGGCGGCACGGTGGGGCGGGGCCGCCGGACCAATCAGCAAGCAAGGCTTTCATCTGTGTACGTGCTGAGCTCACTGCTCAACATGGCTATTTCCCGACGCGACGCCAGACTTGTAAGCTGCATCGCCAGAATTTAGGTAGGTTGTTTTCATCCCCGTGGGAGTCCCGTGGGCAAGGGGGCGTCCCCGTGGGAGTCCCGTGGGTCAGGGGGGCATCCCCGTGGGAGTCCCGTGGGCCAGGTGGCGTCCCCGTGGGAGTCCCGTGGGCCAGGGGGGGAACCCGCGGGATCCCCGCGGGACCCGCGGGATCCCCGCGATCCCCGTTCCCGTGCAGACCTCTAGTCTGAAGCTGGTTGGGTTGTCTGGGTCCTTGATTGGTTTTTTTCAGGAGTGGTTTTACTATAGTTGATTTCCGGCTCTGTTGACCTACACCTGTCGTAAGGGACTCATTTATTAGGGGTAGAATGGATTCCAGGAATACTTCGTTTGTATCCAAGAGTGTAGTGGAGGGGACATGGGTCCAGGATTGAAGTCGTGGGGCATACGGAGTTGATAATGGTTTTAAGGTTGTTTAGGGAGATCGGTTTGAAACTGCTCAAGGTTTCTGTCTGGTGTGGATTGTTGACTTGAGTGGTCTCTGGGATGTTTGTTAGTGTTTTGGCCTCCAAGTCCAGATTTGCGCGTATCTTTGTTATTTTGTCATGGAAAAAAGTAGAGAGGGATTCACTGTCTAGGTTCATTTGCTGGGAATGCATTGGATCTTGGGATGAGGAGAATAGGTTTTTCATTATCGAGATGTCCTTCAATCTGTTTGGGATCGAGTGGTGAAATGTGCTTTTTTGCTTCATGTGTGGCTAATTTTGTTGTTTTGCAGAAGGTTTTTCCAGGTAGCTTTTTCCTCGGCGCTGAGAGTTTTGCGCCAAGTTTTTTCTGCTTTTCTGACTGTTCTTTCTTGTACTCTCAGGTCTTCTGTAAACCAGGATGAAGAGAATGGTCGTGAGTTAGGTTTGGTCACCTTGACTTTTGCTAGGTTCTCGTAAAGTGTTTTGATGCCTAGATACCAAGTCAGTGCCTTTTCTTCTAGGGAGCAAGATGTGGAATTTGTGCTTAGTTGTAGAATGACTGCTTCAGAATGACTAACTGACTAGCTTAAGGCTCTTTGAAATTTATTTATTAAAAGAATTTTTATGCTGCATACAACTATGCGGTTTCCATATCACATACATAAAATCTTTCCCTATGATGATCACATATAATATAGACATGTTTAAACAACATAATTAATCATCCCTGTAATAAACAGGGATAGAACGCAAATTCACTAACTTTCTAGTTATTGGGCTTCTAGAAACAAAACTTTGAAACATCCATTTATAACTAATTTGACCAACAACAAAGACAAAACCAAAACCATTTAGTAAATTATGTGACCATAGCCTCATCCACCTTTGCTATAAGTCTCATCTTACCAAACTCCCATTTCAGGTGAAGCTTTAGTTTGAGGAACTGGAGAAGTTTGTAAAGAATATTGGTGAGATGACGCCGCAGCAGTTACTTGAGGATAAGGTTGGTTCAGTAACTTGATCTGGCTACACCTGAAGAATTCTAGACAGTACAGACCAAGAAGTTGGGGCTAGATGCACCAACGATCATCGCTAAACTGGTTTTGACTGGTTTAGCGACCAATTGTATTTGCCGACCCGATACTCTAAAACAGACTCAACGAGTGGTTTTCCATGCGGTCCTACATTTTCTGATTCTGGCATGCAAATTAGGTCATTAATATTAAAACCAGGCTTCCGATTGATGCCCTAAACTTTCATAACAGAATCGGGTCGGTAGGACTAACCTGGAAAAGCCGGCAGGTCTGATGTCTGTCTGTTTTGGGTTGTTTTTTTTTTCTATGGGCACAGATGTGTATGTATAACACACACAAAATACCTGCCCCATAAAAAAAAAAATGCCATGTCAGTTCCATCTCCTTCCCAGGAATTGCGAACCCCCCCCCCAGTCAAAATTGGCAGAAGAGATGCCCACTATCTCTTGCCACTGTAGAAAACCCCCACCCTGGGAAGAAGGAAAGCCTGTCATTTTGCAGTGGTGGGCCTGAGGAGCAGGAAGGACTGGGTATCTCTACTGCTGTCAACTAATTTGCAGGTATGAGGGGTTCAGGGGGCATCCGGTGGCAGGAGGGAGTGGGCATCCCTCTTGATGATTTTTTTTTTTTGTAGGAAGGGGAACAGGGAAAGGTCAGTTTGGAGTGGGGGTTTCAGTGGGCAGGAGGGAGTGGGTATCCCTCCTGCAGATCTTGGCTGGTGCAGAGGGAGGGGTTTCCGCGGTCGCAGGAAGTTGTGGTCATCCCTTCTGCCTCCATTCTGGTTCCAGGGGAGTCGTCATGGACATTTTTAAAAAATGGGGCTGATATTGTGCGAATGCAAAACATGCGCATCTGTGTCATTAACAAAGATTAAAAAACTCCAACAGCTGAGTAGCAGGAGACTGCTTTGGGGCTTCCCCTGCTGCTCAGCTGTTCGGGCTTCCCCATACCGGCTTTACGCATGTTTGCAGTTGCTCTGAGCAGCTGTCTCACATTGAGCTGAGGGTTTCAACATATCTTCAACAATGACACCTAGATCCTTTTTCTGGATAGTGACTCCTAACATAGAACCCAGCATCACATAGCTAGCTATAGTTCGGGTTCCTCTTTTCCCATATGCATCCCTTTGCACTTGCTCACATTAAACATCCTCTGCCATTTTGATGCCTAGTCTTGTAGTCTCACAAGGTCGTCTTGCAATTTTTCACAATACTGTTATGATTTAACAACTTTAAACAACTTTGTGTCATCAGTTGTTGTCTTGTAATTTGGATTTGAAGATGGTGTATGACATAGCTTAAGACAGATCACATGGCCTTCCAGCATAAACTTTGAAACTTCCTGTTTTTCATTTTCTTTAATAAAAAACATATTTAACGTCAGCCTTTGTGTTCTCTTTATTTTTTTGCTGCTATTATAAAGTATTAACACTACAGGATTGAGAAGCCCCTAAGGTTCTCCTTGGAGAATCCCCATTCCTGGTGGATTGAGCCTGTCTGAATGTTGGAGCTGTGATCTGATAATTTCAACACTTTGTACCCTATTGAATGCATATGCAGTTGTAATAGCATGTTTAACTTGTAATTATGTGTGCTTCTACTAAATGCATTTTTTCTTTCTTAGCTTGGGAGGTGTTATTCCACCTGCTCATGATACAGCTTCTGCAAAGGAGACAACCAAGGTAAGCTGCAACAGTCATACACAGAAGGAAA
Organism: Geotrypetes seraphini; assembly: GCF_902459505.1. NCBI lineage: Eukaryota > Metazoa > Chordata > Amphibia > Gymnophiona > Dermophiidae > Geotrypetes > Geotrypetes seraphini. The sequence continues at coordinate 226,991,013 of NC_047085.1, forward strand.
CCTACCCTTTGTGGATTTTTTTTTTTTTTTTTTTTTATTACATAAAAATGATACTTTTTGTTGTACATTCTCATTTCCAGCTGTGGGGCAGTTCTGGGATTAGTTTTTAGGGGTAGAGTGGTATGCAAGATGATGCAATTTGTGGGGTGGCAGTGCAGATTGATGATAATTATTAGGATTGGGTCAGCTAGGGATAGTGGAGCACCTGAAGAGGGCTTATTTGTGGCTTTGGCAGTTTTGGGGGTTGTGGCAGTTAACAGGGGTTGTTCTTGTGTATGGGGCAGTTTAAGGGTGATGGCAATAATAGTCAGTTTGTGAGAAATAGAGAAACATAATGGCAGTTAATAAAAGCCAATTCTAGTACAATCCCACTATATTCCTGGACAAGTGGGTTGTGCATCCCATGTTGTGAGACTGCTTGTAGGAAGCCTCATTTACATATTTTTCTGGCCCATCCCTCTTACCTCAGGACTGCCCTCTGGCTACCAGTTGCTTTTTTTTTTTTTATAATTTTGAATACATTACATTATCCAATAATTCAAAAGAAAAAGGAAATCACATTAAATCTATACATAATCAAATCATACATACAAAGCTCCTTTCAAGCCCACATTAATGGGGAGTATATCTTACTATTTTTAATAAAGTAAAGTTCAAGAAATACAAAGGATAATAATTCTTGGTTCATATTTAATGGACCCTGAATCATTCCTTAAACTGGGATACTATTTATATTAATTCTCCTCATATTTCTCAGCAAGGTGAAACAAATCTCATTTCTATTTCTTTTCTCTTGCAATTAAAAATTGTTGTAGTTGTATAGGATCCCAAAAACAATATTCAATATCTTGTAGCTTAATCAGACATTTACAGGGAAATTTCAGGTAGAAGGATGCATCCAGTGCCAACACTCTGTCCTTCAATTTCAAAAATTATTTTCTCCTCAACTGTGTGGTTCTGGATACATCTGGAAAAATCCTAACCAAATCCCCACAAAATTTCATTAACCTGTTTTTAAACATCTTATCCATCTCGATCATGCATGTTATTACCAGGGTGGACCGACTCTGAATCACATCCTGTGTATCTTCTAGGAATTCAGTCAAATTTACCTCTGGTGTGGTCAGATGGTCCACCTCCTGGGCAGATTCAAGTTTTTTTGGAGGAATATAATAATAATTATTTATTGGAAAATTCTCAGCATTGGTCATTCCCAGTACTTCTTTAAAAAATTTCCTTAATAAAATCTCAGGTGACAATAAATGAGTTACTGGAAAATTGACCAAGCGTAGATTTTTCACTCTATTCATGTTCTCTATAGATTCAATTTTAGAATGTATTACTGTAGAAAACAGCTGATACCGAGACAGCTTGTAAATTATTACATTGATTTTCCACCACATTTAGTCGTTTATCCAAACAACCTAGGTTAACATCCACATTTTCTAATTTAGAAGAAACTAACTGAGAATAGTCTCCCATTTGTTTCATCGTTGTCCTGAGAAACCCTTCAACTCTGGATATACCTAACCATAAGTCTTTTAAGGTAATATCCTACAAGTGAGACAGTAGGAGTTAGTCTTTTCTGCTTACATTTATTTTTCCTTCTACTCTATCTTTACGTATTTTTTGTCCTTGTGCTGCAGAGGTTCCCCGTGGGGACAGATCTGACTGTGGGAGATTGCGGAGATTGCAGACTTTGCATGTTAAGTCTGCATCCAAGGTGTTGTCTGCTTTCAAGTGCATTTCCTGGACAGCCTGCACCTTCAGTTCAGGGGCTCAGGGACTGTTCCCTTGAGAGCTGGATCACCTCAGGTTCATCAGCTAGCAGGTTTTAGTGCAGGCTGCATGGCTCTGTAGTGGTATGTCTGGGATCGGGGCCAACTGCGTCCCTCCACCAGGTCATTTGTGCAGTGTGTCCAGAGGGTGGTGGAGGTCTCTGGCCTTTGGTATTGGGCCGATTACAAGGCTTGTTGAGGCAGATGATCTCCCTTTAAGCTGTTTCAGCTTCCTTTACTGCAGCTCCCGACATCACATGGCACAGTGAGTACAGGGCTGACAGCCTGTCACAGCAATTCTAAGGGGGGTGGGGGCTGGATGACTTTATTGCTAATGTGTAGGATTATTAACCCAAGTCCTTGCCAGACTGCAGGCTTCGGTTCTCTTGAGGTCTGAGAAGTTCTAGCTTTCATCCCTCCAGATGTTCCTGTTAGTACTATGGAGGCTTCTCAGGTCAATCAGCCAAACAGCAGTTTGGTGGATCCCGGTGTCTACAGGGAGCTGCCCTGCATCTACCCCTAAGAAATGGTTCTGCCCTCGGCAGCTGCTCCTCAGATCAGAGGGCGGCTATCGGCCTTCTTGAAAGAATGGATGGCCATCACCTTCGATCGCTAGGTCCTGGATATTCTTCAGATGGCTGCAAATTTGAGTTTTATTGGCCCCTTTCAGAGCTCTTTCTGGACTCCCCGGTAGGAAGACCAGACAAGGCTCCCTGGGTGGAGGCCATGGTCTAACAGTTGCTGAACATTGTGACCTTAGAACCTGTCCCAGAGCCCAAATTGGGCTCTGGCAGGTACTCTATTACGTCATTGTGCCAAAGAGGCTCCGAAGACTGGAGACCAATCCTGGATCTCAAAGCTGTTAATGTGGCCCTCAAGGTCCCCCGCTTCAGGATGGAAACAGTGTGGTCTTTGGTCACCTCAGTGGCTCCTTGGGAATTCTTAGCTTCCCTGGATTTGATAAAGGCTTATCTTCATATCCCCATTTTTCCAGAACACAGGAAACATTTGAGGTTCCATGTTCTACAGCAGCACTTCCCAATTTGTGGCCTTGTCCTTTGGGTTGGCAATAGCGCCCAGAACATTCACCAAGGTGATGGTCATAGTGGCAGCCTACTTACAGAAACTCGGAATTCAAGTCCATCTATACATGGGCGACTGGCTTATCGAAGCCCAGTCAAAGTCTGACGGGTGTCGGATAGTTCGCCATGTTGTTCAGCTGCTTCAAAGTCTAGGCTGGGTGATCAACTTTTTAAAAAGAGCCATCTTGTTCTGACTCAGGACTTGGAATACCTAGGAGTCTGCTTTGCCACAGGGCAGAACAAGGTTTTTCTGCTCGACTTGTGCCAGGAGAAACTTTGCCAGCTAATAAGTCATTTACTAGAGACTCTGGCCCTGACAGCCTGGCTATACATGGGGTCTGTGGTTATGACCATTGATGTGGTTTCCTGGGTGAGGGCCCATCTGCACCCGTTACAGGATGCTCTTATTTCCCATAGGAGTCCACAGAGGGATCTGCTGCAATCCTGGCTTCCTTGGACGATGGATGCTCGAACGGTCTGGTGGTTGAATCCTCTATCTCTGTCCTGTGGTTTTCCCCTCCAGATCTCAGCCTGGGTGATCCTGATGACGGATGCCAACCTGTACAACTGGGGTGCTCTTTGCTCAGACAGTTTGGTCCAGGTCCGGTAGTCCTTGTCCAAAGGGAAATGGTTGGGCAATTCGACTGGTTCTCCTGCACTTCAAGCGTCTTCTTTGGAATCGGGCAGTATGTGTCTTCTTGGGCAATACTATGGCAGTGGTGTATGTCATTTGGCAGGGAGGCACTAGGTCCGGTAGTCCCTGTCCAAAAGGAAATGGTCAGGAAATTTGGCTGGCTCTCCTGCACTTTGAGCATCTTCTCTGGAATTGGGCAGTATGTGTCTTCTTGGGCAATACTATGGCAGTGGTGTATATAAATTGCCAGGGAGGCACCAGGAGTGTATCTCTGCGCAAGGAAGCCCAGCTTCACTTTTTCTGGGTGGAATGCTACCTTTTGGTGATTTCTGCGGCACATGTAGCAAGAGTGGACAATGTTCAGGCAGATTTTCAGTCATCAGACTCTGGATCCGGGGGAATGGTCCCTGTCAATGGAGAGCCTTCAGCTGCATAGTGAATCAGTAGGGTAGGGTTGTCCAACATTCGAACTTATGGCATTGGTGGCCAACAAAAAGGCAGATCGTTTTTTCAGCCACCATTACGAGCCAGTAAGTGAATGCTTGGATGTGCTTGTGCAGCTCTGGCCGTTGGAGGGTCTTCTATGTCTTCCTTTCATGGCCCCTGATAGGCCATCTGAGATGGATCAAGGCGCACAGAAGTTGGGTGATTTTCATGATGCCCAACTGGTAGAGACAGCCATGGTTCATTTACAGCTGGATCAGGTGCTCAGTCTTCCCTGCCATATTCATCTACTTATGCAGGGCCAGATTGTGCTTCAGAATCTGGACTGCTTTGGTCTTACGGCCTGGCTTTTGAGTGCGCTGCCTTAGTCTGCGGAGGCTACTCTCTTGCGCAGCAAAAAGAAGTCAACTGTGGCAGCCTATGTGAAGGCTTGGAGATGTTATCAATCTTGGTGTGTCCAAAAGTGCGATGATCTAACCTTGCTGTTGGTTCCACTGATTCTCGCATTCCTTCAAGACGGACTGGAAAAGGGTTTGGCCGTTGGTTCTCTGAGGGTTCAGATTGCCAGTCTTTCTTGTTGTGGTCCTCGGCGAGACTCTTTGGCTGCTCATCTGGACGTTGTCAGGTTTATTAGGGGCGCATTGCAGCTTCATCCCCCACTGCGGCTACCCTCTCCGACTTGGAATCTCAATCTGGTTCTCTGTTCGCTAGCTCTTCTGCCCTATGAGCCTCCGGAGCAGGTGTCCTTAATGGATCTTGCTGTTTAAGATAGTTACTAGGAAAACTATAACTTTGGCCAACAGGGTTTCCAAACTTCAGGCTTTATCCTGCAGCGATCCTTTTCTTTGAATTATGGATTCCAGTATGTTTCTGCACACTGTTCCCTGCTTTCTCCCGAAGACAGTCTCTAGTATCCACATCAACCAGGAGATCCAGCTGTCTATTTTTACTCCCTCGGGATCGAGAAAGTGCTGAGGTTGCTGGATGTACGCGAGCTTTTGTTGTGGTACTTGGAGGTCACGAATGAGTTTCGGGTAACTGACCACCTGTTCTTACTGGTGGGTCCTGCCCGTAAGGGCAGGCTGGCTTCAAAAGCCACCATTTCGAGCCTGTATTGCTGTTGGAAAGAAGTCCCCTCTTTCTATGAGGGTTCATTTTACTAGAGGCATTTCCTTCTTGTGGGCTGTAATTGGCAATTTCTCTTAAGATTTGTAGAGCTGCTACCTGGTCCTCCTTGCATACTTATATGAAGTTTTACAGGATTGATGTGGTGGCCAAGCAGGATGTTGCTTTTGATTCCTTCGTTTTGGCAGTAGGCTCATCAGTCGCACTGTGGACTGCTCTGTTACGTCCCTCTTATCCAGGAATAGAGTGGGATTGTATGAGAGTGAAAGATTAGGTTCTTACCTTTGCTAATCTTCTTTCTTGTAAATCCACAATATTCCTGGAACCTGCCCTAGAAGTTGCTGATTTGCCGATTATCTTCCTTGATAAGTACTTGGTAAGCCGGACTTCTGGTACTCTTAGGCTGGTCAAGAAACCATCCATTTGTTATGACTTTTCCATGGGAGTCCCTAGCTGTGGCACCCTCCTCTGTTAGTGCAGGTTGTGTTACCTTATAGCAGTTTCTTTTAGGTTTATACTGTTTAATAACCTGTTTCAATTGTTTGATTAAGACTTTTTTTCATTCTATGAGCAGATTAAACGTATTTGTTGAAGAGTTTACCTGTACCCCTCCCTTTGGTCTGTCTGCTTTTGCACAAACTGGTGGACCAGAGGGTAGTCCTGAAGTAAGAGGGTCAGAAAAATTATGTAAATGAGGCTTCCTACAAGCAGTCTTGTGATATGGGATGCATAACCCACTTGTCCAGGAATAGTGTGTGGATTTACAGCATCCACTAGCTCATCCTCTCACTAAGAGATCTCATTTCCTGTCCCATGTTTTCTTGAATTCAGACAGTCTTTGTTTCTACCACCTCTACAGGAGACTATTACAAAAATCTACCACCCTTTCTGTAAAAAAGAAAAAAAGATTTCCTCAGACTCAGGAGTAATCTATCACCTCTTAATGTAATTCCATGCCCTCTCCTTCTGGAGCTTCCCTTCAAATGAGAGACTCGCCTCATGCCCATTTTTTGCCACATAGGTATTTAAAACATCTTTATTGTATCTCCTCTCTCTTGCCTTTCCTCCAAAGTATACATATTGAGATTTTTAAGTCTGTCCCCATACACCTTACGATACAGACCGCCGACCATTTTCTTGACAGAATCCATCCTGTTTCTTTTTTGACTGTGTGATCTCCAGAATTGTACACAATATTCTAAAGGGGATCTCACCAGAGTCTTATACAGGGGCATCAATACCTCCTTTTTCCTACTACCGGTAGCCATACCTCTCCCTATGCACCAAGCATCCTTCTAGCTTTCTCAGTCTTTCAAACCTCTTTAACCACCTTTAGATCATCGCATTCTATCGTACCCATTTTTTCTTAACGTGCACAAAAGTTCTTCACAAAATTTGCAGGGTTTTGGGGTAATTTTTCTTTTGGATTGGGGGGGGGGAGAGTTGTTGGTGCTAGCAGTGCATAGTATTCAGGCACTTGGGAAAGGTAATCTTATGGGGTAAGGACAATTTGAGAAGGCACTACAAGTGTGAGGCATCTTGGGGGGGGGGAGTAGAGAAGTTTTTAATGAATGGGATATTTTTTGGGGTGCTGATTGGGAGAGTACAGATAAAGAGGCATTCTCTGTTTCACCATATATAACTGTTGCAAAAGCTGAAATTCATTTTCCTATAGAATGAGTTGGGCTATTTTTGGAGTGCTTATTTCTCTGGAACCCCTAATCTGGTTTTGGCCAATATTTCATTTGTATTTTTGTGAAAAGTATGATATCCAAAGGGACAACAGATGTAAATCACATTTTCCACTCTGAAAATAGCAATAAAACAATTTCTATTGCTATAACCCCACCTTCCACTCCCCCCTCAGCATCCTCCTGAATAGGCAGCCATACAACAGGATCTCAGTGATAGCATTTTGTAGAATGTTCAATCTCAAGATAGCATTAAAACTTTGTAAGTATTGGCACCATTTTTGATAAGTTAACCAGATCTCCTCAAAATTAACTTAGTAGTCGTCTGTGAACATTGGATATTAATCAAATGTTGTCCATCACTAGCAATTAATTGGCTATGTTTATGGTCAACCAAGTTAATTTTAGGAAATCTGACTGCCTTATCAGAAGTGGACATGTTTCTGAGATTAAAAACCTCTTTCCATTATACTGCTTCCCACTCTTCCAGAACTTGTGGGATAGTTACATAGAAACATAGAGTATGACGGCAGAAGAGGGCCGGCGGACTAACAAGTCTGCCCACTTAAGAACCCTCCCTCCCTGGTGCCCCTTTTTCATGCACAACTTTGTAGCACTCCCACCTGTTTGTCCCATCGACTTTTGAAGTCAGGTACACTACTGGCCTCGACCACCTGGCGTGGAAGTTTATTCCATCGATCAATCACCCGTTCGGTGAAGAAGTATTTCCTGGTGTCACTATGAAATCTTCCCCCCTTAAGTTTTAGCGGATGCCCTCTTGTCACCGTGGGACCTGTAAGAAAAAAGATTTCTTTCTCTACCTCAATTCGACCCGTGATGTATTTGAATGTTTCTATCATGTCCCCCCCTTTCTCTGCGCTCCTCGAGAGAATATAAGCGCAGTCTGGTCAGACGTTTTTCATATGGGATGTCTTTTAAGTCCTGAGACCATCCTAGTGGCCATTCTCTGGATCGACTCCATTCTCTTCACATCCTTTTGATAATGTGGTCTCCAAAACTGGACACAGTACTCCAGGTGAGGTCTCACCATGGATCTGTACAACGGTAGTATGACTTCAGGCTTTCGACCAGCTGGCAGAGATAGAAAACACTTGAGCTGAGCAGCTTCAGGTTCTGCAAATTTGTGGCTGTTTTCCTGGTCTAGTTGGTCAGCTGGCTTCCAGTTGAGCTATGGTAGCACTTCAATGCTCTTGAAGTCATATTTGGTGGTGCCAGATTTCTGACTTCTGTTCCTGCTGTCTCCCTCTTGAGCCTTGCATTTGCCCTTTGAGCCTTAACAGCAGTTAAAAAAAAATATTAGTCAGGTGGTCTGAAGCAATGGTCTGCAGCTGGACCAGCCTCTGCACATAGAGCTGAGACTTGTCATCCTTGAAGAAACAGAACAGGCTGTGGATTTCCTGTAGTAGCACCTTCCTAGGCCGATGCGAGGGAGTACACAGCGGGGGTAAATTCAGCATTTGTTGCCAGAGAATAAGCCTAACTTGACTAGGAGGTTGTCTGCGTTATAGGCCAGGTCACCAGCAGCAGTTTGGCCAGAAATCACATTTCCAGTCCTGGCAGCAGCCCTTTCATGGGGACAGGAAGTCTTCCTTGCAGGCAACAAAGTCCTCTGCTCCTACTTGCTCTACCCTATGATACCAGGCCAGCCCCCTCCCTGCTGCCGATAGGTCAGCTTTGGTAGTTTCAAGGAGAGTGAGCTGCCATCCCATCAGACTAGTGGGTCCTAGAGATTCTGAGGGACAGGTACAAGTTAGAATACTCCTGCCTGGTCGCTTTGCCCTTCTTAGTCTGCATGGGTTAAAGACTGGATCAGTGGCAGACTTCAAAGGGTAGTGGTAAATGGTACTCCATCCGAAACATTGGAGGTGTTTAGTGGTGTACCACAGGGATCGGTCCTGAGTCCAATCCTATTTAATATTTTCATACGGGATCTGCCTCAGGGACTTCAGGGTAAAATTGCATTATTTGCCGATGATGCTAAATTATGCAATGTAATGGGCGGAGGTATCGTGCCCGACACTATGACACAGGACCTACTTTTACTGGAGCAATGGTCTACTATTTGGCAACTGAGTTTTAATGCCAAGAAGTGTGAAGTTATGCACCTTGGTAGCGGAAACCCATGCAGAACCTACACTCTGAACGGTGAGACCTTAACTAGAACTGTTACAGAACGGGACCTGGGAGTAATCATTAGTGAAGATATGAAGATGACCAATCAAGTGGAGAAAGTTTCATCCAAGGCTAGACAAATTCTGGGTTGCATCCGGAGAAGTTTCGTCAGCCGAAAGCCCGAAGTGGTAATGCCGCTGTACAGGCCCATGGTGAGACCACATCTGGAATATTGTGTTCAATTTTGGAGGCCACACTATTCAAAAGGATGTGCTGAGAATGGAATCGGTTCAGCGAATGGCCACTAGGATGGTCTCAGGACTCAAGGATCTCCCATATGAAGAACGCCTAGGTAAGTTGCAGCTATACACTCTCGAGGAATGCAGAGAGAGGGGAGATATGATAGAGACATTTCAAATATGTTACTGGCCGTATTGAGGTGGAAGAAGGCATCTTTTCCTCACAGGACCTACGGCGACAAGAGGACATCCGCTAAAAATCAGGGGTGGGAGATTTCATGGTGACACTAGGAAGTATTTCTTCACCGAAAGGGTGGTTGATCGATGGAATGATCTTCCACTTCAGGTAGTAGAGGCCAACAATGTGCTCGATTTTAAGAATAAATGGGATAAACATGTGGGTTCACTTCGAGGAAGTGCTTAGGGGGGTGGGTTATTCGAGTGGGCAGACTTGTTGGGCCGACGGCCCATTTATGCTGTTATACTCTATGTTTCTAGGGGAACGTAAAACTGTATGTCTGCGTACGAGTGTATTTTGATTTGATATTTTTTTTTTGCGATGTCGAGTACTGGTTTGACATACAAGTTGAAGAGGAGTGGGGATAATAATGCACCCTGGGGCACTCCATAGTCGAGAGATTTTGGTTCCGATAAGGAGGGTTCCAATAGTACTTTCTGAAATCTTTCGTTTAAGAAGAAGGAGAACCATGTCAGTGCGACTTCACGGATTCCTATAGAGTGTAGTCTGGATAGGAGGATTGAATGATCGATAGTATCGAAGGCGGTGCTCAGCAATTACAGGATTTTCGTGACATCTCGAGTACCCTTGCCCTGACTAGAAGGTACATGGCAAGATCGGCTTATGATGCCTTTGAATTATCTTCCAGAACCTCAGCTATGTCAGTGGCAGTGAGACGTCTGGCATGGCTCAAGAGTCTCTGATATGGATGTCAACCTCCAGGATAGATTGGCTAACATTCTGTGCTTGGGTGATGAGCTATTTGGTGATTCTATTGAAAATGCTACCCAAAAACTCAGACCTTGAGACACTGGAAGCTGACTCTGCCTTCAGTGCTGAATATTTAGAAGCTTTGGACTATGATGAGAATCCCAAAGAGCTCCTTAAATTACCATTTCATGATGTTCTCAAAGAGACTCTTCACAAGAATTGGGAAATGCCCTTGACTATTACAGTGGCTCCCAGAAAGCTGGATTCTATTTATAGAATCATTTCTTCTTCACGGTTTGATAAACCACAGCTTCAGCATCAATCATTTGTTTTGGAATCAACTTTAAAACAGTCCTGTGCTTCGAAAATCTATGCCTCGGCATCACCAGGTGTGAAGGCCGAACTATGGACAAGTTAGGATGTAACCTTTATCAAAGTTCCATGTTGGCGAACACGGTCCTTAATCACAATTCTACATATCTTGTTACATGATGCCTTCAAGTTATCAGAGCTTCAGCTAAGTCAGTGGCAATGAGACGCCTGGCATAGTATGAGAGTCTCGGATATGGACATCAATCTTCAAGACAGATTAACTTAATATTCCCTGTTTGGGGAGAAGAGCTTTTTGGCGATTCCATTGAGGTGGCCACACAAAACTAACTGACCATGAAAAACAATTTGAATCCTTTGGTTTGAAACCAAGTCTAAGCCTCCCCAGGTTCTCAGTCATCTAAACTTTCTTTTTCGTACCAGAGGCGTTTTTCTGCCAAACCTGCTGTGTCTCATCCGCCTCAGCAGAAGAAGCAAAAGCAACAGCGATCTCAAAATTCTCAACCAGAAGCTCCTCAAAAATATACTCGGTTTTTTTTGACGGGCCAATGGAGAGCAAAGCTGCAGGAAGTCTGGTATCAGCAATGGCTGTGTTGTCCTAAAAAGTTGATACTTGGCCTAGTCAGAGTTTGGTTCATAGACCTCGGATAAGTAATGTAGTCCTTATGCATGCAAACAAGTATGTGCAGAATATCTACTAACTTCAGAGCCATCAATGGATAGACAAAAAGTTTTAATGGCATTCATGTTAGAAATAATGGTGTGAAAAAGATAGTTTAAAAACAAAATAGAAGAGTGCAGCCTGATAGCTGGTTTAGGACCCCCTTCCAAATTTCTGTCCTGGTTCTCAGCATTTCTAACATCAGCTCTGACCTTTAGAAATAAGCTTTTTTAGGCTCCCATAATGATATAATTAGTTCCTAACCTCCCCATAATGTGAAAATTTCAGTAGTACCTTTTGATTATATAAACTACTGTAATTTGGTGTAACTCAAAAAGGTTCTCTTTTCTGTCTTTTTTTTTTTTTTTTTCCTTATGACAGAAGAGGTAGGCTCCTTTAGGCAAGCCTTTAAAGGCTTCGGGCAAAACCAAGACCATCTATGCCTGAATTGGTTTCCTCAATATAGATTGCTGCCCAAAATCTCTGGACCAACCAGCAATCCCGAAAGGAAGTGAGAGAAGATGTTAGGTTCCCTATGACATTTGAAACATAAAGGGGACCTAATGCCGCCTATTTCATGTAACTGCACCTGGGTGAAATAGGCTATGTAGAGCACCTGGATATAACACACTCTCAATATTGCTCCTGTAATCAAATGTGATAGGTCCCTGACAGTATTCAAGAGGTGCCAGTGTTCCAAAGAGATCCCAAGTTCCTCCTCCCATGCAGACTTGATAGACTGAACATTTCTCCGATTCTCAAGGGGGACCAGTGCTCTATACAAGGAGGACACAGAGGTATTGTGAAGTGCCATCCCCAGAAAAAAAAAGGCAAAGATTTTGCCCCAAGCCCTACTACTACTATTTATTATTTCTCAGACTGGAAGAGCGTCACCAGCGGGGTGCTGCAGGGCTCGGTACTTAGACTTATGCTCTTCAACTTCTTTATAAACGATCTGGACATTGGTACGACGAGTGAGGTGATTAAATTTGCGGACGATACGAAGTTATACAGAGTAGTGAAGACACAGGGGGATTGCAAAGATCTGCAACGTGACATAATCAAGCTCAAGAAATGGGCATCAACATGGCAGATGAGGTTCAATGTGGATAAGTGCAAAGTGATGCATGTCGGGAACAAAAATCTCATGCATGAATACAGGATGTCCGGGGCGGTACTTGGAGAGACCTCGCAGGAAAGGGACTTGGGAGTTCTGATTGACAAGTCCATGAAGCCATCTGCACAATGTGCTGTGGCGGCGAAAAGGGCGAACAGAATGCTAGGAATGATCAAGAAGGGGATCACGAACAGATAGGAGAAGGTTATCATGCCGCTGTACCGGGCCATGGTGCGCCCTCACCTGGAGTTCTGCGTCCAGCACTGGTCGCCGTACATGAAGAAGGACACGGTACTACTCGAAAGGGTCCAGAGAAGAGCGGACTAAAATGGTTAAGGGGCTGGAGGAGTTGCCGTATAGTGAGAGATTGGAGAAACTGGGCCTCTTCTCCCTTGAAAAAAGGAGACTGCGAGGGGACATGATTGAAACATTCAAAAATTCTGAAGGAATAGACTTAGTAGAGAAAGACAGACTGTTCACCATCTCCAAGGTAGGGAGAACGAGAGGACACTCTCTAAAGTTGAAAGGGGATAGATTCTGTACAAACGTAAGGAAATTCTTCTTCACCCAGAGAGTGGTAGAAAAGCTGGAACGCTCTTCCGGAATCTGTTATAGGGGAAAACACCCTCCAGGGTTTCAAGACAAAATTGGACAAGTTCATGCTAAACTGGTGAGACTGGACTCATTTGGAGCACTGGTCTTGACCTTGGGGCCGCTGCGTGAGCAGACTGCTGGGCAGGATGGACCATTGGTCTGACATTCAGTGGCAATTCTTATGTTCTTATAGCACTGCAAGGCGTATACAGCACTGTACATTTAACATACAATAGACAGTCCTTGCTTAGAAGAGCTAACAATCTAATTTGACAGACAGTACATCTCGGAGTTGGGGAGATTATGGTAGAGGAAATGATACAGTGGATATAGGTATCTGACAGCAGTGAGTGGGGAGTTAAGAGTTGAAAGCAGTTTCCAAAAAATAGATTTTTAGCTTGTGTATTTGAATACTGCTAGGGATGGAGCATGACATATTGATTCAGGCAGCATGTTCCAGGCATACGGTGCGGCAAGAAAGAAAGGACGGAGTCCTAGAGTTGGCATTGAAGGAGAAGGGTACAGATAAGAGGGGCTTGCCTGATGAATAGAGTTCACGGGGGAGGAGCATATGGAGAGATAAGTGACTCAATGTCTGTGCCGAAGAGAGATGCTATATAGTGTTTGATTTGATAGTAAGCATAGGTGTTTCCCCTCCCAATCGGGCCTCCAAGGTATACAATTTACCTGTATCATCCAGTAAGTATGCTAATAGTGATTCCCTGCCGACCCCACACTGAGAAAATAGGGCTATCCATTCTGGGTTCAAAGGAAGGATTTCCTTGCAAAGGTGATTGATCAGAGCAGGGGTAGGGAACTCCGGTCCTCGAGGGCTGTAATCCAGTCGGGTTTTCAGGATTTCCCCAATGAATATGCATTGAAAGCAGTGCATCCTTCCACTGGTCCAACTGTTCAGTCATGTGCTGTAATAGAAACATAGAATATTGAAACATGACAGCAGATAAAGGCCAAATGGCCCATCTAGTCTGTCCATCTTTCTCTTAGAGATCCCACGTGCCTATCCTAGGCCCTCTTGAATTCAGAGACAGTCTCTGTTTCCACCACATTAACTGAGTAAAGCCGCGAAGTCAAGATCAGCAATTGAATAGATTGGCAAATATCTAAATGCACCCTCTGCTCAACACAAAGGGAAGGAAGGTCCCCATGAAGTTTTCAAGTCCAGGGACGATGGCAAGGCCTCCAATTTAGCTGAATTTAGGCCTGTACCATGTTTTTTTGGTCTCTTGATCACTCCCCAGACTGGTTGGCCAAAAATTCCTTGAAGTGGAGAAACAAGTGATCAGAAAATCACAGGCGAGTCAGAATTTCTGAACTTTTGCATTCTGTTTTTTCCTTCAAATTATCCAGGTCCAAGAACAGGCTTCCACTTTGTTCCAAGTCATGCTTTCATTAAACACCTGCCATTTTTCATATTGCATTTCATTTCAACCTGCCATTTTTCATTATAGCGTATTGCATTTCATTTTGTTCATTGCACCTTCTCCATACACTTCAACAATTTGCCTGTAAATTTCCACTAGACAAATATGTTTAGCATTTTAAAAATCGTTTCACTGATTACACGTCATTGATAGAGGGAGTTTCAATTTTCTTTCATCTTTAATGACTACAGCAAGACAAGGGAATAAATTATTCCACCATGCTCTGTAACATGTTTCCTTGAAATACAAAAGACGTATGAGGACAGACTGGAAGGCCTGAATATGTATACCCCTAGAGGAAAGGGAGGGACAAGGGAGATGTAATTCAAATACTTGAAGGGTATTAATATTAAAATATTTTTCCAGAGAAAGGAAAATGGTAAAACCAGAGGACATAATTTGAGGTATGAGGGTGGTAGAATTCAAGAGCAATGTTAGGAAATTCTATTTTACGGAGGAGAGTGGTGGATGCTTAGAATGCACTCCCTAGAGAGGTGGTGGAGAGGGAAAACGGTGGACTGAGTTCAAAGAAGCGTGGGATGAACATAGAGGAATCTAGAATCAGAAAATAATATTAAATAATTGAACTAAGGCCAGTACTGGATAGACTGCACAGTCTGTGTCTGTATATGGCCATTTGGGGGAGGATGGGCTGGAGAGGGCTTCAATGGCTGGGAGGGTTTAGATGGGCTGGAGAAGGTTTTAACGGAGATTTCGGCAGTTGGAACCCAAGCACAGTACTGGGTAGAGCTTGGATTCTTGCCCAGAAATAGCTAAGAAGAAAAAATTAAAAAATTTTAATTGAATCAGGTTGGGCAGACTTGCCTTTATCTGCCGTCATCTACTATGTTACTATGACTGACCTTCACAGAGAGTGCACTTGTCACTTATGTGGCTGCTATGCACAGCTGATTCTTACTTTCTAGATGTTTCTTGTATATGGGGGTAAAATAGTTTTCCCTGCAGCTTTATCTTCATGTTGCCTTCTGTTTTATTACTATTAATGTTCCTGATCCCTTTGATCTTTTTGTGTGTGTGTGTGTGGGGGGGGGTTTTGGGGGGGTTCAGATCTAGAATTTTAAATTGCAGATAAGCCCTAGAGCAGGGGTAGGGAACTCTGGTCCTCAAGAGCCGTATTCCAGTCGGGTTTTCAGGATTTCCCCAATGAA
Source organism: Geotrypetes seraphini (assembly GCF_902459505.1). Classification (NCBI taxonomy): domain Eukaryota; kingdom Metazoa; phylum Chordata; class Amphibia; order Gymnophiona; family Dermophiidae; genus Geotrypetes; species Geotrypetes seraphini. Next base: position 227,006,401 of record NC_047085.1, read on the forward strand.
TATGTATGAGATCATATTTGCATGCACTGCTTTCAATGCATATTCATTGGGGAAATCCTGAAAACCCGACTGGAATACGGCTCTCGAGGACCAGAGTTCCCTACCCCTGCCCTAGAGATTGATTATATTGACGTGTTGGGATTTGTGCTAGTCGAGAGAACAAGTTTCCCCTGACCCAAAAGGGGGGTGAGGGGAAGAGACAGCCCTCAAAACACACCTAATAAATATTTAGAGTGAATGGGAAGCCCTCAGTCTTACAGCCTGCAGTGGGGAACACAGCCCCTAATGCACCAGCTGTCACAGTCATACACCCAAGTGACCCAAGTGAAATTTTGAGTGAATTAACTAGTGCACAGACTAGTGTGCTGAAAGTGAAGTACACTTCCCCCTCTGTATTCGCGAATTCCGTATCTACGGAATCACTTATTTGCGGTTTTAGATCAAAAAATACATTTTTATTTTTCAGGCTATTTTAAGCCCTGTAAGCCCCCCACTTAAGCCTTACCTGGTGGTCTAATGGAGCTTACCTGGTGGTCTTCCCATGCTCCTGCCCTGTGCAGATCGCTCACAGGAAATGGCTTGAGAGACTATGGGAGTTCAAGGCAGCCATTTCCTACGCTCTTGCCCTGAAAATCCGCTAGACCAGCAGGTAAGGCTTAAGGGGGGCTTTCAGGGCTTAAAATAGCGGGGGTTAGGGGCAGAACCAGCCCGAATATTTTTCGCGGGTTTTTAATATTCGCGGGCCGGCTCTGCCCCGAACCCCCGCAAATGCGGAGGGGGAAGTGTAACTAAATAAGAAAAAAACCAATAATCTAGTTAGGCTGTCTCTGCCCCTCATCTGAGGGTAAGCAGTGTCCCAAATCATCCAGGCCAAACACAATCACAAGCTGAACGTAAAGTTAATATAGTACTTAGCTTCTCCGTGAGAATCCAGAGTAGATACATGCCAGCATGAATAAATTCCATCCAACAGGGCTCCATTTCAAGGGAAAAACCCCTTTCCTCAGGAACCAGCTCTGCTATCGATGTAAACTCTCAAAAAGGCAGCAAGGCGTAGTCAGGCAAAGTTGATTTGTGATAGTGGCACACTTTAATTTTGCTGTTTTGTTAGGAGGAGAGTGTGAAGGAGGAGTCAGCAGAAGAACCGAAAAAACCAACAGAACCAGAAAGTGAAGAGAGTGATTTGGGTAAGCCAAAGAAGGGCAAGATTTTCACACTTTGCTCCATTCAAACCCTGCCATCTCCCAGGTTCTTAGCAACATGATAGCCATGTGGGGTCAGATCAATAGATAATACAGTGGAACCTTGGTTTATGAGCATAATTCGTTCCAGAAGCATGCTCGTAAACCAAAGTGCTCGTATATTGAAGCGAGTTTCCCCATAGGAAGTAAGGGAAACTCACTTGATTGGTTCTCCCCCACCCCCCCATGAGGTCACCGGCGCTGCTCGCTTTCACCCCACCACCTCCCAAAAAGACCCTCCTAACCCCGAGGCCACTGGCGCGCTTCCACGCCCCCCCCACCACCCAAGAACTGGCATTGTCTGCCCGCCCAAACCCTTACCCATATCTGGCACTGGTACATAGCACCAACCCACAGGACATGCCGGTGCCTGAAGATCCTGCCTCTTGCCACTGGGCTGGGCCTTGAGCTGCATGTTCAGGCACCGGCACGTCCTGTGGGTTGGTGCTGCATGCTGGTGCCAGATCAGGGTAAGGGTTTTGGTCGGGCGATGCCGGTTCTCGGGGGGGGGGGGGGTGCAAATCAAGTCAATGCTCTGTTTGCGAGGCACAATTTGCTTGAGTGTTTGCTCATCATGCAAAACACTTGCAAACCATGTTACTCGCAAACCAAGGTTTGACTGTACTGGGTTAGATGGACCTGCTCCCAAGAACGGCCAGTCCAGATTCCAAGTATTTGACAGAATCCCAAATGGTAACTAGATTCCATTCTTCTGATCCCAGGGATAGGTAGTGTATTAATAGCAGATTCTGTGTCAGCCTTTCAGACTGGCCCAGACTCAGATGCTTTGGTTATGCATGCCTTCAGCAGATGGAGATTGAGAACACTAGAACTTTGAGCTGAATAAAGAATCCTGTGCAGTTGCTAGGCAGCCAGTATTTATCTGTCTACAATAGATTGCAGACATGCAGGCCTATGCAGTTTGAATGCTAGGCCAATTAAACTGTGGATATTCCTTTTCTTCATTAAAAAAAAAGTCTGTTCTTTTCAAGTTTATCAAGTCTGATACACTGCCCTAGAGCAAAAGTGGAGGAGTGGCCTAGTAGTTAGAGCAACTGCCTCAGCACCCTGAGAGTTGAGTTCAATTCTCACTGCAGCTCCTTGTGATTCGGGGCAAGATTGAGAGCGAGACCAGAAGGCTTTGAGCATGCGCAAATGCTCAAAGCCAGCCCAGCCCAGACCAGAAGAAGGAGGATCTCTGACGCACCGCCCAGCCGCGCCAGAAGAGGGAGGATCTTCGGGCACCGGCACTGGTGCCAAGTCGGGTAAAGGGTGTCATTGACTGCTCGGGGGAGGGATGCCGGATCGCTGGGGGGGATGCCGGATCGCGGGGGGGGGGGGGCGCTCGTACAGCGAGGCAAGCTCAGTTTACGAGGCACCAAGTTTGCGAATGTTTTGCTCGTCTTGCAAAACACTCGCAAACTGGTGCACTCGTAAACCGAGGGTACCACTGTATTTTAAAATGCCATAGAAATAGATATCGTTTAGGATAGAAATGCTAGAAATTAAAGCAGATACCGGAGCGGTACGGTTGGAATTGGAAGTGCTTGCGGCAGACCTCCATGGGGAAATTCAAGAAGTAGGCCACCACATAGAGGAATTAGAACACGTGGAAGAACATGCTGAGGCCTTTTGGGCATGGAGAACTGTTGGCAAGTCTATTGGAACCAGGAATCTTATATATTTGAAAAAGCTTGAACATCTAGAAAATAGGGGTCGCAGATGTAATATGTGTGAGAGGCATACATGAAACACTGGAATATGTAGATGCAGAGGCAGTTGTCTAGAAGCTAGTGGGTTTTCTATTGTCCACGAAGCAGACAACTCTTCTTCAGAAGATTCAACTGGTTTGGGCCCAATCAAATACTCAACTAATACTTCATAAAATTCAAGCTCAACCTAAATGGCAAAGAGTTTTGAAAGGAAGGGGATGCTTACTACGACAGATGTCAGATTTCCAATTGCAACAAAGCTCCTTAAATGGGCGAGGAGAAGATAAGATATCCCTGAGCTTGGGATGCTACTGTATCTGTTATTATTATTATTTTTTTTTTTTAAAGTTTTGTTGGATTACCTACACTATAGTGGACCTTGTTCTCAGCGTGACGAGTGAATGTTTGGTTATATCTGGTTTGGCATAATATTATGCATTACCCTGGTTCGTATCTAATATAATAAAATGCTAGGGAGCGCATGTGCACTCAAAAGTCGTGTTCCCTGATCCGTCGCGGAAACACGAGTGCACATGCGCGCGTTTTACGTCACCACCTGCTCGATTAGTACGTCACAGTCTCCCTGCTCTACACAAGCCGGACCGCAGCCAGACGATGATCTCCATTCCTCCTTTGCCACCCACCCCCTTCTCTTCCCGCGGGCCCGAATGGCGATTCCAGCAGCGTAAGCCGGACCGCAGCCAGACGACGATCTCCGTTCCTCCTGCCGCTGCCAATCTCCGTTCATCCTTTGCCACCCACCCCTTTCTCTTCCGCGGGCCCGAATGGCGATTCAGCAGCGTGTGCATCAGTCTTCACACGCTGCTTCGGGCCCTTCTACTGCCCTGATTTGCTCTGCCGCATCTCTGATGATGTCATCAGGGACGTGCCAGAGTAAATCAGGGCAGTAGAAGGACCCGAAGCAGCCTGTGGAGACTGATGCAAGCGCTGCTGGAATCACCACATTTGTAGTCCGGACCGCAGGAAGGGAAAGGGGGGGGGGGTAGAGGAAACGCTAATGCTGCTACACAGGGAACTGGAGGGGGAGGGAATGCTGCTCTTTGGACAGACAGACAGAGAGGAAGGGAAACACAAAGAAAATAAGAAACACACAGGGGCAGGTGCACAGGGAACTGGTGTGGGGGAAGGGAAATGGAGGGGGATGGAATGTTGCTTTGGACAGACAGAAAGAGGGGAGGAAGGGAGACAGAAAGAAAAGAATAAAGACACAGGGGCAGGGAGATACACAGAAAGACAGACAGGCAAAGGGGGCCAGAGACAGAGACGGACAGAAAGGACAGCGGGAGCCCGCGTCAGGAGGGGTGCGGGATGCGGCAGTGGGAACTTTTCCAATGGGTGCAACTGGGCGGCTGTCGGGAACCTCTGATCAGGGGCAGAGCAAGGTAAGAGTATCATAGGGATAAGAAGGAGGAGGGGGGATAAAAAAGGAAGGGATGCCTACTGCTGGACAGGGGGAGAAGGAAAGAGATGCTGATGGACAAGGGAGGGTGAAGAAAAAGGAACAGAGGACTAATGTTGGACAGGGGGAGAAGGAAAGAGGTACTGCTGGACAGGGGGGAGGTAAAACAAAGGGAGAAGGGCTGCTGCTGCATAAGGAGAGCAGTGAAGGGGTGGTGGTGGACACAGGGGAGGTAAAAGGAAGGGAAAATGGACAGGGGGAGCAGGCAAGGGGTGGTGATGGACAGCCAAGGAAAAAGAAAGGCAGAAAGAAAGAAAGCGGCTAAGGAGAGTGAGAGAAAGAAATAAAGACACACACACACATGTTCTAGCACCCGTTAATGTAACGGGCTTAAAGACTAGTGGGTTTATAAGATCATTCTGTTTTAAGTCATTATAGATTTCTCCATTCTGTGGGTGACAGATGCATGGGGTGGTGGGAGAGGGTATGATTTTTTTAGTAATTTTGAGAAGTGAAATGTGGAATCCTCTCCGTCTTCTCTCATTCTCTCACTCTCTCTGTTGATGTTGGGGGATTGGCCTGGATGTTTTTATAAAGTTCAGTGCCTTTGCTGTGTATCTTCATTGGTAATCTGTCTTCCTCCTGACCACAGGCGTAGTTTTTTTTTCTGATTAATCTGCTGCATATGAATACTGGGATTAAGGGGGAGAGATAGGTGAGTGGTACAGTTTAGGTTGTGTGATGGGGAGGGGGTTGATTTGGAAATTGGGGTTTGGGGAGGTGCAGGGATTCCATAAGAGGAGATCTGGTTTACTATGCTATTGGGGGTAGGCAGTCCTTTCCCAAATTTAGTAAACTATCATTTCTATTGCTGCTTAAATTTCTTGCCTTTTCCAAGTGAATGATTTGGCTATCCCTGAATGTTAAAGGTCTGAATGTCCCAACCAAACGATCCCTTTTGTTCAGGGAACCGATAAGATTACAAATAGAGATCTGTTTTGTGTGAAAGAAACCCATGTATTAACTAGATATGAACATCTCCTCTCCCATATAAAATATTCCAGTATATTTGGCCTCAAATAGGAAGGCTTCTAAGAAGGTTAATGGGGTGGGTATATTATTTTCCCGGAATTCTCATTGACAGATTCAAAAAGAAATTAGAGATGTTGAGGGATGTTATATTAATTGTTTGGGGTACTGTATACTTGTTGAACATTTATGCACCCAGTCATAATCAGAGCTTCTTTTTGATAAGTTCACTGATCTTCTATTGCTTTATAAGGAAGGCTCTCTGATAGTGGAGGGAGATTTAATCTAACCATGGATCCATCCCTCGATAATTCTACAGAGGCAATGCTAGGAGATTCCTGTGACACCCAGATTGCGAAACTCCTAAGCTGCCTCTCAAAAACTGAATGTCTGTCAGCAAATTACAACTAAATGCCTCCATGACGGAACTCTTTTGGATCCACAAAGAACACTGCAACTGTGCTGGGACTCTACTCTATAACTCTGAAAAACCAAGTGCATAGCCTAGGAATACCCCTTGACTGCAACCTGTCGCTGTCCAACCATATCTCTCAGGTGGTATCTTCCTCATTTTGCTACCTGCAACAACTCCAAAAAATATAAGAACTACTTTTCAGAGTCTGATTTTTCCTAACTACTCTATGCCTTAGTGCTCTCCCTCATAGATTACTGCAATGTGCTATTCAACAGACTCATGGTGAAGAATGTACAACGTCTCCAGCATGTTCGAAATGCAGCAATCAGACTTCTAAAAAATGTCTGTGCCCGTGACCCTGTCACCCAGGCTCTAGCGTCAGCTCACTGGCTGCCCATAGCCAAATGTGTCTTCAAGGGCCTGATGCTAGCATTGATCCTTGCACGACATGGTGCTGGGCTAATTGACTAAGCATGCTCTGTACATGCCAAACCGGTCCCTCCACTCCCAGGATGCGATACGCCTCAAAGAGCTCCCTGGTCATGCCCTTCAACTGCAAACCGCCAAACAATACCTACTCCCACTTCATACCAAGCCACTGGAATCGACACTTCCTGCGGATCAGATCCTTTGAAGGACTCCTCAACTTTAGAAAAGCACCTGACCCCCTGCCCTTGACTGATGGACTACAAAGAAATGTATATTGATACCAGAACCAGTATGTGTCACATAAGGAAAACTTAGAAACATAGAATCCTGATGGCAGATAAAGGCCAAATGGCCCATCTAGTCTGCCCATCTGCAGTAACCATTATCTCTTCCTCTCTCTGAGAGATCCCACGTTGCCTATCCCAGGCCCTCTTGAATTCAGACACAGTCTCTGTTTCTACCACCTCTTCCGGGAGACTGTTCCACGCATCTACCACCCTTTCTGTAAAAGAAATTGTAAAATCTTGCACTGTAACTATGGCAGATCTAACCTGTAAACTGTCTGTGTCAAATTAGGAGAAAACTTGCACTGGAAAACTTGCCCTGTAAGGATAACTATGGCAAATTGTAACCGGTAAACTTTACATTATGTATATTAATATTAGACCCCTTGTATGTGTCAAGTTTAGGATAAAAACTTGTATCATAAACTTGCTCTGAAATTATGTATGTTTAACCTGTAAAGTAGTGCAAAGTTGTGTTTAACCTGTAACCCATTCAGAGTTCTTTGGGGACAATGGGAGAGAAAAGAAAGTAAATAAAACTGCATTCTTTTGGATCAATGGGGTTTGATGGGCCTCTGGAGAGCAACACACTCCAAAGAGAGAGATTAGACTTGTTTCTCCACACCTCATCAGATACATTCTTGCATAGATTTGTAGTTGGGAGGAGGCAGCCCTTCTTAATCATCTTGTCACAATTTCTATCACGGCACAGCAGAGGATTTGTGAGGATAAGACATCAATAATTCAGCCACGGGTGTGCAGTTCAAAGTACACTTTATTGGTAGCAGCACTGCGAAGACTCGCCACCGACAGTGTTTTGGGAATCGATACCTTTGTCAAGAGTCTCGAAGGATGATTTGTTTTATCACATGAATAGTGCATTAAGCGCGGGTAAATGTTTGAAACGAGCAGAGCCAAAAAAACCATTAGCATTGCTTTGAACGCCAGTTTTTGGCTCTGCTCATTTCAAAACATTTACCCGCGCTTAATGCACTATTCATGTAAGAACATAAGCAATGCCTCTGCTGGGTCAGACCTGAGGTCCATCATGCCCAGCAGTCCGCTCACGCGGCGGCCCAACAGGTCCAGGACCTGCCAGAAATCCTCTATTTATACCCTTTTATCCTCTTTTCCAGCAGGAAACTGTCCAATCCTTTCTTAAATCCCAGTACCGTACTACATTCTCTGGAAGCGCATTCCAGGTGTCCACCACACGTTGGGTAAAGAAGAACTTCCTAGCATTTGTTCTGAATCTGTCCCCTTTCAACTTTTCCAGATGCCCTCTTGTTCTTTTATTTTTTGAAAGTGTGAAGAATCTGTCCCTCTCTACTCTCTCTATGCCCCTCATGATCTTATAAGTCTCTATCATATCCCCTCTAAGTCTCCTCTTCTCCAGGGAAAAGAGACCCAGTTTCTCCAATCTCTCAGCATATGGAAGGTTTTCCATCTCTTTTATCAGACGTGTCGCTCTCCTCTGAACCCTCTCGAGTATCGCCATATCCTTCTTAAGGTACGGCGATCAATATTGGACGCAGTATTCCAGATGCGGGCGCACCATCGCCCGATACAACGGCAGGATAACTTCTTTCGTCCTGGTTGTAATACCCTTCTTGATTATACCTAGCATTCTATTTGCTTTCTTAGCGGCCGCTGCGCACTGTGCCGTCGGCTTCATTGTCATGTCCACCATTACCCCTAAGTTCCTTTCCTGGGGACTTAGGGGTAATGGTGATAAAACAAATCATCCTTCGAGACTCTTGACAAAGGTATCGATTCCCAAACACTGTCGGGTGGCGAGTCTTCGCAGTGCTGCTACCAATAAAGTGTACTTGAACTGTATACACGTGGCTGAATTATTGACATCTTATCCTCACGACGATTCTTGGTGGTTGAGGCCATTTTGGGCTTTCTCTTCACAATTTCTATCACACCATGTACTTGGTCGGTTCATGCTTCTTTCCTTTTAAATTTTTATCTCTATACATTGAAAGCTGGTATTAAATATTGGAAGTTTCAAGATGATTGTTGCAAGATTCAGTCAATATTGAAAATATTATATGGTTTGTGCCACATTACTTGGAGATTAATGATAACCCAGAGGTTACTTCTTTAATAATAGGTTTAAAAGTGCAGGATATCCAACACACTGGGAATACTTAATAACCAGATGTGTCAAGGACATTGTAATACAATGCAACAAGTCAAAGAAAGTCCTCAGTGTTTCTTAACTCAAGTACAATGTACCATGTTTTTTGAGAGCTCAGAAAATAGTTTGTAAGAGACTAGACTTGAGCAGAGCTCCAGCAGCAGGAAAACTCTCCTTTTTCAATCGCAGCACATACCATGTCAAGTTTCAAGTTTATTAACTTTTTAATATACCGACCATCAACAAGTATCTGGCCGGTTAACAATAAAATTTTAAAAAGAGAGAGAGAAAAAAATAATAATAATAGATATTTAAAAATGATGAGAGTGAACATCAAAGACATTAACTGGACAAACTTGAAAGTGAAGGAAAAAGGAAAGGAGGGGGAAAGTTACATATTTTGAGAAGAGAGGGAGAAAGTGGGAGTGGGGTAAAACATATTGGGTGGGGTCGCTTTTTTAAAGCGGGTTGGTTGAATAAGAGAGGAACAGAAAAGAGAAGGAGAGAGAGAAAAGAAAGTTTTCAATATCTTGCCAGTTAAATCTTGCATAAACTTTTTTTAAAAACTTATCTGAGCTGGAACAGAGCAAAGGCTTAGGCGGGTCTTGGTGTGTTTCGCATCCAGGTGCCTCGGAAAAACCCAACACCGACATCATTCGTGCTGGTCTCAAGATCTGTTGCTTCTTTCACTGAGTAACAGATCGTGAGGACCAGCGGGAATGAAGTCAGTGTCGGGTTTTCTGAGGCACCTGGATGCAAAACGCTGTGATTGAAAAAGGAGAGTTTTACTGCTTCTGAAGCTCTGCTCCATGTCTAGTCTCTTACAAACTTTTTTCTGAGCACTCAAAAAAACACATGCTGCATTCTGTTTGAGTTAAGAAACACTAAGGACTTTGTTTAGCTTGTTACAAGGTTTAAAAGCAACCATTCAGGGTCAGATATAGCATTGCACCTAAGCACACCTATCCCTCCTGGCACAGATCAGTCGAACTAACTAAATCCACCAACCCCCTCCAACTCCTACAAAACCATCCAGAACAAGACCTTCATCAAATCACAGTGCTAAACACCACCCGCAAACACCGCAAACCATATAGGAACAAGACCAACAACAGAAACATAAAAAAGCTAACATATTCTGAAACCCCTACACCAGACAGCAATGAAAAGATTAAGGGACACTACCTAAATACCCGCTCCATGAGAAGCAAAGCACACATAATAAATGACTGGATACTGCAAACAAAACCTGATCTCCTGTTTCTGACCGAAACATGGATGATCTCTGACACAGACACTATCATGAAAGAAATCCTACTTCAGGATACAAAATTATCCCACTATCAAGAAGCTGGAAAAAAGGAGGAGGCCTAGCGATTATCCTAAAAGAACACTTTGACTACAGCAAGACTGACTCCAAAACTTCAGAAAACCTTGAAATACTAACCTGCAAAATCACTAATGACCAGTTAGAAGAATCCCTAACTACAACTATATTTTATATCCCACCCAAAAAATGGTCAAATGCAAAAGAAGACCATACAACCTACTTCTGGGAGACATAAACATACACCTAGAACAAAAGACAAAACCAGAAGTAACTGAAATCGCCAACTTCCTAATGTCACTCGACTTTCCAAACCCAGACGCAGAAATAACCCACAAAGAAACAATAGACCCTAAAATACAATATTATCCAGGGTCCTGGGATAAATGCATCTGGTCAGATCACTACATTGGCAAGTTCAGCCTACACTGGCTAAAACAGAGTACACAACAAAAACACAAAAGTGACAACACGAAAACAATAACCAGCCATGGCATTATAAACCCAACCGAATTCTGGGCTCACTATGAGCTATGTCCCACAACCAAAGAAATTCAGGATTTCCCAACAAGATGGAAAATTACAGCAAAGAACTTCTAGACCAAATAGCCCCATACCAAACATACAAAAATAAAAAGACCACCAAAATGAATGGTTCGACTCTGAACTACTAACCACCAAACAGGAACTAAGAAAATTGGAGAGAATCTGGCAAAAAACAAACAATGAGACAGACCAAGACAAGCTGGAAACAAAAAATGAAAATATACAAAAACCTGATCAAAGAAAAACGCACTAAGTACTATGCACAAAAAATTGGTACTACAAAAATAAACAGTAAAGAATTGTTCAAACTAGTAAAAACACTAACAGATACAATACAAATCCTGAAAAAGGACAATGAGCGCACTCCATCGGCACAAATCCTAGCCAACTTTTAAAAAATAAAATTGCTGATCTAAGAGCAACTCTACCCACACCCACAACAAATACACTTCACTACCTCAAACCCCATGACCAAGACTCCAGAGCAGACATGATCTGGGACCACTTCGAATTCCCAAACTGGCATCAGTTCCTAAATTTATTCAACAATTACATCAAATCTAACTGTCTACTGACTTATGCCCCCCCAAAATCATGACAGTTGACCCACCAGACTTCAAAAGGGAACTATTTGCATGGCTAACAACTGCCCTTACAAGCGGAACATTAAACAAGGAAATGGGACACATACTGATCACTCCTATCCTCAAAGATCAGAAAACCTCTACAGCACTGACATCCAATTTCAGACCATAGCAAGCATTCCCCTTTTCATAAAGATACAGAAGGATTGGTACAATATTCAACTAATAAACTACCTAGGCAAATTTAACATCCTTAGTGAGCACCAATCAGGATTTAGGAAAGGATACAACACAGAAACTGTCTTAGCCTCCATACTAAACCACCTTTATGATCTCTTTAGCAAGGCAATAGCGCAACTGATCCTACAACTAGACCTCAGCAGTGCGTTCGACCTGGTAGACCATGAAATCATGCTACTGTGCCTTGATGTAATGAGAATCTCGGGAAAGGTAAAGAAATGGTTCCAAGAATTCCTAACAAACCGATCCTACCGAGTAACCAGCAATGAAAATTACTCCAACCCATGGAAAAACCTGTTGGGCGTGCCCCAAGGCTCCCCTCTATTGCCCACTCTATTCAATATCTATATCGCATACCTTAGGTCACCTCCTACAAAAACTAAACTTAAAGCACTACATATACGCAGACGACATATCCATTCTAATCCCCTTAAACGACATCACAAATTAAATTGTTGACAACCTCTCAACATAATGACAGAAATCGAAAAATGGACCACCAATTTCAAACTGAAACTAAAACGCAGAGAAAACAAAAGTCTTTTTGGCAAGCCCTAATGACAAAATTACGAGAACCTCGATAAAAATAAATAATCACGAATACCCAATATCCAAAACCATAAAAATACCTCGATATCACTACTAGATACTCACCTAACCATGACTGACCACACAAACTTACTGGTGAAAAAATGTTTTTCACGCTGTGGAAACTAAGGACCCATTAAAAAATACTTCGACCCAACATACCTTCAGGTTGCTGGTGCAATCGCTGATCCTATCCATCCTTGACTACTGCAACATCATCTACCTGGGTATCCCACAAAAAAACAGTAAAATAACTGAGATTATTACAAAACACCGCCGTTCGCCTAATCTTTGGACTGAAGAAAAAATGACCACATTAGCCCTACTACAAAAAACTGCACTGGCTACCAATAGAAGCGCGAATACTATCAAATTTGCTTGCATCTGTTTCAAACAAATCTGGGGACTAGCACCTTCCTACCTGCAAACTCACTTCATTCTACACAACCCCACACGAACAACCAGAAACAAAAACATCTTTGCATTCCCAAAGATCACGGGCTGTAGATACAAATCCTTCCTGCAAAGAACCTGTAAGTTCCAAGCGAACAGACATCAAGTCTGGCTGAGAAACTGCATAAAATGAACCCAATCTGACTTACAGTGCATTCCGAAAATCAATTAAAAATCGCCCTATTCGACAAATTCATTGACTAAATCAGTCCTCTCCCTCTCACTAGGATTTCCCCTGCTGTAAATGCCTTTTCTTTCTCTCAAGAAGCTCCTGTCATATATACTTACCCATGGAACTCCAAGTAGTATGTAAGCTTTCTATTTAGACTTATTGTTATTCGCTGACTGTCCAGCCTTCTTTCAATGTAAACCGCCTAGAAGTCGCCTGACTATGGCGGTATAGAAAAATAAAGTTATTATTATTATTATTATTATATTGAGGGATAAGTTATTGATTCTCCAACTTGAAAAACAGAGAGGCAGTGCTCCTCAGCGCAGTGAAATTACCTTACAGACTACTGAGTTAGAACTGGCGGAGATCCATGAAAATTAGAGTTCAATAACCATATTTTGAATTCAGTAATTGTTCCAGTTGCTTATTGGCCCACCAGCTATGTAAAAGGCAATTAGAAAATCAAATTTAGCAGGTGGAAAACTGAGCTGAGAAGCTCTGTTTCTAATATAATAGTTATACAGCAGCCCTTTTTAGCTTTTTATGAAGAATTATATTGTCCAGAAGAGTTCCCTACTCCTGCCTCTTATTGCATATTTTCTTGATCAGGTTGAATTACCTCGGATATCAGAGCGCTTTTATTTTGAGGAGTCAATAACATCTACAGAGACACTGCAGGCAATTAAAATATAACCCCTTGGTAAAGCCCTGGGACTGGATAGGTACAGTAATAAATTTTATAAAACCTTTGGTTTTTATCTTGCCTCAGTGCTTTCCAGGGTGTTTAATAAGATTCAGGGCCATACTACACTTCCACACTCTTGAAGGTTAGCAGCTATAACAGACATATGAAAACCTGGGAAAGACCCTACTAAATGTGCATCCTATAGACCAGTGGTCTCAAACTCAAACCCTTTGCAGGGCCACAGTTGGATTTGTAGGTACTTGGAGGGCCGCAGAAAAAACAGTTAATGTCTTATTAAAGACAATTTTGCGTGAGGTAAAACTCTTTATAGTTTATAAATCTTTCCTTTTGGCTAAGTCTTAATAATAATAATGTCATTATAGTTAAAGAGACATATGATGATGAAACTGTTTTATTCTACTTTTGTGATTATGATAAACATACCGAGGGCCTCAAAATAGTACCTGGCGGGGGCTTGAGTTTGAGACTACCGCTATTAGACCTATCTCTCTTTTGGATACTGATTATAAGATCTTTACTAAAATCTAGATGAGAAGTTACAAAACATTTTGCCTCACTTGGTCAATGAAGACCAAGCAGGTTTTATTTTAGGGTGACAAACATTTGACAACATAAAAAGAGCATAATATGTGATCCAGGAGGCCAGAACTTCAGAGGAATAGGCTCTGTTGGGTTTATTTTGAATGCAGAAAAAGCATTTGATAGGGTTTGGTGGCCATTTTTATTTGCTGTCTTAGATAGAATAGATCTCCCGGAATGTTTTGTGGGGCAGATCACATCATGCCACTGTACCGGGCCATGGTGCGCCCTCACCCTGGAGTACTGCATCCAGCACTGGTTGCCGTACATGAAGAAGGACATGGTACTACTCGAAAGGGTCCAGAGAAGAGTGACTAAGATGGTTTAGGAGTTGGAGGAGCTGCCGTACAGCGAAAGATTAGAGAAACTGGGCCCTCTTCTCCCTCGAACAGAGGAGATTGAGAGGGGATATGATCGAAACATTCAAAGTACTGAAGGAGATAGACTTAGTAGATAAGGACAGGTTGTTCACCCTCTCCAAGGTAGAGAGAACAAGAGGGCACTCTCTAAAGTTTGAAGGGGATAGATTCTGTACAAACGTAAGGAAGTTCTTCTTCACCCAGAGAGTGGTAGAAAACTGGAACGCCCTCCTGGAGGCTGTTATAGGGGAAAACACCCTCCAGGGATTCAAGACAAAGTTAGACAAGTTCCTGCAGAACAAGAACGGGCGTTGGTAGGGCTAGTCTCGGTTAGGGTGCTGGTCTTTGACCAGAGGGCCGCCGTGTGTAGCGGACTGCTGGGCATGATGGACCACTGGTCTGACCCAGCAGCAGCAATTCTTATGTTCTTATCAGTATATAATCACCCGCTAGCCTGCCTAAGAATTAATGGAGATTATACCCCAGAATTTGAACTTTATTGAGGTACATGACAGGGCTGCGCACTCTCTCCCTTATTTGCCTTATTGATAGAACCCTTTACTCAACTTGTTAGGACACACTCGGGATATGCTCTTTGCTGATGATATTCTTTTGATGTAAACAAATTGTGCACAGTCTTTAACACACTTGTTGCAGATCTTGCCAAGGTTTGGGGAGGTTTCAGGGTTTAAGGTAAATACGGGGAAATCTGAAATCTTAAATATCACCGTTTGCGTCTTCGGAGGTCCATCATTTAAAAGGCAGTTTTCCCTTTTACATGGTGACTAAATACCTCTGCAACCTAGGTATTAATATACCATCTTACCTTGGTGGGTTTGTATAAATATAACTACGCCCAAAAGTTGGAAGTGGTGTTTAACTGGAGTGATGGCACGTACTCAATCTGTCATAGGCGGGTAGAATCTTTGCTGGGAAGTTCTGCCTAAATTATTGCACCTCTTTATGGCATTCCCTACAAAAGTGCTAAGCCATTTTTTTTTGCTACTCTCAGTTGGAAACTTTTCCATTATATCTGGCGCAGAAAGCCCCCTAGGGTAAGTAAATAAGCAGATTTTGTTTCAAACCAAAAATAAGAAGCGGAATATTTGTAGCTAATTTTTCACTTATATTATTTGGCAGCATATCTGCATGTTTTTGTTTTTTTGGATATGTAGATCTCCTAAGACTTGGGTTTGAGTTAAAAAGCAATTGACCCTATTGTGGGCTATACCATGGCTACCCGAGCCCCAATTAGGACTTTTAATTGAGAAATAAACTCCCCTTATGAAAAATCTTTTACAGACGTGGCTGGCTCTGCGTATATCCATGTTCCTCCTGGAAAGGCAGTACTTTTATCTTACAGCGATTATGTGTATGCCTGCTTTACCTACAGTGATGAGTTGGGCAGCGAAAACACATCTTGCAAGGTATTATCCTGTTTCTGGCACTGTACATGGGAAAATATGTTTACAATTATTTCTGGATGCAGTATTTCATTTCAGCCTGTTCTTCCACTTCCGTTCCTTCTGCCCTAAAGTTTTAGGACATGAAAGTCTGGCTGTCTTGGCACTTATTCCCTCCTTCCAATTAAAGTTGTAGTTTTTTGTAGTGTTTCTCTCAGGTGCACAAGTCTAACTATACTTAACTGCTGATGAAAGTGGAGGAACATTACCCAGTAACCTTAAAAATGTGACCTTTTTGCATTCTCCCCCTGGGAGAAGCCTAAAACATTTTGCATAAAAGCAAATTGGGCCCAATATTCATCCACTGGGAGGCAGCCTGGATAACTCCTGCCATTGGGGCTGACATTCAATGCCAGGCCGTTTCTGGTGACTGGCATTGAATATTTGTGGGATTTTTTTTGCTACTAAAAAGTTAAACCGGCTATGCCAGTATTCAGTGCTGACTGGCTAAGTTTATAGCAGCCAAAGATAAGACTTCTATTTTTGCGATCCGATATGGCTGTTAACTTAGTCACTCAGCAACAAAAATTGCTGGTTATTGTGTAATAGCTGGCTAACTTTTAGCCACTAACCATGAATATTCAGCGGAGATAACTGGTTATCTTGTGCTGAAAATTTGCTTTTGACTGGTTAAGTGCCATTTAAGCGGTCAGTGCCATTTCTGGTCCGTTAATTAGTGGTGAATATTGGCCAGATTATGATCTACTAGATCAAAGATGGGTGATAAATCCATTGTATAAGAACCTTCGCACATCATTAAATAAAATAAGCCATCATTCTGAATGTGGAATATCTAGGGATGAGATTGTTGGTGATGCATAGAGTTGCTAAGTAGGGTAGATAAAAATCAATGATTTAAAAAAAAAATAAATAAAAGGATTTTTTTTTTAAATTTAAATTAGATTTTTTTTTAATGCTTTTTTTGAAGAAAAATCTATCTAAAGATTCTTTTCTATTTAAGATACATTATAGTCCAGTGTTCTCACTAGCGTCTTTTAGCTGGGTGCTCGTCTGTCATCTCGCAAATCATAGTGCATTTGCTGCACCATTATGCTGCTGAATGCAAGTTAATTCATTGGAACACCCTTATGCACGTGAGCCCTCCCGCAAGAGCTAAGACGGACCTGCTGTTTTACTGTGCAGAAACATCTAGTCTTATTGCTGTATCCGGATTGCATTCCTAGCTTCCAGCCTGTTTATGTATTGGGTTTCAATCATGGAGGCAGATCGTGATGCAGAGCAGGGAAAGGAGATGAATATGGCGATGCCCTGCTAAAGGAGGAGGGGATTTCAGGGATCTCTTTAGCTGGTGCCCCTGTTATCCCAGGACAAGCAGGCGGCATATTCTCTACATGGCTGGTACCGTGTAAGTCCTGTAAGTGCCTTCCTTGGTTAACACTGAGCAGGCACATGTTACTGTAAGTTCTCAAGAAGGGGAAGAAGAAAACAGCAAGACCTAATACCCTTAGCAAGAATTCTCCCCAAAAGCAAACTAGGAGGAAGCAGACTGCTGCTGTCAAACAGAGAAAGAACAATTGTAGCATAGTGGTTAGAGCTACAACCTCGGCATCCTGAGGTTGTGAGTTCAAAACCCACCCTGCTCCTTATGACCCTGCGCCAGTCACTTAATCCTCCACTGCCCCAGGTACATTAGATAGATTGTGATCCCATCAGTACCTGTATGTAAACTGCTTTGGGAATGTGGTTGTAAAAAACTATAAAAAGGTGGTGTAAAAGCTCCAATCACTTCCCTTCCCCCTTCCAATCTAGGAAGCGGCTAGGGGATGAATAATTGGAAGCTGCTGGGGGGGGGTGTGAATTTAAAGATGTCTACCTGGCTATCCACTCACTTTGTCCAGTGGCTAGGAGACTTTAAATAGCCCACCACCTATGCAATCTGGTTTTCCAGGTCTCAGTATTTAGATAGCTTCAGCCAAATTACCAGTACCACCCAAGCTGGTTTGGCAGGTCCATATATTTGCTTAGTCCCAAAAGATTCAGAAGCAGAATGCTCCAGTGGAAAAAAATAATGGACAGTGGTCGAATCCAACCACCTTTTCCCCCTACCTAGAGTTCCCCCCAGTTATGCCATTATACCCGATTTGGCTGGGATATTATCCTCCACAAGAATCCCCTCAGTCTCTAGCTCCAAGCAGCCAGGGACCTATGACTCCTAACAGTCTACTGCACAGAGTTATAACCCATTTATATCACTGGCTAATTTAGGTGAGCGTCCGACTGTCATCTGCAAACCTGGCTTTTCAGCAAATTGTAGCTCTATCCTTCCCCCCTTTCTCTCCCCCCTTCTACACATAAGTTCATATAATCCTTTTTCTTCTTCTCTACCCACTATTTTAAGTTCTTGTAAACCGTGTCGAGCTCCATTCTCATGGAGATGATGCGGTATATAAACTTAAGGTTTATATTAGATTAGATTTAGATCTCGCAGGGCATTGCAAGATGACAGTCACATCTACTGGCACAGGCAGACTCTAAGGATCTGCAGAGATGGCAAGGGATGAGCGGTGGGCGATCAAATATTTTAGAAGCAGGATTGCAAGTGGTGAGGGGAGAGGTGGGGTGGGATGTAGCAATATTCCATGCTACCGATACAGGGCAAGCAGTGGCTTCCCCCCTTGTTCAAACTTCTCTTAAAACCAGCTACGCTATCCGCTCTTACCACATCCTCTGGCAACGCATTCCAGAGCTTAACTATTCTCTGAGTGATATTTTTTTTCCTCCTATTGGTTTTAAAAGTATTTCCCTGGAACTTCATCGAGTGTCCCCTAGTCTGTGTAATTTTTGATGGAGTGAAAAATCGATCCACTTGTACCCATTCTGCTCCATTCAGGATTTTGTAGACTTCAATCATATCTCCCCTCAGCCTTCTCTTTTTCAAGCTGAAGAGCCTTAACTGTTTTAGTTTTTCCTCATATGAAAGGAGTTCCATCCCCTTTACCATCTTGGTCACTGTTCTTTGAACCTTTTTTAGCGCCACTGTATATTTCTTGAGTTAAGGAGACCAGAATTGAATGAAATACTCCAGATGAGGTTGCACCATGGAACGATACAGGGGCATTACTTGCCCTGCTGTAGTGCAATGTGTGTATTGAATATCCAACAGGCTCCCACTTTCCCACTCAAAAGTCTTATTGATAGGTACTTTTAATTTTTTTCAAAACGTTTTACCAACACGAAGAAAAAAAAGTGATTCAGAAAACAACACTGCTCAGAAAAGAGACACCACAAACTAATGAAGATGCAGCATCAACTCCTGATGTGTTAATTTCAGTCAAAGATATTGCAGGGGCTGGTCCAGTAAAGGAAATATCTTCAGCACACACTCTGCCAATTCATAAATCTAAGCACTGCTTATCCGGCATAAACAAACAATTGGTTTAAAAATTTTGATTGGCTAATGGTCAAAGAAAATGATATGTGGTGCTCATTGTACATAAAATATTTAAAAAACACCCCCCCCCCCCAAGGAGGGAGTTACCTTGGGTGAATGTGCCATGAAAGCTTGCTGGACCATGAAAAAAGTAAATCGCACATTGAGTCTTCTGCTGACCTTTTAGGAAAGCGTGTACTAGAGCAGTGTTCTTCAACCACCGGTCCATGGACCAGTGCTGGTCCACAGAAATTTCCTGCCGGTCCACAGGGCCAGCACATGCATCGGGCCCAAAACAGTGTTCTTCAACCGCCGGTCCACGGTGCGATCGATTGTGGCGTTATCTTCGAGCCAGCTCCCTCTTCCTAACTGATTCAGTGCACAAAGCCTCGGGCAGTGGCTCCTACGAGCATCCTGCGCCTGAACCGGAAGCCCTCTCTGGCTTTGCAACATCAGAAGGCTTCCAGATGAGGCATGGGACGTGCAAGGTGCAATTAGTACTATTATGGGGGGCGGGGTCTGGGATGGAGATTGGGTAGAGATGGGCGGGGTCTGGCCCACGACTTAGCCCAGTGTTCTTCAACCGCCGGTCCACAGAATAATTTTTAAATTTCTGCCGGTCCATAGGTGTAAAAAGGTTGAAAAACACTGTACTAGAGCAAACTGGAATCGATCAAATTGAAAGATCTGTATCTGTGTTAAATAACTTGCAGATAAATGCATTTGTGGGAGTTTAAGATCCATGTATAAGGTATTAAGGTAAAACTATGTATTGGTTGGCAAAATGAGTTGCCACATACAACGTTGTTTGAAAAGCTCATATTGGGCTAGTGATCCCACTGAGCACAGCTGAATGTGAAAGGGGGTTTTCTATTCATAATAGGATCAAGACATGTTTGAGAAATCGCATGGAGGGCCCAGATCCTGGGGACTGTGATTATGGGAAAGTTGTAAACAACTGGGCCTCTAGGAAAAAAAGAAGAATAATATTTTAGTTGAAGACACCTTCTGCATATGCAAGTTGGCTTTGAAGAATACTTTTTATTTTTTCTTCATTAGGTTTCCCATACTTTTCATTGTTTTCACTTTTCTTCCTGACACCGACAATACTTGTGCCTCTTAGTTTATGCCATAACAATTGTTGTTAAAATTTTTGTTAGGGTTGCAGTATCCTGAATTGGATATTTCTTACATTTAATAAAAATATTCTGGCACAAGTGTCAAACCTTAAAAAAGGAAGTCATTGAGCACTGGAAAATAATTATTAATAATTAACTAATAAAAATAGTGCACATTTAATTTCCGCACACCAAATTTCCCTGTCCCGCCCCACCCGGAAGGGAAAACATTTCTGGGGGGGGTGCAGCCTGCTGGACCGTGCACGCTGAAGGGAAGTGGAGAGAGATGGGGAGTGAGAGAAACAGACACTGAAGGGAAATTGGGGAAGAGAAGTGGAGAGTGGGGAGAAGACAATGAAGGGAAATGGGCAAGAGTGAGTGTGCTGAAGGGAAATGGCAAGAAGAGAGTGTGCTGAAGAGAGAGATGCCAGACTATGGGGGAGCGGAGGGAAGAATATGGGTGCCAGACCAATTGGGAAGTGGAGGGAGAGATGGAAGGGAGAGAGAAGGCAGACAATGGATGGTATGAATTAAATGAGGAAAGCAGAAACCAGACAACAAAGGTAGAAATAAAAATTCTATTTATTTATTTTGCTTTAGGATATAAGTAGTATATTAGTTGCGTTGATAAACATTTATAAACAAAGCTCTGCCAGCTCTAGTTCCGCAGCCAGAACTTTGATTTATAAAATGACAATTGTACAGAATATTGTTTCTTTTTATACTTTAATAAAATAAGTTCAATATAAAAAACTATTTGAGGCTTGTGTGGATGGGTTCAGATTGTTTGTGGGGATGGGGCGGGGACCGAGCTTGTGAAGACAGGATGGTGACGGGGACCAAGCTCGTGGAGACGGGACGGTGACAGGGACAAATTTTTTTTTTTCCCCTGTGTCATTCTTTACACAGAATCAACCCCTTACCTCAAGTTCTAAGTTTATTTATCTGTAGAAAGCTATGATTTAAATCAAATCCACCCAGTTGCTAAGTTATACCATGTTGTAAGAACAGGTTGATACAGCTCTTATTTTGCTGCACTGCATGCAAGTAGTTCATGTTCTGAATAAGAGAAATCAGTGGACAATCAGAATCCTAATTCCATGAATGTAATACAGCAAAAAACAGGGACTGGATCCACCCAATCCAGTCATCCTGGGATGGGTTGGTAGCCCTTTTAAGACATAAAGTAAAAATACTTACAAGCTTGGGCTTTCTTTGGATAAGATGATCCTGCAGTAACTGAGGTCCAGATTAGAGAATGACACTGTGGCTGTTACCTGCGACAAACCGTGGGTAGCTGTGGATAACACGCCGGAACAGGAAGAGATAAAAGTGGTCGTTGCGGGTACAGGGACAAGGCCATTCACAGGCCCATCATGGAGCGGTGACTCGCCTTGTCTCCCCAGTGAAGTGAGGGAATACCATGCGGTGCGGCAGCCCCCTCCCTTTTTCCTTTCGATCGCCGCTGTCTTGAGATCTCCCTCCCTCCCTCCCTTCACCTTCGTGGCAATTTTCATTTTTCTTGTCTCCCAGCGGCACAAGCCTTTCAACAAGTCGCACATGGGCTGCTTGAATCTTTTCCTCTGATGCAACTGGAAACAGGAAGTTGCATCAGAGAAGAAGTTTTAGGCAGCCCCATGTGACTTGATGAAAAGCTCGGGCAGCTGGGAGACTAAAAAATGAAAATCACCATGAAGGTGAGGAGATGGGAAGGAGGGAGATGCCCGGACGACAGCGATTTGGGAGGAAGGAGGCTGCTGGACCGCGAAGGACACTGAAGTGAAGTGGAGAGAGAGGGGGAGGTGAGAGAGAAACAGATGCTGCATGGAAATGGATAGGGGAGAGAGGGGAACACGCTGGAGAAGTGGAAAGGGAGGGGAGGGAGGAGCAGATGCTGAATGTTAGTGAGTAGGAGAGAGGAGAAGACACTGCATGTTAGTGCAGTGTTCTCCATAGCGTGTTTTAGCCGGGCGCTGTGCCCAGCTATTTAGGTGAGTGCCCGGCTGTCATCTTGCATCCGCACCACCAGCATCAAAGCCGCGCTCCAATTCCTCTTCCCTGTCCTTACTCCAGGAGTGTCCAACCCGTGGCCCGACAAGAAGTTTTGTGCAGCCCAACTTCTCTCTCCCCTCCGGCGGGTAGTTTTCTGGCCGACTCCCTTCTGCAGTCGACCGTGGGTGGCGTCGGATCCTCGCGCGCGATCTGTGGCTGTGTCAGAAGCGTTCCCTCTATATACACATGCATACACACACATATGTGTGTGTGTGTGTGTGTATATATATATATATATATATATATATATCTTACATTTTTGTGTGATATATACATATATATATTATATATACACACATACCTATACATATATATAGGGGCTCCTTTTACGAAGCCGCGTTAATGGTTTAACGCGCATAATAGTGCACGCTAATTTGCCGGCCGTGCAGGCGGTAGTTTTTCAGCTAGCGCAGGGGTTAGCGCGCGCTAAAATGTGTGCGATAAAACCGCTAACTAAAAGGAGCCCATATTTATATATATATCTTACATTTTTGTGTAAGATATATGTACACACATACATATATATTTTATATTAACGTGCATAATAGTGCACGCTAATTTGCCGGCCACGCTA
The DNA here is from genome assembly GCF_902459505.1 of Geotrypetes seraphini. Lineage (NCBI taxonomy): Eukaryota > Metazoa > Chordata > Amphibia > Gymnophiona > Dermophiidae > Geotrypetes > Geotrypetes seraphini. The sequence goes on from NC_047085.1 coordinate 227,029,229, forward strand.
ACTGCTACCGCCTCCTCTTGAGCAGGCGGTCGTTTTTTCAGCTAGCGCGGGGGTTAATGCACACTAAAACGTTGCGTGCGATAAAGCCGCTAACTAAAAGGAGCCCATATTTTATATATCTATCTATCTTACATTTTTGTGTAAGATATATGCACACGCATACATATATATTTTATATATATATATGATATTCAAATCAAAATTTTGTATATATATTATTGAAAATTGTAATATACAGTATATATTAAGAAAAGGACTAAAGTAGCAGATGCAGCAATGTGATAATAGTTGACTTTTTTCATGTCATGGATCTTTAATGCTACTTACACATTTGAACTTTTATAACTTTATTTTTCAGACAAAAGAATTGGGTTTTGAAACTGTTGCATTGCACATTATTCACACTTAACAAATTCATTAAAACCTCTTATTTTGGTTTCTAGGGACTTAGTCACCTTTTCCATAAGATAGTCCACATATGTATACCTGAATGTAACTCGGAGTGAGCAAATCCAAATAAATATATTGGAATTTTCTTTTTCTCTGTATATAGGGTGTACTAGTATATATAAACATTTTGCTGTGGAGCGTAATCTATTCGTATAGGCATTTGATAGATCATTATCTGTATACATCTGTGTGTTTTGTTTTTTTCTGTATCCAC